>NC_142337.1:17845000-18499166 GCF_054954075.1 Amborella trichopoda | reverse complement strand
TGTTGAACCAAAGGTTTGGATTCTATAGAGGGCACAAAATTTAGGCCTACATACAAATCTTCACGGTTTTTGTGGGTTGGTTTGTGAAGAAATAGCAAGAAAGGGGTGTGGGTCAAATTCCATGCCCTTTTAATTTCTGACAATGTGTCGAACTCGGCAATTCCTACGGTCACCTTAGTCAGACAAAAAGCGAACTTACTGTTAGGATTCTGCCTGTTTAGTCACTAGTAGGCCCCCAGCATGTTGGCTTCCCTTGGAACTGGTTTCTGGTTGACTCGGCTGGGTCCGAGTTGGACACAGCAAGTTTTAAATCACTGCACCAGCTATTACGCTTTCTAGAATGCCATGTGCCTCCTAATCATGCTTAGGAGGAGTTGCGTTTAGTGGTCTTCTTCTAGAATCCAATCTTGGTTCAAACTTCAAAGTAGAGAGAGACAGAAACAGATTCATAATGGATTACTTGGCCAAGTTTGTAATACATTATAGAGATGGGTGCTTCCGGTGTTCTGAAGTCATTAATTTGTTTCTGGTGAGTTTAAATTATTTGCCGTGGACATACTACCTCCTGGACAAACTGTGTGTGAGGAAATCTGCTATCGATGAGTCCTCTTTATCCTCTTTATTAGCTCCTAGGCTCATAACAGTTATAAACATTTGTATTTTTTCATATATATCTCCTTTTGTAAGGTTTGTTGGATTGTTCTAATGAGTGGTTTTATTTCCAACTGCATAGGATATTGTACATTGCCACGACTGGTCAAGTGCACCTGTTTCATGGTTAATTAAGGACAATTACAAGCATTATGGTCTCAGCAATGCACGAGTTGTTTTCACAATTCATAACCTTGAGTTTGGCACCAATTTGATCAGCAAAGCGATGGCATATGCAGATAAGGCTACAACGGTGGGCACTTTAGTTATCCTTCAGGAACTATATGTCGAATCATTTGGTTTTGTTCCTTACTTCCATGTTCAGTTGTTAACTTACATTTGGCATTTGTTGCTCTTCTCATTTGCTATGAAGTTCAATTCTTTATTGACATACTTTCTATCAATCCAATTCAATGGAAGAAGCAATTTTCCTATTATGCTCCTGATGTGTTTAGTTGAATAATTTGGATCAATGTTGTTAAATTCAACTCGGAGACCTCTTAGTTTGGCTGGGGAAGAGAACCACAGTGTTTGGGCAATTTGGGAGAGGTTTTTGGTTATTTTAAAAATATATATATAGAAGGCTTCGAAATTTTGAATGTGAAATAGGTTTTTGGCTGAGGCAGCCCAATGGTCAAAGAATTTGGGCTAAGGAGGCCGAAATCAGCTCAAAGCAATCAAAGCCAGACCTGCTTCGGTGTGGAGGCTGTGAAGCCTCTTTGGCTGAAGTGAAGTGAATCTAACAGCATTAGTTTTGATGTTTAGTTTTGCTTTCCCTAGAGAAAACCAACAACTGGCTATCCCATTGGGCTTCAATAGTGGAAGCAGTGTGTACTTCGCAGTACAGTGATGCATAGTAAGTCCATGCATGACATACCTAAATAGATGAAAACAAAACATTATGTTGAATGGTATACTTAAAACATCTAAAGACGACTCTGATTGTAAAGAAGGCAGTAGGGCTAATGTTGGCCAATAAACAGTGGAACCGTAGTCTTAGTATGTAGATTACAGCCCCCCCCCCCCACCCCAAATAGCAAGTCACATGCACATATCACTATAGTACTGGGGGAACTCTCTATACACATGAACATATATTCCTCAGAAGGTTGCTTCCCAGAAATACAGCTATCATATGTACGTGTCGTGCAGAAGTTTGTTAAGGATTTGGCCCCCCACTCTCACAAGCCTACATACGCATATAGGAGGCCACGAAGATCTCCTTGCATGATAACAATGTCCTTGGGATCACTCACCCAACAACTTAGAACAGCAATAGAAATCATCAGGAAATGAGTTTAATAGGGAAAAAGGCTCAAGGTTCTAGAGTAGCTTAAATAAGAATCCCTTAGTATTGGAATCGATGTATTGAGTATGCTTAGCCATGGTTCACCTAGTATTGGAATTGAGATCTTCGACAGTCCTAAAGCTTGAACATGGGTTCCCTTGTTATTGAAATTGAGCATTGAGTGGTCTTAATCACGGTTCGCCATAGGTATTGGAATCAAGGCCGAGTAGCTTTAATACTAGATTTGCAGTTTACCGATGATCTAGACTGAATCAACAAAGTAAAAATACTTGATTTGTGTCACAAAACTTGGGGGAGAGAAAAACGAAAGAAGAAGAGAGATGAGAGAGGAGAGAGACATGTGAGAGAGAAAGAAGAGAGAGATATGAGAGAGGGAAGAGAGTGCCATGTGGTCTATTTGCCCCTCACGCACCTCTTAAAATCATATATGATATTGTTAAAATATGAAGGGACAAAACACACTGCCCATACAAATTACGAAGGACACTTAGGTCCTACAACTTAATTAACAAAGAACTTTGAACATTCCCCCTCAAGCTAGAGCAATTATGTCTTTGATGCCCAACTAGGAACAAATAGTTTGGAACATTTTACGACCAAGGCCTTCGGTGAAGACATGTAGTTGATCAGTTGATTTCACATATGGAGTAGACATCTGCTTACTAGCAACTTTTTTTTGGATAAAATGACAGTCTACGTCAATATGCTTGGTCCTTTCATGAAACACTAGGTTACAGGCTATATAAGGGGCAGCTTTATTATCGCAATGCATCTTCATAGGTTCAAGAACAGTAAACCCCAACTCTTGCATCAATGTTTTCAGCCACATCAATTCACATATAGTATGTGTCGTTACTTTATATTGAGCCTCTGCACTAGATCTAGCTACAAGATTTTCTTTCTTGCTTCTCCATGTTACAAGTTTCCATAAAAAATGTACAATAACATGTGGTAGACCGCCTATCAGCTGGTGAACCTGCCAAATCAATAAGTAAGAAACTTTCAATGGCTAAATGATTATTTGGCTTGTAAATCAAGCCTCAACCTGGGGATCCCTTCAAATACCCTAAAATTCTGCAAATGGCATCCGGTGAGGAATCCTCGGAGCATGCATAAACCAACTCACAACACTTACCAAAAAAGCAATATTGGGCCTGGTTATGGTCAAATAAATCAGCATGCCTACCAGCCTTATCTACCTTTCCAGATCCTCAAACAAATCCCCCTGATCAGCCAATACTTTTGCATTTGAATCCATAGGCGTATCCACTTGTCTAGCACCCAACATTCCAATTTCTCATCAACAAATCAGTCGTGTATTTTCTTTGAAATAAACTTGTATCATACTTTGATCTGGCCAATTCAATTCATAGAAAATATCGCATTGTCCTAAATCCTTCGTCTGAACGTATTGTTTTATTTGTCTCTTGAAATGATTTTCTTCTTCTTGATCATTGCATGTAACAACAATCTCATCAATATAGATAATTAAAACAATTATTCTAGAGTCTTATTTTTGAATAAATACTGAATGATATACATGACTATGTCGAAATCCATTTGTTATAACAATTTTTCTGAATTTTTCAAACAACACACCTGGGGATTGTTTCAAGCCATAAATGTCATGCTTACACACTTTATCCGACTCCCCCTGAGCAACAAACCCAGGTGGTTACTCTATGTATTCCTCTTGTAAATCAGCATGGAGGAAAGCATTCTTAGCATCAAGCTGCCACAACGCCATCCCTTGTTGGCAGCCAAAGATATAACCACTCTACTGAATTAAGTTTAGCAACAAGAGCAAATGTTTCAGAGTTGTCAATGCCAAAGTTTGTGTGTATCCCTTGGCTACCAATCTGGCTTTTAATCTTTCTACAGTGTCATCAGGTTGATATTTGACTGCATAAATCCATCAACACCCAACAGCCATTTTTCCATTTGGTAAATGAGTTTCCATGTATCATTTGAATGAATTGCATCCATCTCCTCCTCCATTGCTATCTTTCTAATATGAGAAAGTGCTTCTTGATGGGTCTTAGGAACAAAAATAGATGAAAGAGCTAAAGCAGAACTTTGATATGATGGAGACAAATTTTTAAAGGTAACAGAATGTGCAATCAAATGTTGAGAACAAGACTTAATACCTTTACAAATGGCAATAGGTACATCATTAAGAAGACGGAACTAGATCAGTAGATGAAGATGGTGATTGAGTGGTTGGTTGAGTTGGTGGGGGATGTCCTTCCTGCACTTTTCTTATGGGGAAACCTTTATAGGCTGCTCTTAAGAAACATCATGACTTGTAGATGTACTAGATTTTGTGGAGTAAGGTAACTAGGGTGAAGAAGAAATATCAAGAGGAACAGGAAGAAGAATCATGAAAGGCTAGGACTTTGAGACTTCTTCAAAAGTATTATTGAATTGAGATTGGATCTCTTTGTGAAACAATTAAAAAATGGAAAAAATCTGAGATCTGTCTTTTATTAAATATAACCATGTCATTCGTAAATAATCATCCATGAAAATTGTAAAATATTTATGATTACCCTAGCTGGCCCTATGTATCAAAATGAGCCGTTATAAACAGAACGTCTCCTTTTGTCAACTCTAGGACGAAATGACACCCTATGATGCTTTCCTAACTGGCAAGCTTCACACTCTTAAAGCCGAAACAGACTCTAAAGAACGGGCTAATAACTTCAAGTTATTGAGAGAAGGATGACCCAACGACAATTCCATAATAGAGGAGAATTAGCTAAGAGAAGAGCAGCACCAATCAGGTTATGATCCAAGTAGTACAAGCCTCCTTACTCATACCCGCCACCAATGCTCCTCTTCATCTTTATATTCTGAAAGACATAAAAGAAGGATGAAAGTTTACAATGCAATGAAAAAATTTGGTTAATTTCCTCAGAGAATGATAGTACAGATGACAAAGAAAGGGATGAAGTAGGCATTTTTGTACCTTGCCCCTGACGCATTGGACATCGATCCATCAGCCAAGGTGACAGAGGAGTTAGGAATAGGCATTTTTAGAGATACAAAAATAGAGGACTCACCAGAGGCTCCTGAGTCAATAACTCTGGGAGCAAGGTTTTTAGAGGCAAGAAGCACAGAAGCACATGAATTGGCAAGGGTGCCACCTTGGGTGAGAGAATCCAGTTACTATGTTTTTGTTAGAAATGTTACTAAAAAACTTAAGAAACTCCACATAATGGATTATAGTTTTAGAACTAGCTATGATATTACGTTAGAACTAGACAGAATAAATGTCAGATTTGGACGCAGAGAAATAGTTAATCTTTTTCTCAATGATTAGAATCAAGATTTATACCGTATTATACAAAGTACAAATAAAAGCTCCATGAAATAAACCGACAAAATTACCCTAAAACTAGTTGACTCGAATTACATAGGCTAAATACAAGTCTAATATGCATTTTAACACAGATTGACAAACACAAAATATTTCTTGTAATTTGAGAAGTCAAAGTGGTTTATTCATTGTTCTTACAGGAGTGTTTTGCCCGGATATATCCCTCCCGTGTTTGTCTGCTCTCTTTCTCAGGAATATTGTTGTCCTATATCTTTTACAAGTATTTGTGTCCTTTTTCAATGTTTTCTCTAAGCTAATAAATCAATATCATCAACATCATTATCATCATACAAGCCTTATTCTAACTATTTGGGATCAAACGAATCCTACAAATCCTTATCATCATCGATTACACAAATCCTATTCTATCATTTTGCTCTATCAAGGGCCATACTCCCAATCATAAGTCACTATACCTTTTCTCACTACTTCCATCCATGTTTTTGGGGCTTTCCCCTTGCCTTTTTAGAATCTTCCACTTGAACCAAATCACCCTCCTAACCGGAGTTGTTCGAAGGTAACAAATGCCAACTCTAAAGAATTAATCAAAGATTAACTTTCTCGACTGTCATTGTAAATTTAGTTAACTTATAGTATTTTCTTATGCCATAATCCTTGTACAAGGGGTGTAAATCCTTGCAGTAGTATCCAGTTCATCTCTGAAATTTCTGTTTGTATTTTATGCAGGTTTCGTTTACGTACTCAAAAGAAGTTTCAATGAATCCTGCCATTGCCCCTCACCTCCACAAGTTTCATGGTATTCTTAATGGGATAGATCCAGATATCTGGGATCCATTTAATGATCCTTTTATACCTGTAAGTTGAATTTTCCCATTTAAATTACATATTGCTCAGTCAATGCCTATGTAATTATATTATGATCAAAGATCAAGAAAAGTAATTGGGTATTTATACTTCTGAGCAGACATGTGAGGCCAGAGAGCATGTGATGGAGTTCTTTATCAAAAGCTAACCCAGATGCTGGAAATATTTAGAAGTGACGTTAACTCCATAGTAATGACAAGAGAAAAGTTTGGCGCATCTGTGATTTGTTTATTGAATGATGAATGTTTATTATTCATGATAAAGTTTGTCCACCCATACATGCAAACTTGAAATGTTTTTTACTGTAATGCAATCAACAAGTTTGTTCATCTATCAATATACACTTTTTTTTGTTTTTTGGCTAAGCTGACCATGTAAGCTTCTGTGCTAGTGAAACGGTTTTTGTTAAAAAAACAGAACAACAAGATTTTTGGTTCATAGCATGGTTCAAAAACTCAGATTTCAGACTTGAGTCAGCACACCTTAATTGGTCTCCAACTGACCAGGTGACATAGTGACCTGGCATATAAATATGTCTGTGTGTGTGAGTGTGTGTGAGAGAGAGGGAGAGAGAGGTCTTAATTTTTTTTGCAAACAAGTCATAAGCTGCCTAGCTATTCATATGCTTCATTGGATATTTGATTGTACTAATTTGACATAAACGTGAGTAGGGAAATTAACAGGAAAATCTTTTTTTATTTTCAAAACTTAAAAATAATCCCATATATTTTATACTTTGCACTAAAGTCCAACTGTTTTATAGTGGTTATTGTATTTTAATTTTATTTGTTTATTTATATCCAATTATGCTCGAATTTTGGGCATCCATACATCTCACCATAACAAACTTGTAAAAATATTTAAAAAATATAATTAAGTTAAATAAAAATGATCAAAAATTCAAAATACATTGACAAATTTTATAATTTTAGGGCTATTTTGGTAATTTTATTTTTAAAAATATTCTTTTGATATCTTTTACAAATGTGAGATGGTGAGTAATATTAACTACCCAAATTTGAGCTCGATCCAATGTATAGAAAAATAAAATAAAATTAAAGTACACTACATAATCTCATAAAGTGGTACTTGAACATAAAATGTAAACTTTGTAAAACTATTTTGTAATTTTTAAAATAAAACAGGATTTTTCCATAGATTTCCTAAGTAAATAAATGGATGACCTAAAAAATGTACTATTCATGTAGTATATATCAACAATATTGATACTTTGTACTTGCATTGTTTATGGGTGTAATTGTAATAATTTTCTATTCTTATGTCAATTAATCCTTCAGTGTACTCAATGTAATATCTCCTGTACATGAAGCGTATGAGTAAAATATTCTTAGCCCTAGTGAGTGTGTGTGTGTCTATACTATATAGAATGGGTCCACACAAATGTGGTTGGACGAGACGTATTCTCCATTCATAATGTCTCACTCTTCTTGACAAAATCCAAGTATGGTATCATAGCAGATATCGATCCCAAGGTTGACATGTTCTTACTCCTGATAAAGATCTTGTGAATCCTATTTCTCCATATTTGTTTTCTCTCCTTCATTCTAAAATTCTTTTCATTTCGTCTATTGTCTAAAATCCGATTCCACCCTTCTCTCTCAAATCCTATTTCTCTCTTTTTCAATCCCAAAAACTGGCGAATCTCAATGTCTTCTTCTCTTTCTCGGAAACCTGAATCTCAAAAAATTCCCAATCTCAAATCCACCCTATTTCACCATATCCCCTCTCTCTAGACCCTAACATCTCTCTCTAGAAAAAAGGGGAGGTTCTTCATGTACATCTCATCATCATCCAAGCCTTATCCCAATTATGTGCACCTCCAAGGAAAAACTCTCTCTCTCTCTCTCTCTCTCTCTCTCTCTCTCTCTCTCTCTCTCTCTCTCTCTCTCTCTCTCTCTCTCTCTCTCTCTCTCTCGCTCTCAAAAACCAAAAAAAATAAACCTAACCAAAATATCTCCGGCCAAAAACACAAAAAAGGGCGAAAACCTAGCAAAAATCCTCAAATAGAAAAAGAAAAAAAAAGCATCATCAAGGGTGGATCTTCCTCTGCTTCCTTCTCTATATTATTAACCTTGATTCCAAGATTTTTTTTTCTATGGAAATGCCAGATATCCCCTTCATTCACGGCCAAAATTCTCATGGCCGAACTTGATGGGACTAATCCGATGCCCTCCAAAATATATTCAAAAGAACATGTAGATGACAAAAGCATTCAAAAACCTATGTTGACTCCCAATCTAGCATCCACTACATGGAACTCTTTGGGGCAAACCTGAGTCTCTAGGATAGCCACCACTTTATTTCAAGAAATATTGCTTCAAGTCTTCGACTATGGCATGACGAAGTATTTGTGAGACACTCTTCATTCTTCATACTGACAAGCATCTATTGCAATTTCTTGTAACTATGAATGGTGTTACAACAAGTTTGGAGAGGATTTTTCCTCTATTGCTGAGTTTCTAAACAAGATCAAGTTCTTGTCTAATCACCTGGCAGCCATTGAAGACCCCAATCTTTGATCATGACAAGGTTATGTACAAGCTGGCAGTTTGGGAAACGAATAGCAAAACTTTGTTGCTTTGAGTATGACATGCGCACCAACCTTTGTCGAGTTGCGTCCCTTATTTCTACAACATGAATCAATGTTCATGTCTTCAAATGCACATTATAAGGACATGGTCAGCAATGAGGCGCTTGATATCTTTAATGTCTCCAATACCTTTGGACGTGGACTTGTGACAGAATGGATGTGGTTGGAGGAGGGATAAGCAACTTCAAAATACTCATGGTTATAGTATCAATGCTAGTGACAGACTTCTCCCTATGCCAATCCCCAGGTTGTGACCAATTCCATCTCCCTCTCTCAGATTCTAACTCTGCAGGAAAAGAAATCATATAGCACCGTTTTATCGATATAGGTTTGGTAACACCTTCAATATGTCTAACTCTTGTTCACAAAGCCAGGCTCCTCCTCCTCCTCAGTCTTCAACAAACTCATCACAGTTTACAAATAGTCATGTAAGACTATTTTTAAACTTGGATAATAAAGTAGGATTTTTTCATAAATTTCCTAAGTAAATAATTAGATGCCCCCCAAAAAATTGCACTATTCATGTATATATTAACAATATGAGACTTTGTACTTGTGCTATTCATGGGCATAACTGTAATATTTTTCTATTCTTATCATTATTAAGAATGTGTACTCATTGTATTCATGCCTCAACTTACCATGAATCCTGAATCGTAGATAGTGTACTCAAAGGATGGCATTTCATGTACCGCAATTAGCGTATCTTCTTCTTCTTAATTGATTATCGAAATTTGTAGCACTTTTAGGTTGTCAACATCTTTCGGATTGAGATTTACCCCTTCATATTCTTCTTCCTCTTGTTGCGATCTATTGAGCCAATCTTGTAACACTTCGTACATTATTTTGGGATGGCCTTCTTTGAATCTTTGAAATCTTTGATCCAATCACTCATATATTTGGTCTATATGCTCCATAACTAGATCTATAGATGTTTGTAAAAGCATCGTGTTTTATGGATCTCAAGGGTCTGATCTACTGGCCTGAACCACTGCCTCTGATACCAACTAATGTAGGGAAGATGGTGGAAATAAATGAATAAACTAAAAATAATAATATAGTGTTGAGAAAATGTACTCTCTCTCAAGATTTCCAAAGGAGTCCACCCCCAAAAATCTCTTCACAAGATCTAAAAACAATTTTTTTCTTTTCAAATTAACAAACTTCGTCAAAATGGACCTTCTTCCCGTTAAATACAAACTAAAAATAAAAATAAAAATAAAACACAAAAACTCTCTCTCACATGTTTTCTCTCTCTATCTTCTTCTCTTTATCTCACGTAACTCTCATCACTTCTTAATTGTTGGGAAGCTAATCTTTATCCGCTTTCCCCATTACCTCTTTTTAACATATCTTAATCACTTCATCTTTAAAATAAAATAAACTTTCCAATTCTACTCATCAAATCTCTACGACCAATAAAGGTACGAAATGACCCTAAAGAAAGCTAAAAACCCAAATAACACCAAATTTAGATTATAGAGAATATAAAAAATAAAAAATAAAAAACCCATTGCATCAAAAAGGTTGTGGTTGTAATGCAGGATTTATCTTGACCCATTTCAACATTCATGTGTGAGTATTCTTAGATGTGTTCGAGGCTACTATATCATGGATATATGGCAGTTTTCTATATGTACAAAATGTGATGCATGAGATGTCCAAAGGCATGGTTACTTGGCACACTAATCTCAATTTTTGTAGACTTAGGACTCTTCATCCAAGAGTCACAAACTTTCGTGAAATTAAAACCTATTGGTCTTCTCAATATACCATTGCTTGTATTGCTGCATCAAAGGGGTGTAGTGGACAATTAGAGAGCATGGAAGCTACTAAGTATGCCTATGCTAAAGCTCTGAAACATGGGTTTGGTTCTAATCTTTGTACTGGCATTCCACCCACATTTGTTCATTACAATAGTAGCAATCTCCTCTCAATGGAATAAATGCTCAATCTTGAGATGAGATTTCCTACAAAAATACTTCGAATGGATATCTCCATGGAGGTAGGATTGTAAGTGATTCAAGACTCTTCCCTCGTATAATCTTTCATGGTTCTAAACCAAGTTTTTTCTATCTCCTTGCTGTTTCTAGTGCATACTTGTGTTGGAACTCAAGGAATTTAGTCTTGGATATTCAAGTTCATTTTTTGAACGTTAAGTTGGGCCTAGATTTACAAATTTCTATTTGGGTTTCTTTTATTGTTTTTTTATGCTTGATTTGATTCATGGGGAGGTGCATGGTTATCTTGAGAATTGGCAAGATCGTGACATTATCAGTTGGAACTATCTGATAGGAGCTTGTGTTGTCCATGTCCATGGAGGTATTGCTTTAAGTTATGTTGTAGAACTCAATGTGTTAGGCCTGTAAATGGATAAGTTGGCTACTCTCCGCAATCTCGAGCATGCATAGCAAGCCCATGCTCTCAGACCGAGTTTAAGACCACAAATGGGTTTTGAATCAGCTAGTGGATAGTTACAAGACAATTTATATTTTATAGAGGCATTCAAGCTCTTTCCTGAACTGTTTCTTAACTTTATTAGGAGTTGTAATGAGCCTACCACTGGCTATGTGGTTGATGGCTATGTGAGAGCTAATGGTGATGTTGCTTTTGCTATCATTTTTATAGTGGTGTTTTCAGTGAGCTCAACACCATTGCTGAAATTTACATCAAAGAATTACCCATGATTTGTGTGATTGTGATGAGCGTGGGTTGAATAACACTAGTATCTCCACTGTATTAGAGGGGAGCAAAGCTGTTTCACCAGTGTAATCCACTACCTTCCTGCCATTCTTTATCCAACTTTTAGTAGTATACCTTTCTTCCTTGCATTCAATGAGAGCAATCATTTGGGCCTTAAGGCTGCAGTTGGAGTAACTACCCAAGTTCTTTACCAAGGTAGGGAAACCAGTAATGGCGAGCAGTCCCAAAATCAGAGTTGTAAAGCTGGGTGAAGCATTTGTACGTTAAATAATGTTTGTGACCAGACGCTAGCAGTTGATGCCTCTTCAAGGTCAATCTTTACAGCTCACAACTTAGCTGATTATTCACTTCATAAAAACTGAGGAGGCACTTGTGGCTTACAAAAATAGTGACCAGAGGAGCAGTCTCAAGAAGGCAATTGGTTTCTATACTTTGGTGGGCTGTAAAGCCCTTGCAATGGGAATTGGCACTTCATCTCTGGGGAGAAAACTCAACTCTAATCTCTCAATCAATAGCATGTTGACCAACATGAATGCTGAATCCAGGACCATCAAAAACATACACAAGTTGTTCGACCTCATGTCTCATACAGATAAGTTCTGCAAAGTCACTGGATTTCACCATCAATTAGAGGAAAGGCATTCTAAGAAGATTGCCGAAACTCAAAGCAAGTTCTTTTCCAATCCGGGGAGTATTTTGCAAATCGCATCAAGGGGCTGGCTGGAACAAGTTTTTATTTTTGAATTTGACATAGGGATGAGTCTGGAATTGCAATCTTTGTTAAGTTGGACACGTTGGGATTGTTTTATTTGTTGGTTTAAAGTCAAGGTAGAATAGAGTCTTGTAGATTCCCCATGTAGTCAATAAGTCAAAATAGAAGTAATGTCGTTTTGCGATCCCCTAAATTAAAGAGCCAATGAAGTAGAGTTCCTATGCATGGGAATTTGGTTGCATGAAAGGGGGTTTGCAACATGGGAACTTGGTTGCATGGAGGTTGCACACAAGCTGATTTTATTGTATGGAGAATAGGGTGTGTTGGTAGTTTAGTCGTTTTTCTATTTTGTGCATTTTTGGCCATTATCAAGTCCCACGAGTGAGTTCATAAATATTGAACATTGTTGTAACAGTTGTACTGTTGATGTTATTTTGATTAATGAAATTGAAAAAAATTATGTCCTAGTTTGTAGTGGATGAGAACCCCACTTTTTGTAGAGTAGTAGAGTGGTTAGGGCTGGAAAGACCCTTGTTCCTGTCCCTTTCTTGACGGTGACCAAGGAAGTTTTCCTCTTGTTGCTCAATTGGTTTGATCGATGGGTTGTCGCTGAATCGGTCTTGGATCTCTCCTTTCCGTGTGCCTGTTTTGCACCACTTGGTGTACACTCGAGGGAATTCTTCTAATAAAAAAGCTTGAAGAAAAAGAGTATAAGAAGGAGCGCATGAAATCTCCCTTGATCTAATTGGGGAGTGTGTCTCTCTTTATTAAGTACATATAATTGCATTGTACAATTATGCCCTTGACAATGATGGCTATGACAGCATGATACAAAACAAAATATAAAGCACCTTTTATAGCATCTTCCTCCGATCCTCTTATTGTCATTGCACAAATTGGCTAGGGACATAGAATTTCATATTTCCATGTTTGGTTATGCATGTTCTAGGACTTAACTTGGTCTCATGGAGTACTTGAAAGCAAAGTACCTTGGTTGGTTAAAGCAATAAGGGGGAATACTAGTCTATGGCAGCAATTATTGTTGAATTTTCTTCTATTCTTCATGTACTGACTGCCTTTAGTCAGAATATCTCTAGATCGTTGTTTTATTGTGATAACCATATTGCAATATCTATTTCTCCCAATCTAGGACATCATGGTAGACATAGCACATTGAGATTGATCAGCACTTTGTGAAAGAAAAATAAAGGATCAAGAAATTGAGGCCAAATTTCATTAGTATTGAATACCAAGCTGCATATATCGTCACCAAGTTGCTTAAACAAGTGAGGCTTTAGTGTCACAAAGCCAAGTTATCCATGTTAGAAACCATGGCATAGCATGTGGGGGGCTACTAGCAATATGATACTTTGTATTGTATTATACATGTGCATGTTATTAATATTTTTCAGTTTTTTATGTTTGTTATAATACTTGGTGTAATATCTCATGTACATGAAGGGTATAAGAGTAAAATAGTCTTAACTCTAGTGTGTGTGTGCTGCCTTCCTCTCTCCTATGGTATATAATATTTTATATGGGTCTGTATAAATTGCATGTGCAAGGTTCTAAACTTAACCACGATCATCCAATGTAAGCGATGGATTGCTGGGGTGCATTATTCCTCCACTCAAGGATGTTAAGTGGAGGAACAACACGGCATATGCCAGATGTCCCTTATCAACATGGGTGGACTGCGTATATGCTAAAGCTGTCTAGGAAACTTTCAGTGCACACATAGAATAGTTTCCTTATTTATATCTATTTGTTTGATTTTAGTTGTATCATATTAGCAGCATTTTGTCATGCTGGCACTTTGTACTGTGGCATCTCAAATCTCACCTGAAAATGCAGCAGTACGGTAGGCCAAAAACCTGCAAGTCAATCATCTCCATGGATCTGAAAAAAATTGATTCCAAGTCCTAAAATTGGTCCATCTTACAACAGCTTTTATGAACAGTCCATTTCAAGTCCTCACAGGTCCGGAAGATCTGTGGTCTTTTTTTTTTCTTTTTTGAGCTTGAACTTCCAATATAGTTGCATGCCATCACAAAGTTTTCCGACCCCAGATCTGGTCTTTCCTTGGGGGTTTTGAGGGTGCAGCCTTACCAAATTTCGTAAAACGCCTCATCCATCATTGTATAATGTATGAGTTTCATCTTTGTTTTGATATTTACAACTATCCAGATAGTATGCCGCTTCGCTATACATGTCATATCATGACAAAACGTGTTGCTCATGGTGTGCCTTTTTTGGATGACACAGAAGAATGTTGTGTTGCTATATCTTATATTCCACTTATGCAGGGAAGTGTCCCTTTTCAGTTGATTAGGATTATTAGTTTCTTCTCACAATCTTTCAGTAATGTCATATTTATCCTTTGACCGTCTACGGTATTTTGGCCCTATTGACCTACTCTACATGTGTATGGGATTTAAATATTCTTTTGATGCCTGCGATCAGACTATCATGTAGATAATCTTGTCTTTCTGCATTATGGTAATTTTTTGACAAGTCTAACTAATAAGATTTCTTTTAATCTATATTTGGAATAAAGGTTCTCATGACTGATGTTTGATTGATGCAGTAAGTCATATTTGAGAAGAACTTTTAAAATTGTTTGTGAAAAAATTGTATAATTGAACATTTAGTAGAAACAGTCATAATGCTTCTCTTTCTTGACATTGTAATCATTGGTCTCTTTCTTGACATTGTAATCATTGGTGATCCTAAGCTGACTATGCTTGGAACTAATGACACATGATATTCCAGATGTCTTACACTTCAGACAATGTTGTGGAAGGGAAAAGGGCTGCTAAGGATGCCTTACAGCAACTGCTTGGCTTAAAGAAATCTGATCACCCTTTAGTAGGTATCATTACCCGTTTGACTGTTCAGAAAGGTATTCACCTTATCAAACATGCTATTTGGCGAACCCTTGAACGTAATGGACAGGTAAATTTTATTCTGCCATGAAGCACACGGTAGAGTACATTCAACATTCTTCCTTCATTGATGATTGGATGACTTGAACCTACTGTTACATGAGACATTCTATGTATTGTGGTCCATGTGCCTGTGCCGGTGCCCTAATTCATGATTCCTATGGTGAATAATGTGGGTTACAGGTTGTTTTGCTTGGTTCAGCTCCAGATCCCCGCATACAAGGGGAATTTAGTGACTTAGCAAATCAGTTACATAACATTCATGGGGACCGTGCTCGCCTTTGTTTGACCTATGATGAACCTCTTTCTCACTTGGTAACTTCAAAATTTTAGAATTGCACATGTTCTATTAACATAAAGATGGCAACAGTTGTTTGACGACCTTAATGTAACACTCCGCTTTCTTATATATTGTATCATAATAGATTTATGCAGGTGCAGATTTCACTTTAGTTCCTTCACTTTTTGAACCATGTGGGTTAACTCAATTGGTAGCCATGCGTTATGGATCCATCCCCGTTGTTCGTAAGACAGGAGGTATACAGTTCTTACCTTTCAGTGCCCATTGTGCCTATTCTGGGACTGTTGGTTTTTCTTTTCTATGTTCTTTTTAAAGGTCTTTTATCATCAAAACAATGAGAGCAGATTTAATGGACCCTATAACATTATCTCATGAAAGCTAAAATTCCAACTTCTTGAGTATTAGGTTTGGTTTCGATTAGGGAAGATCTGCTTCTGGGTAAATCTACAAGCCTGAATTTATGATGACTTCTCTGTACCAGGACTTTATGATACTGTATTTGATGTTGACCATGACAAACAGCGAGCGCAAGTACAAGGTCTTGAACCTAATGGCTTCAATTTTGATGGAGCTGATTTTGCTGGGGTTGATTATGCTCTCAATAGGTCGGTGAATTTGATTGAATGGTATTCTTATGTCACTGCATAACTTTCACGGAAATTTTGTGATTTGTGTTTCAGAAGTTCATTTATAATAATGTACCCGTAAAAGGATCCCAAAACATAGCATGCATAGAGGCCCACATTTTCAATATATTATTCTTTTATATATATATATATATATATATATATATATATATATATATATATACACACACACACACGCAACGCCTATGGGCGAAAATGAATAGTGTTTTCGCCCATGGGCTCATCACCATCCGAAAAATCAGGCGGCGTGGATATAACGACCCCCACAGACCTAGCAAGTCCGTGGCAGTACCATCACGGACATGTTATGTCCGTGACGGTAAAAAAATCATGTGGAAGCATCATGGACGTTGCGCCGTCCGTTGCGGGTCCGTTCAATAAACCGCCGCAGACATAGCAAGTCCGTGGCGGGCCGAAATACTATTCATTTTCGCCTATAGACTTTTTTTAGAGTTTTCCATATATATATATATATATATATATATATATATATTTATATATATATATACTTCGACCGAAAGCATTTCCCTAACAAGTCTCCATCCTTATTTTCAGAGCAATTTCCATCTGGTATGAATCTCGTGATTGGTTTTACTCTCTTTGCAAGCGTGTGATGGAGCAAGATTGGTCTTGGAACCGTCCAGCCTTGGACTATATGGAGCTCTACCATGCAGCCCGTAAAGATTGACACCACGAAGTAGAAGACCTTGAGCATGGCAAGGCACGCATGTTCATATGTGTTTACTTGTACAGGGCATTCAATTTATTAAGAGTATTTCTTATGCATCGGCCAACTGATAAGAGTTGCTGTACCCCCATCATCAATTTAATAAAATGCTGGGTGTCTGCAAATTGTTTAAAGGAAGATTGAGGGAAGAAGGGAGATGAGAGATGCATAGGCATGCTTGCAGAACTGTGCAAATGAGAGAGGCATAGGCATGCTTGCAGAACTGTGCAAATTTTTCTTGCCATTCCATTTTATTTATTTTTTGTACAGAGCACTGAATAATAGTAATTGTCCAACTTGTTTGGTTGCTCGATTGGTGACTGAAATGCAGTTCGTTAGAGATGAGATGCAAAATGAGGCCTAGCCGCGCCAAAGAACATTAAATCCACCCTTAACCCTAGAAATCTTAAAAAACCTTGTCACTGAACTTTGGGCTAAAGTTTTAAGGCCAAAGCATGAAGTAGGGATAAGTATATTGTGAAGTAACGTTTAGAACTTAAATGACTTTGGAAACGAGTCTGGAAATGCGTTAAACGGATGTACGAGTGAAAAATTATATACCCTAGAAAAGCATATTGCAACAGAAAAAATAAAATAATTTGCTTATTTTGCAGTTGGTTAGACTTAAGTGTTTAGGAGCTCGAAAATCTTTTCTTCTTTTTCCGAATCATTCATCCGGTTATTTGTCAAAGTTATATCAAACAACTCCTCCCAATGTCGTCGAGGAATGTACAATTTGCTCCCATGGGCGTATGTAAGTTCTCTTACTTTTTAGTCTACCCTAACTTTTTACTTAAAAAAAGGGCAAAAAAAAAAGGTAAAAATAAATACCAATTGGATCGAACAATATTGAATTGACTGTTTTTTTTTTTGTTTTTTTTTTTTTTTTTTTAAACGAGAAAAAAAAAATGACTTTGTTTTACAAGGAACCAATGAATCCCAATCGTTCCAGTTCATAGTGAAATTTAGAAGACTTAAATGTTATATCCGCTCACTGCCAGACTCTTGCATTGTCCGCCTGTGGCCAGATGATCATCCAATTTGCCCACCCAAATTGGGAGTTTAAAAGTTTAAGGGAGTGGGAAGTCACCTGGAAACTCCATTACCAAAGGAACAAATAACAAACTCGATAAAATATACTTAAATATAGTGGTACAGAGACAGAGAGGTAGGAGGAATAACTACTGGATGGAGCTAGTGTTAGATTCTACTCTTGTATGTTCTTTCAGCCCACATCACAAGTTTTATGGCTTTCAAGAGTGATGTGCAAAAACAAGGTGAAGTGAAATTTTGTGTAGGATTGTCCCTGAAATCCGAATGCTCATAATGTTTAGAGCGTAGGATGCAGCCAATTGAGTTACGAAGCAGAAATTTTGGAGGTTCATGGGACCTTTAATATTGGCTAGTCACTCATATTTGAACCAAACTTCTTCTGGTTTGACACAAAGTGTGTTTTGACATTCTAGAATGACAAGTCCAGTCGAGCTGATTTAGTTAGCTTGGGACTCAGTTCTTCGGTCCTCATTAATGGTTGGGAAAATATCTCTGTATTTTTATTTTTAGGTTTCATTTTTCAATAGACCCAATGTTTCAAAATATATTTTAAGCATAAAGATCTCATGTATTATATCTTCAAACCCTTTAGATTAATTTTATCCACTTTGATTTTATTTTTTTAGTGTAAACAAATTTTAAAAAGACATGCCTTTTGTAAATCCCACCATCTCTCTTCGGGTGATTTTTTTGAAACTTTTATCTTTCTCTCTTTCGGTATTTCCCCAACTCTCTCTCTATATGTCCCCCCAACCCCTCTTTCTCCAACCCCTCTCTCTTTCTCCTACCCGCCCCATACTCTCTCTAGAATCTCTCTACTTCTCAATTCAAAGCTTCAGGAGTTTATGGAAATCACCCATCTGATTCAACCTCCTAAAACGAGTTGTGCGGCTTTCAGCTTGGGTTCTTCTCTCAGGGAGAACCCCCTGCTTCTCCCTCTCCAATTTGTAGCCCCCAATGCTCCATTACTGGGGTGTGGGTTTCTGCTACCAGTTTTTACAATCCTCCTCAACACCACCACAAAAAACCAGTGCCTGCCCTTGGTGAAGATGACCATCTTCTTCACAATCCCCACCCTCTAGAGGTGTCATCAGGTTATTTGGCAAGCAATGACAGTATATGTGAGGCATGTGAGATTAGAAATGGGAGATACAATGGCATTCACCAAGCTGCAGTGATCGAGAATGGCGTATTAGACGACACATAATGCGATGAGATGGACATAAAGCTATGTGCATGGAGGGAATACGAACCCGTGAAAATCTTCGCCAAATTGATATAGACGTCTATACGTTAAGTGCCAGTAACCTCGAGGGGGATTACTATGAGCCTCCTACTGAGGTTGTTGAGATTCAACTGCCACCTTAAACACTAGAAACGGAGTTCATGCCATAGTCTTTAAGTTAATTGAGATCAACTTGGATGATGAGAACTTGGATGATGAGTCCGACCTAATGCTGATCTCCGTCAGTGTAGCCCTCTCTAAGGAAGAGAGAGCAAGATATGAGACTTTCTTCAGTAAAACTGAGCCATCTTCGCCTAGACTTACTTGGAGATGGCCGGTCTAGATCCTTAGATCAACAATCCATAAATTGTAGATCAAACCCAATGGTGAAGCCATCTAAACGAGCTCGGTGGAGGTTCAGACCAGAGCTTGCCCCTCAGATCGAGGCCAAGGTAGACAGGCTCAACAGTGCTTGATGTATATGTGAGGTCCAATGCCGAAGGTGGATGTTTAATATCGTGGTTGTTAAAGAGAAAAGGGAAAATCAAGGTATGCATTGACTCTTACAACTTGAACGCTACATGATCGGAGGATGACTTCCGCCTTATCAATCATCAAGGTGTCAATAGACTCAACAGTGAGGTCCAAAATCCTTTCTTTCTTGGATCGATATTCAAGTAACAAGCAAATAAAGATGAACCAGGTTCGGTATGCCTTTTGGTCTAAAAAATACAAGACCATTGTATTCAACAAACTTATACACCAAGAGGTGGAATTTTACATTGACGATTTAATCATCAAATCCATTATACGTGATGATCACATTAGAAAACGTTCAAGTCATATTTGAGCAACTGCAAGATGAATCTGCTAAAATGTTCTTTAGGCGTATAATCTGAAAAACTCCCGAGGATTATAGTACGACATTAGGACATCCAAATTCACCCTGTAATAAAGACTTGCAAAATGGTGCCCCCTCGAAAATTATGGGAACTTAAGTCCCTACAAGGAAAATCGAAGGTTCATATCTAACCTTTCTAGATTAATAAAGGAGGCTCATTTGAATACGCATTAATGAACCAACATTAATGAAGGAAGTTACAACCCTTCCACGTGTTCTCAATTTTCTTGCTAATATGGATTAATAAGATATCATATTAAAATAAGAGAGAGAGAGAGTTATTATAATAAATAAGAGAGAGACGTATTGAAGAAAAAAAAGAGTTGAGTCATCTTAAAATAGGAGATAGAGTTTTTATAATAAATAGGAGAGAGTCAATTAAATAAAATAACTAAGGATAAAGCAGGAATTACTTAAAAAAGAAAAAGTTAGATATAAGTCCAATTTTTTTGGCATATTAAAAATTTTGTTGTAATTGGGCCTACAAAAAAATTTGTTTTAGGCATGTTTGGGTGGACCACTAAATAGGTTCAGTATTATTATCTTCATTTGTGTAGTTTGAGCGCACACTTTTACAGTTCCGCTTCTGTAAAAAGAAAAAAAAGTATTGAATAGAGAAAAAGAAATTAGCATGTATCATAACAGGCCCTTGATATTGTGAGAGTCAAAGCATAACTTTCCCCTTGATTTTGTGAGAGTCAATACATACTCATTATAAATTAACGGGGAAAAGAAATTAGTACGTATCTAACATTTATTTCCCTTTAATTTATAATTAGTATGTATCGTAACAGGCCCTTAAAATGTATATTTTCTATAAGAAAAGTTTTTAATGCGAACTTTATATAAGTAAACATTTTCAAGCGCATAGAGAGCATGTTAAATTTTGGAAAAATTGCATAAAGTCCTCAAAAATGAACTTCTTAAGTATTTTACCCCCAACCTAACTTTTCCTAACAACTTTTTTTCCCAAAACCATCTTTCCTAGCAAATAAAAATGAGTATTTTATTTATTTTTTATAAAAATAAAAAATAAATTGTTGTTCTCTTTTTCAATAATGTTTACATTTCATATGTTTTTCTCTTTGATCCCACATGAAATTTTACGTTATTGGATTTTATTTAGGCGAATTATTGACGGTATATATTGCTATCACATTCATTTCATGGCTAGATATATTCTTCATGCATGCATTCAAGATTTAACTCAGAGAGAATAAATTGAATCCATGTGCATGTATTTCTCACTCTCGATTATCCACTCTGTTAAAACTATTTAAAAGAATAGATGATTGGTTTGAATGTGGTATCATTTAGGGCTTGGATGTTATTAGTAGTTGTAAATATTTATTCCCTATTGTAAATTTTTTCTCTATTGGCTTGAATGTGGTATCCCCTCTATTTTTTATCATTTATCCTATTGGTTATCCTCTTGATTATCATCTCTGTTAAAACTTTTTTTCTCTATTATAATTTTAGGGCTTAAATGTTATTGGTGGGTTGTAATTTTTGGGTCTGTTTCGCTGTAAATTTTGGGTATGAATTATCCATCATATTTCTCTTATTCAAATTTAGTTTGTCATTAACAAACAAAAATTATAAAATTATGCCTAGCTCTCGTTAATTTAGTAGTAGCTCTTGTTTTTGTACGTTATATACCCCCAACAATATGCTTACCTCTTGTTAAAATTTAATTGTAGCTCTTTGAAAAAAAATCTAGTAGCCTGCCAAACTTCCACAAGTTGAAGGTTAGTATTAAAACGTTGTAATTCAATGTGTGGAGTGTAAATTGTTATAAATCTTGTGCAGAACAAAAGAAAATGGGTGATAACAGATTGATTTATAATTTTTTTGGTGGAGAATTCCGATCAAGTATCGATGGGACTTTAGATTATATTGGTGGTGATGCATGTACATTTATGATTGCCAGTAGAACTAGGTTAGATGGCATGCGAAAATATGCAACAGAACGGTTCTCACTTAACATCCACTTGATATCTTTGAAGTATTTTGTCCCGAGAAATAAAAGTTTTATTATGAACCTATACATTGACGATGATATTGTTAGGATGTTGAACGCTCATGAAGGCGAGAATCAAGTGTTTGTCTATGTATTTGATGGGAGTGAACGTAAGGTGGAAGTACTTCACATAATACTATGGCAATAGAAGAGGTCAAACCCCCACAATCCTCTAATGTTTTGGTCTCTAGCTCCGAACAAAGCAATGCACCAAGGTTGCTTAGCACATAGGAAGATGCACTTTTTGGGATAAGGCAGCAGTTTGAATCTTTAGAAGATTTATGAGAAGCCCTTAGTAAGTTTGTTATAGCAAACCATTTCACATACCGTCTTTTTAAAAATTAGGGGTATCGCATCAGGGCAAAATGCAATGGTGATGGATGCAAATGGGAGATATATGCTGCGAAATTTAGCATGAGGAATGTTTTTATAATCAAAACATGGAAAAGATATCACTCATGCAATATTGAGACAAGCAATGATGTACAGAGAAGAGCGTCACATAAATTTGTTGCATCCTTAATCAATAATAAATTAAGTGACAATGCTCTAAAAAAATCATGAGTGATTTGTCTCGAGATTATGGGTTAGAATTACCCTATTGGAAGGATTGGCGAAGAAAAGAAATGGCCATCAAAGATATATATGGTTCGCAAGAGGAGGCATACAACCAGTTACCAGCATATAAAAAATGTGTAATGGAGACGAATCCTGGTAGTTATGCGACAGGACAAGTATGGCCAAGTGGTAGATTTCATCAATTGTTCTTAAGCTTTTATGGTAACTATATGGCTTCAAAAATAAATGTCCAAAAAAGCCTACCAAATTAATACTTCTTCAACACACTCGAGCTTATCTCCTTTATATAATCTGCATAACTATATTTGCCAACGCATCTTAAGGATCGATGCTTACAAGTTACCTAAAACTATTCTAAGATCTCGATGAGGCAAGGAAGTATACATGGGGTACAACAGCACTTGCCTTCTTGTATCGTTCCTTGTCTAAGGTCATGGACGGGGATACGTATTTTAATGGGTCAGCAACACTACCATAGGTAATTTTCACTATCTTTTAGTCAATATTTAGATATTTACATTCTCTTTAGCTTCAAACTAATTGCTTTTAATTATTTTTATTGCATTGTTGGGTCTATTAACTCTAGGCATCAAGCCTACAACCTTCATCATAGGAATCCCTAGAGCTTGTAAGTGGAAGAAACAACCACGCTGCAAAGACTCATTAACCGTGTTTGATGACATTTCAATTGACCTTGTTAGTGTTATGATTTTATTGTAAATGACATGGTTAGTGTTATGCTTTTTATGACATCTCAATTAACAATATTTAATGCAAAGACTCATTAACAGTGTTGTGTTATGTTTTTATTGTAGGTGACTTGGCAACTATATGAGAACTACATCCCATTAGATACACTTAGTAAAGAAAACGCATTGTATCGATCATATCTGATAAGTTTCCACATTGCATAGTACTATATGCCTGATCGTGTACTACGGCAATTTGGAAAGATGCAAGTTATTCATGTTGGGTCACCCAAGTGGGATAGGAGGGAGAAAGTCGATACACCCCCACAAGTTGAATTAACAAGTTGAGTAGCGAGATAAGCGACGGAAGAAAACAAGAACACAATATTATAAAGACAGCCGTGCATAAATATGGTGGAATGTTTACAAAAGATTATATGGCCTGGTACAGCATATTCACCCATGGATATGGAAATACTCCCATGTGGCCCCTCGCAGTCACAATCAAATGTGCCCCCATCGCAGGCCATGATGATGAGAGGAGATTAGTATTTTATTTATTTTAGTTTTTATTGACTTAAAGTAATTAGCTATTCAAAGTAATTATCTATTTTGTTTTTTATTGTCTACTTGCAGCGATTAACTTGTATAGGGATGCTACAAGCTGAACTTAGTGGTGAACTATTAGCAGGGGAATCCAGATGTTATGTACAGCGACTCATGATTTACTATTGCAGAACACTCCTACAGAGACAGATGTTGAGGAGATGATGGAGGGAGATGGTGGAAGCGAGAGCGAGGAGAAAGATGGTGGAGATGACGAAAGCGAGAGTAAGGAGAGAGATAATAGAGATGAGGAAAGTAAGACTGAGGAGGGAGATGGTGGAGATAAGGAAAGAGAGAGCGAGACTGATGAGGAAAATGAGAGGAGAACAAAGAGAAGAAATGACAAGGGCTAGGGGCCAAAAAAATGGTTGAGGCGAAAAAGGTAAAAAATATGTATTTTTCAATTTGACATATATTTTTTAGATGATACCTGAATATGTAATTTGAAAGGTGACTTGTACAAGTTGCAAAGGCTATGAACATTTTTTTGAGACAGATGTTAAGTACTAAATGTATTTTCAGTTTAGATGTACTTTTTATTTTTATATTTGAATGAACTCATTTCTTTATCAATGTAGTTCTGCTTTGAAACTTGGTCAAGCATAGGCTATGAGTTTGTAAAGATTGATATGATATGGTCAATTCGTAGGAGAGTGATATAGCTGACAAAATTGTTGATGGATTCACTCTTTTGGGTATAAAGATTCATTATGAAATAGGTATAGAGATTCAAAGTTGCAACAGGCTATAAACATTTTGCACTTGGCACTTTTTGTTGTGTTTTTACGTTTGAACAATATTTCACTGCCTTGCCAAGCATTTCATGTGCTGAGAAAGCTTCCAAACCATTTGTGCAATCTCTCCCTCTATACCATATTATTGGGATTTATTTGAGGCCAATCCATTGAGAATTAGTCATTGCAGAAGCAGTTACATGTTCATCAAAGAGTGGTCTGGCAATTAAAGAAGGCGCTCCGACACTTAAAGAAGGCGGTCTGGTACTTTCCTAAGGGCGTCCAGCAGTTTACTTCCTGAAGAATGGGGTAATCAGGTACTTGACTACCACAGTCTAGCGTTTTAAAGCCTCGGTCCGGTGTTTTAAAGCTTAAGTCTGGTGGTCAAGTGAGCAGAACTAAATTTTTTGGTCACGGTCCGACATGTGAGTTACTAGAGTAGGGGCAGTCCATCGATTTCAAGTACTGCTCAGGCGATTAAGTTACTGGAGCACGGACAGTTCGGCATTTAATATGTGTGGTCCGACATTTAAGTTACTGGAGTAGGGCAGTTCAACGATTTCTAGTAGTGATCCGGAGATTAAGTTACTGGAGTCCAGCATTTATGGTCGCAGTCCGGCATTTGAGTTACTGGAGTAGGGGCAGTCCGAAAATTTCAAGTAGTGCTCTGACGATGAAGTTACTGGAGTAGGGGCAATCCGACATTTAACATGTGCCGTCAGATGTTTGAGTTACTGGAGTAGGGGCAGTCCGGTGATTTCAAGTAATGAAATGGCGATTAAGTTACTAGAGAAGGGGCAGTCCGGCATTTTATGGTCACGGTCCGGCGTTTGAGTTACTGGAGTAGGGGCAGCCCAACGCTTTCAAGTAGTACTCCAGCGATTAAGTTACTGAAGTAGGGGCAGTTCAGCATTTAACATGTGCAGTCCGACGATTTCAAGTAGTGCTCTAGCGATTAAGTTATTGGAGTAGGGGCAGTCCGACATGTAACATGTGTAGTCCTGCGATTTCAAGTAGTGCTCCGACGATTAAGTTATTGGAGTATGGGCAGTCCGGCATTTAACATGTGTGGCCCGGTGTTTGAGTTACTGGAATATGGGCAGTCCAGCAATTTCAAGTAGTGCTCTGGCAATTAAGTTACTGGAGTTGGGTCAGTTCGGCATTTTATGGTCGCGGTTCGGTGTTTGAGTTACTAGAGTAAGGGCAATCTGGTGATTTCAAGTAGTGCTTCGACGATTAAGATAATGGAGTAGGGGCAGTCCTGCATTTAACATGTGCAGTCCGGCGTTTGAGTTACTATAGTAGGGGCAGTAAGGCGATTTCAAGTAATGCTCCAGCGATTAAGTTACTAGAGTAGTGGCAGTCCAACGTTTAAGATATGAAGTCCGGCATTTATGTCTGGAATAATGTTGCCCGGCATTTTTAATCTACAGTTCGGCATAACGCTGTATGGAATAAGCAGTATGGTAGTGTATAATTGATGTCCGTCAGAATTCATATGTCCAACAATTTACAACCGCAATCCAGCGAAAGTAGTAATGGGTTTTGTCATAGCTGGCGAAATGATTTGTTCTGTACGATGAATGTACGGGAAGGGGTATCTTCATTAAAAAAAATATAACTTCTTGAGTTGGGGGCCTATTTGCTAAAAAAGTTGGTTTTGGAGAAAAATATATTAGGACAAGTTAGGCTGGGGGAAAAGTGCCTAGAAAGTCCATTTTTTGGGGTTTTATGCAATTTTCCCTTAAATTTTTGTGGCAATCATATGAAGTTATTTTTTTCAAACGAATATAAAGAGCATTTGAAATATTTTTTTCCTATTTTCTTTTTTGAGGTTGATCACCAAGTCAATGGGGTTAGTTACATCCCCTAAAAGTACTCCAAAACCGAATTTTACATGAGGGAGTAAATAAAGCAAATAGTCCCGAAGACCATATATTCTTGGGAAATTATTAGAAACATACCTTAAGTTTAGTCTAATTGAAAAAAAAAACCTCAACTTTCATAAACCTCGTCTACAACCTATTTTCCTCATTTTCGGCTCTTTTTTTGCCAAAATAACCTTCATAGTAGTCATATTACTATGAAGAACATTACGGTACTTTGAGTACCATATTGTTTCGCGCATTTTATAAGGAACTTTTAATACCGTAATATCTCCAATCTTTGTTACAATACTCGAACTATCATAATTATTTCCCACCCTTTTTTTTCCTTTGTTTATCATAAAACCATGTTTTCACGATTTCTTTATCATAAACCAGTTTCTCTCTCATCCATTTTGTATCCTCTCATCTATTTATCAATCTTTAAACGAAGTCTTTGAGAACTATTTCTCATTCCGTGAGCATCAAATATATACACCAACTCTATTTTATAGGTATGTCATCAAAATCGTCATGCTTTTTATGAGTAATTTTTTTGCTTAAGATATGATATTGCATAAATAAGTTTTAGATTTGTATTTATATTGTGGCGTATGTATTGCAAGCTAATGTCCCTCTATAATACAACCTCCTCATTATATATAAGTATTTTGAAACTTCTCAGCAGTATTATATATTTGTTTCCATCTGAAATTTTTATGCAGTGATTATGCTTGTAAGCAACAATAATGGGTGACAACAGAGTAAAAATCATTTTATACTTTGGTGGTTTTTTTCAAGAGAAAATCTAATGATGGAAGTATTTTCTATGATGGTGGGGACATGAAAGTCATATTTTTTAGGGGATCCCATCATTTGACCAAGTAAAGGATCACTTGTCAAAAGTATCAAATTATGCCCCAAGTACCATGACTATTAGGTATATTGACCAAGGGTTACCAAGTAACAATACTAGGATACGTATTAATGATGATGACAGCATTGCAAATATGATGGAAGGGTCTTCTCCGATTGCTGTGTACATGTCAAACAGATCTATTGAGTCTGACTCCACTGAATATTGACCACCAACCCGATAATGATCCATCAAGATTGGTCATGTAAGAAGTTTGCATTGAAATTCATTATTTTTTTTATTTGACAATATTTTGTTATGGGTTAAGATAATTCTCACTTGTTCTTCAAATTTTTTTCACCAGCAATTCCCGACCAGAGCAAGTAGTTCATAGTGAAGGTGTTGCTGGCATAGGCGTAGAGGACGAGCATGATTAAAAAATCGAGCGACATATCGACGACATCGATCTGATAGAAAGCCCCCTCAAGATTAACCATTACGAAATTGTACTTCGACAGGGTCAGGATTTTGATGACGTAGCAGGCATGCTGTAATCAACTTATTGATTATGCCATATCAAAAAACTTCAATATGAAGTTTATAAAAATTGAGGAGTGATGTGTATGGGCGAGGTGTGCTGTAGATGGGTGTACATGGTAAGTACGTTGTTCGAGGGTTAATGTAACAAAACTTTGTAAACATTCACTTATGTGCCAACTGAATAGTAGGCTTCATCATTCGCTCGCCCGAAGCCACTGGATAGCAAGCAAGATAACAAACCGTTTGAATGATATGCCCATACTAACACTTGGAGATGTGGTTAGTGATATACAACATGATCACGGTGTCGTGTTATCTTATCAACAAGCATGGCGGGGTAAAGAGGTTGCACAAGAGATAAATGAGGGTTTCCATGTGAAGGTATATGAGGATCTCATCACGTACCTTCATAAGATATGAATCACTGACCTTGGAATCGTAACGGTTATCCAAATAGATGATCAGGATAGGTTTGAGTGTGTATTTATAGTCAATCGTCCATGTTTGTATGGTTGCAGGCCACTAATAGGACTAGATGGGACATTTTGTAAGGGAAGATACAAAGGGATATTATTGGCTGCAGTTGGGGTAGATACGAATGAAAATATATTTCTTATAGCACATGCAGTAGTTGAGAGTGAAAATACACCAAGTTGGACTTGATTTCTAGAGCTTCTCAATGAGCAGTTTTTCAAGATGATTAATTTGCCGGCATTGACTATTGTCATAGATCGTTAGAAAGAGTTACAAACCGCAAGTGAAAAAGTATTTTCATCCAGTGACAAGGCTATTGTATGAATCACCGTGCTGATAACTTCAAAAAGGTCTATAGAAATTCGACGCTCCTAAAGCTTTATTGGAAAGCTACACATACATTGTCTATATCAGACTTCGATGAGTACATGGCAAAGATTAAGAGTGTAAATGTTGAGGCCTATAACTGGATCATGTTACAGCATCCAAAATATTGGGTAAATGCATATTTTCGGGGGTATAGATAGAATTATCTGACATCTAACAGATCTGAATCATATAATCGATGGATTTTAAAAACTCGAGAGAAGCTCCTTATTAAACTCATTGAATGCCTAAGGGTTAAGCTCATGGGAAAATTTTCAAAGAAGATGGCCATGTCTCTAGAATGGAGTGGCGTGCTCACATCGAAGTCTCAAGAGGTAATAGACATGAGGAAGGATAAGTCTAAATTCCTTTATAAAGTCATGTGGGCACATGATGATACATATGAGATCAATGCGGATAAGAAATATATTGTTAATCCGGCAACACATGCATGCAGTTTTCGAGTATGGTGGGTTAGTGGGTTGTTGTGCAGTCATGCGATCACCGCTACAAATCATAGACATCAAGATGTTACAGAGTTTTGCGACATTCATTTCGCAGTTCAAATGTACCGTAGAGCATATTCCCTTACTTTCAACCCAATGCGTGATGCACTATAGTTGTTAGAGATTGTATATACAACAGTAATGTTGTCAGCTGTAAGGCGAACTGTGGGTCGACCAAAGAAACGACATACGTAATAAAATACAAAGAGTTTAGGCATCTTAAGTAGTCGATGCGAGGTCGTGGGCCATAACCTGAAGACATGCAAATCAAGCATATGAAATGATGTAAAGAGGTCGTTAGTGTTAGTTGATATTTTTTTGATATGCCATTTTGTTTTTGAATTTTTAAAGAGGTCAGTGCCTATTGATATGACTTTTTGGTTCAATTAATAAAATATCTAAGTTGTTGATTTTGATGAGTGCATGTTCACTTTTAAAAAAATATGTGTTCAATCTTATTCAATTTTAAAAACAAGACTTAATCTTAATGTAATGTGTTTGTTTATATGTTGTTTATAGATCACTTAAGTTCAATTTTTATGTGTAATGTGATATGTGAAATTGTTTATAGAAGACTTAATGTAATGTCGTATGTGATTGTTCAAATTTATAAAAAAAAATGTAAAAATACTTACAGTAAAAACAATATAGTAATATTCATTACGGTAAAAAAATTACCGTAATACTCATTACAGCTTTTTGTTTACCGTAAAGATGAGTTATATAATTACGATATGCAAAAGGTGCATTATGATCTTTTGGGTACCGTAATGCTATAACATATCTTTACGGTAAAAAATTTACCGTAATACTTATTATGGTCTTTTGTTTACTATAAGTATTAGTTATAATTATGATACCCAAAAGACCGTAATGCTCCTAAACTCCAGAAGGTTTGCAAAAGCTTTTGGAGCATTATTGTCTTTTCGATACCGTAATGTTGTATCTTATCTTTACAATAAAAAAATTATTGTAATACTTATTATAGTCTTTCGTTTACCATAAAGATTAGTTATATAATTACGGTACCCCAAAGATCGTAATGCTCCAAAACTCAAGAAGGTTTCCATAAGCTTTTGGAGCATAACGGTCTTTTCAGTACAGTAATATTGTAACTTATCTTTACGGTAAAAAATTACCGTAATACATATTACGGTCTTTTGTTTACTGTAAAGATTGGTTATATAATTACGGTACCCAAAAGACTATAATGCTCCAAAACTCCATGTTCTTTAAGCTGCACATTTCAAAAGCTTATCACACACCCAGATAGACACATAAGAAATTAAAATGAGAAGCATGATGTAACTAACAATTTAACATATATTCTGGAGATATTTAAAGTTAATAAGATGAATGTATTGACAGTTAAAGCTCCAATTCATTAAACTTTGGTACCAAAGTTTTCACATAAGCATATCCTGAACATGTGCATTTGGTTAAACACATTGGATGGATTTTTACTTTCCAATGATACAAGACAAAGACAAACAATAAAAAATGATGGAGTAGTGCATATCATCCATGCATCCGACCAATCCACATATAAAGTCATGATATATTAAATAAGCAAAGAAAAAGAGCAAGATACTACTAAATGATTTTTAAAGAAACACTTGGATATATAAGATGCAGAATAGTGTTATAAACTCATTAAACCAACAAAACACGAATAAACAAAAAATATACAAATATCACAAAATATTGATATTTCAACTTTTCATAAATATCACACATCACAAAAAAACAGCATAGGCACTACTGACATCTTTACACAGTATAGGCGCTACTAGCCTCTTTACACAGTATAGGCTCTAATGGCTTCTTTACAACAAAAAAACATAAAATATCATCATGAACACTTTGGTCATACTAGTAACTTCTCACCCCACTATGGCAACTGCAATTTTGTATTTAAGTGGCTCTCTTGTTGTCTTACCACGCGATGACGTAATTATCTTCTAGGCTCCTCTGGTTGAACCGATGTGGGAATGGGTTGTGTATTACTTGGCCCCTCATCTGGTCGAGAAGGGAGTCATACTGGTCGTACGTTATATCCTCATATGCATCCTCATCCCCTGCAACTTCTGGGTTATAAATTTTCAGCAATTCTAGTGCTTCCCCAATTAGATCCTAATTTCTTGAATTGTAACCTTCACGTACAAGTTGAGCTGCATGACTAATGTCCCTAGGCTGCATCAAGTCATATGAAAATAGATTATTGAAACTTCTAAAATTAAAATGTCATGAATAAAACAATAACGGTTCTAAAATATTATTACCACTCTATCTTCATCATTATAACCTCAATGTGTATATTTGGAAGGACATTTCCTAAATGGATTATGGATTATGGATTAAGGGCATTGTCCCTAGCTTGTACCACTCGATGTATTCTTATTTCGGCTTCCCATTGATCATATCTTCATTTGTCTGACACATATAATCTAACCTATTCGTCCACATATAAATTTCATTTTGAAGATCGCCTACTCAGTTGTCAGTCACCTTCCCCCTTCTCTCCCTCCTCTCCCATTGCAAGGAATCAGCCGGTATCCCTTGATGAAGTCCAAACTACCAGAGCACACAATCTGGAATGTACCCCTCACAAATGTGTCCACATATGAGGTATATGTGACACAAAGCAGTCGGTGAACAATAAGGCCTAATCATTATCCTCTTCAGTTTCCTCTCCTAAGTCAGGATAATTATTGTATGGGGTTCATATGACCTATGACAAAAAAAAAAGACAAATTTTGAGTTAATTAACTTGCACCAAAAATTAATTAACATATAAATAAAAAAAATTGATGATAAATATTCTATACTAACATCATATATTCGTGCGTTATCAGTCTCCTATCGCCCCACAAGATGGAACTTATTAGAGTTATCCCACTCTCTAGGAGAGGGCCACTTGAGGGATCTAGGTTGCCTTGCCCTTATTTGCTTAGGAATTAGGCGCAACAATTTAAAATGTTTATACGCCCGGCACTGAAATGTATGTATAAAAAATAAGAATTACAATAAAAAATATCTATCAAAATTTTTAAAAACTATCAAAACATTAATACTAGTATTACCAACAAAATAGTGGTTGATCTGTTGAGGTGTTGATGACCAGGACAAACAACTTTTGACAAACCTCAAAACAAAAGTGGCTAGAGCAGTTGTACCCCATGCATACTGGCCAGCTACTTCCATATCCTCAAAAAGCTGTAAATATATTGTAAGCACCGTACCATCTGTGAAATCCACAAAGATTGTGCAACCGACTAGATATAGGAGGTAGGCACGAGTGTTTCATAAAAGGGTGTTGCGGTTATAGTTATGTGGCCACTGTTTAAAAGTGTTCCTCAACCATGTCAACCAGATAATATAATGGTTACTACCAGGTGGCTTAACATATGGACTATATAATCCCCATAGTTCTCCACTCTCCTCAAAGTTACAGCTACACCAGTCACCTTTAACTAGAGAATTTTTCATGCATCTTCAAGAGTATGTATCATCTCTCATATGTCTATATTGAAGTGCATGTTGTTCGTCTCTATGTGCCACCTCTTGATAATAGTAGAAAATGTACCACGGTCGTGGTGAGTCATCGGTACTATGGTTAGAGGATACAATCCTGATCTTTGGACCAAATCGATTTGATCATTGTTTGTTAAAGGCCATAAAGAAACTGTATTGGCCCTTTCATCAACCCCGAGGGGATTTTCTTAATCCTGAAATGGAATTTGTGATTTCAGATACTAAAATAAATAAATTGATTTATCAGGAATGTAGGAATCTTAGGACCTTCAGGGCAGGATGCGTCTTCTGCCATGATCCATGTTCAAAAATCCACCATAAACAACAAACTCATGGTAAATAGACTACTATTAGTCTATCAGACACTTGACAAAGGATATGACAAAGTAAAAGATCAATCAATAAAAGAAACTACAAAATGTCATTGGCTGAAATGCTACAAAGCAGTGGTTTGAAAAATGGATCTGTGCCCAGGACCAGGTACCCCAAAAATCCATCCGGATCGGTGAATTGACGGGTCAGATCGAGAATAAGCCGAATCGGTTGGATTCGATAATAAAAAAATTCAAAAATATTAAAAATCACTATAAATATTTTTTTTTAGGAATACAATAAAAAATGGGGTACTACATTATTAAATTTCATTTGTTTTCATCAATATGCGAATATTGAGATGTTCTTTTCCTGGATGAATTTATGTTAACCATTAAATTTATATCACACAAAATAAAAATCATAGAATATCATGGATAAAGTATATATTCATACACGGACTACATTAAAGAATGGATTAAATTGATGAAAAAAAGGCCACTAAAATATTGAATTGGTAGAAAACCCTAATCCACTAAAAAAAACCCAAATTATTACAACTTAACTAACTATAATCCAAAATTATTACAACCTAACTAATTATAATATTATATACTAAAATTGAAATTGTTGGTTTACATTTTATAATTATTTTACTATACAAATAATAACAAATCCAAAATATCTTATAATATCATCTAATTTAAAATATATTATTGGCAATTGGAAGAAAAAATAGTACATTACATAATTTATAATGCAAATAAATTAATAAATAAATTACAAGATTTGGTTATCAATATAGAAATTATTAGAATGCGTACCAATTTTTTAAATAACACTTTTAGTTTTCAAAAATCTAATTTTTTAGGTTTCTTGAATAAATTTAGTGGAAGAGATTGTTAGTAGAGAGAGAGAGAGAGAGAGAGAGAGATTTCAAATGGCCTCATTGTATTAACTCTATCTTTAAAATAATATTTCTAAATTTATGTTAAAGACCATCATGTTATAAAAATAAAAGCATGTTACTTGTTGTATTAATTTTTATTTATTTATTGACAATAAATACTTGTTGTATTACCTTTTTTTTTTTTTGACAATAAGATAAATTTTATTTTAAAAAAAAAAAACCTTTTTGTATTTCCTTTTATTTATTTTTTGACAATAAATACTTGTTGTATTACCCTTTTTTTTTTTTTTTTTGACAATAAATACTTGTTGTATTACCTTTTTTTTTCTTTTTTTTGACAATAAGGAAACTTTTTTTTTTTTTTAACAAAAAAATAAAAAGATAGTGTTGCCCCGATTCAAACTACGAACCTTTTGTGTACAAGATATATGTGATAACCAACTACACCACAACACCACTTGTTGTCTTACCTTTTATAATAAAATGCTATATTGTATTTGCCTTTTCAAGCCTAAGTACCATGCTCAAATCCCACATCAAAAACTTAAGAGAACTTTTACGTCAATAAAACCTTCCTTTGTACCGTGTTTCATTGCATGCTTGAAAAGTATGATCAAGCATGTGGCTGACAAAGGCACATGTGGCCATACTTGTACAATGTCGTAATTACCCCTTTTTTAAAGAAAATTAAAAAAATGCCCTTTAACACGGCCACATCATAATCCATTGTGTGACATCATAATGTTATGTGACATCATAATCCGTTTCGTGACGTCAAAATCGCCCAACTAGCCTGGTTCCTTTCTAACGGGCGGTTTCCTATTTTGAGCTAGAATCGACACGGGGTGACCGATTCTCGTGTCAAATCGCCCGAGTTCATGCTGACTCGACGATTCTTAAACCACTACTACAACGCACTCAAAAGTTCGTTAAACTTGATAAGAAATCAGTCTTGGTTTGGTATTTGATGTCGAATCACCCGAGTCCATGCTGACTCGACGATTCTTAAACCACTACTACAAAGTACTCAAAAGTTCGTTAAACTTGAAAAGAAATCAATCTTGGTTTGGTATTTGATTACTTACATTTACTAGTCTCAAACATTCATTGAAATTAAATTTTGTTTTTTATTGTCGAACAAGAAGTCTCAAATGTGCATTAAAGTCTCTCTCTCTCTCTCTCTCTTCTCTCTCTCATTGTTTAAATTAAATGGGACTTTATCTCTCTCTCTCTTCTCTCTCTCGCTCATTATTTAAATTAGATGGGACAAATCGCAATATTTTATTCATCAGATAAGAAAAAGCAAAAGACACGGTCAAAGTAGAACTGAAGCTAGAAAATGCTTAACATTGAGTAAAAATATAAAAAAGAAGGCAGAAATTACATAGGATAGACAACAATTTTGTATGCTTGTGTACTTGATCAAATTTTAGCCAAAATATTGTTAACATTCAATTTTTCTTTGGGTCCAATTTAGAAGAACTATATTGATATGCAGCATCTTTTAATCAACATGATATGAAAATGCAGAACTCATTGAAGTTGTTACTATATCATGATTCGCATTCAAATTGGGACTCACATTTAAATTGTCATATCACTCATTTTATTTAATATATGAATTAGATGAGTCAATTGCTCTAGTGAATATCATTGGTCTAGAAGTTAGAATATTCTACTTATTAACAGATAAAAAAAAAAAAATCAAATGTTCAAAAATTCCAGGATAATAAAAAATTATCAAACTCCTAGAAGTTAATAGATGTGGAAAAATGATTTTGCATTAAGAAAAACACATGCTTAACATATAAGTTTACTTTCCTGAATTTACTGGTTTGAGCACAGTTTATGATTTAGTGTAGGTTTATACAAGTAAAGTTATTAGAACCGGTCCTGGGTATGATTCGTTTAGGGGTTGATCAAAATTCTATGCCCCAAGTTTTGTAAACAACTAGGAAACACACCCCTGGTAAATTTTAGTGATGTAATCTATCAAGCCATAGAGTAACCTCAAGCAATTTTGTTTTTCAAATTCCACTCTATATAACGAACCAATTTACCCTGAGTTGGTTGAAATGCTACAAAGTACTCAAAAATTTAAATTTGGAGAAAATTTTCTTACCTCAAAGATCTGAAGAGATGACGGAAATGAGGGAAAGAGAGACCCCATGAGAGATTGAGCACCAGAAATCTTGAGGTTGAGAAGAATATAGCCCTAAAATGATATAATCATAACCGTAAAGAAGAAAATGGCTACGGGTTACGATATAGAGAGTGCGATAGTATTACGGAATTTTGTGTGCTGTAATAAAAATTTAACTTCTTACGGTAACAAAAATGCCGTATAATATGGTTAAGTTTTACGATACTTAAAGTATTGTAATATTACTTCAAGTTATTACAGTATTTAAATTACTGTATAAAATGCAATGGGGAATATTACAAAAAAAACCCCAAAACTACACTTTTTATGCAACTTACCCCCAACCTAACTTTTTCTCTCACTTTTTCCCAAAAAATATACTTTCTATGCAAATACTTCCCCCCCCCCAACAACAAATAAAAATTTAAAAAATGCCTAAACTACTCTTCCTTACTTTTGACCTTACCCACGCCTCCCTCTCCTTTGTGTAAGTGCACTCCGGCAGTACAATACTTTGGAGTCCTAGTGCTCCGGCACTGTCTATGTGTGCTCTGGCAGTGGATCATGCGCTCTGGCACTATGTAAGTGCGCTCCAGCAATGGAATTTGGAGTCGCAATGCTCTGGCATTGTGTATGTGTGCTCCGGCAATAGATGTGCACTCCGACACTGCGTAAGTGCGTTCCAACAGTGCAACACTCTAGCGTCACAGCACTCCAACACTGTCTATGTGTGCTCCAGCAGTGGATCATGCGCTCCAACACTGTGTAAGTGCGTTCCGACAGTGGAATAAGGAGTCACAGCGCTCTGGCACTGTGTATGTGCGCTCCGGCAGTAGATGATACTCTCCGACACTGTATAAGTGTGCTCCGAAAGTGCAACACTTTGGAGTCACAACGCTCTGGAACTGTCTATGTATGCTCCGGCAGTGCAACACTTTGGAGTCACAGCGCTTTGGCACTGTCTATGTGCACTCCGGAAGTGGACATGCGCTCTGACACTGTGTAAGTGCGCTCCAACAGTAGAATCTGGAGTCACAGCGCTCCAGCACTGTGTATGTGCGCTCCGGCAGTGGATCATGCTCTCCGGCACTGCGGTGGTTTGCTCCGGCAATGAGCTCCGAAAGTCAATGTCAAATCTGGCCAAATTGATTTCTGTGTCCGGGAAGGGCATTTCCGTTTGAACTTTTTCCCTTGGGGGGGTATTTGCATAAAAAGTGTGGTTCTTAGAAAAAAGTGACACAAAAACTTCGGTTGAGCGTAAGTTGCATAGAAAGTGTGGTCTTGGGGGTTTTTTGTAATTTTTCCAATGCAATATGTATTACGACAACACGATTATCGTGAGGGTTATTTTGGTAAAAAAAAATCGAAAATAAGAAAAAAATGTGTAGACGAGGTTTATAAAAGTTTGGGGTTTTTTTCCTATTAAGCTAAAGGTAAGGAATATTTCTGATAATTTCTCTATATTTTTTTGATAAGTTTAAAAAAAAAAAAAAAGACTATGAGGGCGTGTTTGTTTTCAGGAAAGTCCTGGTCCTTAAAGATATCTTTCCAAACTGCTGTAGCACTTGGGCGTTTGACACGAAAGAACTGTTACAGTGAAAAGAGATAAACGTTTCAAAAAAAATTCCCTTCTCTCTTTTAAGAAAGAAAAGTTTAAGTTCTTGAGGAGGGGGGTAGGAACCGTTCCCGATAAAAAGTCCCCACAACAACGCTAATCTCATTTCTTGCTCGACCTCTTGCCTCGTGCTCGCTCGACCCCTCACTCCTCTGTGCATCGATGTCTCGCCTCCTGCTCGCTCTACCCCTCACTCCTCTGTGCATCGATGTCTCGCCTCCTGCTCGCTCTACCCCTCACTCCTCTTCTCATTTTCGCTCCTCTTCTCATTTTCGCCCAGGTATGTCTCTCTCCCCATCCCTCTCTCTTCCCTCAACCCTATGTCTCATCACCCTCTCATAGTTAGTAAGTCTCCATTTAAAACGTAAAAAATTCCCCATTTTTTTAAATCCATTAAGAACTCCGAACTTTTCAAAAGATCTTTAAAAAATCACTTTTTTTTTAAAGGAACCAATATAAATCCGAATTTAATTTTTTTTCAAAAAAATTTAAAAAAACATCTTCCCTATAAATTTATTTCTTCATTTATATAATATTATTGAATTCTGATTTAAAGATAAGCACATTAATAGTGGGAGTAAATTAAAAATTTTGAGTTAACAAAAAATTCTGTCAAAAATTTCACCATTAAGTTCCTTTTAAAAAAGTGCACGAAAAATACAAGCAATATATCTCCCAAAAACTAAGATATCGAAATAATCATGTATCTCACAATAATAGGTAGAGTTAAAAGAATAGTAACTCAACGGAAAAAAAAATATATTTTTCTTAAAACTTGGAACATCCTTATAAAGAGAAAGAGAGATAATCAATGATATTAAAGATTTAGATAGCTAGAAATTCAATCTAAGATTTGAATTTACTTAAGCATTTTGTTGCTTTCTTTATGCATAGAGAAATTTGATTAATTTCATATTTTTATTTTTATTTTATTTTTTATTTTATTTTTTTATTTCATTGAAGTATGTAACATAGCATTTTGAATAGACCACTATTTTACATATTTGAATGTTTGTGTTTTATTTTAGTTAACTACAATCCTATACTCAAGGTCTTTTTTATTTTTTAGTTTATGAACAATAATCATATATCTTGGTTTACAGTTCTTATTATTTACTAATATAGTTCTTGTTTTTAGTATTGTCGTTGTTGTTATTTCATTATATGCTCCCAACAAATTTATTTTATGTTTTGTGTTGTGACAGCAAAGTAAGTATTATTGATGGATTTATTGAGAGTTTCGACAAATTATTATTCATTATTACTCTAATGACACTAGGCAAGGCCATAAAATTATTGCTCAATGACTTTAATGTATCTGTACAAAAACTACAAATCATAATTCTATATTGTGTGATTTCTACATATCCAATATTTTCACTTATTTTTTTTAGGCAAATCCGAAATATTCATGATTCTATAACGCACCGTATTTTTGGGTGATCCGAATTGTTTACCTGATTTTTTCCTCGAACTTTTTAAAATAAAACCCATTTATTAGCTATAGTTTAGTTTTCCGATATATTATTATTTTCCTACTTGTGAACTATGCACCCTCTATGTCTGTATCCCTTCATCCGCCCTCTCTCTGTCCGTCTCCCCTCATTCGCTCTCTCATCACCAGTGTTTTAAAAAACGCCGAGTTGAACCGGACTCGCCCGGTTCGACTCAGAATTCACGAAAAGGGACCGGATCGGTTGAAAAATTGGAAATCGTCCGGTTCTAGAGAGAACCGGACGATTCCGCACAGTGACTCGCCGATTCACTGTACGGAATCGGCGAGTCCGTACGGTTTTTTTTTTTTTTTTTTTTTTTTTTTTTTTTTAATCCATGATAGATTTTTTTGTAATACTTGATCGATTTTTTTGTAATCCATGATCGAATTGTTTTTGTTTTTTTGTAATCCATGATCAAATTTTTTGGTTTTTTGTAACCCATAATAGAATTTTTTGTAATCCATGATCGAAATGTTTGTTTTCTTTTCTTGTAATCCATGATCGCTTTTTTTGTTTTTTTTTTTTTTATTGTAACCCATGATAGAATTTTTTGTAATCCATGATCGAATGTTTTGTAATACATGATCGAAATGTTTGTTTTTTTTTTGTAATCCATGATCGAAATGTTTGTTTTTTTTTTTGCAATCCATGATTGAATTTTTTGTTTTTTGCTTTTTTTGTAACCCATGATAGAGTTTTTTGTAATCCATGATTGAATTTTTTGTAATCCATGATCGAACTGTTTTTTTTCTTTTTTTGTAATCCACGATTGAATTTTTTGTTTTTTTTTGTTTGTTTTTTTTTGTAATCCATGATCGAATTTTATGTAATCCATGATCGAATTTTATATAATCCATGATTGAATTTTTTGAAAATTTGTGATTTTTTTTTTTTAATCCATGATCGAATTTTTTTTTGTAATCCATGATAGAATTTTTTGAAAATTTGTGATTTTTTTTTTAATCCATGATCGATTTTTTGAAAATTTGTTTTTTTTTTTTTTTAATCCATATTATTCAAAGAGAAAATGAGAGAGATGATGATTCTTAGGCCACCCTATCCCAGCCATATTATTCACATATCGAGTCCCAATAGCAACAGTGTAGGGATGAGCACGAAATCCTGTAAATTAAATGCTGAATGGCGGTTCATGCAGGGAAAGAACATATCAATATTCGCATATTCATTCAAAAACATGAAAATTCTTAATGGAGTACCCTCATTTTTTATTGAATTCCTAAAAAACAATATTTATAATGAATTTTAATAATTTTTTGGAATTTTTTTTAAGCTTTATTCTGACCGATTCACCCGATTCCCGATGCAGATCGCCGATTCGCCGATCCGAATCGGTTTTTTGAAAGCCTGATCCGGGTCACCGATCCGTTTTGTAAACCATTGCTCATCACTCTTTCTGTGTCGCCCCCCTCATCCGACCTCTCATCACTCTCCCCATAATCAACCTCTCTCTCTCCTCTGCTCTCTCTCACAGCGTCCTCTCTCTCCTCCTTTCTCTACTCTCTCTTCCACAAACTCTCACACAAAATCTTCAAATTTCAATCTAGAAAAACCCACAATGCCCAACAGAACATGAAGTATTTTTTTTTCACTAACCAAACTGCAATTTCAAATCAGTTAGAGCTTAACATTTAAAATGAATATTTTCTCTCTAGAGGTGGCAATTGGATGAATTGGTACTTCCTTGCTACATTATACGTGTCAAATTTAGTGTTATCACTACTTCCTTGGTTAGTTCAGAAATTGCGGGAAGTTTTGTATTTGTAAATATGTTGGAGAAATCAAATAAATTTTTTTGCTCTAGAGTTGCGTTCTTCTTGCTACATTTTTTGGGATAAGTTCTTGTCATGCAAATTATTGATCCACTAGGTTATACAGGGCCACTATCGATTTCTACCAATATTGGAGAAATTCAACTGAATTCTTTTTATTTTCCTGTGAATTTATGGCATTTGGAAAAACCCTATCAGTTGAATACCAAACATAATTTTTATAAATAATGGAGATACTTTGAATATGTTGTTAGAAAGAATAAATCTTTTCGAGTTGTTTTCGAAAACTTAAAGGCGACACTGAGATCATTACATCACTTATTCTTTTTGTGTAATTAAATGCTTAAGCACTCCTTTACCCGTGATAATTTATTGCATAAAAGAAATATTGTGATCATGTTATCATGCCTGATGATGGTTCGAGTACAATTACTATATTGGTTTCTCCTATGAAGCTTACATTGTTACAATTATTTGTACTGTCAAACGAATTTCATTGACGTCAAAACTGAAGAACAAGTAAAATGCATACCATTTGTACACAAATCGGAGCTTAAGCATGATAGACTCTATAATTCCTCACCAACCTTTAATAGAAAGTGAATCTTCAAACATTAATTGTTTCAAGAAACCTGGTTTTGTGCATCAATCCCTGGTTTGTAGTCTTTCAGCTGTATGCTTAGAACAAGTTTTTGTTTTTTGTAGAAGAATAATTATATTTGCAACCGGTGTTTAAACCAAAGACTCAATTGTACCCGAAAAACTTGAATGTCGTACTTTAGGAAAAGTTTAATTAAAATAGACTGTCGGATCAAATACCCAATAGATGTTTGTAGAATATAGTTCCATCTCTAATATTTTTTGGTTGCAAATGGTTTAAACTGAGTTGACAGGTCATGTCAGTAGGTAATCAAACACAGTTACCCAGAATTTCTTTAACATTCCAGAAGAAGTACCAAAAGACTTATTTAACTCTTTTAGAAAAGGGTGTGGTTTGTATAGAGCCTATGCTCTAAATAATCAACTTAGAGACTACCTTCAAATAGTGTTGAGAAATGTGGTTTCAATACTGGAAATCCTTGTGATAGTTTTAAAATACATTTTCATCTTTATTTATAAAGTTTAAAGCTTAAAAAATAGTATAGATCAACAGATCTATGAAAACTTGAAAATTTTGAAAATTGATGGTCCAAAAATTCGTTACAAAATACATTATTTCCAAAACTTGAAATCCATGTTTTTTCTGATGTCCATGCATCTTGATGTCGAGATGATCAATTTGATGACATTTGAGCATCAAAACAACCTCTTTTAGTGAAATTTTTTAGGTCGGTTCAAATTTGATTGTTTAGAGCCCCAGCACTATATAAACTTTTTCCTTTAGAAAATAAAGGGTCCCTCCCAGCAAAAACGAAGTTCCTTTTCTAAAGAAATTGTATCTTAACAAACACCGACTTCTTGCCACTATTTATTGAGGGGTGAGGTTTTGTATAAGGTGCCAACCTTATACTATTGAAGTAAGGTGCACCTCAAAATTGTGCCGAAAATACAATTTCAGTGCCATAAGCCCTTGCTATAATATGAAAATCTATTGTTGTTCTCAATTATGAAATCTAAAGTTCCAAAAACAGTGACGATCAAATAGATCTATAAACACTTTAAAATTTTGAAAATTGACAATCCAAATAATTTGTTAGAATATGAACTTTTTTTAGGGCTAGAAATCTTTTTTTTTTTTGTTTTTTTATTGTCTATGAATCTTAAGGTCGAAATAATCGATTTCTAGCATATAATTAACTGAGCTTTTTAGGTGTAGAGTGTATGTTTTATTTGGATAAGTAAGTTAAAGGTGGTAAGGATTTGGGCTGGCGATAGTGCAAGGTTGACACCCTATATAAAACTGTTTCCTTTATTGAGAGGGGGGTCAAAATTAGAAAAGAAAGGAAGGTATTTGAGGAATTGGAAAGTAAAAAGGGTGCCCACAAGCTCAACGGTCGCACCCTCCTTATCCCCAATCCAAACGCCAAACCGCGCAAGCCTCACATTTCCCTCCCATCTCCCCCACACAAAACCCTAAACTTTTCCGTCTCCTCTCCTGCTAACAAAGATAATTCTGAACCTCAGAGCTCTGCAACTCTCCAACTTAGCTCTGCATTTCCCTCAAATCCACCATAATTGATGCTCTGCAACTAATCCGCACCACCATCCACAATGGCCTGCTCAAACCTCGCACTCTTCTCCCCCAAGACCTCACACCATCTGTCGAAGAGCCATTCCCAGCGCTCCCGGACAGCAACAATCGTGTGCGGCCTCCGGGAGCTCCGGGAGCGCATTGATTCCGTCAAAAACACCCAAAAGATCACCGAGGCCATGAAGCTGGTTGCTGCTGCCAAGGTGCGTCGTGCCCAAGAAGCCGTGGTGAATGGCCGCCCCTTCTCGGAAACCCTGGTGGAGGTCCTCTACAACATCAACGAGCAGCTCCAAACTGAGGATGTCGATGTCCCCCTCACCAATATTCGCCCCGTCAAGAAGGTCGCCCTGGTTGTTGTCACAGGTGACCGTGGCCTGTGCGGCGGGTTCAACAACGCCGTCATCAAGAAGGCCGAGGCCCGTATTGCCGACCTGCGGTCGCTTGGCGTTGCCTACACTGTCATCTCTGTTGGGAAGAAGGGCAATTCATATTTCCAACGCCGCCCTTACATCCCGGTCGACCGATTTCTTGAGGGCGGGAACCTCCCGACTGCCAAAGAAGCCCAAACCATCGCCGATGATGTCTTCTCTCTCTTTGTGAGTGAGGAAGTTGACAAGGTTGAATTGCTCTATACAAAGTTCGTCTCTCTTGTGAAATCAGAGCCGGTGATCCACACTCTGCTTCCCCTCTCTCCAAAAGGCGAGGTCTGCGACGTCAACGGGATTTGTGTGGACGCGGCAGAGGATGAGCTCTTCAGGCTGACAACTAGAGAGGGGAAGCTCACAGTGGAGAGGGACGTGGTGAGGACCCCGACACCAGAGTTCTCCCCGATATTGCAGTTTGAGCAGGACCCTGTGCAGATTTTGGACGCGCTGCTGCCGCTTTATCTGAACAGTCAGATACTAAGGGCCCTGCAGGAGTCTCTTGCAAGCGAGCTGGCAGCCAGAATGACAGCCATGAGCAATGCGACAGACAATGCCATCGAGTTGACGAGATCGCTGTCCATAGTGTACAACAGGCAGAGGCAGGCCAAGATCACAGGCGAGATTCTCGAGATCATTGCCGGAGCAGACGCACTTGTATAATTCAAGTATAAGAGAGCAATTGTGATTCTTCTCTGGCTTTCCACCTTCTATGTGATTTCTCTTCCTGTTCAAGAACAAACAGGGCCTTGTTTACTCTCTTGTAGCTTCTAAGAGCTGGAGAATAATGAGAATTATTCAATTCCTTACTTTGATATGTATAAGGCGGATTTGCAAATAATAATATTTTCCCTAGAAAGTCATTTTCTTCTTATGATCCTTTAATTTTGTGTATTTTGTTCATATCTTTTGTGCTGCAACTGTCTTTTTCCCTTATTGTTGCATTGAGCTATAATCTTATACTCATATAAAACATGATTTGTATATTGGGCTCATCTTGATCTTGCCAACACTCATTTGCTGAAGTTCCTAAATCTCAATCTTCTAAGGCTGTAAAATGCTTTGAAGAGTTTGTTTTATCTGCTGTTGGTAATTCTTTTTTGAAGAAGGTTAACTTTATATATAAGAAAAGCATCCCACATTTTGGGTTCTCTGTATACAATTATCGTAATAGAGAAGAAGGAGAGAGGGAAATGAGGTAGAGAAATACAAGAGGGAGAACATAGAAGAGAAGAGAAGAGAAAAGGATCACATAAAAAAACAGCCCAACTTTTTCTGGTTGGGAGAAACGGACCTTTGGCCATGGAATTCTTTCTCCTTGGTCACTGCTGCCTTTGTGCCTAGAGTGATTGGCTTCGCCTTCCTTCATTCGAGCAGCAAGTAGTTCCTATGCGTCCCCTGAAGGTAAGGGGCTGAACTAGCAATCAGCACGTACGTCACTCCAGGCTAAGAAGCCCTTGGCAGCTTTGGGAGGACCTACCGACAACTTTTTAAATAAAAATAGCAGTGTACCAGGTTGTGATCCTCCTGAACCTCAGGTCTTCAAAATTTTCTAGTGTTCCTTTCACACCAACTGCAGATCTACAAGTCTTGCTAATCTACCATGCAGGGTATGGGTATGGGTAGGGGCCGGGGCATGTGAAGCAAAGGGTTGAGGGTGTTCCAGTTTCTAGCTTTGATTTCTTTGCTGACTTTGAGTCTTGCTAACAGCAAAGCAGGCTAATTATATGAGCCATTGATGAGATGGCTTAGTGGAAGAGGGAGAGTAGTTGTAGGAAGAGGGAGCCTCTGCGAGGGAAGGCTCGAGTGAAAAGAGTAGTGTTTGTAAGATGAAATAAAGAGAGGGCTGAGAATGGATAGCATTAGAGAGAAAAAAGGCTATCTATATGCAGAACAGGGTAATGAAGGGGAGAGTGAGTTCGAGGAACAGTGAAAGTAAACGGATTCTCTGAAACAGTGAAAGAAAGAATGAATAGAGATCTCCTGGGGTGCCACTGACGCTCCTTTATAGAGGTAAAGTGGAGGGAGGGGGAAGGGTAAAGTGCAGTTTTTAGGGGAAACTTCTTTCTTTTTTTTTTTCCGGGAATGTTCGACTTTTATATATATAGTAAAGAGTCCCAACAGGACAAGAAAGTAGTACCTGGCCACAGGAAGCTAGCAAAGGTACAGGGGGGAGAGAGAGAGAGAGAGGGGGAGCGATGGGCAGAATTAAAAGGCCACCCTTTTTATAGTTACATTGAAAACAAAGCAATCAAGAAAAAGAAACCCATCCAAAACAAGTTGTCCTTCAGGAAGAGAGTTAAACAAAATCAAGGAACTCCTTCACCAGTTGCTGCTGCTTTGGCCAGGGTGTCTGCGTTTTGCTTCCCTCCACAAGTGCTTCCATACGACCCGAAGTCCCCTACAAATGCAGGATATTTTTTCAAAGATGTGAAATAAAGTCCAAGGGGAGGAGGAGGAGTTCTGGGCCCAGGTGATGACGTTCTTGGAGTCTCCCCCTACAGTTACCAATTCAATCCTATGTTGCCCTCTAGTAGTGCCAAAGCTTCTGCCTCCATTGATTCGTTGTGGCCTGTGAATTTGGAGATAGTTGCTATTGGCTCCCCTAGGTGGTTCCTAAGGATGACGCCAATTCTTGAGGGACCTGGATTCCCTAAAGAACACCCACCGAAGTTTAGTTTGAAGTGTCCCTAAAGACCACCCATCGAAGTTTAGTTTGAAATGTCCCAGGTCAGGCGGGCTCCAGTATGAGGCTCTAGATACTTTTCTTTTCGAATGGTTGAGTAACGCATTCTATTTCTGGTGGACAGCTGATGGGGTCATGCTTTGGAAAATTTTGTGGTTTGAAGCCCAAAAAAATCAGTTTTGCTTTGATTTTGGCGATGAGGAGGTTTGGGGTTGAGGATTCTCCTCTAAAGATCCTCTGGTTTCACTCAAACTAGAGCGCCCATAAAGTTCCTGCTCCTGCCGTTTTCCAAAGCTGAATCCCTAATTTGGGCCTCGGGAAAGGTTCTATGGCACCGAGGATTGCTGCTGCATCTTTGGGAGTGACCCATTGAATTTAGAAGAGTGACAAAATTTTACCCCACACTTTAAAAGCTAAGGGGCAAGATAACAATAGGCGAGAGTTAGATTCCTCATCATTGAAGCACAAGGAGCAGCGTTCGATTCCTCATCATTGAAGCACAAGGAGCAGCGGTTAGGCATTGAGAAGCCTCTCCTCTAGAGTTGGTCCACAATTAGGACTTTTACATAAAGCACTAACCATGAAAAAAACTGTAAACTTGGAGGGGCGAACGAGTTCCAAGCTTGCGCCATTCAAGAAGTCGGATGCAAAGGAAAAGTTGGGGGTTGGGAGAGAAACAAGTAGAAGGATGAGATTGAGAAAACTCTTGAGGCAGAGGGAGTCCAAACCAACATGTCCAGACCTTGAAGAGCTACGAAACAAAAGGAGAGAGAATGAGAGAGGTTTAAAAAGAGAGTAATCTCTTCATCAAAAAGGTCTCTCCTGAAGTTGGGGTGCCATGATCTGACAGCTCCTGTCTAGATCATTTCTTCAGGAACTGTTGCTCCTTGGTTTATCGCCAATGAGAATAATTCTGGGAATTGATCTTTGAGAGTTTGTTGGCCAAACCATAGATCTAACCAGAACTGAACCATGTTTTCTTCTTTTGGATAGAATCTAAGACCTTTATTGAAAGAGTGAAAGGTCGAGATAATAGATCTCTGAACCCCCGATGCTCTAGCATAAGTTCTCATCTCTGAACCCATGGAGAGAGTGAAATTTTATATTTGGATCTCAAGATGTCTATCCACAGTTGGTCTCTTTTGGTAAAGTTAAAGCCGCCGCCACCCCATAGTATGGCAAAGTGTTTTATTCATAGATTTATGTTCTGCAAACCCCACAATCTCTTTGAGAAACAAAGTTTAGAGAGATTTACATACGGATCGTGAGAGTCAATTATAAAATGACACTACGATTAATTATAAAATGGGATCAGGTTTATCACAAATTATGAGCAGTACCCATTCTTTTCGAATCTTTTTTAATTTTTCAAGTTATCCTCTTTATACAGTACGGTAAACTATCACTAGGTAGGTTTTTTTATATTTAAATGAAAAATAACTGTCTAGTGTTCAAGTTACCATATAACTCTTTAAATTTTTAAGTTTTTTATCCGATATTTAAAATACCGTACAAGATATTTTTACTTTACAAAATTAAAACCCCTTTGGGTTCGAAATACCAGACAGGCCTTTGGGAAACACTACGGTACGCCCACGCGCGTACAACTCAGGTAAAACCCGTCTTCTAAGTAGTTCCTGCGAAGGAAGATTGGTTGCGCACTGAAACTTGGTCTGCTGATTCTTCTCTTTGATAGCATTGAGAGTGCAGCCATTACGATTAATTTGTAATGCGAAAACCATGCTTTCAAATTCAATGCCTTATATCCAGTATAATGCTCCAAAGTTGGATTCCATGGATGACTTGATGGATCAAGCACCCATCCAGCAAGGAACACAACATCTACAGCAATGAGAGAAGGAAGAAACTTCAGAAAGATATATTGCCATACAATCAATGAGTTCCATTAATCTTCTTCTTTTTTTGAACTTCATATGAGCCACCAGCAATTTCTCCTCCTCTTCTTCACTAAAATCTCTACGATTTATCCTTGGATCCAACTGCTTAAAAAGAGAAACCCCAAATATAAAAGCCATTAAAACACCCCTTTCTCTCACTTGATCTTCCCAGTTTTTCTCTCTAGAATCTCTCCCTCCCTCTCTCTCACTAAAAGAATGGCTGAAAACTGAATACCTGATCTCCCTTCTAGCTTATCAGCGATCAAATTCCAGTTTTGGGGACGGGATGTATAGAGAGAGAGAGAGAGAGAGAGAGAGAAAAAAAAACTTAGCCTTCTCTCCCTGCCGCTCTTCATGGCCTTCTGAACTTGAGCCCTCGTGTTCCAAAACAAGCATCTGCAGCACTTCTTCCCATTTTAAAAAACGCCGAGTCGAACCGGACTCGCCCGATTCGACTCGGAAATCGTGAAAAAGGGACCGGATCGACTAAAAAATCGAAAATCGTCCGGTTTTAGAGAGAACCGGACGATTCTGTACAGTGAATCGCCTGTACGGAATCGGTGAGTCTGAACAGTGAATAGGCGAGTCCCGTACGAAATTTTTTTTTTTTTTTTTTGGTAATCCATGATAGATTTTTTTGTAATACTTGATCGATTTTTTTGTAATCCATGATCGAATTGTTTTTGTTTTTTTGTAATCCATGATCGAATTTTTTGGTTTTTTGTAACCCATAATCGAATTTTTTGTAATCCATGATCGAAATGTTTGTTTTCTTTTCTTGTAATCCATGATCGATTTTTTTGTTTTTTTTTTTTTTTTTGTAACCCAGGATAGAATTTTTTGTAATCCATGATCGAATGTTTTCTAATACATGATCGAAATGTTTGTTTTTTTTTTGTAATCCATGATCGAAATGTTTGTTTTTTTTTTTGTAATCCATGATTGAATTTTTGTTTTTTGCTTTTTTTGTAACCCATGATAGAGTTTTTTGTAATCCATGATTGAATTTTTTGTAATCCATGATCGAACTGTTTTTTTCTTTTTTTGTAATCCACGATTGAATTTTTTGTTTTTTTTTGTTTGTTTTTTTTTGTAATCCATGATCGAATTTTATGTAATCCATGATTGAATTTTTTGAAAATTTGTGATTTTTTTTTTTAATCCATGATCGAATTTTTTTTTGTAATCCATGATAGAATTTTTTGAAAATTTGTGATTTTTTTTTTAATCCATGATCGATTTTTTTGAAAATTTGTTATTTTTGTTTTAATCCATATTATTCAAAGAGAAAATGAGAGAGATGATGATTCTGAGGCCACCCTATCCCAGCCATATTATTCATATATCGAGTCCCAACAGCAACAGTGTAGGGATGAACACGAAATACTGTAAATTAAAAGCTGAATGGTGGTTCATGCAGGGAAAGAACATATCAATATTCGCATATTCATTCAAAAACATGAAAATTCTTAATGGAGTACCCTCATTTTTTGATTGAATTCCTAAAAAACAATATTTATAATGAATTTTAATAATTTTTTCAAATTTTTTTTAAGCTTTATTCTGACCGATTCACCCGATTCCCGATCCAGATCGCCGATTCGCCGATCCGGATCGGTTTTTTGAAAGCCCGATCCGGGTCACCGATCCGTTTTTTAAACCATTGCTCCGACCCCAAAACCCCATTTGTAGAGAGGGGAGAGAGAGAGAGATGGAGGCCGCGAAAAAAAACATAACGGAAGAATAAAAAAAAAACCTGTCCCGTATTCAGTTAATCGGAGATGAAAATAAAAAAAAAAAAAAATGCCTTTGGTAAGGGGTGTGCCACCCATAACTTGGGACAAATGTGATCTCATTCTGTAATTGACCCTCCCCAACCCAATAAAGTTCGTACGTAAATTTCTCCAAAATTTGTCCCAAGAGATAAGGTGGAACATGTGAGTTATGGAGTCATAATACAAAAAAAAAAATCTGCAAATCACTTTTTCTATCATGTCGCATACTGCTGCAAGCATACGAAATAGGGACATCTAGTATACAGGGATGTTAGCTAGGATGGCTTTAATAAGAGTAAGCCTATTAGCTAGAGAAAGAAACATGCCCTTCCATCCCGCCAATTTACGATCTACTTTGTCTTGGATGTGAGACCAAAGGCTCTTTCTAGGTTTGCTTACACAAAGAGGAAGTCTGAGATATATTGAAGCAAGTTCTTCTGCTTCACATCCCCAAAGATCAGCGAAGCCCTTTACTGTAACCAGTTATGTTGCCACCTCTAACATTTTTTACTTCTTAAAATTCACCTTAAACCCAATAGCGAATTCAAAACATTTGAGGAACCAAAATAAATTATCCACCTCTTTTGGTATAGCATTATAAAAAACCAACGTGTCATCGGCATATTGTATGTACGAGACTATAGGGCCATTTCTTCCTCTAGTGAAGCCATTCATCATGCCCGTCGCAAATATTCTTCAAATAGAGCAACTAAAGACTTCTGCCGCAATGACGAAAAGGAATGGGGATTGAGAATACCCTTGTCATTGTCCCCTAGAGGAGGGGAAGAACCCTTTTGGTGCCCCATTAATTAAGATGGAAAAATAAAGCTGAATAAAACAAACCATCATCCATCCTCTCCACTTACTTACAAAACCATTATAGATTGGGTATCTTCCAGAATAGCCAATCCACATGATCATAAGCCTTTTCCCTGTCTAATTTGACAATTAACCCTGGGTTTTTTGTTGCATATCTAGAGAGGATGCATTCATGGGCCACTAAGTCCCCGTCCAAGATCTAACGATCTTTGAAAAAAGTGCTTTGAGCGGGTGAAATCACCAAAGAGAGTACTTCCTTCAAATGAGAGGCTAAAACTTTTGCAATGATCTTATAAGTCGAATTGATCAGACTTATGGGACGGAAATCCTTTAAGTGTTTGGCCCCTTCGATCTTAAGGACTAAGGCTATGAAAGTAGCATTCATGGTTTGGTGAATCACCCCTCACGAATGAAATTCAAAAGAGTGCTAGGAAGTTAGGTTTGAAAGAGTCCCATAACTCTTTGAATGGTGCGATAGGGAATCCATCTGGCCCGGGAGATCTATCCGCTGCCAAATTAGAGATGGCAGATAAAATTTCTTCTTCTGAAAATGGTCTCTCGAGCTAGAGGCCTTTGTCATAGGGAATGGTCCGAAATTGAAGGTCCAACATTTTTGGTCTAGGTCAAGAGGGTGCTGTGAATAGGTTTTTGAAATAGGAGATAACTGCATCCTCTATCTCTGAAGGTTGATCAAGGATTATGCCCCCCACTAAAAGATGCGAGATAGTGTTATGCCTTTGTCTGCAGTTGGCTATCCTATGGAAGAACCATGTGTTAAGGTCCCCTGCCTTGAGCCATTTAACCCTCGACCTTTGTGACTGGCAAATCTGCTCTTTTTTCACTATGGAATGGTAGAGAACTTTGAGATTGGACCGCCTTAGAGATTCAGATGAAAGGAAGATTCTGGATTCCTCTTCCACATCTAAGTGTTTAATTTCCTCTAAAGCTTCATTTTTTTGGGATGAGAAAGACCTAGGGAGGGTCCTGCTCCAAACCGTTAGGTTTTCTTTCAATAACTACAGTTTCCTTTACAGCCGAAAGCTTGGCCACCCAAAGTTTGAATTTGATAGAGATGTCCACCAGGTCGGTAAAAGGGAGAATAAAGAACTTTCCTAAAGCCAAGAAAGTTCGAAGTGGAACGGTTTCGGACCTCTGAAAGAAGGGTTTGTGTTAAGTAACAAGGGACAGTGGTCTGAAGTGGGTTTGGGTAGAACCACCACATGGGTACCAGCAAAGGTGGTATCCCAATCGACTGCGATCAAGAAGCGATCTAGTTTACAAAGAGAGGGAGAAGATGAGTGGTCAGACCAAGTAAAATGAGCACCTTGGTTTAGAAGGTCCAATAGGTGGTGGTCTGAGATGAAGTCAAAAAAGAGGTTCATTGCAGGAGAAATTCTAGACAAATAATTTCACTTATGTGACCATCTAGTAACATTGCAGTCACCCCCTAGACACCATAAAGGATGAGGGAGCGATGCTATATTGTTTAATTCGGTCCAAAGCTAGGGTCTAAAATTGTCTTGAGTAGGTCCATAAATCCCCAAGAATTTTTAAGGGAATCCATCAGAGACCCTGGTTAGCAACACTGAGACTGAGATTTCAATTTAGTGAGTTTTCGGTTGGGTCCTAAATAACCCAGATGCCACCCCCCTGAAGCCCCATCAACTGGTAGATTTTCCCACTGACGAGGCCTCCTACCCCAGACTTGTTTGACCTATTGAAGGGCGGTAAGGGAGTTTGGTTTCGATGAGGACGAGGATTGCTGGGTGGTGTTTTTGACAAGGGTCTCTATCATATTGTTTCTTAAAGGTAGATCCCAGACCCTGAATGTTTCAAGATAAGATCAGCATTAAGACTTAAGAGTGAGAGAGTAAATCCTACAAGAGCATCGAACTACTGAGCCCCTTGGGGAGAGGGCCAAGGGAGAGCTCGAGATAGCAAGAGGTACATAAATAGGGCGATCTAGGTTGGTCCCTGAAGTAAGATTAGCAAGCTCACGATTGCCTTTTCTACTTACCTTGAGACGAGATTGGATATCTGCCTTGAAAAATTCTTGGAATGGGCCATCTGTACCTTTGTGAGGGAAACCCATAATCTGCATGACTTGTTGAATTTTTCCTTGAGCTTCAGTTACATCTATACGATCTACAAAAGAAGATGTCACCGACGGAGGGGAGCGATGGCCTTCGGATGAGTCTAGTAAGGACCCCAAAGTTGAGTCAGTTAAGGTCTGCCCTGACCCTGTGGGGCCGTGAGAAGCCAAAATCTTAGAAGAATGTTGGAGAAGGCCTAATGGAGGAATGTCATCAACTGGAGTTGGTTGGAAGATTGCCACCGTTGAGTCAAAAAGATCTTCCTTGGCCTGGCTTGGGGTAATGTCTTCATATTCATCATAGAATCCCAGAGGATCTTAGGGCTCTTCCTTTACTGGAGATGGCTTTGTTACCGCAGGTAGAGGGGCTACCGACGGAGCAATGGCAAAAGTTCATGATGGAGAAAGGATTAAGGCTAGCAAAAGGGGAGAGCCCTGAGAAGGAAGCGTAGAGGGAGGCAACTTCTTTTGGGGTAGAAGAGAGGTGAGGGGCAAGGACCAGAAAGATCGCCACAAGAGGAGGAGCCTCAGGTAACAGGGCATAACCCGAAGGATGATGGTAAGGCCAGAGGGGGAGGGGAAAAAGATACAAATGCTAAACCTTTCATCGAAAGAGATGACGGGAGGGGAGAAGGAAGAGGGGACTGTTACAATGACTAGGTCATCGCTCTAGGGGTCAGTGGGGATTCCTACTTAAATAGGGATGAGAGACGGTTCCACAGGGAAACGAGATCCATAAAAAGGGATTGCTCTTTGGGAGGTGAACAAGGGAGATCTTCCTCAGCAAGGAGAAGTTGAGGATTTGAGTGGAGGAGAGGGGAATGAATAGGAACAGGGGGGAAGTGGGTCAAAGTCAAAGGGGGATCAGAGATGGAGAAGGAGGAGGACACGGAAGAGGGGGATAAGAAGTAGATGGAGAGGAGATACCAGGAATAAGGGGGATCTTAGGATGAAGAGTTGGAGGAGGTGACGACGGACAAGGCAAAGACCACTGAGCCAGGTTACCGAGAGATGGCAGGGCATCAAGCACCAGAAGAGACCTGAAGGAGATGGCCGGGAGAGGAGAAGAGAACGAAGGAAAAATAACCACTGGCGGTGGAGGAGGAAAAGTTGAGGGAGCAAGGCGAGAAGAGAGTGACCAGGGAGACGGAGGAGGAGGAAGAGAAGAGGAAGGAGGGAGGAAGGGAATGGAGAGGGGGTCTTCATCAGACGGCAAAAGGCTGCAACCTTCCGTACCAGTGAAGGAAGGGTCAAGGGGGAAGGGCGGCTCTGTAACTACAAGTTCGACGGCAAGAACAAGAGGAGATCGCAAGGGGACAGGGGGTATGGTTTCAGGGATGGGAAAAGGCGGCGACGTAGGTGGGCTTGCCTCTCGAAGATCTGCAAGATTGGCTGAAGGCTGCGAAGGTTCAATAGATGCGTGGGGAGTGTCGAGCAGGTGGAACGACATGGTAGGTCGGCTCACCTCACGGTAAGCAGTATGGAGGACAGGTGGCTGAGAAGCTACTGAAGAGGAGAGGAATGTGTCAAGAAGGTGGAAAGGGTTTGCTGAGGATCCCAAATCCCGAAGGGTCGCGAATCTCTCCCGAACAGGTCCTCGATGGAGACGCGGGTTGTGGCCGAAATCGATGGCCCTCCTTTTTCTATCTCGAAACCACACTCCACTGATTATGTCTCTTCAAAAGTTGTAGCTCCAACTTTTGAAGATTGGGTTCCCCCCTAAAGACGTCTACGAAGCAAGGAGAGGAGGAGAGGCAACAGACCAAGATAGAAACATCTGATAAAAACAACCTCCAATCTCCAACCAGAGAAAAGAGGGATCGAAAGTGGATCCCAAACATCAATGATGATGAGAGTAAAGCCCAGCAGAAGATGTTCCAGGGACTTCTAGTGTACTACAACAAATAATCCACAAGCATTACCGATGGCCTGAAAAGTTTCACAGCTCCAAGAATGAAGAGAATGATGGAATTGTAAGCCAAATATTTTGGCTCCTAAAAGAACCCAAACCTGCAGATCATCTGGAGAGCGAGAGGGAAGCCCCACAAAAGACAAGGGGGGAAGAGTGCAATGCATTGAGAGCACTATCTTTAGAAGAGAAAGAGAATAACAACGAGCCATCATATTGTTTCCTGCAAAGCAAAGAAGAGTCTCCCCAATAACCTTTCCCCCATCTCTCTATACCACAAAGGTCATCACGTTGGAGATTAAAGACCCCAACTACAGAGGTTTTGAGCTTGTCTACAAGAAGAAGAGTGGGATTCCGAGAGATTGATATCAACCTCAACAAAGGAGAGAGGGAGCAGGGGAAGGGTTTTGGGAGGTCAGAGGTTATAGGATCCATTCAAGTTAGCTTGTCTTGGACAATGATGACTCTTAGGACTAATATTTCATGTAAGTCAAATGAATCATATTGCGATTCCCCATTTCTCTCACACATAAACATGTCGATGAATTCCATTTGTGCTTGAGAAATTGAGGATATATTTGTAGGTCAAACGAGATCCTACAAGAACTCCTTAAGTAGCATTCTAGTGAAAGAACTGAATATACTAGCTTGAGTATGTATTTTTTATGGATTGCCTTTTTGAAATGTGCTTTTCTCATGTACACATGACCAATAACACACCATTTCCAGCCTCACCAAACATCTATCTCCCCTATAGGTGCCAATATCGGATCTTACGGGCAAGACCGTGTGCCTCTAATTTGTAAGGGAAACTTGACAGGTAGAGAGGTTGATATAGTCAAGAGAGATAGGCAAATGTAGAGGAGAGACTATGAGCAAAGAAAGAGGTTGACGAGCGACAGAAAGAAAAGGAAAGACATGAGAGATATAAAAGAACTAAAAAGAAGGGAGATATATCATGATGGAAAAGAGAGCAAGAAAAGAAAATAGACATAAAAACTTCTAAGATATTTCCCTTTTTTTTTTTCTTTTTTTCTTTTTGTCTTTGTCCTTTTGATTTCCCTTATTCCTTGAAATCCTCCCTTTTCTCAGTTTTTTTTTTTTTGGTGGGGGGTGGGAGGGGGGGGGGAAGAGAATGGAGAGAGGGAGTGAGAGAGACATAGTGAAAGGAGAGAAGTAGAAACTAGAGAAAGAGGAGGGAAGTAGAAAGGGTCTAGAGATAGGTGGTGCACCTGTTACATTGAGAGCTCTTTCCTTAGTTAATATGTCTACCTAGCTGTTGGCTTCTCAAAAAATGTGCTTGAAAGTAACTTGGGGAATGAAGCTGCAAAATAAGACAAATCTTAAAAAATGGGGGAAAGTCTCCAAAGGGGTCGATGCTGTTGAGTAGCTCAAACAATCAAATTACAAGAATATGATTCTACGATCAAACCTAGGAATTGCATCCCCATGTTAGGCACCAGCTTAAGGCCTTCTAGGAGGGCCTTAGCTTCAGAAAAGGTTGAGTCTTGGATTCCAATGAAGTGGGAGAAAGTAAGAAAAATTTCTGTCAAACTCGCTAAGGTACCTCTATTCTTGAGGGCCCTGGGCTACCAAGAGATGAGTCATTAATGTTAAGCTTGAGGAATACAAGTGGTGTGAACGTCCACACTGCTTTAAGACAAGAGTGTGGGAGCGAGAAATGGAGGTGAAAGATGGAATAAGCTTAGCCTAGAGAGAAATTAAGGCGAAAATCAAGTCTAAAATGGACTGATTACTTTTAAAAGTGCCTTTACATGTTCTAGAGTTGCTTTCTAACTAGATGCTCCTAGTTGTAGTAGTTGCTGACAACTGCCACTGTTTCTTGTTTGGTTTAGTGAAAGGTGGGGACAAGATGGCTAAGAAGAGGCTATCTAAAGAGGGGGGGTTTATCCATTGTAAACCAAAAAGCTTGAGGACGGAAGACCAAAGGTGTGAAGAAACCTCATAGTGAAGAAAGAGATGGGGGATGGTTTCCTCATGATGGTGACAAAGGATGCATCAGTTGCATAGGGAAAGCCCCCTGCGCTGCAATTAATCTAAGGTAAGAGTTCTTTAATGAAGAAGAATCCAAAGGAAAGCCTGTGTGAGGAGTGGAAAAGTACTAGATTTTATTCAAAACAAGGGTAAGGAGTAAAACAAGGAGCAAACAGGGGTAAAATGAGGAGACGGTGAATGATCCTGAATGGTTGGGGCACCAGATTATGGAGTCTTAGAGAGAGAGAGAGAGAGCTTAATACATGGGTTAGAGTCTGGAGGAGAGATTGAAAAGAGTGAAGTTTCTGGTCTGAGAGATTTCTCTTGAAGGTGGGAGATCAAACCAGGGAAGAGGCCTTTAACCTCAATATAATCCACAATCAGTGCTTCCTGATTGAGAGCCACAAGAAAAAGAGAGGGGAAGATTAGGCTGAAAGGGGATTCTCCCTACCAAAGATCTAGCCAAAATTAAATTCTAAGACCATTGCCCAATTTGAATCTAACAATATTAAGGAAAGTAGCTTAAATTGAAGAAATGCATTTCCAAGCCCCAAACAATCTATGTGTGGGGGTACGAGACCACCAGCCCTTATTACCGATGCCATACTTGGCCTAGATTACTTGTTTCCACAAAAGAGGGTGGGGGGAGGAATATCGACACCACCATTTATCTTACAAAGCCAGGTTCATGGTTCTAAGTCTTTTTATGCTTAAAACCCCAACACTTTTGGGAGTGCAGACTTTAACCTAGGTTACAAGATGGAATTTATGAGTTTCTGAAGAACCAAACCACAAGAAAACTCTCATGAAGTTTTCAAAGCGGTTGATAGTAGAAAAATGAATAAGAGTGACATAAAGTAGATAGGGATGCTCCCTATGGTGGCTTTAATGAGAGTAAAGCATCCCCTTAAGGATAGGAACCTACCTTTCTAGCAGGCAAATTACCAGTTAAACTTCTCAATAAGGCTATCCCATAGGTGTTTTTTAGGTTTTCCTAAACAAAGGGGCAAACCAAGGTACGAGGATGGAAGGTCATCTTACAAACTAAATGCTAGGAAAGGTTGTGGAGTTCCGAAGAATTGACCATTATCTCTCTCCTGGTTATGAGCTAAATTAATTTTTGAACTTAACCCACCCTATGATTAAGCTTACATTCTCATGTCATGAATGACTATATGTTGAATAGAGACGGTTGGATACGCCTCTTGCAGTCTCCTTGAACCTCTTTCGATTTGAATATTTTCAATGTACCTCATGTGTTTTCGCCTGCAACTGAATCTTCTATGCATCTGCATTGGTTAAACTAGAAAAAGGATATCAAAACTTAACTCTCAATGAAAAACTCTAATAGAACTATTTCTAATAAGAGACCTTACTTAGAACTTAAGAAATCTCAATTCTAATTGAAATAGACGCCCCAATTAAAATAAAATTCATATAATATTTTGGGAAAAGTTTATATAGAGCTGAGGCTCTAAACAATTAAATTTGAGCCTACCTTAAAAAATTTACTAGAAGAGGTTGTTTTGATGTCCAAATAGCATCAAATTGATTGTCTCAACATCAAGATGTATGGACATGAGAAAAAAATAGATTTCAAGGTTTGAAAACAGTGTATTGTGTACTGCATTTTGACCTTTAATTTTCAAGTTTTCATAGATTTGTTGTTCTACACTATTTTTGAAGCTTTAAACTTTATAAATAAAGATGAAAATATAATTTAAAGCTATCACAAACATTTCCAGTATTGAAACTACATTTCTTAACACTATTTGAAAGTAAGCTCTAATTTGATTGTTTAGAGCCTAGGCACTATACAAACTACACCCTAATATTTTTACCTTTGATAAAAACAAATACTTCTATGAGCACTCTAACTACTTTTCCATACAATTCTTACGATCCTAAAAACCCTGAAAATCCAACAAAAAAATACAGACCTAAACTTAGTAAGAAAACTTAAAAACTAAGAGGTATTTTATCCTGCATCATCCACCTTGTATGGTCTCACAACCCCTCGCATATCTTCTTTGCCTCTTGCTTTATGACCACTATTACATTAACACCAACAGACACATTGGTGTCTAACATGTGTGAGAAGTGTCTAGTGCAAGAGGCAAAAACCCATTTGTCTTTTCTTTATCATTTTTCTTCTTTTTTTTGCCATATGATTGAATATTCAGGCTTTATACAGCTTTTTTCAGCCTTTTCATGCATTAAATGATGGAAAAATTTCATGTTTTTGGATCATGAAAGTTGCAGGTTTTAGGGTTTCCGCTTTTCCTTTTGTTTCATGCCAAATAGGACATGAATCTGTGAAAAGTTTGAGGCATATTGATTGTAAATGTGTTCATTAGAAATTTCTGTTACGAATTTGTGATTATCTTTGAGAAAAACAGATTATTTTGGAAATTGAAGCCACGAGTTCGCGAAACCAGGTTAGAACTCTGCGTTTTTTTTTTTTCCGCCATTTGATCAATTTCAGTCCATATTTTTAAAATAATCAGTTCAATTTGTAGGGTTTTAAATCTTTATTGTGTCTTCTATCATTTACCATATTCAATTTTATTTAATTTACTCAATTACAGCATAAGTTTTTAGCAAAACACAGTGATGTCTGTGAAAACAAAAAATCTGCTGTTTTTTTTTTTTTTTTCCACCTTTTGATCTATTGTTCATGATATATTATAAATAATGTGTTAGATTTCTATGGTTTTTAATCGTTATAGTCTTGTTTATAATCAGATGTATTCAATTTGATCTAGTTTATTCAATTTGAGCTTCATTTTCTAGATTCAATGATTGTTGTCTGTGAAGAACTGTGTTTTTTTTTTTTTTCGCTTAATTTAATCGATATGATTTGATTTATTGATGATAATGTATTCGTAATTTAGGGTTTTGATTCCTTATAGTGTTATTTATCAAAATATGTACTCAATTTGATGTAATTTATTCGTTTGGAGTTGCATTTTTTAGTTGAAATGGCTGATGTAAGGTGGCTCTGTGAAGAATAGAACTTCTTTTTCTTTTTTCTTCTTTTTTTTTCTTTCTTTTTTTTTCTTTTTTTTTTTTTTTTTTTTTTTTTGTAATCCATGATCGAATTTGTTGAAAATTTGTGATTTTTCGAAAAGATGTGAAAATCGTGACAAGGTTTTGATTATCATGAGGTATTAAACCATATTGTTGATTTTTATTGTTTGAGTTTGCTGTACTACTTTTTTTCTTTTTTTTTATCCATGATCGAATTTTTTGAAAAATGATGATATTCCTAAAAGATGTGAAAATCGTGACTAGGTTTTGATTATCATGAGGTATTAAACCATATTTTTAATTTTTATTGTTAAAGGTTTTGTTGAAAAAATTGTATGTTGATAGATTATTTATGTAAACAAATGCATGTTATCATATTTTTAATGCAAAACTGTATTTTTTTAATTTGTTGTTAACGCATTTTTGAGTTGGAATGACTAATGTTAGGTGGCTCTGTGAAGAATTGTTTTTATTTGTTTTTTTTTTTAATACATGATCGATTGTTTTTGAAAAATCGTGATTTTCCGAAAAGATGTGAAAATAGTGACCAGGTTTTGATTATCATGACGTATTAAACCATATTTTTAAATTTTTTATTGTTAAAATTTTTGTTGAAAAAATTGTATGTTGATAGATTATTTATGCAAAAAAATGCATGTTATTATATTTTTAATGCAAAACTGTATTTTTTTAATTTGTTGTTAATGCATTTTTGAGTTGGAATGACTGATGTTAGGTAGCTCTGTGAAGAATTGTTTTTATTTGTTTTTTTTTTTAGTACATGATCGATTTTTTTTTGAAAAATCGTGATTTTTTGAAAAGATGTGAAAATAGTGACCAGGTTTTGATTATCATGAGGTATTAAACCATATTTTTAATTTTTATTGTTAAAGTTTTTGTTGAAAAAATTGCATGTCGATAGAATATTTATGCAAAAACATACATGTTATTATATTTCTAATGCAAAACTGTATTATATTTTTAATGTAGTTTTGCATTAAAAATGTATTTTCAATTTTTAAAATTTTGAACGCAAAAAATACATGTTGTTAAATTGTATTATCGTGAGGAATTAAAGTGAATATCATTGTAAAAAAATCGTGGCATGTATGACAATTATATTTTCTTTCATTTTTTCAATTTTATTATTAAATTTTTAAAACAAAAAATGTATGTTCTTGATAATTGAGTTGTAGCCATGTTTGGAGCTTGCATTTTGTATTATATTATCCTGTATGTTTGTAATTGATATGTACGAAAATATTATTGTCAATATAAGTATTTTGCAATAACAAATAACAACAAATATAAATGAACTACCCCAACATATTATCACTACACATGGTGATTATTTTTCTTGTTGAACTGTCTGGTTAATTTTTAACTTTTTACATATTAAAATAGTTGAATCATGTCAAGATCTGCAGAAGACCCTGCATGGCAACATGGGGTCAGACTTGATCCCAACAAAAAAGACAAAATTATTTGTAATTACCGCCAAAGAGTGATAAGTAGTGGGGTATATAAGTTCAAGCAACACTTGACATGGGTTAAGTGAGGTGTTTCTGCATGCAGTAGTGTCCTTAGTAATGTAAAAAAATATATGGCAGCATTTCTTAAGGCTAACAAAGGTAAAAAAATTGTCAAACATAGGATGAATGAGGAGATAACTAGTTTATATATGTCATCAAGCAGGAATGATCCAGAAGAGCAATATAATAATGACCTAGAAGAGCAATATAATAATGACCTGGAGATGGCCACAAGAATGAGTTTACATGAACAATTTCAGAGGGAACGTGGGTTTAGAACTCCTGGTGGTTATGACATAGGCATGCATGGTGGGTCTAGCTCAGACATGCATGGTGGGTCTAGCTCAGACATGTATGGCGAGCCCAGCTTAGACATGCATTGCGGACCCAAGTCGAGCATTTATGGCGGGTCCAGCTCAAATATGTATGGAGGGGTTGGTGGCAGTATGTGTCAACAAAAATCAAACGTCGAAGAAATAGTTCCTAGCTTATCTAGGAGTGCCAGTATTGCAGGTCATGGTCGTATAAACTCATTTCTCTCAAAGCCTAAGTCACAACAGATGACCCTAAAAGGCATCGTTAAAGGTACAAAAAACATGTTGGGGAGATATGTTGGTAAATGGTTCTACGATAAAGGGATTCCCTTTGATGCAACCAATAGCTCATATTTTCCACCTATGGTCAGTGCCATCCAGAGAGCCGGGCCCGAGGTAAAACCCCCGACGGCATATGAGCTTAGTTTTCCAATATTAGATGAAGAGGTGAAGGAAGTTACAAAGTGAATTGAAGAATATAAACAGAGTTGGCCAATGACAGACATTACTCTCACGAGTGATGGTTGGTTGAATAAAGTTAGCAAAAAGGAGTTTTTAAACTTATTGGCCTATTCCCCAAAAGGTACAGCTTTTTTGTCTAGCAAAGACGTATCAGGGACGAAGAAGGATGCAAACTTCTACGTACGACTATATGATCAGATGGTGGAGGAGGTGGGAGATAAGCATGTAGTCCAATTTATTACGGAAAATACGCGTACATGTGTTTCTGCGGTCAGATACATTATTGCAAGGTTGGAGAGAAACCATGGAAACCAAGTAGTAACAATACAAGAGGTATTATTTAATGTTTGGGTAAGAACTTCATTGAGTTATTATATTTGTGAGGAATAATGCACTAAAATGAAATATACTTGTTTTAGCTTGCTATGTATAGGGATGCTATAGGATCCTTTGGAACTAGACTTGCTAGAAATTCTCGAACTAAGATGGATCCAGGTTATCCCCTAGCTAATATTTTGTTCATTCATATATTTAATCTTATGAATTGTTCTTGTCCTTACAATGCTTTTTTGCATTTTAATCCAACTGAATGGTGGAAGATATATGGTACTGATGCACATCATCTAAAGAGGATAGCAATCAAGGTGCTCTCCCAGATATGTTCTGCCACTGGCTGTGAGCGCAACTGGAGTACGTTCCAATGGTTGTACAATACTAGGAGGAATCGACTCGCTTCGGAGAAGCTTCATAAAGTAGTCTACGTTCATTACAACTTAAACCTTCGAGAGCGACAAATAAGAAGGAAGCTTGAAGACTATAGGCCGATAGACTTAGACACAATATTTGTTACAGACACCACAGACCAATGGGTAGTAGAAGAGGAGGAGCCAGTGTTGCACAAGAGAGCGTTCTTTGAAGCTATCGATGAGGAAGATCTTGAAGAAGGTGATGAGAAGCATGAAAGAGGAAGCAGCCAACCAACTTATCCATAATTCGTCAAGATGTCGGTGATATTTCGTCAAGATGTCGGTGATATTGCACCTAATGAGGGAGCGTGGGAATGGGGTCTAAGGGAAAATGAGAGAGATGATGATTCTGAGGCCACCCTATCTCAGCCACATTATTCACATATCGAGTCCCAACAGCAACAGGGTAGGGATGAGCACGACAGTGTAGGTGAACATGAAGGATGGACAAGCTTCGGGGATTTTGGATTGGAAACACAACAAAACACTAACACTCAGGGATTTGGGTATAGTCAAACGCTTGCTAATATCGATGATTCGTTTTTAGATCGAATCAATGAATTGTCAAACGAATTCAATCAATAGCACCAGTGTAACCAAGAAGAAGAACGACGTCGTCTGTCATTTTACTTTTAGATTGTATGTTACTAATTGTATGCTTTATTGTAGTCTGTGTATATTGATATACTTATTTCATGATAATTCTATGTTTATCCTTTTGTGTGATGTAAATTAAATGGTAAATAGTAGTTCATGCAGGTAAAGAACATATCAATATTCGTATATTCATGCAAAGAAATGAAAATTTTTAATGGAGTTCCCTCATTTCTTATTGAATTCCTAAAAAACAATATTTATAATGAATTTTAATAATTTTTTTGGATTTTTTTGAAGCTTTAATCTGACCGATTCAACCGATTCCCGATCCGAATCGCCGATTCGTCGATCCGGATCGGTTTTTGAGGTGGTCCATCGGGGTCACCGATCCGCTTTTTAAAACCATTGGTTTCCATTGATGGCTAGTTGATGGAGTCCGGTAAACCTTACCTAACCATGTGCGTGTTTGAGTGTAACATATGGGGGTATAAATTTATTTTCGATAAATTACAGAAATATTAAATTTGTACTTTTTACGCATCTTTCCTCCAACACTTTTGATACTATATGATTAATCTTAATATTTATTTATTTTTTAAATACTCCCCCAAATCGAAATTTTATTTTTTTGACCAAAATACCCTAAATTTAACCCATGTTTGCACAACGTGACACCCAATATTTATCAGTCCGGCACAAAAATGTGCCTGACTGGCTCTATACAAGTTGTAGAATGTGTCGGACTGGAACAACGAGCCAGTCCTGCATAAAAATTGTGCCAGACTGGCTCTTGTTCACATCGCACCGGTCCGACACATTTTGTGAGTGACCAACGTAGAGAGAGAGTGAGAAATGTAGCAAAAGAGGGTATTTTAGTTCAAAAAAGTGTCAACTTTTGTACTAGGGGTGAGGGGTTGTGAAAAATTAACAGTTTTTGGGTTAATCGTGTTGTATCAATTTTTTAAAATGTGGCCTATTAGGCTTTTTTCTCTCTCGATAATTTTTTTTCAATAATGATACAAAAGCCGTATTGTAGTAAATGTGAAATCCCATGTAGTTTAACATGAAGAAATACTATATACTTTTGTCCATTGTTTAGGTTTAATAAGATATTGCATTGGATGGAAAACCTAGCGTCACTGGAGCGAAAACCAGTGGTGTGGTTGGATTCCTTGTTAGAATTGTTTTTTCTAAGGAAAAAAAAAAAAAAACCCAAAATGGACTTTTTCGCACTTTACCCCCACCCAAGTTTTCCTAGCAAATACCCCCATACAAAAGTTCATTTTTTTTGGACAAAAATACCCTTCCCTCACATAACAAATTATTTTAGTTGGAGAGGGCGGTCCAGCATTTGAACAGACAATCCGGCAATTATTTTGCTGGAATGGCCAGTCTGGTGTTTCATGGTGGCGCTCCGACGTTTCATGGTAGCGATCCGGCGATTATTTTTTGTTGGAATGGGTGGTCCGACATTTTGTAGGGGCAGTCCAGCGCTTTGATATGGCGGTCCGGCATTTGAAGGGGCAGTCTGGTGTTTTGAAGAGCAATTCAACATTGTATAAGTGTGGTTCGACTTTTCCTTTTATTGGGATTCGAAAATGATTTGTTACATGAGGAAAGGGTATTTTTGTCAAAAAAATAAATTTTTGGATTGGGGGTATTTGCTAGGAAACATGATTTTTTGTGGCAAGTTGCTAGGAAAAGTTGAGTGGGAGGTAAAATGCGTAAAAAGTCCATTTTTGGGGGGAGGGGGGGGGGGGGGGGGTTGGTTTGCAATGTCTCTTTTTTTCTATACAAAGCTTATTGAATTTCTAAATATCTTTATCAAATCGTAGGAATGTTTGGACGACTAATGACAGATTTAACTCATTACATAGTATTAACAGTTTGCTAGAAACCTTTTAATCCTAATTAGTTGCACTTAAATAAATTAAGGTAGGATATACACTTCTCAACTCCTATAGACCATGAATGTGAGAGTTACAAAGGAAATTTGTTCTCTATAAAAAGAAGTTAAGTCCTCTAGAAATCATAGAGAAAAAATGATAGAGAATGATGAAAAATAAATAAGTAAGGTGAAAGAGATTCACCAAGGGGATTTTCAAGGTTGCCTGTCACTAGATAGCTTGGTCTATTGGATTTGGTATGGAACCTTAAGTCACTCGTGTGATTTAAAGATATATTCAAGTAAGTTATATATTGATTTATTTGTTTAATATTTTTTTGGTATTATTTGTGTTGTTGTCTTTTTTATTGGGTCTAACATTGGGGAGGATGCTTTTAAAGTACAAATTGAGGGTATCCATAATTTTTCCTAAATTTTTTATTAATAATTTACCATGTCAAACGACTCGAAGAATATTTTTGAGTACTTAAAAATTACACTTTAAAATATTTTATCTAGAAATGAGGCATCTTCAATAATTGATGTCTATAAAATATACAACTAATTACAAGGGATATTACATAAATTTTTTGAATTATAGATGAAATAACCAAATTTCAAATCATATAGTTTAATTATTAATTTTTTAAATACTACTAATTACAAGGGTTAAAAATCCTTGTCTTGAACTTAAAATATAAAATTCATATTAGAAATTGATTTGGGAAGGAGATCCCGGTCGCTTAATGTCGGGAAAATATGATTCAACAGCAGAAGCGGAAGCAAAATAAAACAACCAGAAATCGGGTTTCATACTTGAGTGCTCATACAACAATTTTGATGAACGAATGTGGAGATAAAACAATGAACTCACGTAGGCACGTTCGACAACTACTAGAGCTACCGAAATCTATTCCACACCGTAAATCCCAAGAGATGTGGAAGCTCATGAACACTCTCACAAAATGCGATATGAGCCGTACAAGCTCAACTTTTCGACAACTCTTTATCTCTCAGGGATGGATCTCTCCTTAGATCTCAAATGGGAGATAGATTGTATTCTCTCTCTCTCTCACTCTTTCTCTCTCTCAAGAGTTTAGCTCTCACACTTTCTCATGTGTGTTGTAGTATTAGAGACCTCCACCCCTCCCCCTTTTATAATGAGAGAAATGGTCATCTCATTCATGTGGGAGTAACCTCTTCATGAATGGGCACCCTTATGGTGCATGGTGCATATCATTCATGGGAGGGTAACCCCCTCATGAAGAGATGCAACCTCTCCCCACCTCCCTTCATGTAATAACGTAAGTCAAACATGAATGGATGTGGTCCACTTGAGTGTACCTTCATACTAAGGATACACTCTCATGTCTACATCTCTCACTCATCTCTCACTCTCACTCACCCAAATAAGAATTGTTGTTCGTTATCACATCGTGAGTAGTCTTTTATAAAAAGGGAAAATGCGGTGTGCGACCTACTAGAGCAAACATTATGTTAAAGAGAACCATACCAAGTTTTCAACCGATTGGCATGGAATACCTCATCTCTCCAATACCTGCAAAACAAAAACTTCTCCACTTGCCTTAGACCCGATTTGACCATACCGGACTAAGTTCTCAACTAATCCCTCAAGAGCCCAGTTCAAAAGATTACTTAACCCATCCGTACACAATTAATTTCAATGCTCGCGTAATGTGTACTATTTTTTTTGTGGCACCAAAACAGAGTGTGATATCAACATACATTATTCTACTCTGACCTTGACCATTGTCTCAACAACGTCCTAGACAAGTCTCATACTTGGCCCTAAAGAGTACATGTCAAAGTGAATAATCAAAATAAAGTTTTCTTATACAGTCTAAGGTCTATGAGGGCATCATGGGTCACCTACTTATTAGCTTCGCACAGTGAAAAAAAGGAAGATGATCATCTTTTTCGACACAAGCAGGTGTTTTTGGTCACTAATATAACATGTGTGGTATGAATCACACGTTATGGTGGATTACATCAAATGTGCGTAGGAATCTACACCATGCAGGTTATTGTCTTTTTGCAGCCATGCAACTGATCGGCACTTAGCACCCCACAGTCACATATATGCGTCAACTTGAACATCCCTAATGTTCATCCCTGATTACTTACAGACTACATGATCTTCGGTATATTAATTTGAATTGATCATGTCAATTCCCTTATAGAATTTCATCTCGAACCTTTGGTTGACGCGATAAATACACCATGTGTATATTTCATCATCCAATATCCCAGATATTGAGGGTAGCTTGTGCGAGTAATAAGTTGTGACCTACCGACGAATTAAATGATAATCTCACATTATTGCACACCTGTGTGCATTAAAGTGCACAAACCATGCATTATAACATAAAATAACATTTATATTCAATATAATAGGGTACCAAGATCCTATAGTGTAACATAAACTCATAGGGTCCTGAGGCTCATAGTTCTTATATAAGTTTGATGTGTGCCCTGACAATTGCCTTAGTCAAGGGATCCGTCACCATTTTAGTTGTAGAAATATGAGTTAACACCACCTGTCGATGTGAAACAATGTCTTGAATATAGTGATATCTAACATCAATATGTTTTGACTTTCCATGATACTTTGGCTCTTTTGCAAAAGCAAGTGTCGTTGTATTATCACAAAATACATTGACAGACTCATTGCCAGTCGCGACAACACCCAAGTTCCTTAGGAATCTTCAACCATACGGCTTCTTGTATTGCTCCACTACAAGCAATTCATACCCCATAGTGGAGAGAGAAACACATAACTGTTTCTTGATACACCATGAGACTGCACCGCCTCCTAGCAAGAAGACATAACTTGAAGTTGATTACGATCATCTAGGTCTACTGCCCAATCAGCATCACTATATCATCGTAACCGCAAATCGGTTCATTGGAAATATAACATCTAACTCGAGGTTCCCCGAAGGTATCCAAAAATCCTCTTCACTGCTTGCCAATGAAATTATCATGGATTACTCAGGTACTGGCTAACGAAACCCACTGCATAGGCAATATTTCGACACGTGCAGAGCATCGCGTACATCAAACTACGAACTGCACTTGTATATGGAACACGAGACATTTTGTTCCTCTCAGCTTATGTCTGTGGATACATGTCAAGACTTATAATATGCCCTTTTTCGGCTAGAGTATCTATGGGTTTTGAGTCTTACATATGAAATCTCTGAAGAATCCTTTAGATATATGCTTCTTGTGACATAGTAAGAAACCTTTGAGAGGGATTTTGATATATCTTAACACCGAGTACGTAACTCGCCTCACCCATGTCCTTCATCTCAAATTTGGCGGACAACCCCTCCTTCATGATAAGAAGTTGCTCCAGATCATTCCTAGCTAATAAAATATTGTCAACATACAAAGACAGTATCTAGATGGTTTTCTTATACTTCTTAACGTATACACAATGGTCTTCTTGAAGCATTTCAAAATCATAAGTCATTATAGCCCTATGGAGTTTGATATACCACTGTCTTGATGACTCTTTGAGACCATATATGGACTTATTGAGCTTGCACACTTTACGCTCAAGGCCAAAGGCTATGAAACCTTTAGGTTGCTCCATATAGATATCTTCCACCATTCAAAAAAGAAGTCTTCACATCTATTTGGAAGAGTTCCAAGTCCATAAGTGTGACGATTGCTAGGATTAGGCGAATCAATGTCATTCTCACCACCGAGGAGAATGTCTCATCGTAGTCCACTCCCTCAATTTGGGTGAACCCTTTTGCTACTAAGCGGGTTTTATACTTATCTATAATTCCATCTGCCTTCTTCTTGATTTTCAAGACCCACTTGTTTCTAATTAATCTTCCATTACGCGGCAGATCCACAAGTTCCCAAACTTGATTTTGCTCCATAGAACTAAGCTCGTCTTTCATAACAGACATCAATTGGTCCATAACAAGATAATTCAAGGCCTCTTGGAATGAGCTAGGCTCATAAGCATCAAGTGAAATGCATATGAGACCATCTACTTAGAAGTCTCTACGAGGAACTTTCCCACATTGACTCCTTTGAAGTTTGACCTACGATTTATTCTCAATATGTGTCTGTAGCATAGCCGGTGACTCAATATGGGTTGTAAGCTCATTCTCAACCAGTGGCTCACTCCCACTATCATTGGTAAACATGGGAAAACTCCCACTGTTACGCTCGAGTAAAGGAACTATCTCAATGTCTGTCTGAGATTCAAGCTATACATAGAACTTTTCAGACATACGAGACCGCTTCCTGTTAGGGAATTTCATCTCTATAAAATATACATTGTGAGATTCTATTTCATTCATCTTGCCACCATCACGTTTTTACAGAACACATATCCTTTCAAGTGCTCAGAATATCTGACAAATACATACTCAAGAGACCGCCTGTCTAGTTTCCCTGTCAATTGAGAAGGGATATGAACATGTGCAGTTGACCCCTAAGGATGTAAGTGAGAAAGATCTGGCTTTCTACCTGTCCATAACTCATAAGGGGTCTTGGGAACGAATTTTGATGTCACTCTATTTAGGACATACATTGCAGTAAGAAGTTCATCTCCCCAAAATGATATTGAGAGGTTGGCGTGAGCCATCATAGACCTCATCATATCCAACAGAGTACGATTCCTTCTTTCTGCAATACCATTTTGTTGTCGAGCGTAGGACATCGTCTCTTGTCTTCGGATTCTTTTATTCTCACAAAGCTTCTTAAGTTGATCAGATAAGTATTCACGCCCTTGATCAGTGCGAATAACCTTAATTCTTTTGTCCAACAGATTTTCAACCTCTAACATAAAATGGCGAAAGCAAATATTGCTTGCGATTTATGTGAGATTAGGTATACATACCCATAACGAGAATAATCATCGATAAATGTGATAAAATAATGGGAACCGTTACAGACCATCTCATTAAATGGACCACAAATATTAGAATGTATTATATATGGAAGATCGGGTGCTCTCTTTGCTTTAGAAAATGACTTTCTAGTTTATTTTTTAGCTATGCATGATTCACAGATAGCCATGTCTATTTTGGATAAAGGCAACAATCATTCTTTGGCTAATCAGATCATTCTATCTTTTCTTATATGAGCAAGCCTAGCATGTCACATTATAGAGTTGTGTGTAGTAGAAGAGGTGGAAAAGGATGACAATGTCATATACATAGAAGGAAGGGGAAAATTAACATCATCATTATCCAAAATAAACAAGTCATTAAAAATCAGGTCATAACAACGAAAGCCATCTGGAAATGTAAATGTAGAATAATTAAGCATGAAACTGATAAAGTAACCGTCTCTAACAAGATATAGAATTGAAAGCAAACTTTTTCTCATTCTGAGAACATAAATGACGTCATGGAGAAGAAAGGTCCGTCTACTTTGGAATCGGAGTTGGTAAGTTCCAACCCTTAGCACATCCTCTGATGCGCAATTCCCCATGAAGATCTTCTTACTTCCAACCGGTAACGTTTGGAGCTCACTTCTCGATCCCTTGTTGTATGCCTTGTCGCTCTTGAATCCATAATCCACCCAATAAATTGTGAATGAGAAACAAGCACCTGAGTGTAAACATTTGCATAACTAAGAAAATCAGTTTATACATTTTTATGTTCAGGGCATTCACGTGCATAGTGGTCTTTCTTCTCACAATTGTAGCAAGTTATTTCAAATTTGTCCCTTGTGCATCTCCTGTATCTATACCTTGTCTTTTTTATTTCCTCAACATCTTGCTTAGGTTGCTCCTTCCTTTGAGGTACCCAATTCTTAAACTTACATGGAGGTTTACGGCCTCGAGGCTTGCTTGTTTAGTCAACTAGAGCGGTTCCAACTCCAAAAGATGAACAGAACTCAGCCTTTATCTCAAAGTAATAAGAAAGTTGGGAAAAAGTTGTTACAGTTTCATTATGCAACATCAATGACTTTATGTTTTTCCAAGATTCTGGAAGAGACCTAAGCAATCCGAGCATCTGTTGCTCGTGGCTGAGTTTGTTTACAGCTGCCTCTAGGTCATATATCATTTGAGACATTTTTCAGACATGGTCTATCATTGACACATTTGGAGGCATTTTGTATGTCTCAAAAGCCATAGATAAGATACGTAATCGAGCAGCGAAAGTACCAGCAGACTTCTGCTGAAACGCATCCTACATGGCCTTCACCGTGGTGAATCCCTCAAATTCATGAATGAGGTCATCAACCATAGCACTTAGCAAAGTAAAGTGAGTGTTACGGTTAGCATTGTCCCATGCCTCATACTCATAGAGAAGTTCTTTAGTGACACCTTGTTCAGATTTTTGCTTAATAGTAGTTAGGCGTTCAAGAGTACCTTCTCATTTAGAAGGTATTGCATTTTCTTATGCCACATAGGAAAATTGCTCTCACTCAACTTTTCACCTTGAATGAGATCCGCAATCATATTTTTAGAAGCCATTCTCAGTTAAAACAATAAAACTACACCAATTAATACAGATGTCTCATGGTTTGTTTGATCCATGATTACACTTAGATTATCATTTTTATGCGTGTTCTACTTGAAAAAATAACTTGACCCTTAAAAGTCTTGATATGAAAATTTTGTGTGGTCACATTGACCTCTTGCTTGAAATTAATACCAAGTTTCTTTCTTGGATCTAGCTGTTTGAGGTTATTTTCAATCACATTATCCCCGATACGAATAAAGAGAGAGCAGTTCGCGACCTAGGTCTGCGGGTACCAAAATGCATGTGGACTATGGAAGTTGTAGGTCAATAAGCCCTGATCTAGAAGTGAAACTTTCAACAGTCTCAGAATGGTCCAAGAAGGTTCAAGATTGTCCCAAAGAGTCTCCTAATAACACCTGCCAAGTTTTGCCACGATCCGACAAGTTTAAGGCAGTGCAGACGACAAATAGTTTGGGAAATTTTGCCTCTTTCATGCTGAAAATTGAATTTGAACTATAGCACTATTATCAGAGCGTCAAATGATCTCCAGACCATCGTCGTTGGATTCAAAACACTTGAAAACCCCTGGGTACCAATTTTAGATACATTTGGACGCTTTTGGAGCAAGATGGCCAAAATACCCAAAATGGGTAGGTCGTACGCTATTACGATGCACCCTCAGTGAACCGGTTTTCATTAATAGAAACTGTGCTTTACAATTTCAAGGGCAAACTTTTAGTGGTCGTTTCTCCCTCATCCCGAGTCGGATCGAACCTAAATTTCGAAAGCATGCTCGTCTCATCAACCCGGTCGATTTGATATGTGGTACGCACGATGACACGGTCCGAGCCGAGAGAAATAGAAGAGATAAGTTTTTTGGAAAGTTTCAAAAGTAGTAAAGAATTTCCAGCAGCACATCCCTTCGATTGAACGGCCACATCACGACGCTCGCGCGTCGGATCGACCTCAAACCATACCCATTACGAGCACGAGGTCAAAGGCTTCATCTGAGCAAAACCCCGCACATGATGGACGACCAAATTTGACGCATGATGAGTACGAAGTTGCTACAAATTCCAGCCACCGGAATCCAAACTCCGGCCAAAGTTTCCAAAATTTGGAAAACGGTCGTCCGGGCACCAAATTGAGCCGTTCTTTTTGCAGAATGATCGTGGCAACTTGCTCACCACACTATAGTGAAGAAACGACGAAAAACATGAGAAATAAGCTTAATCCTAAATCTAAGGTCGCACATTTTCCCATGTTTTGGTTGCATTATGATCATGGCCGAGAGTTCAATCCATGGCTCGAAGTGGGTATCAAAACGACTACCTTCCCGAGTCGATCAAGAAAAGAATAATCTTTTGACTAGATGAAGACCAAAAGGACCCCGAACGGATCCCAGAAGCTCGTGAAGATTGCATGGCCATTACAGGGACTGATTTGAAATTTCACGGATTGTTCGTGTCGGGCCAGAATCATCATTTCGCCCTATTTTCTTAGAATTTCTTTAATTTGTCTTGGAATTTGGGTATCCACCCATGTTTAGACCTAAAATCTATATAAGCAAGTGATGTGCTCATGTAAAGGACCTTCTTTCATCCATTAAAAAGTCCCCTTTTTGCTTGAGTTTTTAGGTCACGGCTTAGAGAGAGAGAGGAGAGAGAAGATATTGATGGGTACCTTTGGGCATCACAGGTAACTCTCTCTCTCCTCTTTTCTTTCTCTCTCTTCTTTTTTTTCTTCTCTCTTTTCTCTCTCCTCTCCCCTTTCTTTCTCTTTTTCTTTCCTTTTTCTTTCCTTTTTCTTCTCTGTTTTCTCTCTCCTCTCCCCTTTCTTTCTCTTCTTCTTTCCTTTTTCTCTCTTCTTCTTTCCTCTCTCTCTCTCTTCTTCTTTCCTTTCTCTCTCTCCTTCTTTTCTTTCTTTCTCTTCTTATTTCCTTCATCTCTCTTATTATATCATCTCTCCTTTCCCTTTCTTTGTTCTCTACCTATGTCTCTCTCTCTTCACATGGGCAGCGATGTGGGCCTACCCTTTTGGCGGGCTTCATTGTAGTCTATGTATTCTCTCTCTGTCTCTCTCCTCTCACAGGGACAGCGACATGAGCCTACCCTTTTTGATGGGCCTCGCTGCTATCCCTGAATTTTCTTTTATGTCTCTCTCTATTTTGTCTCTCTTTCTTCACATACGTGTCTGTGCACTCTCTTTTCCTTTCTTCATAGATGGTCGCAAGCCACCGTCTGTGCTCTCTCTCTCCTTTCTTCACAGAGCTTTCTCTATCTCATCTCTTCACAGATGGTAGCAAGTCATCGTCTGTGTTCTCCCTCTCTCCTTTTGTCACAGACGACAGCAAGCTGTCGTTTATGTTCTCTCCCTCTCTTCAGACGACGGCCAGCCGTCGTCTGTGCTCTCTTTTCCTCTGTCTTCTCTCTTCACAGATGGCAGTAAGCCGTCGTCTATGCTCACTCTCCTTCTTTCTTCGTTCTTTTCATAAACGGCAGCAAGCTGCCATCTGTGCTCACTCACCTTCTTCCTTCTTCCTTCTTTCTTTACTGATGGTAACAAGCCACCATTTGTGCTCACTCTCTTTCTTTCTGTTTCTCTCTCCAGAGACGACAGCAAGTCGTCGTCTGTGTCTTCCCTTTCTTTTCTCTGTCTCTCTTTTCTCCTTCTCTCGTCTCTTTTTAATGTTAAATGTTATTTTTATTATCTTTTAATTGAAGGAGCTAGGTGAAAGCCAAACTAGCCTTCTCTCTTTATTTTTCTTTATTCACTTGTATTATGGGGGACTAGGTGAGAGCAAACTAGCCCTCATTCTTTTTTTAAAAATGCGTTTATCTCTAAAGGATCTTGGTGAAAAACAAATCAGCCTTCATCTCTTTTTTCTCTTTGAAGTGTTGGGTGAAAGCCAAACCAGCCTTCATTTCTCTTTTCTCTTTAAAATACATATTTTCTCTGAATGACTAGTTGAAAGATATACTAGCCCTTCGTTTCGCTTCTCTTCACTCTCTCTGAATAACTAGTTGAAAAGCATACTAGCCTTTCATTTCTCTTTAAGAACCTTCTCTTTATTCTCTTTCTGAAGGACTAGTTGAAAGACATACTGACCCTTCGGCTCTCTTTTCTATCTCTGCTTTCTCATCTCTTTCTAAAGAATCAGTGAAAGTCAAACTGATATTCGTTCCTATATTCTACTCTTTTCTTTCGCTATCTTTCTTTGCCTCTCCTTCATGTTCTTTATCTCACCCCCTTTCGCTTTCACTTTTTGTTAAAAAATAATGTTGCGAATATCTTGTCAGAAGACACCGAAAGGTTGTTCAATTGAAATGGACTCGATAACATCATTTCCCCATTTTTTCCTTTCGAATGTACACGCCTGTATGCATTCACCTAAAGACAAGGCGGGGCCTTTTGACTCACTTGTATGTATCCTAATGTATGTGAATGTTTACAGGGAAAAAGAAATAAGCCAAGGGAGATGACTTTGAACTGACCACAAGGCATTCCACGTGATCTACGAGGGTGCCCATGCGAGTTAGCCCGAGCGTGTCACAGACCTACGTGAGGTAAGTCTCGGCTCACGACTTAATTCCTCTCTCATGGATTGGTATTTCTGCCCACGCCCTCCATACGCGGTTCTCGAGAGGGTGGTCTCAAGTCCCGGGTCCATCTCGAATCCAGAGCCACACCACCAGGTCATTCCAACTCGAAGGGTGAGATCGACGCACCTAACCGCTAGCATCTCAAATGCCTCACAATTTGCAAGCGGTGCACCTTCCTAAATGCACTCCCACAAAAAAAAATGTCATTATATGCGGCCTTAAAATGTCAAAAAAAATGAGTAGGGCCCACTAAGCACGACTTAGCATATGAAGCCTATCAAGATTTAATGCTTATGGTCTAGGATGCCTCAACTTGCATAGACCATGCATAAGGCCAACACGACTATGTGGTCGGCACATAAGGTTACATAGTTCACATGCCTGTGGTCTTAATATAACCATCATGTGCACTTTGCAACATTATAGGCCAACCATAGCCAAGCCTTCACAAGTAAGGCGGGAACGATACCGTGGACACATTCGAAAATTCGATTCCACGATGGCTCCACTACCAATGTCAAGAAAATACGGTCCAACGGTCGAAGCGGAAGCAAAATAACAGAACCAAAAACCAGGTATCATACCTGAGTGCTCGCACAACAATTTTGATGAATGAATATGGAGATAAACGATCAACTCACGTATGCACGTTCAACAATTACTAAAGCTACTGAAATCTGTTCCCCACCTCAAATCCCGAGCGAGGTGGAAGCTCATGAACACTCTCACAAAATGATATAGGAGCAGTACCAGCTCAACTTTTTCGACAACTCTTTATCTCTCAGGGCTGGATCTCCCCTTAGATCTCAAATGGGAGAGGCATTGTATTCTCTCTCTCTCTCTCTCTCACTCTTTCTCTCTCTCAAGAGTTTAGCTCTCACACTTTCTCGTGTGTGTTGTAGTGTATATAGACCTCCATCCCTCCATCTTTTATAATGAGAGAAATGGTCATCTCATTCATGTGGGAGTAACCTCCTCATGAATGGGCACCCTTAAGTTGCATGGTGCATGCCATTCATAGGAGGGCCTCTTGAAGAGATGCAACCTCTCTTCATTTCCTTTCATGCAGTAATGTAAGTCAAATATGAAGTGGTGTAGTCCACTTGGGTGTACCCTCATACTAGGGATGCACCCTCATGTCTACACCTAATTATTACATAGTTTCGACCACAAAATCATGCTACAATGAATATGCATGTCATCTTTTATACAGGTCCTATGCTAGTTTAAAAAGAAAAACTGAACTTTTTTCTTGAATGTTAACTGTCAATTAATGCACTATCTTTTTTTTTTTTTTTTTTGAAGATCAAATCTATCTTATATTTTTGTTTTATCTAACTTCAGGACCTATCTAATCAAACACAAATGCAGCCATGTAGCAAGTGTGAAATAAACCTTGTGCTTCGCAAGAAAAGAGCTTGGGCATATTGTTAGCGCATGACGATTTGCAATGCTACATCCTAAGCTCAATTCCTATTAAGGGTAGGGGCCCTCTCTTTGGTGACTCACCTAAAAAGAAAACTAGCGTGCTTCCCCTCAAAATACGAAAATGGCTGCCCTCACTCATATTCTTGCAGGGGTACAAATTTGCTCTTCATATTTGTAGGGCTTGAAACCTAGATTTTTCTCACGTCCATAATATTCAAGGTCGAGATGATTATGGAGCAACAAATTTTGGTGAGATATGAGGTTTATTTTAAAATTTTCTTATTTTAAGACCAATTTCATGTAACTTGGGTTTTTTACTAGGAAAAAATATATATAGTATCATCCTTATACTGTTGAAGTAAGGTGCTTCTTGAAGGTCCTCTAGAAGAGAGTATGCTGATGTTAGAAAATCCTCCAATTTGGTCATCTTGACCTCAAGATGTATGGATATGAAAAAAAAAAAGAATCTCAATTCCTAAACATAGTGCATCTTACAACAATTATTTGGACCATTTATTTTCAAGATTTTGAATTGTTTATAAGACTGCACAATTTGTACTACTTTGTGAACTTTAAATTTCATCATTAGGGATGAAATTTTTTTTCAATCCATTATAAGGATTTTGATGCTAGAATTATATCTCCGAGTAAAAATTAGAGGTGTACCTTACTTCTACAGTATAGGCGGGTGCGTTATACAAACCTTACCATTCATAATATTTATTACGTACTTATGGAAAATTCAAAATTTTATTAAAATGGAGATTTATCAGAGTAACTTGTCAAGTATTTCCAACTCGTGACAAATTGAATTGAGATATATTATTAATATTAATATTTTATCTCTTACATGGACTTTGATGAATTTCTCATATTAACTACACTTAACTCAAATCATTTTAGCATTTTTCCAAAACGTAATTTGATAGATTTTAAAACGCAATCTAGTGTCATCAAACCATTTGAGATTTCATCAAAATAACAATGGACTATTTGAAATTAGATAAAACCCATAGGCGAGATGTGAAATAGCCCAAATGATGAGTGTAGTCTACTAAAATTCTCAAAATTCAAAAAAAAGGGAAAATCACATGAAAACGAATGATTACATTAACTAAAGGACACGGTTTATGTGAGTCCTAGAACATCATATGTAGAAACGAGTCACCTCTTAAAAAACTATTCTTGAGATGGATTTGGACCTAATCTTTAATGAATATATAACGTTTAACATGGAGATCATGAATATGTACCAAAACAAAAGTTGATTTTATGAAGAAAATATTGAAACCATTGGCTGTAATTTTTTCTAGAAGGACCACCAATTTTCATACATCTTTAAGATGAATGTTTTATGCTTAAGGAAACATTGATGTAAAAATGCATGCCCCAACTCATACAACAATTTTCATTTATCAACAAATTCATTATTTCTATGAACCTAATAGTAAAAAAACTCCATATAAATTAAAAAAAATATGTCATTTAATATCTCAAAACTCACTGCAAATTTATAAAGAAAGTCATAGGATCCCAATTAAAACTAGAGGCTTTATTTTTAAGTTATTATTCACTCATGTACCTCCTCAAAAAAAAATCTCCATAAATGCCCAAATTTCTCTTTTTCAAGGTTGAGAAAACTAAACAAGGACGATGATTCCTCTCATTTAGTTGGGGCCTCTTAGATGGGGCAAGTCACTAAAATGTCATTGCTTGTACTAGGTTCCCAATTCAAATGGAGACAATTTGGGCATTCATGAATATATTTTTTTATTATGTATTATGCGAAACAAAAAAAAAAAAAAAAAACTTCCTAATTTTTTGACCCCCTTGAATTTACTTGTAGCCCCTCAACTACGTTACAAACCCACAACAAAATGCCCAAATTTCATTTGTTTTGAGTTTGAAAAAGTTGAACAATAGAAGGTATTTTGTTAGTCAAGATACTCGAGCCAAACGACTTGATGCTTGTTCCATATTTCAAACTTAGAAAATATTTCCTATGAAAACTCATATTCGATGTAAATATTTTCCATGAAAAAATCATATTCAATGTTTGAAACTTTAAATAAGCACTGACGTTTACATTTTGGGGAAAGTTTTTATATAGCTGAGGTTCTAAACAATCAAATTAGACCCTACCTAAAAGCTCACTAGAAGAGGTTGTTTTGAAGTTGAGATATCCTCAAATTGATCATCTTGATATCAAGATGCATGGACATGAGAAAAAATTGGATTTCAAGTTTTGAAAATAGTATATTTTGTAACGTATTTTTGGACTGTCAATTTTCAAGATTTTCAAGTTTTTATCGATAAGTCTATATTATTTTTAAAGCTTTAAACTTTATAAATAAATATAAAAATATATTTTAAGGCTATTGCAAATATTTCCAATATTAAAAGTACATTTCTTGACATTATTTGAAGGTAGGCTCTAATTTGATTGTTTAAATCCTAGGCTCTATACAAACGGCACCCTTACATTTTTTGGACAGGTTGACCTAAGAGACTCAAATTACTAAAATACCCCTCTTTCCTTGTTTGTGGCTCAAACCTAAAGCAACATTTTTTAATGAAAAAAGTGTTGTGTGTTTGGAAAATGGAGCAAAGTGTTTGTGTCATTTGCATTAAGTCAATGAGTGAAACTGCAAAAACCCCCTCCAACAATCCCGCTTTCAGGTGTTTTTAATGAAATTATTAACAGGTAAATGAAACATTATCTAAAGGTAAGTAATTGTTCATTGATTTTTTAAGGTGATTGTGCATTTTAATGATTTTTCTTTTATTTGTATATATTTATTTTTTCGTCCCATATTCGGACAACATAGAAATTACCCTTCCTCCTTAAATGGGAGCATGGGTAAGTCCAACCCTAGTTGCGGAGCCTAGCTTGAAATTCATATTTAACTTTTTTAAAGCGATGTAGAACTAACACTATTTTTGGGAATTGAAAATCTTTTTTTTTATTTATATCCATACATCTCAAGGTTTAGATGGTCAATTGAAACCTCATATTAACTTTTTCCTCTTTATATAGGAAGAATTTTATATAAAGTTGACACCTTAAATTGTAGAATTAAGGTGCACCTCAAAACTTGATTGGAAAAAGCTATTTTAACATTGAAAAACCATTCAAATGATCATCTCGACATATATATATATATATATATATATATATATATTATTTTATTTTATTTTTTTGGAAAAAATAGAAAGAAAAAGGTTTCAAGTCTCAAAAATAATACATGTTATAATAAATTATTTGGACCATCCATTTTCAGGATTTTTATGGCTTTATAGATTTGCTGGATTCAAACCATATTTTGAGTTTAAAATTTCAAAATTAGAGATGAAAATAGATTCTTGGGTCGTCCTAAAATAATTTGACAATCAAATTGTATCTTATGACGAAGTTCAAAGGTGCACCTCACTTTGATTGTTTAAAGTTGCAATCTTATGCACGCATTATATATAACAAAATAGGGTAAGATTTGTATAAGGTGCCAACCTTATACTATATAAACAAGGCACACCTTTTTTCGTACTTCTTTTATTGTAAACTTTATGACAACTTGAAAATTCATATTCTGCTCTAATTACGAAATTTATAATTCCAAAAACGATGCATATTGATCAAATTCACAAATATTGAAATACCTTGAAAATAGACGATCCAAATATCTTGTTACAAGATGCACTTTTTTTAGAACTTGAACTCTCTTTTTCTCCCCCTTTTATACCCATCTATCGAGGTGGATACGATCAATTAGAACATATAACTTTCAAACACTCTCCCACTTATTTTTTATGAGCGCTTTACTTTTACAAGAAAATCAATCGAAAGAGGCTCTTTTGATGTTGGAAAACCATCTAATTGATCATCTCAGTATCATAATGTATGGATGCAAAAAAAATAAAAATGAAAATTTCAAGCCCTAAAATAGTATATTTTGTAGCATATTATTTGGACCATCCATTTTCAAGATTTCACACCTTATAGAGATACTTGATTTGAATTGTTTTTGGAGTTTAAAAGTTTATAATCAGAGAAGAAAATAGATTCTAGGGCCATCCTAAAATATTTTGACTCTATAATTGCACATTATGACGAAGTTTGGAGGTGCGCCTTATTTTGATTGTTTAAGTTGCAACCATATGCAAACCTCGCGTATATTATTGAGGGTAAGGTTTTCATAAGGTGTTAACCTTATACTAGTCAATTAAAATGCACTTTAAAACAATTAAAAAATACATAGTTTTGGTACCAAAAAATCTTGAGATGGCATGAAAATCTACTACGACCCTTAATTATGAAATTTAAAGTTCCAAAAACTGTAACCATCAAATATATCTATAAACACTTGAAAATCTTGAAAATGAATGGTCTGGATGATATATTAAAAGAAACATTTTTAGGGTTTGAAATCATTTTTTCCCATATCCATGAATTGCGAGTTAAGATAATCAAATTGAGGGTTTCTCAGCATCAAAACAACCTTCTCTAGTGGGCTTTTTAGGTGCATAATATTTCTACCATACAAGGTTGCCACCTTAGATAAACTTTCTCATATTTTTTATATATAACAACAAGGTTATGTCAAAATACTTAAAAAATCCAAGTAAGGCACACGTCCAAATGATGCTAAAATATGTTGTTTTCAGTGCCAAATTCTTTGTGATGGTCCAAAAATATATTTTTATCTCTAAATATGAAATTTAAAGTTAAAAAAATAGCATGGATCTAGTTAGGGCTGGCAACGGGTCGAGTCTAAGCCATTCCATTCTTGGCCCTAGCCCCATAGGGCCAATCCAGGTCTTGCCCGGCCCAGACTGGGCCAAGCCAGATCGAGCCAAACAAAATCGATAAAGAGTAAAGGAGTAAAAAAGGTTTGGGCTGAACAGAGCTGGCCTTGTCATGGACCTAAGCTAGGCCGGGCACTTGGGCTATATTTTTGTGACCTAGGTCCTAGGTTTTTTAGAGTCGGGACAATTAGGCCTAGTCGAGGCCATCCATTTCCACGTTTGGATCTAGTAGTTTTACAAATACTTAAAATAAAAAAAATAGACAGTTAATAAAAGCATTACAAGATGCACCATATCTAGGACTTGTAATCAGTATTTCCACATGAGAAGGGTTTTTTTTTTCGCATCGGTATGGAACCTTTCAGTGAATTTCTTGAGTTGCGCCTTACTTCATTGAGATCTATTCCATGTTGGAAAAACAGGGCGATCTAATCGGTAACTGTCCGGTTAGATCAGAACCGGTTTGGGGTGGTTTGGTGATCAATCGATATTTTTTTTTTAAAAAAAAAGCATATAAAATCCCGAAAATAAAGAATTTGGTTTGTAATACATTTTTATGGTAAAGATTATAAATTTATTTTGGTAATTTTATATTTTCCCATTTTTTCAGAATTTTTTTAAAATACCCCCTGGTACAAATCTATTAGTTAAAATCCATTTTTTCATTAATTTTCCACCTTATTTGAATGTGTTTTGTTTTAAGGGTGTAGTTGGCATACAAATGCACCCGTAGCTGTAGAGGTAAGGTGCGCCTTCAAACTTTATCATGGTATATAATTTTGACGAAAAATATTATTAGGATTATCTCAAAATCTATTTTTATATCTAATTATAAAATTATAAAATGGTTAAAATCAAGTAGATCTATAAACAAATGAAAATCTTGAAAATAGACGGTGTAGATAATATGTTGTAAAATGCATTATTTCTGAGACTTTCAAATCTTTTTCATTTTTTATGGTCATACATCTTGACACGAGATGATCAATTAAAGGGTTTTTCAACATTAAAACTATATTTTTCGATGGATTATTGAAGCGCATCCATAGTTGTACATTATAAAGTTGCATCTTTATATAAACTTTTTCCTTCGTCTTAATCGTTATTTATGTGTTTTTCATATTTTGTTTGTATCTTTTTAAATTTTTTTTAGCAGTTTTTTAACCATTCGGGACTTTTTCAATTAGAATGGTTGAATCGGCTTCCGGTTAGATTTTGCTAAGACCGGGTCTACTAATCGCAACGTGAACCGGGTCTTGGTTCAAAGGCCCAGCGGAGTCGGGGTCAAACAGACCCAACCCGACCCAAACGCTCCTACCATGTGTTAAATCAGGGAGTCGCAGACGAGGACTAGGTATGGTGAGATGTGACCCGCTCTGACAAATGATAACATCGTAATTAGAAAGCGAAAGGACACATACTGGCGGCGGCCTCAACTTGAAGTGACAGCTGGCTCGCTCTCCTGGGGCACCATCGAATAAAATATTCAATATTTACGGAGAGAGAGAGAAAATTTGAATTTGGCGCCAGACTAATGGTTAGAGGAGGGAGAGAGAAAAAAAGTAGATGAGAGAGAAAGAGCAAAATCCATATCTCTCACGTCAAGTGAAAGCCAGAAAGGGCCGGCGCCTGTTTCAACTTTCAAAAAGTAACCGCTTTTAGGAGAGAGTAAAAGTGGTTTTGTAAGCTCCGAGGACATGGCCCCTCTTTTTACCGCTAATGCGGCCTGCTCACTCAGCTGTCAGCTTTGGCGGGATTTTCTCATTTAAAAAATTGAAAGTTTGAAAATGCACCACTGTTGTCTTTCCTTTCTCTCATTCATTCTCTTCTTCTCTCCTCTTCGAAGCTCTGCTTTTTCCTCTGTTTTCCATGTGTTTTTCGCTTCTTTATCCTCATTGAGCTCTGAACCCCTCTGTTTTGCCCTAATCTGATCTTTTATATCCCCGTTTTTTGTTCTGGTTCTCCGTTTTTGGTTCCTTTTTCTTGGAGCCAAGAGTCGGTTTGTATCTCTCGTTCCTCAGGCCTGTACTTTGGTTTTATTTTTTTAACCCCCATTTTTGCTGGTTTATTTTCAGTAGCTTGATAATGAAGGAAGATGCGTTCTTTGTCCCTGCTCCTAATGACCTACGCTGCGAAAAAACCATTGGGGTGGGGAGGTGCAAGAACTGGCGCGTTCATGATATGCTTATTTGTGAAAAACATTTAAAGATGGAAATCAAGGCAAAAGTATCCAGAACTTCTGCAAAGAACAAGGGCTCACAATGCAAGACCAGAGACCAAATGGGAAACGGATGTGCGGATTATGTTTCAGAAAAGCCGAAAAAGAAGGAGGTTGTGCATCAAAAAAACAAGCAAGAGGAGGAGGTTCTGCTTGAACATGGCGCTGGGAATTCTATATCAGGTCCTAAAGAGAAGCAGGAGGTAAAGGTTCTACTCGAGATCAGTAATGGAAATTCTCTCTGCAGAAACAGGTCAAGGGAAAGCGAACAAAGTTCTGATGAAGAGAGAATGGCTGAGAATATGGCATCTGCAAAGAAGAAGCGCAACAAGAAGGGGTTCAGTAATGACGATGGTGGTTTTAGGGCTACCAAGATATCAAAGTTAAAGAAGAAGATGACGCTGAAAGAACCAGATGAGGAGGATGAATTGAAAGATGACTTCATCGAATCAACTAGTAGAAATTCTCTCTCTAAAAAGAGTTCAAGGGAAATTGATCGAAGCTCCGCTGAAGAGAGAGTGGCTGAGAATATAGCATCTGCAAATAAGAAGCCTAGCAAGAAGGGGTTCAGTATTGACGATGGTGCGTTTAGGGCTCGCAAGATATCAAAGATAAAGAAGAAGATAAAGATGAAAGAATCAGAAGAGGATGAATTGAAAGATGATTCCAACAAATCAACACGTAAATCTTTCACTCCTAGCGATGGAGTTGGGGCTTCTCAAATGGAGCCAGAAATTTTGGGCTCGGATAATGGAGTTCTGGCTTGTGGGTCTGAGCCAAAGATGGAGTTTGCAGCTATTTCTTACTCTAGACGCAAGGTTAAGGCACTAAACAATGGGCAATATACAGTAGAAAACCCCAAGGTAAACTGTTACCTTTTTTAAAATGATTAAGTAGATTGTTACTTGGCATTATGAAATCTGGGAGATTTTGAATTTCTATAAGTTAGAAGTCCTTTTGTGTTTTGTTTGGTCTCTTTTTTTTTTTTTTTTGGTAATGATTAATGTTATGTGTTGTTCCTCTAGGAAATTGCAGAGATTTCTCAGGCAAAGCAATTGCGTAAACTCAGGCCAAGAAACAATGTATTCAGCGAGCGTAGGCCACAAAAGAAAGTACAATGCACAGTTGAAAAACCAAAGGTAAATTGTTATTTGCTGTGAATAAATTAGGTGAACTATAAATGTTGTTATTTGTTGTGAATACATTTGGTGAACTACAAATATTGAAAACTTAGAATCCCTTAATATTTTCTCTATTCTTGTTGCAATTCTTTTGTTTCTGTTCCTCTATGGAAACTCTTATGAATTAATTTTCTTACTTTGGTGATTTATTATTTATCAAGTCGGAAATACATCCCAATAGTTTTTGAAAGCTGCTAATATTTTTGGTGAAATTTTTAGAAGGCACTACCGGGTTTCAGCAACATGTGCCATCAATGCCAAAGAAATGACAAGGGAAGGGTGGTGAGGTGCACCAAATGTGATAGAAAGCGCTACTGCATACCTTGCATAACGAGATGGTATGTTGGTATCTGCTATTTATTCTTGTACGTTTAATTTACTTTGACAGGTAAATATTTCATGGCTCGTTGAATTGATTATGTTACCTCCTACTTCAACCTTTCTTTCAATTTCTTTCAAAACTTGTTAATTGCTTTTTCTTTTGAGATTCCTGGTACAATACCATTGAACATCAAATGTCAATTAGTTAATTAAAACTTTTTTTATAAGTGGTGAATTTTTCTTGATTGTGAAATTGGTGCAGCAGCATGAGTACAAATGGCATACATTAGAAAAAAGGTGCATACTGTGATGCACAGATGCGGCTGTGGACATGGTTATGTATAAGTTTTTGGTGATCTTACATATGTTTTTAATTGCCACAGATATGACGCGCATTTTGACGTATTTGTTTGTCATGAGGTGCATATGCATGTGTTTTAACTTTCAAGTTAATTCAAGCCCAGTTTGGATGGTTTCATATGTCCAGTAAGGAATAATAGTGTCTTGAAACAAAGCATTCCAATTCCTTTTTTTTCCTCTTCTGATTGATAGAGAATGTTCTGTGTCAGTTTCTTAATAATTGGGGGTGTGAAATGTCATTTACCCTTGAAGAGCAAAGCAGATTAAACAATGCTATTCTTACTCATTAATGGGTTGGGGAGAGAAATGCGATTACTTGTCTTTCTTTTTTTTTTTTGTGAGAATCGTTCACTTTATAAAGTAGGAAAATTACATATTTTTTAATAAAGATAGAGGCACCCAGGTTGTCAAAACTGGGCCATGTATTGTGCTGTTTGGGCAATTAAAATTTTCAACAATGCCACAAATATTAGTAAAACCAACTATATTGTAAGAAGTCTTAATATATGACGAAATTTTGGAGCTACCACTATAAAAAATGAAAATTAAATGTCAGTGGACAAATGACTGAGAAGTTTGGACATTGTTGTTGAGTCTGATTTACACATGTTATCATGGAGTTTTGAGTTCTACCTAGATTACCGCTTGCAAAATTGGCAAGACTTAGGAAGCTGTTTTTTGTCCCTTTCTTTATTTTATTATTTTGAATTTTTTGTTGGTTATGTAATGTAAGTTTTATTTTGCATGAAAATTTGAGGGTCTTATTTGATTGTGAGCTGCATGCTAGTTGTCATAGTGTTTGTCTATTGTTGGAGTGTGAGCATTCTTGATCCAAGCGAAACCTTTTCTTTCTTTTTCATTTTTCATATTTCTTGGTTGATGAGCTGCAGGTACCCTCTGTTGTCGGAGGAGAGTATAGCGGAGGAATGTCCTGTCTGTGTTGGGAATTGCAATTGCAAGGCATGCTTGCGTTTGGATAAATGCCAACAGGTCTGACTTTTAGATGCAAATGTTTGTTTACTGCTTAAACAAAAACTGCATGGGGTCCTTAAGTGTTGCTGGTTGATATTTTTGATGTAATCACGTTTTGATTTTATCATTTCAGAGATTTTATTTAGCAAACCGATGTTGCTTATAATTCATTTTCTGTGATCAGTGCCTGTGAAATGTAAAAGGTTCACTGTCAATTGGCAGAATTGTTATATTCACTTCTAGCTTCATGTTTCCTTGCAGAGTCATTCGAAAGAGATAAGTAAAGAGGAAAAAATTCGTCATCTTCAGTATTTGATACACAAGGTCTGTCCCTTGCTCAGGCAAATTCATCAAGAACAAGAAGCAGAGATGGAATTAGAGGCTACCATTCAAGGTATGGACCAATATCATATAGATAGGAAGGTCATGAATCGGTTCGGATGCTGATCCATTCCAAACCTCTCCGACGGGGACTCTAGTCACCAATAGGTTTTTAAAAAATTGAACTTAATGGTGTATAAAATTCTATTCAATGGAAGAAAAGTTTGATTTGTTGTTTAGTCTGCCTGTCCAACTGGTTTGCTAATTAAGAGTGGGTTTTGACCTGGACCAAAGGGCTTTGGGACCCAGAGTCAAGGTGAATTAGCAAGATTGACCCGTCAACATCTGCCTTTATAGTGTTTCAGGCTAATTGTATGTTTTTACCTATTTTTTGTGCCCTAATAGTTTCTGTATCTGCAGGAGTACCTCCATCTGATATACAGGTTCAACAGGCAGTTTGTTATGATGATGAGCGTTTGTATTGGTAAGCTTTTCGTTCCTCATTAATGATAAGGATGGTTCATTTTCTTGATGCATTCTAGTTCTTTCCTCTAAAGTGTTTTGGAACTTGATCCTTTCGGATTTGAAACAGTAACAACTGCAGCACATCCATTGTGGATCTACATCGGAGCTGTCCAAACTGTTCATATGATCTCTGTCTAAAATGTTGCCAAGATCTACGCGCAGGCTTCAGCCTTGGAGGTGGTGAAGAAGTTCATTTGGAGTTTGTGTCAAGAGAGAAAACTTATGTGCATGGTGGGAGGCTTCATTTGGGCAGTGAGAGGAAAAAGGAGTCTAATGGCATCAGGTCTTCTTCATGCGAAGATGTGCTGGCCTTTGAATGGAAAACTGACAATTATGGCAACATCTCTTGCCCTCATACAAAGATGGGAGGATGTAGTGCTGGCCTTTTGGAACTAAAGTGTATATTTCAGGGCAATTGGTTGTCCGAGCTGCTAGTTAAAGCTGACAAAATGGCTAGCATATTCAGATCTTCAGAGCTATCAGATAATTTTGATCCGTGCTCCTGTTCAAGTGAAATAATGAATGGAGTTAAGGAATTGCTTCGTAAAGCAGCTGATAGAGAAGAATCTGACGACAATTATATTTACTGTCCAATTGCTAGAGATATTAAAAATGGAGACCTTGAGCACTTTCGAATGCATTGGACTAATGGTGAGCCAGTGATAGTACGCAAATGTCTTGATAGTAAACTGGGTCTGAGCTGGGAGCCAATGGTCATGCATCGTGCATTTCGTGAGAGGACTAACTCCAAAATTGGAATCGAGTTGCTCGAGGTGACTGCCATTGATTGTATGGATTGGCGTGAGGTCAGTTACAAAATTAACCGTGAGATATGATGTTAAGTTCCAGAATGCTGGTTCCTGAAACATCAGGTGCAGAATTATCTTGGTTTAATTTTCTGATAGGCACCTCTACTGATCCAAAAACACAGGAAGTTCAACCCCAAAAAAAAAAGATTGAGCAAAGAAGTAGTTTAAGGAACCTCTAATGCTCTTTTACACATAAGACTTCTGTGTGGATTTGTTTTTGGCATGTAGGCTTGGATAGGGGCATTCATGGTGTTGATATTCTTTTTAGGATTTCCATCAAAGTTGCTGCCTTTCATGCAATTTTGATCACCTAGTTTAAGTTTTGCATGCATTGGTGTCCTTTTAAATGCTGAATGATTAGTAAACATGTTGGTCTGTGCTTACCAGTATCACTTCTTTGTGTGATACATTAGATTCCTCGTATTGAATTCCCTAGGTGGCGTACTCTAAGTTGCACAGGCCTCTAGCCTCAAATCGTTCTTGGGTCGTCGCCTCCTTGGGTGATGTATTAAAAAAGGATTAGAGAGTCTTGAATTATAGTCACCTGTTGCTTGCTAGGTGCTACCTGTTGCTTTGCTTGCTAGGTGCTACCAATGGGTTTTACAGATTAGTTAAGGTTATAACCTGGGTTCAAGTTCAGACTTCTTGGATTTGCTGCTATGATTGGAGTACAAACAGTTAAGTAATAATTATGTATATGCTATGTTTATAGTTATGGTTGGGGAGATTTCTGCAGTAAGCCTTGTCTATGATCGTCTGGTCCATGGCCAGCAAGTTTCTGAGTTCTGTCTGTCATCACTAATTAAGCTCATGGCTAAAGTTGCTCAATTACCTATAAAGAATACTATAAATGATGCATTGTTTTCTGATAACAAACCTGATATGTCTTCACAACATTTATCTTCAATGGTTGTGGCTTCCCTGCATTTGTTGTAAGTGACTTGCATCTCTTGTGAAAATCATGTGGTGAACTTTTTGAGTGAGATGACTACCATGCATGCATGTGCACTCCACAATAATACAAACAACACACAATTGTACAGGCTCATCTTTACTTGCTACCCACTGATTAGCTGAGACATCTCTGGTTTCTGAAACTTTCCATGATTTAGGAGTTGGCAGAAAGATCATTATTTTGGGTGTTTCATATTGTAATATATATTTATTGATGTAGATAGTGCTTAGAAATCTATGTTTCTGAGTACTTCTGTAGTTCTGCATATTGTGAGAGTGATTGTCTCTTTTGATATGCAGGTTGATATTAATATTCATCAGTTTTTCAAAGGTTACATGGGGGACCGTGTGCCTCGTGGTGAGCAGCCAGCAATGTTGAAGCTGAAGGATTGGCCCCCATCAAATTTCTTCAATGAGCTTTTGCCTCGCCATGGTGCTGAGTTCGTTAGTGGGTTGCCATTTCAGGAATACACAAATCCCAAAGTCGGTGTCCTTAATCTTGCTGCAAAGCTTCCTGAGAAATTCCTTAAGCCAGACTTAGGACCAAAAACTTATATTGCATATGGGAATGCAGATGAACTTGGCAGAGGAGACTCTGTAACCATGCTGCACTGTGATATGTCTGATGCGGTATGCTTTCTTTTTGCAGAATTGAGTACTATTTACAATTTTCTATTGTGTTATAGTTGAGAGTATTACAACAAAAGTTCTGGATGGGTACTGCATTGTGAGTTATTACATAGTCGCATTTGTACCCTGCTATAGGTTGAGTTTATTTTATTGAATGGTCTGAAATTTTGCATTTTAGATTTTTGACTTGTTGGATGGATGAGTTTTTAATTTGTCTGTTCTCTTGCACTGAGATATTGATCTGCATATTCTTGTAATGTAGGATAACTAATGAGCATGTTATCAACTTCTTTTTTGTTATGAGCTCAATAAAAATCTGAAAGGATGAAGAGTGGGATTTCTTTGTTTGTCTTGGTTATTTTAATCTCTCTTCTGTTGGATTACCAAAATCCTCCTTATTGGTAGGTTACTTCAGTTTCTTTACTCATTCATTTTTCAATTCATGAAATGTATTCCTTTCCAGCGTTTTATGTTCCTTCAGTTTTCTATTTATTCGCTTTCTTGGCTCAGGTAAATGTGCTGACACATACAGCAGAGGTTGAGTTTTCTTCTGAACACTTGACTTGGATAGAAGAGCTAAAGAACCAGCACAACACCGCAGATAAAATGGAAGCCCTTAATGCCTGTGGAATGAATAAGAAAAGGGTTAATCCGGGGCGCAGAAAAAGGGAAACACTTTCTATAGATGGGAAGGCCATAGCGACTGGTTTATCTGATTCCAAAAGAAGAAATGGTTCAAATCTTGATGTTGGAACTGGCCAGGAGGAAAACATTTGCTTGCATGAAGTGAAGGTTGAAACTTGTGAAGAGCACTGTATCAAAACTATGGAGATAACAGGGGATACTGGCTTTCCTGACTTTATTTCTACAGCAAAGAGAACTGTTGATGTTGCAATTGTGGAGAGTAATGGTTGGGAGACTGGTTGCCCTGGCATCAAACATAACGGTAAGGATGGCGAGAGAAAAGGCGATGCTGGTGCATCTGTTGTTGGGCGAGAGGTGATGGAGGTTGATGAAGATATGGATGATGAACATAGTTGTTCCAGGAAGTCTGAAGACTTGAAAAGAAATCCTCAGATGAAGGACAAAGAGCGGCCTGAAGTTTCTGCCAGTGAATTGAAACTAAAGCGTGAGTTTGGTGGTGCTCTATGGGACATATTTCGAAGGAAGGATGTGCCAAAGCTGGAGGCATACCTAAAAAAGCATTCAAAGGAATTTGGACATGCTTCGGATTGCCCACTTAAAGAGGTATATGGTAAAATTGTGAAGAGTTTTTCTAACAGAGATAAATTCCTATAATTTTCACATTTACATGTTTTATGTGCCAGGTTATTCATCCCATTCATGATCAGAGATTCTATTTAGGAGTGGAACACAAAAAGAAGCTTAAGGAAGAATTTGGTTAGTCTAGATTCTCAGTAGGATAGTTAATGGCTTTGTGATTATGAAAATGCCTTTAATTATGGACTTTTGACTTGGAAAGAAATATTATATCACAAAATATGGGACTGATAAGATTTCTTTTTTTTCTTCTATTGGGGTGTTTCTGTAGGAGTGGAACCTTGGACCTTTGAACAACATCTGGGGGACGCAGTCTTTATTCCTGCTGGCTGCCCTCACCAAGTTCGAAATGTGAAGGTAATTGTAGGCTTTTAAAGTGAACTGTGGAATGTTAATTTGCCTTTAAAAAAAATGAGCTGTGGTGTATTAATTTTTGTCTCAGTGGAGGTATTCTACTCTAGGGCTTTTGCACTGAAGCTTTTCACCTGTTTTGCTCTACTTTCTTTATGCTGCAGTCTTGTATTAAAGTTGCCATGGACTTTGTGTCGCCGGAGAATGTCTATGAGTGCATTAGATTGACTGACGAGTTTCGGTTGCTTCCAAAGCACCATCGAGGCAACGAAGATAAGTTAGAGGTCAGCATTCTTTATTCTTGTGTCCCTTGCCTTTAGTTTTCTGAAGCTCATGCATTTTGTAATTGGTTTTATATTGTCCAGGTTCGGAAGATTTGTGTCTATGCGGTGAGCCATGCATTGGAAGAGATCAAGAACTTGAATTCCGCCACAGAGTGAGTCATTTTAGATTTCAATTTGGTTTTGATTGTCTGGTTTGTTGTGCTGTATGTAATGTAGTCTGTAGCTTTATGCATAAGTGTTTTTTTGGTTAATATAATTGTACAGTGCAGTGATGCATGAGTGCAATAGTACTTTTTATGGCGTGTGTTTCCTTCCTTTGTTATTGAACACATACCACCTGTGTGTGTGTGCGTGCATGTGTGCGTGTGTGACTGACTGCCTCTATATATCTCCTTTTATCTTCTCTATTCCCTTTAGTTTACCACTTCAGTGGAGGAGGCTCAGGTAGCAACTGGGCCTTGAGCCTACATTGCATCGAAAGTTTTCTTGCTAACTTGATTGTTGGCCTAGTGTCTTTTCTATCACCATGAGCATGCCTTCTTAGAAAAGTTAAAAGGTTGTTGCTTTGGTGTTTGTTGAACTTATAATTTACTAAATGCTGTTTGTTTGGGACTTTAAGTTTGTCTTTACCTAATTGATGTTTGTCCATTTTTAAAGATTATGATAGCTGCATGGGAAAGCATACCATACACCACTGGCATTTGGCATGTTACAACATAGGGACGTCCACTGTCCATTCTCTACAATGGAAAATGGGTAATAACCGTTCTAAATGACACACAACATTGAATATCCTCCATCCGTCATCGAGAATGAGCAGATGGTACCCCATGGTGTACCATATAACACATCCGTGGTTTTGCTGTGTTTCATGTGTTCCTTAGTCTCTTGTCTTGAATTCTTTGACAAGTACATTCCTTGTGGCATTTTATTGGTTGCATCGAAAGTAGTTTCCAAGCGGATTCTGGTGAACACTGGTTTTGGTTTTCTTCTAGCAGATAGCCATTCATATTCTTTGTCAGGCAAGTTTCAAAGTCAACAAATGCGTGCCTTAAAAAGTTCAGTATGGATGACTCTTTTGACTTTTATTCAGTTATTTATTTATTTACTTTCTTTTTCTTCCCTACTATTTAGATCTGAACAAGGATATAAAGAGGTGCAGTCAGCCATGCACAAGAAACAACAGTCGAAGCGCAAGAGAAGCACGTCCAACTGTTGATCCCAAAGAAATCTCCATTCCCAGCAAATGGAAACCCAAGGACTACCTTCCTCCCATATTTGAAGAAGCTGAGACTACGATTGACGAAGTGTGCATCTAAGACTTGGGGTGCCAGATTTTGTATGCTCTCTCATCCTCCTAATTGAGGAACACTGTGCATGCCAAGGAGGTGTCTATGTTTGTTAGGCCTCTCTAATTTTGGTGGATTGAAGAGTGTGCCAAATTCTGTAAGCTCTCTCGTATTCCTAGTTAGGAAAAAATTATGCATATGGAGGGTGTTATTGGGGTTTGATTGTGGGTGTGGTCATAACTGCATCTCTAATTTTTGGTGGCTTGTGCGGTTTTCTGTGTTATGTTTTTTTGGAGAGATCGGTCTTTGTCTTTGTATCTGTTAGCTGATCTGAATACTGTTTAAACCTTATAAAGGTATATTTGATGTATGTATTGGGGGCTCTTATAGATCATCACGGGCGTGCTTGAATGGAAGCTAGTTCATTTAAGAGTACTAGCAGAAGCATGTGTTTTGCATGTAGTTTTGCATGTGATCTGGCAGCGCTAAATAGAATAATATGATAGCAATTGACAGCAAAGATTTCCTACCCCATTGGGCAAAGCACATGCTAGTATATTGTTTTTCTTAACTTTTAGGAATGTAATCTCTACTATCCATGGAATAATCTCAACAAAAGAAATTTATAAAATGTACTCTTTGTAGTAGAAAAAAATAATGCCTCGAGATTGAATAGAAATTGTTCAATTTTTTAAGGGCTTGATCTGTGTCATGAAACTCAAAATTTAAGGTTTTTTTATTTTAAGAATAATCATCTAGTAATTCTTATGTGGTCCCCAAAACTTTGGACTAAAGGAATTCTCCTATGTAGGTGTTTTTAATTTGAAATCAAATCTCACAGTGAATCCCTCTTTTCTCGACTCTAACCACCAGGCTCTCTCCATGATAACCGTGGGCTGCTCTCTCAATTCATTGTGACCACCAAGGGATCACTCTTTGCTTGTCTCTCTCGAAGGGGCTACACGCTACTGTTACAGATATTCACTTCCTTTCTTTAAATGCGCTCTCCACTTGTATACTCAATACTGTTGACATTCTTCATGGGCATTCTTGTATGATTTTAGGCAACTTTTGAAGCAATGAATTGAATATATGTGCATGTGGATTATTCACCCACTACATCTCCATCTTGCATATGGGTTTGTGGATCATTTACCCTCTCTATCTGGCTCAACACTTGGCGTGGAAATGATTAGGAAGGTTTGAAGGCTATATATTCCATCACTAATGAAACTCTCGAACTTGGAAATGGCAGTTCAGGCATCCTTTAGTAGTTTTGGAATTGGTTCTATCAGAAATGTGTTTTGTCATTGCATCTATCAGCATCTTTGGATCAGGAGACGATGCATCTTTGTGGGGGATATTTTCGTTTTTTCTTTTGGAATGATTTAGTTCCACATGAATAGGAATTCCCTGTATATGTAATACTTGAAAAGCATGCTTCCTTGAATTGTGTTACTCGAATATAGTATTTTGCTCTTCCTTGAATTGTGTTACTGTGGGCTCTCTCAAAATGTCATTCATTTACAGACCTGTATATTTTTTTGCTTGGGCAGCATGCTTCCTTGAATTGTGTTACTTGAGTATAGTCTTTTGCTCTTCCTTGAATTGTGTTACTTGGGGCTTACTTTATGCAAAAGGCAAGAAATTTGAAAAGAACACTAATATTCTCATGAGAATTTTGAACATTGGAAGTACGAGTCCAAGAATTCAAGGCTGGTGTGTAGTTCCCAACTACTTTTCTATTACTGAAATGTATCATTATCAAGTTGTGTCATTTCTACGTTGGAACTTCTACGATTCTGGTTCATAAAATTGCTTTAAACTTTGGTTCATAATTAACTGTTTTAATCTAGATGATCAGATTGATTAGAGTTCAGCCATGAATATTCTATTGATCCTACTGAATACGATCATAATTTGGCTGACGTCATTCAAAAATGAATTTACAGCAACATCAAACTAAATTGTGCAAAAAATTGAGCCATTGTTTATATTTAATTTGTGTGTTTTTCTGATAGTTTTTCTCAACAGAAAACCAGTGTTAAATATGATTCTTTAATCTTAATTTCTTAATGACTTTTGAACAATAATAGTTGTTGGATCATTGACAATATGTTTCCAGCTAGATTGAAATAGTTTTTTGACAAATCTAATTGTGATTCATGATAAAAGAGTGAACTACTAGGTTGCCGATTTTTATAATCAGCACTGTGTTATCAGTTTAGACACAACTTTTGATGATTCTTGGACGGAAATTGCTATTGGGTGATAAACAAATTTAATGAGAATGTTGTGAAATAATCTAGAATAGATTATTTCTAAAAATCTTCATAAAATTAATCATTATCTGTTTTCCACACAACAGAGGAATGACAACAAATGTGCCATGGTCTTTTTATCATTGCGTCATAAGTTATTGGGTCTCGATATACCATTACACGCCCTTATAATGTTTCGACTTTTGTTTGTGAGACAATTGATCAATTTGAAGTAGTATTGATCAAAGAAAAGGAGATCATATTATTTGAACAAACTGCTAAAATTGTTCAACCTCAAAACCAGTAAAGTATATATCATACTAGTTTCGATCTAAAAATTCCAGCTTTATTCATTTATCTAATGTCCATATCTTGCTGACTTTTGTTGTGAGTTTCAAGATCTTAATGTACCGATACAATTAGATGTGAATAATTGATTTTTTTTTATATATATATAGATAATATATATATATATATATATATATAGAAATTGTTGAGATTAGCCCACTAGTTCATATGTTCACTATATGAGCTAGTGGGCTAATCCCAACAGCTCAGATTGAATCTGGACCAATATGACGATCACAGATGTCCGGTAGTGTTTAAATTTTAGTTTTTTTTTTTACAAATCCAAATCGTTTGAAGTTTTAGGCATGTGTTCATCAAAAATAGGTGAATCTTCGAAAAATATAAAAAAAAATTATCCGTGAAAAATAAAATGACCAAAATACCTCTCGAAACTTTTCAGGGGTATTTTGATCAATTTATTTCATATAAATTTTTTTTTTGATATTTTTCGAAGATTCACCGATTTTTGATGAACACACGCCTAAAATTTCAAGCCATTTGAATTTGTAGAAAAAAAAAAAATCAAACACTATCGGACATCTATAATCGTCAGATCAGCCCAGATTCAATTTTGGACGGTTGGGCTCATGTGTTCATATGAGCTAGTGGGTTAATCCCATCTTTTCTCATATATATATATATATATATATATATATATATATATATATATATATATATGTATGAGATTTTTTAGGATTAACAAATCCCCAAAAACAACTAGTTCAAGTTAGAGAACCCTTGTGACGCACATTTTTACCCCCTTTGCCCTCATGTTAATAAAACCCAAAGCATACACAAGGGCAATATGAACCTTTGCAGCGAGAGATTGGGAGAGAGGGGATGTAGCAGCGAGAGATCGATAGAGTGAATCTTTCCCTCCACATTGCTCTCTATCCTCACCCAAACACCCCTCATTACCTCTCTCTTAACCTCCTCTGCCCCTTCTCTCTCTCTATCTCTACACCTCATGCTCCCCTAATCTCTTGCTGCTACTACACCTCTCTCAACCTCCCTCTTTGCCCCTTTTCTCTCGCTGCTACTGCCCCTCTCTTTCAACCTCACTCTTTGCCCCTTCTCTCTCTACACCTCACGCTCCCCCAATCCCTCACTGCTACTGCTCCTCTCTCTCTCAATCTCTCGCTGCTACTGCCCCTCTTTCTCAACCTCCCTCTGCCCTTTCTCTCTCTCTCTCTCTCTTTACACCTCATGCTCCCCCAATATCTCACTGTTACTGCCCCTTCTCTCTCTCTCTCTCTCTTCTCTCTCACTGCTACCACCCCTCTTTCAAACTCCCTCTCTGCCCCTTCTCTCTCTACACCTCATGCTCTCCCAATCTCTCATTGCTATTGCCCTTCTCTCTCTCCTCTCTCGCTGCTACTGTCCCTCTCTGCCCCTTCTCTCTCTCTCTCTCTCTCTCTCTCTCTTCTCGCTCTTTACACCTTACACTCCCCCCAATCTCTCGCTGCTATTGCCCCTCTTTCTCTCAATCTCTCGTTGGTACTGCCCCTTCTCTCTCTCTTCTCTCTCTTCTCTCGCTGCTACTGCCCCTTCTCTCTCTCTTCTCTTCGCTGTTATTGCCCCTCTCTTTCAGCCTCCCTCTCTGCCCCTTCTCTCTCTTCACCTCACGCTCCCCCGATCTCTTGTTGCTACTGGCCCTCTCTCTCTCTCAATCTCTCGCTGCAAAGGTCCATATTGCCCATGTGTCTGCTTTCAGTTTTATTAACACGAGAGCAAAGGGGATAAAAATGTGCATCACAAGGGTCTCTAACTTAAACTTGTTTGTTTTTGGGGGGTTGTTAATCCTAGAAAATCATATATATATATATATATATATATATATATATACACACACACACGTCCATGTGTGTAGGACCCTAAATGATCACCATTAAATTTGGCACAGAATCTCTAAAAAAGTTATCACATGGGTGTGTGGCTTGACTTTTTTATAGATCTGTGCCAAATTGAATGATGATCCTACACATATGGGCCTGAGAGAGTCTCACAAGGTCATTTCCATATATATATATATATATATATATATATATATATATATATATATATATATATATATATATATATATATATATATATATATATATATGCATATATATGGCAAAAGTTTATATAAGGTTGCAACCTTAAAATGTAGAATTAATGATGCACCTAAAAAATCCATGGGATGAGGATGTTTTAATATTAAAAACCCTCTAATTGATCATCTCAATACCGAGATGTATGAATATGAAAAAAGAAAAATATTTTGAGTCCCAGAAATAATGCATCTTGCAACCCATTATCTAGACCGTCCATTTTCAAGATTTTCATATGTTTATAGATTTACTTGATTTTAGTTATTTTTAGAATTTTAAAGTTTATAATTAGAGATGAAATTGATTTTAAGATAATCCTAAAAAAAATTTACACCAAAATTACATGTTATGGTAACATTTGGAGGTGCACCTTAATTGGATTGTTTAACGTTGCAACCTTATAGGAACCACACCCTATATATATATATAAAAGAAAGTCTCCCAATGCTTACATGCGAAATGAACAGTGATTTCACATACCCTTATCACCGTCCAAAGTTCATCGTACGATCACGATTATCCGATAGTAGTTCATTTTTTTTTCTACAAATCAGAATGATATGAAATTTAGAGCCTATGTACATCTTAGTGAGGTGCACCTAATAAAAATATAAAAAAAATAATTCAAAAAAAAAAAATAGGCCAAAATACCTCCAAAACATTTTGGGGGTATTTTGGTTAATGTTTTTCATGTAAAATATTTTTTTTATATTTTCCGTAGATTCACCTATTTTTTATGTGCAGACGCTCTAAATTTTATGTCATTCCTATTTGTTAAAAAAAAAAATGAAAAATGAAACACTACCGAACAACTGTGACCGTGTGATGAACTTTGGACGATGATATGAGCATTGGCAAAAATGAGTGATTTCGCTTATAAGAGAAAATGAACAGTGATTTCGCCTATACTCATCACCATCCAAAGTTCATCGCATGGTCATTATTGTCTGGTAATGTTTAAGTTTTTATTTATTTTTTCTATGAATCGGAATGATCCAAAATTTAGAGCATGTGTACATCTTAGTGAGGCGCACTTAATAAAAATATGAAAAAAATATTTCATAAAATATAAATTGACCAAAATACCCCCATAAATTTTCAAGGTTATTTTGGTCAATTTATATTTTTAAAATTAATTTTTTTATTGTCTTATTTTTGATGAACACACACTTCAAATTTCATATCATTCTGATTCTTAAAAAAACGAAAAGAAAAATGAAACACTACCGGACAATTGTGACCGTGTAATGAACTTTGGATGGTGATATGAGCATCGGCAAAAATGAGTGATTTCACCTATAAGCGTTGCGCAATGTTTTCCATATATATATATATATATATATATATATATATATATGGCAAAAGTTTATATGTAGTTGAGGCTCTAAACAATCAAATTTGACCCTACCTCAAAAATTTCACTAAAAGAGGTTGTTTTGATGCCTAAATATACTTAAATTGATCATCTCGACATCAAGATGCATGGACATGAGAAAAAAAATGGATTTCAAGTTTTGAAAATAGTGTATTTTGTAACGCATTTTTGAACCATTGATTTTCAAGATTTCATAGATCTATCGATCTACACTATTTTTTAACCTTTAAACTTTATAAATAAAGGTGAAAATAAATTTTAAGTCTATTACAACTATTCTTAGTATTAAAACCACATTTCTCGATACTATTTGAAGGTAGGCTCTAATTTGATTGTTTAGAGCTTAGGCTTTATACAAACCGCACCCTATATATATATAGGCTTAGGCTTCAAGAAGAATCCATTTCCAATAGCGAGCTCAATGAAATGGAACAAGCTTTCAAGACAGAAAGCCCTGGAATAAACAGAATAGATTATGGCAAGAAAGTTAGGCCAACTTCACAAACCCGAATGTATTACTCAAGGCCTACTCCTGTAGATCTCCAATTTGAAGAAGATTTAATCACCAGCTCCATATCGTATTCAGGAAGATCCATTGTAAATTGAAATATTGACGGAAAGTCAGAAAACCAAATACTTGATCTAATGAAGCATATGACTATGTACGCAACTGCGTGCAAGATAAGTGGAAATCAAGACCAAGAGATAGCCAAAGCCATTATTTGTAGATTTACAGGATGGCTACGGGGATGGCGGGATTTCCATATGGAAGAAAATACAAAAAATGAAATACTAACTGCCACAATACAGTGGGCGATTAAAAATGAATTTGGCCAGGATATAATAAATAATAAAAGTGATGCAGTGAATACTCTAATATATACTATCACTCTCCACTTTGTAAGGAGTACTGCGTTACTCAATGCTAGATCAGAAGACCTTCTTTCTAATCTTAGATGCCCAACACTATCCTATTATAAGTGGTATAAAGATGTGTTATGCTCTAGACTCCTTTCCAGGGAAGACAGTAAATCGGATCACTGGAAAGAAAAGTTCATTGCCGGTTTACCCCATCTTTTCACCGAGAAGATTAAAACACGATTAAAGAATAAGCATGGAAGAATAATCCCATATTCTTTATACACATTAGGAGAACTATCAATCGAAATTTGTGCAGAAGGCCTTGCTCTCTGTACGGATTTAAAGCTTAAAAGGCAGCTAGAGAAACAAAGAATGACCGGAAGGAAAAAACTAGGAGATTTTTGTGAACAGGTTGGATTCACTACTCTGCCTTCCTCCAAAGATTCCAATAAGAGAAAATATAAAAAACGGTCCAGCAACAAATCAGGATCCAACAGAGAGGCTATCAAAGATAAGATTTTTAAGAAATTTTCCCCCAAAAGTAATTTCAAGAAAACCAGGGGAAAAAGAAGGATTCCTGTTTGTTATAATTGTGGTAAGGTAGGGCATTACAAAAATAAGTGTAGAATCAAAAGGAAAATAGATGCCTTACAATTAGATGATAATACCAGAGATCAACTATTTCATATACTACAAATAAATGAAGAATCTTCTAATAATTCTTCTAGTTCTGATTTAGAAATGCTGACTGGAGAAATAGAAAACGAAGATTTAATTCTCAGCAGTTCAGACTCAGAAAATGATAATACAGATACTAATTGTTTCTGTAACACCCTTACCAATGAAGAGAATCTAATCATAGATATAATAGATAAGATAACTGACCTTGAGACTAAGCGAGAAGCTTTAGTCCAACATATAAATATAGCCAAAATGAATAAAAAACCTTCTCCTCCTTTAGTTCGCACCCAAGAGGATTATAGTTTTGCTAAAATCCTTAGGAGAGTCGAGGATAAAAGTAATAATCATAAGGAACCTTCTATCTCTGAGTTGAGACAAGAAATTAATGAAGTTCGAAATGAACTAATAAATCCAAATAATAGAGTACAAGTTTTAGAACTAGCCTCCAACACCGTGGAGGATAGTCCTGTAAATTCAGATGATGAAATAGAATTTGATAATATCATAAATAGTTATAAAAAACCTTTGCCGCCTAAAGCAGAAGAATTTCTCCCTAAAATAGTTAAGGATGAACCAGAGTCCTCTAATACGACACATGATTGTAATTATGTCAGTTTCCTTGACAAAGTAATTACTCAAAAATGGTTCACCATGATAAAAATTATCGTCCAGAAAGAATATAGTTTCCAAACTCTTGCTTTAATAGACTCAGGGGCAGACCTAAATTACATAAATGAAGTGCTTGTTCCTACTAAATATTAGTAAGACCACACAGGTCTTAAATACAGCTGATGGCAACAAAATGATTATAAATTATAAACTTTCAAATGCTGCAGTATGCAATAATGGGAAATTGCTTTGAGTTACCCTTTATCATATGGTAAAAGGATTAAGCCAATCTGTAATCCTAAGAATTCCTTTTTTAAATATGCTCTACCCAATAAAAATTGATAATACAAGGATTGAAGCCAATATAGAAGGGCATAATGTGAAATTTGAATTTTTTGAGGAACCTAAAGTTCGAGAAATCAACAATATTAAAGAGACGATTTCTAATAAAGAAAAATTCTTATATTACCTAAAAGAAGAAATAAAATATAAAACAATAGAGGCCAAGCTCTTGCTCCCTGAGAATAAAAAGATAGCATAAAATATTAAAAATAAAATTGAAAAAGAAATATGTGCAGAACTCCCAAATGCTTTTTGGGATAGGAAAAAGCATATTGTTAGCTTGCCTTATGAAACTAGTTTTCACGAAAATAAAATCCCAACCAAAGCTAGACCAATTCAAATGAATCCCCGGCTTTTAGAAATTTGCAAAAAGGAAATTATTGATCTACTACAAAAAAAACTCATTAGGAAAAGCTTCTCTCCTTGGAGTTGTTCAGCGTTCTATGTAGAAAAAACTTCTGAAATAGAAAGGAGAGCTCCACGATTGGTAATAAACTATAAACCACTCAATAAAGCCTTACGGTGGATAAGGTATCCTATTCTCAATAAGAGAGATCTGCTGGATAGACTTGTGAATGCCTGCATCTTTTCCAAATTTGATCTAAAGTCTGGTTATTGGCAGATTCAAATTGTTGAAGAAGACATGTATAATACTGTTTTTAATGTTCTTCCTTTTGGGCAATATGAATGGAATGTTATACCTTTTGGACTTAAAAATGCCCCATCAGAATTCCAAAACATTATGAATGATATCTTCAATCCTTATACCAAATTTATGAAAATCCCACCATCCCCTTAGCCATCCTGTAAATCCACAAATAATGGCTTTGGCTGTCTCTTGGTCTTGATTTCCACTTATTTTGCACGCAGTTGCGTACATAGTCATATGCGTCATTAGATCAAGTATTTGGTTTTATGATATTCCGTCAATATTTCAATTTACAATGGATCTTCCTGAATATGATATGGAGTTGGTGATTAAATCTTCTTCAAATTGGAGATCTACAGGAGTAGGCCTTGGGTAATATATTCGGGTTTGTGAAGTTGGCCTAACTTTCCTGCCATAATCTATTCTGTTTATTTCAGGGCTTTCTATCTTGAAAGCTTGTTCCATTTCATTGAGATCACTATTGGAAATGGATTCTTCTTGAAGAACCATAGCTCATTGACTAGAATGACTAGAACTAGTCTTAAAAATTACTCCCTTTTCTTTTAGATTTAGTTTTCCTAGTTTTTGGACTAGCTTATCCACTAATTCATTATTGTCATCTTTCTTTTTTATTCCAAAGTGACTTGCTCAACCAAAAATTCCTAATACGATCTAATTGTAAAGCAACCAAAGATATACTCCATAAGGATGTAAAAAACCTTGTCTCCAAACCAATTTTTGCACGCTGGCAAGATATCCTCTCTTCCTTTGAATTTGAGATTGAACGCATTAAATGCACCACTAATTACCTTCATGATTTTTTAACCCGTGAGTTTTTGTAAAGGGGACAGGAGGTTGTTAGAAGCAAACAAGGGAAAGGGAAAAATGGAAATGGTCCCTGTGCCGGGCAAGGCCTTGGTAACTCCACCAATATAGAAAAGCAAATACAGAATTGGAATATTTCTAAAGTTCCGGCTTCAGATGTTTACAAAAAAGGAACTTTAGAACATAGCATTTTTATCACCAATGAGTAAAATGGTTTCCAACTTCTTTCCAATAGAATGATACAAGACCATAAAAATAAGAATTACAAATATCTATATATAGGACTTGTCCAAATAGCAATAAAACCGTTAACCCGAATCGGTTTAAATAACTTGGTCCTTCTGTGCTTAAGGGATGAGCGTCATAACAAATTTTCTGACTCTCTACTAGGAATAGAGAGTCCCAGTTACAATCACACATAAATCGCTCTTACAATCACTCTTATAGAGACAAGATCTGGTTGGCTGGATACACCACCAGATATACAGTAAATAGAAAGAAAGTAACAGTAAAGTTGCAGAGACAGAGGGTAACAGAGAGTAACAATAAAGTTGCAGAGAGAGGGTAACAGAGAGCAAAAGTAAAATTGCAAAGACAGAGAGAGAGAGAAATATAGTAAAGTTGCAGAGACAGATGGAGACTGAGGGAGAAAACTCACGGTGGTTGATGAATGAGCTTCTGCCCCCTTTTATAGTTGGCGAACGCCAAAGATTTATTTCAAGTCCGCTGAGGGATAAGACCTAAAGAAAGTCGGTAGAGCTAGATAGGGTCCACAAGTGTCGGTAATAGGATAAAAAAGGTGTCGGTGATGAGACTAAAAGGTATGAACAAAAAGTAGAAAATAGGGTATCGATGATGAGATTAAAAGGTATGAACAGAAAAAGTAGAAGATGCTGTTGGTGGCTTTTTACTATTTTGTCGGCAGGTGTATTTGGCAGGACTTGTGTGCTTTTGGAGTGCAGTCGTTCCATCCTTAGTATTGAGATAATCCGATTTTCATGTCTTCATTTTCTTGTGCATAGTCCTCTTCATTTTGTGTAGACGTAGACATGACCTCTTCTTCTGCATCAAATATTTGTAATACTTTCTTCTTAAGTTCTTCCTAGTGGCAATAGGGTTATGTAGGCGGATCTTATTTATATAATCTGTCATATTGGGTTCTGTTTCAGGGGGTGAGGATGACACCTTTTTCATTTTTATTTTTTCTGGATTCAGGGCTTCATTTTCGTAGCCATCCCACCACTTGATATATATTTGCTTACCCAATTCTGGGATATATTCCCAATTATTCGTATAATTATCTGAAACATGGTAGGACCATTTCATAATCCAAGGAATTTGATATAGGACCATAAAATACATATGAAGGTCTATTTTGGAATTATTATTATTATAGTCTATAAACTTCCTTTGAGAGGCTTGGATATTGGGCGGCAGTATTTCATATCATGATCTCCATAGTTGGAACCAATTCGGGAATTCTCCTATTATTGGTATTTTTATTTGTATGAACCATGTATGAGAATTATTATTAGTTTGAAAAGCAAAGGCTTTATGCCACGCTTTAATATATTCAAAATATTGAAAATATTTATTGTTGAAACCTTCTGATTGCATCTTTTTACGTTTCAAAGGATCCATACCCCATTTTTTATATGAAATTATCTAGCATATTTGGAATTTTGAGTATGCTATTATATTAGTATTTTTCTTATAAAAATGGACCATGGTGATTGACCCTGTTTCAAGAAGGATGGCTTCATACCATTTTAGGGTTTTATCACCATTATTTGGATGTAAATGTTTATTCAGATAGATAGTTGCTATTTCATATGGGTCCTTTATCTTTATAAATATCTTATATTATAATAGTAGGTATGAAAGAGGTTTCTATGAACCGCGCGTTTTCTCCCTCAGTCTCCATCTGTCTCTACAACTTTACTATATTTCTCTCTCTCTTTGTCTTTGCAATTTTATTGTTACTCTCTGTTACCCTCTGTCTCTGCAACTTCACTATATTTCTCTCTCTCTGTCTCTGCAACTTTACTGTTACTCTCTGTTACTTTCTTTTTATTTACTGCATATCTGGTGGTGTATCCAGCCAACCATATCTTGTTTCTATAAGAGTGATTGTAAGAGCGATATATATATATATGGAAAACACTACACAACGCATATTGGCAAAACTGAACAGTGATTTCGCCTACCCCCATCACTGTCCAAAGTTCATCACGCGGTCATGATTGTCCAGTAGTGTTTCATTTTTCATTTTTTTTCTACAAATCGGAATGACTTGAAATTTAGAACGTGTATTCATAAAAAATAGAGGAATCTTCGAAAAATATGAAAATAATATTTTACATGAAAAGTACTGTCCAAAGTTCATCACGCGGTCATGATTGTCCAGTAGTGTTTCATTTTTCATTTTTTTTTCTACAAATCGGAATGACTTGAAATTTAGAGCGTGTATTCATCAAAAATAGAGGAATCTTCGAAAAATATAAAAATAATATTTTACATGAAAAGTATTGACCAAAATACCCTAGAAAAGTTTCGGGGGTATTTTAGACAGTTTTGTTTTCGCGGATAATTTTTTTTTTTATATTTTTATTAGATGCGCCTTAGTAAGATGTACGCACGCTTCAAATTTCAGGTCATTTTGATTTATATAAAAAAATGAAAAATGAAACACTATCAGACAATCGTGATCACGGGATGAAATTTGAATAGTAATCAGGGTAGGCGAAATCACTATTTATTTTTGCCTACTCTAATCACCGTCCAAATTTCATCGTGTGGTCACAATTGTCTGATAATATTTCATTTTCGATTTTTTTTTATACAAATCAGAATGACCTCAAATTTGGAGCATGTGTACATCTTAGTGAGACGCACCTAATAAAAATTTTAAAAAAATAATTCGTGAAAATAAATTAACCAAAATACCCTCAAAACCTTTCGGAGGTATTTGGTCAATTGTTTTCATGTAATTTTTTTTTTTTTAATAGTTTTTCTTAGATTCACCTATTTTTTATGACTACACGCTTCAAATTTCAAGTCATTTTGATTTGTAGAAAAAAATGAAAAATAAATACGATTGAACAATCATGACTATGCAATGAACTTTTGACGGTATTGAGGGTAGGCAAAATCACTACTCACGTTTTATTTTTTTATATATATATATATATTTATATATATATATATAAATAAGAACAAAAAAATATCCAACAATCATACAAAATGGTGCAATTTCAACATGCAAGACAAAATAGGCATTCGAATAAGCTCAAAAACTACAAATCCCAGTATAAAATTAAGAAAAAAGAAATGAAGAATCTTAGAAAACATCACAGAGCATATGGAAATTCATAGAACAACACCAAAAAAAAAAAAAACTCCAACAATCATACAAAACAGTGTAATTTCAACACGCATGACAATAAATAGGCATTCAAATAAGCTCAGAACTACAAATCCCAATATAAAATTAAGAAAAAAAAACAGAATAAAGAATCTTAGAAAAAATAACAGAGCATATGAAAATTTATAGAACAAAGCCGAAAAAAAAGTAAAAAAAATAAAGAAGCGCACCTTGTGTTTTTGCCAAAACGGCAGTTTCAGTATCCAATACCAGATAGCTCTTGCCAAAATCACAGAGCACCTTGTGTTACGAACTTTATCTCTAAAACCTTTTCACCCTCGTCAAAACTGCAGTTTCTGTCTTTAAATCCACAAAAACCTAGGTTCCCAGAGCTTTGAACCAGTTTTTCTTCAAAACCGTCTATTTCTAAGGCATCGGGATCCAGAGTTCGGGATGAGGGAATACTTATGAGAGAGAGATGTTTTGGCCTTTGGATAAGCAGAGAGAGGTATACTAATGAGAGAGAGTTTGTTTTGGCTATTTGGGTAAGTAGAGAGAGAGAGTTTGAGAGAGAATATAAAAAATAAGTTGAAAAGCAAGGAGAGAGAAAAAAAAGAAAGGGTATTTTAATTTCAAAGTGGTTTGACTATTTGACTCATATAAAAGAAACAACAGTTTTAGGCAATGGTTTAAAAAACGGATCGGTGACCCGGATCGGGCTTCCAAAAAACCGATTCGAATCAGCGAATCGGCGATCAGGATCGGGAATCGGGTGAATCGATCAGAATAAAGTTTAAAAAAAATTATTAAAATTATTAAAATTCATTATAGATATTGTTTTTTAGGAATTCAATAAAAAACGAGGGTACTCCATTAAGAATTTTCATGTTTTTGAATGAATATGCGAATATTGATATGTTCTTGCCCTGCATGAACCGCCATTCAGTATTTAATTTACAGTATTTCGTGCTCATCCCTACACTGTTGCTGTTGGGACTCGATATGTGAATAATATGGCTGGGATAGGGTGGCCTCAGAATCATCATCTCTCTCATTTTCTCTTTGAATAATATGGATTAAAAAAAAAAAAAACAAATTTTCAAAAAAATTGATCATGGATTAAAAAAAAAATCACAAATTTTCAAAAAATTCTATCATGGATTACAAAAAAAAATTCGATCATGGATTAAAAAAAAAAAATCACAAATTTTCAAAAAATTCAATCATGGATTACATAAAATTCGATCATGGATTACATAAAATTCGATCATGGATTACAAAAAAAAACAAACAAAAAAAAACAAAACATTCAATCGTGGATTACAAAAAAGGAAAAAAACAGTTCGATCATGGATTACAAAAAATTCAATCATAGATTACAAAAAACTCTATCATGGGTTACAAAAAAAGCAAAAAACAAAAAATTCAATCATGGATTACAAAAAAAAAAACAAACATTTCGATCATGGATTACAAAAAAAAAACAAACATTTCGATCATGTATTACAAAACATTCGATCATGGATTACAAAAAATTCTATCATGGGTTACAAAAAAAACAAAAAAAGCGATCATGGATTGCAAGAAAAGAAAACAAACATTTCGATCATGGATTACAAAAAATTCTATTATGGGTTACAAAAAACCAAAAAATTCGATCATGGATTACAAAAAAACAAAAACAATTCGATCATGGATTACAAAAAAATCGATCAAGTATTACAAAAAAATCTATCATGGATTACAAAATAAAAAAAAAAAAAAAAAAAAAAAAAAAAAAAAAAACCGTACGGACTCGCCGATTCCGTACAGTGAATCGGCGAGTCGCTGTACGGAATTGTCCGGTTCTCTCTAGAACCGGACGATTTCCGATTTTTCAACCAATCCGGTCCCTTTTTGCGAATTCCGAGTCGAACCGGGCGAGTCCGGTTCGACTCGGCGTTTTTTAAAACGCTGGTTTTAGGTTTAGGTTACAATGTAAAAAAGTTTTGAGAGTATAATGTGTAAAAAATTGAAATTGAGGGTATTCATATTTTTTTTAATAAAAAAAATGAAACAATAGTATTAGATTTAGGATACAATATAAAAAGTATTGAGGATATGATGTGTAGAAAGTTGAAATTGGAGGTATCTATAATTTTTTTTAATAAAAAATATGTAATGTGCAAAGGTAGTGGTCATGATAACAGGATTTGCCGTACTTTAAGGGGTACACTGAATATTGAAGGATGCAAATAAAATAATAATGTTACTTTTTTTTTCTATTTTTCTCAATGCAACAATTATAACATATTTTCATAAGCAATATCTTGTAAGCATTGTGGAGCTTTTTTAAGCATCGCCTTGTAGGTTTACTGTATGTTAACTATTATTGTAAATTGATTTTGTCTTTAGTGTAAAATCCAATGGCTTGCACATTGCAAAAAATTGGAACATATAGCCTAGCTTGAAGAAGGGATTTAGCAGGAAGTTGATTTGCTTTTATTTCATCTAATGTTATATCAACAAGAAACCCATTTCATCAATAACAAAATTCTAGGAACCAATTTTGTGTTGTTATAATTGTTGGTATGCTTCACCAATTAGAAAAGTTGAAGTTGAATCAATTGTTATTCTCTTGAAATTCAATTTATTGAGAAGAACTCAGGCATTTTGGTGAAGCTTAATCAAACTTTTTGTAAATGTGTCCACATTTTTTGTTTCTTAACTTGTTGGTTTATAATGTACTCTCATTAGCATTTTTTTTTGGTATAAAGGGTTGCCTCAAGCACCATTTTTTGTACATACAGCTATTTTCCAAGGGATACTATTTTTGTATAGAGTGTTGCCTCAAGCACAATTTTTCGTGCATGTGCCCTTTTCCTATGAGCTTCCAACAACTATAATTTTGGACAACAATCCCTTTTAACACTCCAAGAGTTGAAAATTCATATCTTTTTGGTGTATTTTATCTTTGGATTTTTGGGTTTAGATCTGAACCATCACCTAATTGGGTTTAGATTTTAACCAATCACAATTTGATGATAGTGAGGAGCTTTGCATAATTTTTGGTGCATTTTGTCTTTGGATTTTGGGTTTAGATCTGAACCAATCATAATTTGATGATGGAAACGAGCTTTGCATGATTTTATTAGGATAGCAATGTTAGGATGTTGCAATGCCCAAATGTTGACTGCATATAAAACCTTGACAATATGGTGACTTTCAGACTAATTGTTAAATGTTTGCTGCATTGTTGACTATTATTGAAAACTAATTTTATTTTCTCAAGTGAAAAATCCAAATGCATGTTGTAGGAAATTGGAATCTATAGCCTAGCTTGAAAAATGGCTTTAGTAGAAAGTTGGTTTACTTCCATATTACGTTGGTTTATTTCCATCTTCAACTTTTTTTTTTTTGGCTGAACTCAATAGGCTTAGTTAGTAGCTCAAGTTAGGAAATACTGTAAAAACCTGAATTAGAAGAATCCAACATACAATATAATGATAAAAAAACTTTTACAATGAAGAAAGCCTCTTTACAATGAAGTATTGAAACATAGATGGGTGTTGATACCTTCTAATTAGGATGCAATAAAAAAAAAGGTAAATTTTTTAATCATTTCTCTTAAATACTACAAATGTAAATTTTCAACCCATACTTCTAGAATCCTCCCTCAAGAGATAATCCTTTGTACTTGTGCTCTGTTTCTTTTTCTTCCTCCTAAAGAGAAGCATGAGGGCAATTCAACATCAACAAAACTTCTGACGAAGCTTTGCTTTAGCATCGACAAAATTCCTTAAGATACTTGCTTGATGTACTGGTTAGCAAGAGAGCTAATCAACTCATGATTGTCAAATACAACCACACCATTGATATCATCATCGAAAGAACAATTGATAGCATTTCTTAGTTGCTACCTTAATGGCTTCCACGGTGAGCAAGTAAAGTACTTGGTCTCTTTTCTTAGTTGCCACCTCGATAGCTTCCGCCTCTTTGACATTCCCTACCACTATGAAAGGAATTATAACTTAAATTCCTATATAAGAATAATAGTTTTTTTTCATTCTTTTACATTTAGGACAATCATACATGATCCAAAGAAGTTTGATAATGAAATGTCTTATAATTTCATAGGGTATGAAACTCGAATCTATGCTACCGCTAAAACTCATAGCTCATGGCATCAACACATTAATGCTTATATCCCCTAACATAAGAAAAAATACAACGTAATTTGTTAGAAGTTCCTAACAATGTAACATATCTGGACTAGAAATGACATTTTGTGAGAATGAAACAACGTAGACTTGATGATAGAAGACAGTGGATTGGATGGGCAAGAGTGATTCTAATCAACTAAGAGTTAACAATGAAACAAAAGCAGAAGACAATGCCTAAATTCATACATGTGAACAAGAGTGGGAGATAGTGTAAAATGGGGGAGTCAATTCCTCTTAGCAGCAAAGCAAAGAAAAAATCACATCTAGAACTCCAATTAGACTATGAGGCACTGATGAAGTTGACCCAACTGCAAGTTTTATAAGCCTCTAGGCACACCTAATGTGTACATTTTTGTTTGAAGATAAATTTTGTTTCCGCTTTTGGGTTTGATAGTAATATGTAATTCAATTATTAGAAAATATATTATTGTTTTTTTTGTTTTATGTACTGGGTAATGAGAAGCATGAGATTGGGACCCTTAATATAGAGTGTTTGGGGTTCACCCTACTTTTTCCTTCCCTTTAAATAGTAATAGAACATCATCGAATTGTAGCATATGCAACCTACCGATGCAAAGACCCAAAAACATTCGACCACAGCTTTAACACAAGCCAAGCCTACCAAGCCTAAGCACTACCAAGCTTCTTGCACGTTCAAGGCCCATGGTGTAATGTTATAAATGTAAGGTGTGGAGTTGAAGTTAATACAAATTTTTTGCATGGGGAAAAAATGGGTGATGACTGGTTGATTTATTACATTCATGGTGGAGAATTCTGATGAACAGGAGGGGCACTTTAGATCATATTGGTGGTGATGCTTGTACTTATTCTGTTAATAGTAGAACTAGGTTAGATGACATGCAAAAGTATTGTGCACAATATTTCTCAATTGATGTGCACAAGATAACATATAAATATTTTGTCCCAAAGAATAGAATTCTTGTGAACTTATTTATTGATGACGATATTGAGAGGATGTTGATGAACATGAAGGTGGTAAAGATGTACTCATTTATGTATGTGATGGAAATAAGTGTAGGGATGGAAGTACTTCACATAATCCTACCCCGAGGTACAAATAGGTTTTTGTTTCATTCAATTTGTTTCGTTACATATATTTGTTTTAGTTATATTCAATTTCTCACATGTGCATTTATAAATATATTAGGGTAATTCAAGAGGACAAACCCCTCTAATCCTCTAATGTTCTAGACTATAATGCTGAACAAAGTAATGCACCAAGGTTGTTGAGTTCATTGGAGGATGCACTAATTGAGATAAGGCATGAGTTTCAATCACTCGATGCCTTCCGTGAATCCCTTAGCAAATATGCTATAGCACACTAATTTGCATACCGTCTTGTTAAAAATGAGGGGTATCGTGTAAGAGTAAAATGCACAGGTCAGAACTACAAATGGGAGACATATACACGTAAAGTTGGCAGGACAAATATGTTTCAAATCAGGTCATGGACAAAAGAGCACTCATGCAATATTGAGATAAGCAATAATGTGCAGAAGCGAGCGTCAGGGCACTTTATTGCTTCCGTAATCAAGGATAAATTAAGTAACACTAAGCACTATAAGGATAAAGAAATTATGAATGATTTGGCTTGAGACTGTAGGTTAGATGTATGGTATCATAGGGCTTGGAGAGGGAAGGAAGTAGCCATCAAAGAAATACATGGGTCAGAAGAACAAGCATACAACCGGTTACCGGCATATGTAGAACGTGTGTTGGAGACAAATCTTGGAAGTTATGCATACGGAGAAGTATTTGAAGATGGTAGATTTCATTGTCTATTCTTAAGCTTTTATGCCTCAAAATACAGCTCCAAAAATGGATGTCGTCCGTTTTTTTTTATTGATGGGACGTACTTGAAGGCGCGATACCGAGGTACTCTACTTGCTGACACCTCAGTCGATGTGCAACGACAAATGTTTTCTATTGCCTATGTTGTTGTCGATGCACAAAATGGTGATAATTGATTGTGGTTTCTAGAATGTCTAAAGCTTGCTATTGGGACAGAACGATCGTTCACTTTTGTGTCAGATAGACATCATGGTATGGTTGAAAATGTCTGTCGAGTTTTTGAGAATGCTGATAATGCCTTTTGTGAGCATCATTAAGATGAGAATTTCGAGAGGGAAGTGAAAACCATACCTAATGAGGTAAAAAAAACAATTGTAGGTCTTTGAACGAGCATGTAAAGCGTACAAGCAAGAAGAGTATAGAGACTTCATGTCAAATATTAGATCATATTCGGAGGATGCATATGCATATTTCACAGCATGACTAGAACATTGGGCTACACCACTATTTAGGGGTAAGCAGTGTGGCAAAATGTTAACAAATATCGTAGAGTCATATAATAATTAGATCCCAGAAGCTCGAGATTTGCCAATTTTGCAGTGTGTTGACTCGATTAGGAGGCAAATAATGAAACTATTTGTATATAGTTTGGAGGTTGAAAGCAGGACACTACAAAACTTACCCCGCGTGCCCAAGAAGAATTGAAAGCAAATATAAAGAGCTCACTTTCTGTGAGGGCCCACGTAGCAAATGCATGAGGAGGGTATTTGAAGCAATAGGTGGTGACCTGAATTTCACGGTTAATATACCTGCACAAGAATGTGAAAGCCGAGCTTGGCAAAGTTTGGGCTTACCATGTAAACAAGCTTGTAAAGCCATTCAATGGCTCAAAAGGGATCCCACTGACTTCTGCGAAGATTATTTCACGGTTGCAAGATATCGTGAAACATATTCTCGAACACTCATGCCAGTTACCTTGATAGATCTTTTTGGGTGTGGGGCGAGACAACGTCCTGAGATTGAATTAACTGTGCTTCCACCTAACTCAAAATGCCCTCTGGACATCCTAAAAAGAAACACATCGTGTTGCAATTGGTTGAAAAGCATCCTATCCATTATAGTAGGTGCAAAGAAAGTGGTCATAATAGGGCGACATGTAAAGGTAGTATTTGAAGATGGCTTCTTTTTTTGATCTTTTTTTTCCCTCCCATTTTTTTGTGTTCCGTTGTCTTTTTTTTATCTGGGTCATTTTTCTATTAGGAATTAATGTAAAGGATTCCATTATTAAGAGAACAAGTTTGGCATGTTTCTTTTTGTTTTCAATGTGCATATGCCTTTTAGTGAATTTTCCCTTTTTCAATGCACATGTTCCTTTATATTTATATATGAAACACTCATAATCTAAATCTTAGATTTAGCAATGCAAGGCACGAATGCATCTACCCCGTATGCTCAAGGGATAGATGTATGATACATTTAAATATTGTTTTATTTCTTTAAGTTCATGCTTATGTAATTGAATGATTACTATTTATTTTACTTTTTAATTTCATTGTAGGAAGAAAAGATGCTCTAGGTTGATGAATCCACTACGCTATGGGAGATCGATCAGAGACAAGTAGAATTGGTCAAGAAGACCAATCTTGGATCATTGATGGACATTGGGGTCTCCCAGATTAACAATGGTCTATTGATGGAATTTATAGGCACGTGGTGTAAAGATACCAATATAACACGTCTAAATGTTCGAGAGATGGCTCCAACATAGTATGATGCTTGGAGGATCTTATAGAAACTTGTTATAAACGAGCCCGTAACAGGTATTAGGCCTGGAGGCTATATGACATTCATAAAGATGTACCTAGGGGATTACCCCAATGCGAAGACGCTGAACAGGAGTAAGTATACTTGGCTAAGGGAAAAGTTTGGGTAACTTCCTAAAAATTCTGGCTAAGGAGGTCGCACTGTGCTAGACGTACTTGATATGCTTCAACATCACCGAGTATTACATGCCTGATCGTGTGCTTCGACAGCTTGGGAAGGCACAAGTGATTTATGCTGAGCCTCCTAAGTGGGATAGGAGGAAAAAAGGATGTACACCCCACAAGTTGGGTGCATAAATTGAGTGAGGGGATAAAACAATGACACGAAAGAGCAAATTATATTGAATAAGCTAACCCAGACATGAACAGGGGGGCCTTACAAATGAGTACATGACTTAGTACAATTGTTTCTCACAAATGACTTCACCTCAGAGTTTACCTGAATAACACCCCACTAGCCACAGGGGCCATGATGATGGAAGATGGGTAAACTACTCACCTTATGTATTTATGTAATTTTGATATGATATTGCATATAAACATTTATGTTCTTACTATGTAATTGTTATTGTATATGCAGCAAAATACTTGTATACAGATGCTCGATGCTGCATAAATAGCAAAGAATTGGAAGAATGCAAGGTTTATGTATGTGCAGCTTGTGATTTGATAGTGAAAAAAACTCCAGTAGATACATGCACTGAGGAGTGTGGAGGTGACAGTGAGGATGGTGATGAGAGGGGTGGAGTGTTGGGTTTATGTGGCCTTTAAAGGCCTTATGAAAGCTTGTAAAATAAAATAATATAGTAGAACATGAACTCAGTGTGAGTGTGGTCCTTCATGGACCATACTAAGCAAACGGTGTTGCTGATACCGAACTATGCTTGACGATCTAGACCAGTCGGTTGGAAAAAACCCATGTTACTTGGGCATAAAGAACAAACCGAGAAGGGTTCTAATGGGTCATTCCTTGATGAGGTTGGAGCGTATGTCCGGATGAGTGAGCTGATGGACTGTGTGACGCTTGTGTATGATGGTGACCGACAGATACGGGGGCCAAAGCCTCATCAATGTGCCATCACATGACATGCATATTGATAGATCGTTCTGAAAAGAAAGTAAGCCACATTTCAGGGTGAAGTGTATTCATGTGCGAGAGATATCCCTATGCACCATAGGAGCTGTGGTCACAGCAGGTCTATGTGATATTGACTCGTCTTTTGGGGAGGACCTAAAATCCACAGGCTGTGATTGTGACCCCTTGGCTCATTGGCCAAACTTTGGTGACTTCTTAATGAGCCCCTGCTTGGACTGTGAGTCATGAAAAACATTGGATTGATCTGATAAAGCAAGTGTGGTATGTAGTCCACAGTTGAAGGTGGAGTGCCCCATGATTGTTGATTTAATTCCTAAACCATATGGATTATTTTCCCATCAAATTAATTTAATTGTATTTGTTTTATGATGGAAATTATTTTAGAATTATTATTTGAATTTTTATGAACTCATGGAATTTTATTTATAGTTTTTAGATTTATAAAATTAAAGATATTTGATTTTATAATGGTTTAAATACTCAAATAATATTTAAAATATTTTTATTAATTTCAAACATATAAAAATATCATGGGGGCCCATTGTGCTCATGGGCCCACCATATTTTTAGAAGGTGGGGCCCATGAGTGCCTCCCTTGGGTGGCACCCCCCACCCTTATTCTCTTTCCTATTTTTTTGGTGATATGACGTGTGGCTATATGGTTAGAAGATGTTAACTAAATATTGACTTGATATATATTTGAAAGATTTTGTGGAAAGATTGAGTAGACTTGTATTATTTTATGGTATGAACAATATTTTGATTAGATTTAATTTATTTAATTTCTATTGATGGAAAAATGGTTTAAGAAAGGGGAATAATGGTTCATGTACTTTCTATAATGTTGATGACCTATTTATGGAATGAATGACTCAAATTTCTCACCCCACAAATAACCCAAGATCAATGGTTCATATTTAATCTCACAAGAAGAGGCAAGCTAAGGAAAACCCTAAGAAACCCTAATTTTGTTTAACACCTATAAAAATAGATTGTCTCTATCCAAAAATCTCTACACTTTATCTCTTGTATCTAATTCCATAGTTCTCTCTCTCATATCCCACTTAGAATTTCTCTCACTCTCTTAAGAAAAATTTCTCTCTCTCATAAAAGCCAAAACCGGGGGCACGTCCCACTCTCTCATCTTTGATCTCTCTCTCTCCCAAATAGTGAAAGAACCTAAGAGTTTAGGTTATGGCGTTCTTCTCTCTCCTATCTCTAAACTATAGCTTTAGAGCTAAGGGTTTAGCAAAAAGAGAATTAATCTCTCTCAAACTAGGTTGCTAACGGAATTCATCTAGGGTTTAAGTTTGTAATCAAAGGGGTTCATGTTCTATTAGTGTGGCTTAGCCTAAACTTGCTTTTCAAGTTGAGATTGAAGGTTGATCATTGATCCCGCACCATCAGATGGTGGTGACTCGGTGTGGGGTGTAATAAGCCTGGTTAAGGTAATCTCCGGCACTGTCTTTTTGTTTCTTGTCATATTTAATTATATTGTCTTTATATTCCCAAGCATAAGTATTATGGATATTTTTTTTGTTTAAAGAAAGTTGGTTTAATGACATCAAGGTTTTTTAAGATCTTGAATTTATTAGTTTTATTTTCTTCGAAGCAAGAATTGTTATAATAAGACTACTTATAAGCAATCTTTGCTAAAAGAAAAGAAAATGGGTGAAAAGAAAAAAAATAAAAAATAAAAATTAAAAATTATTTCCCGACAAGATCGCATTAGTCTTTCTTTCAATGGTATCAGAGCTATTGATACTTGATGTCCTTAGTTGTCTTTTCTCTTTATTGAGTCTAGATCAAGCTTGAGAATGAGATATAAGAAAGCTAATGACTTTTGTGGTTAAGTAATACACCACGTTTAAAGAATTATTGGAATATTCAAACACCAAAATTGCACTCTGCATAATGGGTATTCAACACTATTTTCGATCAGTGATATGAAGAGAATAATGATGTATTTTTCTATTGCATACTTAGTAATATTGTGTGTATTTGAAATTAGGATCTACCTGTAAAATTTTAGTGGGAGATCCTAATGGAATTGAGAGTTATGAAATCATCAATGAAGGGTATTAGTTTTGACCCTGTAAAATCCAGAAACTATCCATTGAGTTTCGTGATTTTTCCTACCAATCATATGATTTTATCTACCGTTAAAATTTTACTATGACTTACAAAATTGAGCCTAATTTCAAGAAAAAAATGTTTTATCAAGAAATTCCTTACGGTTTGAAAGATATGATCAATTTATTGAAGGCTATGCAAGTGTCGTTTTCTGCAAAGAAAACCATAATTTGGAAGTCATGATTTTATTTATATTCTTAGCATAATTTTTCATGGCTCACACTAAGTTTTCAGATTTCCATTCTGAGTCTAGATTCTAATCAAATTTATATGAGAGAGAAATATCTATGGGAAGAGAGGAATAAAAATTTTGAATTGAAGATAAGTCATCCTGAATTTTCTGCAATTTGGTATATTCTTCATTGAGACATGAATAACTATGTTTATCATGCCTACTTAACAAAGTGATATGAGGCGTGTGAAAACATATGTGCTACCATTATGTGTCTACTTTTAAGAAAAAATTGTTTCAAAGGAAAACTCTGTGAGGGTAGAGAGAAAATACAATTTTATTAGACAATGTTCATCCTATTAATTCTACAATATAATTTATTTTGTAATGTGTATGTCACTTTATTTATTTCTCTGAAGAAATTTATTATTTGGGATTCACACCATGATGTTATGAATTGGTTTAGATTCTAGTTTTCAATACAAGAGATTTCAGGAAGAAATTCTTTGAGGATTGAGGGAAACAATTTTTTTATTGAGAGATGCTCAACTTGATTTTCTGTTGAAAAAATTACATTATGATATAAAAATCATATTTTTATTGTGGGATGCTCATGTTCTATGCTGCAATAAATTAAAAGATGTGACACGTTAAGGCATATCTTTGGATTCCTAATTATGAAGACCTGTTAGGGCTCATTTTAAAAGGTTTTATATTGTGCTATGAGTGTGGTTTATTATAGTACAACTTCAGAGAGATGTAATACAGAGTTGGCAAGATAAGACACTCTATATGAAGAATGTTTGATTTGGGAATAATAGAAAGAAGAAGAAACACAATACCTATAAAAGTATATTGGTTTCTTCGAAATGAAGGGATATATAGAGAGACTTGGTAGTAACATAAAAACACTAAAGATCAGTGGGAGAATCGAAATTGTGATATTTGAAATCATGGGATGAAGAAGATTATTTTTTTATGGTGCGAAACATGGAGAATCCAAGTGCCAAATAGATGGACACTTCATGATATGTGAAACCAATGACCAATATATTCTCCATCAGTTGCGTGCTCTTCTAAGATCATAAAAGGTTGTCAAACAAATAAAAACAATGAATCAAGAAAACCCAGGTACCACACTACATGGTTTTGAGGTATGAAATCTACCCCACATTACATGGTAAGGTCATATAGGGAAAGAAGATTCAATATCTTTTTATTTTATATGCTTTGATTATATTTTGGCTAATTGTTTTATGGCTATGTATGGACTGTATGGTTATTAGTGCCTCATTGTGCTAGAGTATGAACTACTTAAGGTTGTAATACACATGGAGATGTGATTTGATCAAGGGCTTTGAGCCCTAAGGATGAAACATGAGAGATGTGTGTGGCTCATTCAAATATGTAAGCACGAAGGGAGTGTTCCGATGAAACTCAGTCTTAGTGACCATCATCTTAATAATGTCTATAATGTATTGCATGTGATGATGATCTCTTGATAAAGTCTTTATATTTGTCAAAAAAGAAATATTTTGTCAAGGCTTTAATAGATATTATTTAATCATGCTTTATTTTGGATAAAATTATAAGATGGTATTTATGATTTGTTTTTGTGGCCTTGAACTTGACGTGGTTGGAAATTAAAAGTGAATACAGTAAAATGATTTATGAAGTCTAAGCATGTATTTTAAAATTAAAATTGAATTATTTGAGAAAAACCTAAGTCTATGAATATAGTTTTGAGCAAACCACCTAGTCATGCAAGGTCCACTAAGTCTTTATGAAAATAATTTTAAACTGTTATACTATTATATAACTATTGCTTGTGAATGCATATATATATATACCAAGTCAATATTTTTTTATTAAAGAGAAAAACATTATGTCTTGATGGTATTTATAAAAAATTGGAGAAAAACGGTCATGCACTAGTTTTTAAATACCCATGTGCCTTTACCCATGTTTCTAGTTATTTAAAATCCTCGATTACCAAAGACCTTGAACCATAAGGAATGTTGAAGGCATGCCATCATGCTAAGCTTCATTGACACATGTTGTGTTGATTAGATAGCTTTGTTTGTATGGATTTACTACCAAGATGACTAGTGTAGTTGAACCTTTATGGTTCATGAAGGTTTTGCATATTGTGAAACCAACGGGTATTGAATTACATATTGTATAAGACTTGTTGTGCTACCTCATGTTATATACATAAGAATGTTGAGAATGTATATGTTGTATGTGCAATAAATGAGTGGGAGCTGCACAGTCTCATGTTTCTTTTAGCTACTTGGGTATTTAGATATACAGGTGCAAGTTATCTCATGGATCCAGGTGATGTAAAGTCTACATCTAGATATGTGTTCATGCTTGGAAGGGGTACATATTATTGAAAATAAAAGAAACAGGATATGGTGGAATTATCCATTATGGAGGCAAAGTACGTGACTTGTTGTTTGGCGGTCAAGGGATTAAGAAATTTCTTAATCGACTTGACTTTGACCCCATGCATTGTGAGACAGTAAGGATTTTCTATGACAATACGATGGCGATATGCATGTCAAAGGAGCCACGATTCTATAAGAACTCCAAGCATATGAAACCATGTTTCTATCGCTTAAGGAATGAGGTGAGATTCAGAAAGATCAAGATTCAGATAAATTAGATATGTTAGAGAGAGTACTTGCTAGTATTTGACATGCCAGATGGAACAATAGACTATAATGTTGTTGACCCATGGAACCCCGATGTGTGGTGCTGGTTGTATGGCTACAAAAGGGAGCAGATTATTTGAAGAACTCTTTTGAGCCCATGAACATACGACCCCATGCGAAGAGGGTATGTGATGGTCTTTTGTGGCAACAGGTCCATGATTCGCGATGTGATGTGAAAGATGAGCTACGACCACTTTTGGGATATGATCTGAGCAGCAAAGAGAAAAATTCGTTGCCTTTATAAATTATTTTATGAAAGGATTGATGGAGAAAGCCATGATTAATGTATTGAGAGAAAATAAGTGAAAAATGCTTGAGAAAGAGATTGTATTTGGGAGAGAGAGATGGGGATAAGAGAAAGTGAGGAAGATAGCATGTAAGGCCTTCAAAGGCTAAGTGGGAGATGTTGGGTTTATGTGGTCTTTAAAGCCATTATGAGTGCTTGTTAAATGGAATAATATAGTGGAATATAAACTCAGTAGGAGTGTAGTCCCTCGTGGACCATACTAAGCAAATAATGTGTGCTGATACCAAACTATGCTTGATGATCTAGGTCAGTCCGTTGGGAAAAACCCATGTTACTTAACTATAAAGAACAAACCAAGAAGGATTTTAATGGGTCATCCCTTGATGATGTCGGAGCATATGCTCGGATGAGTTAGCCGATGGACTGTGTGACCCTTGTGTGTGATAGTTTCCGACAGAGACGGGGAACAAAGCCTCATCCATGTGCCATTACACGACATGCATATGATAAATCGTCTGGGAAAGCAAGTAAGCTACCTTTCAGGGTGAAGTGTATACATATGCGAGAGATACCCCTATGCACCATAGGAGCTATGTTCGCATAAGGTCTAAGTGACATTGACTCGTCTCTAGGAGAGGACATGAAATCCACAGAATGTGATTGCGACCCCTTGGCTCATCGGTCAGACTTTGGCGACCTGCTAATAAACCCCTGCTAGGATCATGGGAAACACTGGGTCGGTCTGATAAAGCAAGTGTGGTCTGTAGTCCACAGTTTAAAGTGGAGTGCCCCATGATTGTTGATTTAATTCCTAAACCATATGGATCATTGTCCCATCAAATTAATTTATTTATTTTTGTTTTATAATGAAAATTATTTTAGAATTATTAGTTGAATTTTTATGAACCATGGATATTTTATTTTTTATTTTTGGATTTATAAAATTAAAGATATTGATTTTACAATGGTTTAAATATTCAAATAATAATATAAAATATTTTTATCAATTTTAAATATCTAAAAATATCATGGGAGCCCATTGTACACATGGGCCCATCATATTTCTAAAAGGTGGGGCCCATGAGTCCTCCCTTAGGTGGCACGCCCCACCCTTACTCTCTTTCCTATATTTGTGGTGATATGGCATGTGTCTATATGGTTGGAAGATATTGACTAAATATTGATTTGATATATCTTTGAAAGATGTTGTGGAAAGATTGAGTAGATTTGTGTTATTTTATGGTGTGAACAATATTTTAATTAGATTTAATTTCTATTGATGGGAAAATAGTTTAAGAAAGGGGGTTCCATAATGTTGACGGCCCATCTATGTAATGGATGACTCAAATCTCTCACCCCACAAGTTACCCAAGATCAATGGTTCATATTCAATCTCACAAAAAGAGGCAAGCCAAGAAAAACCCTAAAAAACCTTAATATTGTTCAAAGCCTATAAAAAGGGCTACACCTTATCTCTTGTACCTAATTCCATATTTCTCTCTCTCATATCCCACTTAGAATTTCTCTCTCTCTTAAGAAAAGTTTTTCTCTCTCAAGAAAGCCAAAAAGAGGGGCACGTCCCACTCTCTCATCATTGATCTCTCTCTCCCACATTGTGAAAGAACCTAAGGGTTTAAGTTATGGAGTTCTTCTCTCTCCTATCTTTCAATTATGGATTTATGGCTAAGGGTTTTAGGATTTAGCAAAAAGAGAATCCATCTTTCTCAAACTAGATTGCTAAGAGAATTCATTTAGGGTTTAAGTTTGTGATCAAAGGGGTTCATATTATATTAGTGTGGCGTGGCCTAAACTTGCTTTCCCAATTGAGATTGAAGGTTGATCATTGATCCTGCGCCATCGGATGGTACTGACTCGGTGTGGGGTGTAATATCGCTGGTTGAGGTAATTTCCGACACTTTCTTTTTGTTTCTTGTCATATTTAATTATATTGTTTTATATTCCCAAGCATAAGAATTGTGGATATTTTCTTTGTTTAAAAAAAATTGGTTTAGTAGTATTAAGGTTTTTAAGATCTTGGATTTGTTAGTTTTATTTTCTTTGAAGCATGACTCAATGTAATAAGACTACTTGTAAGTGATCTTTGCCAAAAGAAAAGAAAACGAAAAGAAAATGGGTGAAAAGAAGAAAAAAAAATCTTTGATAGGATCGCATTAGTCTTTCTTTCATGGAGGACAAGATGAAAATGAAAGTAAGGACAATGAGGAGGGAAATAGACAAGAGGAGGAGAGTGAAAGTGACAAAGATGATGAGAGAAATGGAGTAGAGGGCACAAGCGATGTGGACGATGAGAGGAGAACGAAACACAAAGAAGATCAGTGTCAGGTAGACATTCTCGCTTTGCGTGAGGAACCTAGGTGGCATCTTCTTTCGCAAAGAGTGCGAGGTACAAGTCGTACTTTGGGCAGCTAGGAGGGAAGGTCTAATGATGAATAACAAGTGAAGGGGAAGGGTTTTGTAACCTGGCTGAAACATTTGTTGAGGCTTCGAAAATGATGAAGTTAAATATGCACACATAACATAAATCTTGAAATATGGTTCCCCATTCCTTTAAATTTTTTTATGCCTTATACCAAAACAAGCTCCTTATTTTTTATCAAGAAGTGCTTGCTGTAAATAGGGTTTAACTCCTATTAAAAAATTTAGCAAGAAGTGCCTTACACAAAAAAAAAATTGCTTCGGCACAAAGTGTGTTGGACCGTATTTGTTAGCCATACAACTTACTGAAAAAGTTATCAGTCCAACACTAAGTGTGTCGGACTGGTAACTTTCCAATAAGTTGTAGGGCTAAAAAATTTCGGTTTGGCACCATGTGTGCGGACCGATAATATTCCAGAAGAACTATTGACTTGAAAATGTTGTCTTGCACAGTTGGTCATGGACCATATTTTCAAGCCTTATATGCCTCCTCTATCACGAAGTAGTTTAGCGCTGGTAGAGAGAGAGAATGGGAAAGATGATAGATAGCGTGTAGAGAGAGAAAGATATAAAGAATGAGAGGGAGAGTTTAGGTAGAGAGAATGGGAGAGAGGGAAAAACATAGAGAATGAGAGAGAAAGGGCATGTAGAGAGAGAATGAGAGAGAGAGAGTGAGAAACATAGAGAGAGAATAAGAGAGAAGGTGGGTAGAGAGAAAGAGGGAGAATGGAAGAGAGTGGTAGGTGAATAGAGAACGGGAGAGATGGTGGAGAGAGAGAAAGTGCATTTTGAGAAAATTATTAGAACGTGTCCAATCTTTCGAAAGAGGAAGAGAGAGGGAAAAATGACATTTTGATCCTAAAACTCATTGACTATTTGACCGGCGGGGGGGGGGTAGATATACGAAAAAATAGTGTTGGGGTTTAGTGTATAATACAAATAGTAATGAGGTACGAATTGTGGATAGTTGAAATTGGGGGGTATATAAATTTCCCTTTTCATTACTCTTTTGTGTATTCTTTAAGAAATATTTTAGCCGATAATTAGGAGGTGTCTGGTTAGATGCCTCAATCTCGCCCTCCGGATCTAGATGATCTGGCGGTACGTATCTCGGGTTTCTAGTGAGATCGCTCTCTTAGGAACCTTGCTCAAGAGCAAGGGCAGGTATACCAATCGATGAGAGAGGAATTTAGGGCGGGTTCAGGACTTACTCGGGCTGGCTCACGTGAGCGCCCTCTTAGATCAAGAAGAAAGCCCCCCAACTGCTTTAGCTGGATCGAAATCACCTCCCTTGATCTGCGACCACCTTGTTTCTTGTACAACACTAACATGGTTAATTTTCAAGACAAGTGGGCCAAAGGGACCCACCCTTGTCTTAAGACAATGTATGTTCATATGAGAGAGTGACGAAGTGGAAGGTTAAAAAAAAGCTAGAAAAGAGAAGAGACTTGATGAATATGTGAGACTAGCATGGATGGAAAGTTACCGACTCGAAGTGGTAGCAAGACGGGCATGGTACTCAGAATCAGTACGACAACAATACTACTTAAAACTGAGGCCAATAGGACTATCCCAATCTGATGTGATAGGCGTGACACTTAAGACTAGCACGACAACAATACTGCTCGACAACCACACCCTATGGCAATGCTAGGCTAAGTCTACCCTCAGTCAAGTGAGAAAGGACAAAGAACGAAGAGAAGAAAAGGGAATGAAGAGAGAGAGAGCGAGACGGCGGAGGGAGAAAGAACCAAGATGACATTGGACCTCGTCATTGGCATCATAAGAAGACACCGTGTCCCTTGCGGGCGGTGATGGCGTCTGGTGAGGCTCACGATGATGGCTCCCCATGAGGCACATGGCACTAGGTGTGAAACACGAGAGAAATCTGAGGACGGCAATAAGCATCACCGTTGGCAACGCTAGAAGGCAACACGTCTCTTGCAGACAGCGATAGCTTATGGCGAGGCATGCGACGATAATTTCTCATAAGTCACGCGGCGATTACCTCTCATGGAGCTCACGGTGATAGGCGTGGGGCACAAAGGAAGCCTGCACACGACAATAGACACAGAGAGGTGCAAAAAAAGCCAACTCGCGGCGATAGGCACCGAACGAGCGAGAGAAGCCTGTGCACAACGATAGATGCAGAGAGGCGCAAAGAGAGCCTGCGCGAGGCGATGGGCACTAGGCGAGCGAGAGAAGCCCGCGCATGGCGATAGACGTAATAAGCTTCGCTACCCGTGTTCCTCACTGAGACGTCGAGGATACACCTGCGAACGACGATGAGCAGTGCCATCTGCAAATCTCACCGAGGGATAGAGACACGCAAACATAAGGGGGAAAGGAGCACGCACATGGCACTGTCATTGCCATGCGTGATACGTGAAACCATAGAAAGGAGAAAGAAGAAAAGAAAGACGCATGCACAATACTGCCATTGCCATGCATGGCCTTTGCAAGATGCTCAAAAGAAGAAAAAGAAGCAGAAAGAAAAGAAGAGAGAGAAAATTTACATTGAGCCTGGGGATACCTGTAGACACCACATTTTAAATTTGGCAAATTCTATGGTTTTCTGAACTCTTAGGACCATATTATCATAGTAGAACCAATTTAATTACCCCAAAACTACCCAAATCCTATCCTAATTTGAAGTAGATCCTAAGAGCTTTCCAATGGTCCAAGAATCACCTGAATCAGACCTACGAATAAAATTATTTAACAAATAACAATTTAATCCTTGTGCAACCCAACTATCGGGTCGCGGGCCTGGCTGTAACGGGCCCGACAGGTCCAGACGTGGGCTGATGATGCAGTAAATGCTTTATCTTTAATAAGATTGGGCTAAAACTTCAAGATAAATCCAAAAAATTCTGAAAAAGACTTTAAAAAATTTAGGAAAAATCACCAAATGAAGCTTATAAATACCCGCTCTCCCTAAACTAAAAGGAGAGAGAAAAAGAGAAAAAAACCTTAGAAATTCTTAAAATTAGGAAAATTACCTTATAAAACCAAAAATAGGAAAAACCCTTAGAAAATTCCTAAAAATTTAGGAAAAGCCCTCACATATCCCAAAAAATTAGAGAAATCTTAGAATTCATATTCAACCTCTAGAGATCACAAGACCCATAGAAAACTAAAAAAATTCTCCTCCAGATCCTAAGAAAGACCGATAGCTTTAGAAAAATCTCTAGAATGAAAACCCTAGAGAAGATAGAAACCCTAGTCTTCTGAAGTCATAACCCCCAAGACTAAGAAAACCTAGACCTAGGGCACAAAAACCCTAGATCAAAACTAAAATTAGGGTACAACAACCCTAGATCTAACCCTTTATACCAAAGATTTGCTGGTCAACATCCAAATCAGAGACGCAAAGAGTACCGATTCTGATACGGGCGAGCCCTCGAAGGCTCGGGAATCTTGGGCCATCCGATCCAATTTGGTATTATTTCTTCCTCTCTCTTTTTTATTCTTTTATTTTTTTTATTTCTGTTTGTATTTATTTTGATATGTTAACTTTGTCTTAAAATCTTATTTTAATGCTTTGGATTATGCTGGCTATGCCACAGATCTGAGAGTATATCTGCTCGTTTTCGGGCAGATCTGGCCTCAGATCTGAATTCGATCAATCCCACTTTCTCTACCACTTTATTTACATCTATTGTATTAGTTTAAGGTGTTAAAATTCGAGAGATCTTCATCGGAAGATCTATCAGATTTTCATCATAAACAGTTTGGCGCCCACCGTGGGGGGATTTTGACCTTGATCCAAGCTTCAAAATATGATTTTTATTCACCGTTTTCAATGTTTTCAGTCACAAAAGGTTCCAAAAGTTTGCTGTGACCAGAATCCATGGTTTCGGTGGTCTGAAACCCTACTTTTTCTGAGCAACACTCCAAGTGTTGCCCAAATTCAAAGGTCTCAAAACCTCTGGAACTTTGCGGATCTATTCTGAGGACTCCTTTATGACTGTACAAAAATATTCAGATCAAAATAAAATTATTAAAAATATAAAAAAATTATTTTTCAGTTCAATCTAGGTTTTTCTATTTTACTTTATTTTAATTTATTTCATCACAAATATTTTTATTTCTTGCTTCTTCCAAGTTTTAATTAGTATTATTTCATCAATATTAACAAGATAAAGATAAAAAACATAGAAAAAAACAAATTTTTTGGGCGACACCATCTGTGTCGCCCACCCCTGCAAGGGCAACACCACTAGTGCCGCCTGAGCGACACCACCCGTGTCGCCCAACTGCAAGTGTCCTAGAAAAATTCAAGGACCCCGCAGGACCATTCTATGGACTTTTAGCTCCCTGTTGACCAATTTTATACTTAAAATAAAAGTTTTAAAAAATATAAAAAAATATTTTACATCAAATAGATTTGTTCTGTTTCTGCCTTTTTTATTTTATTTTAGTTTGATAATTTTGACTGAAATCATATTTTCTTTGCTTTCACCATGCTTAATTTAACTATGTTTCATCAAAATTAAAAAGATTAAAAAATTTAAAAAAAAAAATACATTAGGGTTGTTTACCCCTCCAAATCTAGACACACTCTTAGTCCGAGCCGAGACTCGTGCACCATCTAGTCTAGATCTTAGTCTAGGTTCTAGCATAGGTCTAAGATTAAGAGTTGCCTCTAGAGCTAGACTAGGCTTACCCTAGTTCATAGTTTTAACAAAAATCCATTGAGTCTAGTAAGTCTAGGTTCCAGTCTAGTCTTAGCCTAGATCTTATTGTCCTTAGTGTTAAGCTAGGTTTGCCCTAAGTCGTCGAGTTTAGATCTTACCTAAGTCTAGATTTTAGAACCCAGCCAAAAAAAATCACCATATCAGTCACTCAAAGCGACCATGATGACTGCTCCACGACCGACTCTAAGCCTAACCTACCCAAACCTAGAGACCAATATGCTGCAATCCCTTGGAGTTATCGACAGACCTCAAGAAAATCCATTATCCAACACCCAAGTCTTCAATTAGAGGCAGAGTCCCAAGAATCTACTCTTAATTCTGAGATCTGTGTGGCCCGAAATGCTGGCTTCACCCAAAAAACCTTGAATAGTCAGGGAGTCCGACTAGACATCGTCCTACATGGGATTTTAGGCAACCAAAGTAGAAGTCGAGTGAGGGAAGAAATTCATGCAACATCTAAAGCCAATTCCCGTAACTCGAACCAATATAACTCTGAGGTGCAACGATCTCAAAACCAAGACCCACTTAAGATTAGGGCATATAACCCAATCTCGAGCTACCATAGTACAGCTAATGATGTCTTGAATATTGTACAAAGCAGAGGTGTCGACTCAAATCGACCATTAGGCGAGATAGGCATCCAAGCTGCCCTCTAAAGTCTAGTTGACCTAGGTTACACTATGCATACCTCAGCTTACGGGTCGATCTAAAACCAAGTTAGAGGTATAGGTCAACGCTTAGCACAGCTGAGTCAGAAAATTCTTCAATCGGTCCCTCTGGTTCATCCGGTCCAACAAATCGTGCAATTTCTACAATAGGTGGCGACACCTATGGGTCAGTACGGCCCTCAGGCACCAATGTATCAAACCGCTCCGGTGACTGCGACTCATCAATCTCAGGCCCATGCAGGCCAACATATATCCCAAGTTTCAACTTATCAGTCTACATTTGGGAACCCACCAACCAGTGGGCCTATTGTCATGCCAAATACTTAACAAGAATGCACCTTAAAAGCAATGTAGGATATGCTTGTAAGAATCGGCATGCATGAAATTCTACCCCCGAAGGCCTATGTTCATGAGACCCTTGGAGGCATGGAAGACCTTCCCCTGGGATTTTTCATCCCAGAATTTAGAAACAAGTTCAATGGGAAGAGCGATCTAGATACTCATGTCAACTCGTACCTCCCCTCCATTCGAGCTTTGTAAGACATGCCTAACCAACTGAAGGCCATCTTTGCACAAACATTGACTGGTGAGGCCTTGAACTGGCATCGAAGAACAATGTTTGCTCGACCACAATTCACTCCAAACGAAATGTTCAACCTATTCGTCTCTCACTACCGCGGGTCGACACCAAGACCTCTCTCCCTGGGCGAACTCAGTGCAACAAAACAAAACCCAGGAGAAACCTTCGGGATTTCATCGGTCGATTCTGTGAGGCGGCAATGCGGGTCATAGAATGTCCAGTTACAGACCCAGCCAAGATCTCCATAGTCTTAGAAAATGTTGCTCCCGAGTACATGATTATCTTCAGCTAAGGTCTTATCCCCCACTCTTTCGACTCTATGATCGAGCGGGTGGCACGACATGAAAGAGCTAGAGCGACACCCCTCAGCACCAAACCCGACAAAAAGATGATAACAACTCCCCAAAATAAGAACAAAAACAAGGGGAATACTTCCAGTCAAGTTAATGAGATCGTCGTTAATGGATCAGCCCAAGGTTCAGCTATTCAATGCAACAATCAAAATCAAAATCGAAGGGGTCAGCCTAGAGTCAATGCTCAAAATAATAACCAAAGGCGAGAGGATAATTTCACCCCTCTCAAAGACCCATTAGAAAAAGTGTTGGAATTACTCTTGACTAAGAATATGGTTTATCGCCCGCCACCATCTGAACCACCATTTCAAGTCACGGATAAGAGCTGGTGGTGCAAATGGCATCAAAACCATGATCATGATACTCAAAACTGTATATATTTAAAACGGGTGATTCAAGGGTTAATCAATAGAGGGACATCACTGTCACACCTAGAAATCAACCTGTCGAAGAGTCTAATCAAAAGATGGGTATCTTCACAAATCCTCTCCCTAAAAATATGGTCACGATGACCGAAAAGCCAGAAGCTCAAGACAACTTGAAAGAGAACGTTGTTATTCACATGATTGAGTGTGGAGACGAAGAACAATATCTCAGTCAGTTCATATTGGCTTGTGATCATCACTTTCAAGAACCCAAAGAAGATCTGTTGAGCCTCCTAAGAGGAAGCCCTTCATCTCCAAACCTCGATAACCTTCCCAAATGGGACTGATATGACAAAGATGATACACTAGAGATTGATATGGTCAGGACCAATGAAAATGCATCATCTTCGAAACAAGGGGCCAACACCTCAAAGTATCTCATTACTCTTGCTAGGGCTGACCCCATCGAGATTCAGGCTGGCGAGGTCGGCACTTTAACCCAAAGAGGCCGAGTGTTCAAACCCATTCAATTGATGATCGATACTCTCAATGAAAGAATAGGAAATACCTCAAAAACCAAACAACCAGCGGGGGTCGTAGATCACGAGCTAAACAAGGAAATTCAAGGATCTGCAACCACCTATGATCTACCAGCTCATATCGGGAATATCCAGGCTCAAATCTCCATCATGGAGCTACTCGCCAATTCACCAGCACATAGAGCCCAGATCGAGAAGGTACTTGTCGAGACACACATCCCAAGCAACACACAACCGGATGAGTTGTGAGGAATGATTAACCAGCTGATGGTACCAACAATAATCGTGTTCACAGACGATGACATCCCAGCTAACTTCAACCGATTTCATATACAACCTTTGCACGTCATTGCCTTCACACAAGGATAAGAGATACAAAGAGTGCTTGTTGACAATGGGGCATCCTTAAACATATGCTCGATGAAAACAGTGAAGCCGATAGGCAAAAGCCCCGATGACTTCGACCCATGTCAACTAACTATCGTTGCATATGACGGAACCAAAAGACAAGCTGAAGGCATACTGCCTCTCACACTCAAGATCGACCCTCCCTCCCGTCTAAGTGATAAAGTTTTATATCTTGGACATAAAACCTTCTTTCAACGTGCTGTTAGGAAGACCGTGGCTGCATGAAAACCTTGTGGTCGCCTCTACACTCTATCAATGCCTCAAATTTCCAACTAAAAATTGCGTCGCAAAGGTATGTGCTGAACCCCCTGCTTTTCTCAATCCTAGTATATATAACAGGAAGCTAGCTGTAGGAGTAGAGCTTAGAGAAATCCCGCTCACTTCCTTCGAGCAAGCTGATTGTGCCACCTTACTCCTAGAGGCCGGTGACCCTGTTCCTCAAATTTTGTAAACTTCTGCATCGATGGATGACATTATCCAATGTCAGCATCGATACGGTTTCAAGTCCCTCGAAGCTTGACACATGCTCTTCTCCCAAGGCTTTCAACCAAGCCAAGGCTTGGGTAGTCAAGGGCGAGGCGTAACGGAGGCAATTTTTGAATCATTCGAAGCCAAAACTGAAAAACGAAGATCAAAGAGGTCTCGGGTGTTCTCTCACCTTATTATAAAGGCAGATGAAGCCTTCACGCTATTCGGGCTTTGTATCTGGAGGCATTCAAAGCCTTGATCCTCTCGATGCCCGTCCTTCAAAATGACCTAAGGTGATCATTGAATCCCCAACAGGGAATAACTCTTCTTCCACATCTCAGCACACACAAGCACTGAGAATTGAAGACCTTTTTGTTGACCTGGATTTGAACGTATGCACAATCGGCTCTACCACAGCCAAGCGTGCTCATCCACCTATTCAAACCTAGGAACGGAATTGGTTGATCACTCCCCTATCTCGAGAATCGCTAGAAGCACACGAGCGACACCTTTAAGTCCCGGTGCCAAAAAATGAATAAGCGCAAGGTGGCCATCTAACCACCCTGTGCGTCCAGTCCCCAACATTTCTCTCCCGAGTTCCATAAGGGACACCTCTTGTGTTATTTCAAACACCATTAAAAAATCAAAACATGATAAAACTGATAATAAAAAAAAAAGAATTTTAACAAACGGCAAACACTCAAGATAGCTCGATAACGGTGCACAATACCCAAGATGATGAATTTGATGACCAAGATGAAGATCAAGAGAGCCAAGAGTCTGAAAGAATCCCTCAACCTGAGGAACTCACTTCCCATGTTGAGCAATTCAAGAAGGGGTTCGATGGTGACCCAACGACTATCATCGAAAAGACGATCGACATAAACCTAGGAACTGAGAAGGACCCAAGGCTAACCAAGATTGGAACCTCCTATCTCCTGAGGAGCGGGAAAATATGATTTCCTTTCTCAAAGAATATCGTGATGTCTTCGCCTGGTCATACAATGATATGTCAGGGCTAAATCCCTCATTGGTGCAACATCACCTAATATTTAATGAAGGGGCCAAGCTTGTAAGCTAGAAACTCCGACGTCAGAAGACCCACCTTGAGCTCCAAATTAAAAAAAAATCAACGAGCTGCTCAAAGCGAAGTTCATTACCCCTGTCGATTACTTAGAATGGTTGGCCAACATAGTGGTTGTACCCAATAAAGACAGGAGGATCTAAGTGTGTGTTGACTACAGAGACCTCACTAAGGAATGCTCAAAGGATAATTTTCCATTACCAAACGTAGATGTCTTGGTTAACAACACTGAAGGGCACGAGATGTTGTCATTCATGGATGGCTTCTCAGGTTACAACCAGATCTTCATGGCAGAAGAAGATCAGACCAAGTCGAAGACCAGATCTTCGACGGGCAATGACTAGCATCTTCCACGACTTAATGCACACCATCATGGAAGACTATGTCGACGATATTCGGGTCAAGTCGAAGACCAGGCCTGATCATCTCACCAACCTGAGAACCATTTTTGAAAGACTCCGAAATCATCAACTAAACTCAATCCACAAAAATGTGCCTTTGGGGTTGAATCTGAAAAATTACTAGGCTTTATAGTAAGCCAAAGAGGCATTGAGGTGGACTCATCCAAAATACGAGCCATCACTTAAATGCCCCCTCCCCAGAACATCAGAGAAATTCGTGGGCTGCAAGGTCGCATACAAGCCATAAGGCGTTTCATCTCACAACTAGTAGACAAGTGTATGCCATTTAATAGACTACTCAATAAAGATACCATATTCATATGGGATAATGAGTGCTAAGAAGCGTTTGATCAAATCAAGGAGGACCACACCAAACCTCCCATCCTTAGCCCTCCAAGTTCAGATAAACCATTGTTCTTATACATGTCAGTGAGAGACAAGACCATGAGGCAATGTTAGGACAATACGATGACCACGAAAAGAACAAACGATATACTACATCAGCAAGACTATGGTGGACTATGAGACAAGATACACAGATGTGGAGAAGCATTGCTTGGCGCTTGTGTGGGCCATGTAGAAGTTAAGACACTATGTCTTATCTCATTCAGTCAAGATCACCTAAAAAATAGACCCACTCAAGTACCTATTGAAGAGACCAGTCCTGAATGGACGTTTGACGAAGTGGAGAATGCTATTCAGCGAGTTCGAGATCAAATATGTTACTCAAAAATCGATCAAAGGACAAGTCATTGCTGATCACTGAGCTGAACACGCACTGCCAGATAACACTCCCGTAAACACGGATCTCCCTGATGAGAACCTCTTCACGATTGAGGAATCAATCCGGGAACTATACTTCGATGGTGCAAGGAATGAATACGAGTTAGGTATAGGAGTCATATTATGCTCACCCGAGAAGATTTTAATGCCAACAGTCATCATATTGAATTTCCCATGTACCAATAACGTTGTTGAATATGAAGCCTTGATAGCCAGGCTCGAGAACGTCATGGGAATGAAAATCTAACAAATACGAGTGATTGGTGACTCCTTACTCGTTATAAACTAAGTTCAAAGGATTTGGACGGTGAAAGAAGAAAAGCTCAAGCTCTATCAAGAAAAGGTGGAAAAGATGATCCCATATTTCAAGAAAATTACCTTTCAACATGTACCTAGGAAAAATAATAGGTCTGTTGACGCCCTTGCTACCCTTGCTTCAATGGTTGATATTCCTCCAGAAATCACCACACTGTCATTTTATATCAGGAGCAAACATGATCCTTCCCCACCAAGGATCGAAGAAGAAATAGAGCAAGAAAATGAGAACGATGGGGAGGTGTCTCTCGTGGCTTCAGATGTGCTAGTTAAGGCAAAACCATGGTTCCACGATGTTCTATCCTTACTAAAAGATGGGTTATACCCTGAAGGAGCCACCAAAAAAAATAAAAGAGCCCTTCGAAGGTTTTCTATGGGATTCTTAGTAAGAGGTGATCTCATGTTCAAAAAGTCATTCGAAGGCATCGTCTTACAGTATCTTAATCAGCCAGAAATCGACCAAGTACTGACAGAGTTACGCAATGAAGGAGGTCATTCTGGCGCAGCCGCCTTAGCTCAGAAAATCAAGCACCAAGGCTATTATTGGTCCACCATGGCTGAAGATTGTTAGAAGTTCATAAAGAGGTGTCTCAAATGTCAGCCTTATGGAGACCTCATCCATGCACCGTCCGTACCACTCAACTCAACATCGCTTGTATGGCCCTTTGCCATGCGGGGTCTTGATATCATCAGAATGATCTCACCGAAAGCCTCAAACAACCACCGTTTTAAATTAACGGCTACAAAGTACTTCACCAAATGGGTAGAGGTCACATCATTTGTCAAAATTGAGGGACAACATGTTGCCCGTTTCATAAAGAACAATATTGTATTCGGGTTCGATGTTCCTGAGTCAATCATTACTGACAATGGATCCAATCTAAATAATGAAAAAGTCTCTAAGGTGTGTAAAAAGTTTGGGATAATACAAAAATTCTCCACACATTACTACCCTCAAGGAAATGGGCAAGTAAAGGCTACAAACAAAGGATTTCTCAGAATTATAGACAGAATAATAGAAGGTGGCAAAGATTGGCACGAAAAGCTAAATGATGCGCTATGGGCCTACCAAAAAATTGAGAAGACTCCTACTGACATGACCCCGTACTCATTGGTGTATGGTATGGAACCAGTGCTACCCACTGAAGTTGAGATACCGTCTCTCTGAGTGCTTATTCATAAATATTCAGATGAGGAACAAAAGATCAAAGCACGAATCGCTGCCCTCGTTAATTTAGATGATAGATGACTATGAGCAACACAAAATATTGTTGCTTATCAGCGTAGAGGGCATACCAAAATAAAGTTGTTCCTTGACAGTTCAGAGAAGGGGACATGGTACTCAAGAAAATCTTCCACACTCCTACAAACCCACACCCTTTAGGCAAGTTCAAACCTAATTTGGGAGGGGCCATTCATGGTCACCCTAGTACACACAGGCAAGTTTTACAAGATCAAGAATCAGGAAGGGTGCGAGCGCAACGACCCCATCGATGCGATGTATCTCAGAAAATACTACCCGTAACGGGCTCAAAAGAGTGGTGAAAACCTGAAAAGGCATAAATAAATAAATAAATAAACTCCAAGAATGAGCTTCTGATTCAAAAACACTCGAGTAAAAACAAGTACTTGCAAGTTCCAACAATACGGCACAAGGAGACCCTGAGGACGAAGTCTCCTCCTAAACCATGCAGGTTCCCAACAGAACCAACTCAGAAAGATGCGGGAACGTGATATGAATGGAAAATCAAAGTGACTTCGATGAATCCTGAAAGAACATCGGGACCTCTCCAAGATAGAATCTCAACAAGAATCCAGAGAACTCTTCATGGACCTATGAAGCACAGGATAGAAGCTCCAAAGGTAGAAAGACAACTTCGAGACTTTTGAGTTCTCACGATCCCACAAGGAAATCCTTTCATCATCTTTAGGTAAATAAAATAAAGAAAATGACCACCAAAGGGGGCACATGTGGCAAAACTATATGGCTTGTCCCTTTTAAAAGCAATTTTCAATTTGATTGTTAAAACCCTCAATTTCCAAAACCCTTTTAGAAAGGACTTCCTCTATCACTACAAGAGTTTAAACTGTTAGTCGATCTGGCCTCGTTCTTGAAGCCAATATCCTACGCCGATTATGAAGGTTTGAAACTAGCCAGTCACTTCATGGTTATATGAGTATAACTACCAACTACCATATATGGGAGATGAGTGAACCTCGTCAATGACGATATTGGCTAGTCTAGGAGCATTTTTCTCTAGATTGGATCCCTTGAGGCGAAATGAGGCAAGCTCATCCCCGTGTGTGTGTATGATGTCCCAAAGTCCAATTCAAAAAAATGTCAAAATTGTGCTACGTAAAAGAGCCGATATAGGATAAACGTCAAACTCGGGCGACGTAAAAGAGCCGAGACAGGAAACAAACGTCAAACTCGTGTGGCATTAAAGAGCCAAGATAAGAAAAATGTCAAACTCGAGCGATGTTAAAGAGCCGAGATAGGAAAAATGTCAAACTCGTGTGACGTTAAGAGCCGAGATAGGAAAGACGTCAAACTCAGGCGACGTAAAAGAGATGAGACAGATATCGTCTACCCTCATATGACATGAAAGGTCGGGTGTATTCAGCGCACAATCATCCTGTTTCAATGGAAATACGTCAAACTCATGCGATGTAAAAGAACTAAGGTAGGTATCATCTATCCTCGTATGACGTGACAAGTCGAGTATATTCAGGGCACAACCACCATATTTAATGGAAATACGTCAAACTCGTACAACGTAAAAGAGCCAAGACAAGTACCATCTATTCTTATATGATATGAAAGGTCAGGTGTCTCCAGGGCACAACCACCCTGTTTTAATGGAAAAACGTTAACTTGCGCCGTAAAAGAGCCGAGGCAGGTACCGTCTGTCCCCGTATGACGTGAAAGGTCAGGTGTATCCAAGGCACAACTACCCTGTTCGATGGAAAAATATCAAACTCATGCGACGTAAAAAAGTCGAGGTAGGTACCGTCTATCCCCATATGATATGAAAGGTTGGGTGTATCCAGGACACAACCACCTTGTTTGAGGGAAAAACATCAAACTTGTGCGACGTAAAAGAGCCGAGGCAAGTACTATCTAACCCCGTATGATGCAAAAAGGTCGGGTGTATCCAGGGTACAACCACCCTGTTCAATGGATTTCATCTATCCTCGTATTGACGTAAAAGGGTCGGGTGTATGGTCTATCGCTTCATGATGCTAAACTGCTTAGACGGCTCTATGATTGTAGGAGTAAAAATTGTTGACCAACCTTGTTTTTCAAAATATCTTTATCTTTTGAAAATTTTCACTATATGTCTTGTGTTTCCAAAAACTTTAATTTCTTTATTAAAATCGTAACATATCCTTGCTCCGAGTTCTATTTCAAATCTCCCCTTACTTTCAAAAAAATTCTAAAAAATTCTTAAAAAAATGAAGGAGCTTGGACACCCATATATGATGATTACCGCATTGCCGCGATTGCCACGTTGCTGCCTCGTCTCTCACTTCGGATTCGGCTAGACAAGTCTCTTCCTATAGAAAGCCTTTTCTTATAGACAACCTTAGGAAACCCTAAGGAGATCAAAGAAAATGCCATGGTTAAAAATTCAAACTACAACTGAAGTTAAGTGGCATAGCTAGAAAATCCAACTCAAGTTTTAAGCTTGTGTAACTCACCGACGAAAACCCTAGGAGGAAAAATGCCATAGGTGGGTGAGCTAGGTGAACACAATGACTTGAAGGGATAGTTGGTGTGCCCCCTGACCACGTGACCTCAGGAAGAAATTTAAAATGTCTGCTTTATCTTTGACGTTCACCTGTCCCTCGAAGGACAAGGAATGCCAAAGTGTCTACTTCTTTGCCACTCACCTGTTCCTCGAAGGACAGGGAGTGCCAAAGAGGGGCAACTGTAGACACCCCAATATAAATTTGGCAAATTCTATGGTTTTCTAAACCCTTATGACTACATTATCCTAGTACACCCAATTTAATTACCCCAAAACTACCCAAATTCTATTTCAATTTGAAGTAAAGCCCAAGAGATTTCCAACGGTCCAAGAATTGCCTGAATCGGACCTACGAAAGAAAAGATATTATAAATAACAATTTAGTCCCTATGAGACCCAACTATCGGGCCGCGGGCTGGGCTGTAACAAACCCGACAGGCACAGACTCGGGCTGATGATGCAGCCAATGCATTTGATGATGTAGTAAATATGCTTTCTTTAATTATATAAGGCAAAAACTTTAAGATAAATCCAAAACATTCTAAAAAAACTCCAAAAAATTAAGAAAAAAAAAGCCTTAAAATTTCCCAAAATTAGGAAAATTACCCAAAAATACCAAAAATAGAAAAAACCCTTATAAAATTCCTAATTTTTTTGAAAAAATCCCCAAAAATTAGAAAAAATCTCAAAATTCATATTCAACATTTGGAAATCCAAAAATCCTTAAAAAACTAAAAAAATTCTCCTCCAGATCTCGAGAAAGATCGACAGCTTTAGAAAATTCTTTAGATTGGAAATCCTAGAGAAGATAGAAACCCTAGCCTCCTGAAGTCCTAACCCCCAAGACTGAAAAAACCTAAACCTCGGGCACAAAAGCCCTAGATCAAAACTAAAATTAGGGCACAACAACCCTAGATCTAACTCTTTACGCCAGAGATCTGCTGGTCAACATCTGAATCAGAGAGGCAAAGAGGACCGGTTTTGATACGGGAGAGCCCTCAAAGGCTCGGGAATCTTGGGCCATCCGGCCCGATTTGGTATTGTTCTTCCTCTCTATTTTTTATTATTTTATTGTTTTATTTCTGTTTGTATTTATTTTGATATGTTAACTTTGTCTTAAAATCGTATTTTAATGCTTTTGATCATACTAGCTCTGCCACATATTTGAGAGTGGATGTGCTCGTTTTCAAGCAGATGTGGCCTTCGATCGGTCTCACTTTCTCTACCACTTTATTTGATTAGTTTAAGGTGTTAAAATTTGAGAGATCTTCATCAGAAGATCTGTCAGATTTTTATTGTAAATAGTACTGGTCTAGAAGTTTCTCTCTCCTTACTCTCTCTCTCTCTCCAAATGTGACCCAACAATGAGAAGGAAAGGGAATTCTATTAAGTAAAAATGCTCTTTTCGTGAAGGGTTTCAAGTTTTTTTGCGTACAATGATGGTATGGGGTATATATAGAATTGTGCCCAAACATGGGTGGATGATCAAAAGTAACTTTAATTGCTAGAAATTAAGATTAAAATGAATTAAAAGAAATTAGAAAATAGGGTGCAAAATGATAGATTTGTCCCTTCCTAACAAGTTGTGGAATTCCAAAACAGTCAATGTGCTGCCCTAGAACTTGCATGATTTTTCATGGATGATCCGGGGTCATTCTGATGCCTGGTTGATTGAAAGATGGTTGTTTTCTTAAGGGGCTCGGCATAACAATCGATTTGATACCAACTTCGAGCCATGGATCATGTTTTTGGGATATGATCATGTGACTTGAAATTTGAAAGAATCTTGAAACTTTGGATCGATTGTGTGCTCGTTCCTTGATGTTTTTCTGTGATTTCTTCACTGGGTCACACTGAGCATGCCGTCACGATCGCGGGGCAACAAATGTAGCTTGATTCCGTGCCCGAATGAAGATTTTGCAATTTTAGAATTTTGGCAAGAATCTAGAATTCTGGCAACAGAATTTATAGTCGCTTCGTCGGCTTCATGTGTGGGATCTGATCATTCATCATGTATGGGGCTCCAACTAACGAAAGCCCTAGACCTTACGCATGCGATGGAATCGGTTTCATGTTGATCGGGTTCGCAAGCCTCGTGATTTGGTCGCTCGAGCGAGGCACGATGCTGTTGATTTTTCTGTACTTTCTTCATAGATCAACAACTTCTCTCTAGCTTTTTTTCGCGCTCGGGCATCATCTCGGAACGTGCCACAAATTGAAACGCTCGTCTCGACAAGACGAACGCACTCCATCAAGTTTGAGCGCGATCTGATCTTGGATGAGGGAGATACAAGCATCACAAGTCACTATTTTTTACTACCCCTTTAATGGAGTTGAGTTGCAGGGTGGCCGCACGGGAATACTGTGCGGCTCCTCCTGTTTCGCTCTTTCGCCTATAACTTCTTCCTGGAGTATCCGGTTGAGCTAAAATATGACCCCTAGAGGGTTTTTAATTATGATGGATCCAATGGTGGTAGTCTCACATCAAATTGAGATATAAAAAATGTAGCTCTAGTTATAGGGTTCGCTTCAGGGTGCTAGAGGCTGATTCTGTCGAAACTATTTCTCAGTCTGCACTACCTTAAACACGTCGGATTACTGTGAAACTTGACAAGAGACTTTTGAGAGTCCTCATGAAGATCTTGACTAATTATGGGGCTATTATGATATTGTCAAAATTTCCACTGTCCGTTGGGCTTTATTGACCGGGGACCCATGATGATGAAAAATATCTTCCAATAGCATGCCTCACAATGTTGTCCTTCAAGAGAAGCGATAAGTACAATCATTTGGGAAATTTCCCCCAACTAGCCACATGATTACATGAATACTGAGGAGATCCACGTAATGCTGTAACCAGAGTGCTCAGATGTTTGGAGGCAAGGTGCAGGTCCATCCGTGGAGGATTCTAGGGGTAGAAGAGACTTTTGAGGGATCCTGTCGAAGTCCTCACCCTTGAGGGACTATTCACAATTTTGATAGCTTGAGGATTTTGTAGAGACCTCATTGGTCAGAATAGAGTCTATTTGGAGGCCAAGTGCTATGAACCTTTGGTCGACATTGTTTGCTACTACACCAGGTTTACTGTTGATGATCAGGGTATCTCTGTAGGTCCCTTCCAGCGGGGTCAAATCGGAGGTTTCTGACCTAACTCAAAAGTCTGGGCCCGTCGACTAAAGCAATTTTGGCGAGGCAGCCTGGGGGGCCCCATCTTGTCGGGTCCAATAAAAAATCTGGGTTTGTTGACTGATGAAGGTTTTAGGTGAGGCGATCTCATGGTGAGACATTACCCTGAAGTCTCTAGTAGGTTAGCCCCTGGCTTCGTCAGTTTCTTGCCTTTGTGGGGATCTTTAGCATTTTGGAGGGATCTTTTGGTCATCGTCCTCATCCTCAATGATTCATGTTGTTTTTCGAGGTAAAGTGTGGGAGATCTTATGAGGCTCTCACTCTTGGGTGAGCCATTTTGTTTTGTGATTGGATGCGGACAATTTAGGATTTTAGGTAGACCTCGTTAGCCAGAATTATGATTGTTTGGCAATTGTGTGTCGACTGAGGCTGTGGTGCTCCGTCAACTTGTTTTGTTGGTCCAAACTTTTGCGGGTTTTCACTTGAACAAGGGAAGTGGCACCGTGAAGACGGTTTTCACCAACTTCCTTTGTTTCTGGCCTCTTTTACCCATGACCTTGCAGCCATATCCACCCTTTTCATCCTTTTTTACTCAAGGTGCCCTTTGGGGTTTTCACCATGCCTGGGTTTTTGTTTTCACGGAACTCTTTTACTCATGGTTTTGTGACCATGCCCGTCCGTCATTTTCACTTATGGTGTTCCCCTGTCCAGTTGTACACCATGACTGTTTTTTTATGAAGGCGTGTTTAGGGTCATGCCATCGAGACCTGTGTGAAGCCTGTTAACATCATCCAGCCATGACGTACACTATAGTTTAGGGTCATACATTTAGACCGTCGTGGTGATGAATGGCTGTCTGTGGAGGCCATGGAGTAAGTACGGTGGTGGTTTTGACTCACTTTGGGGAGATGGTGCAAGGCTGCCCATGAAAGATGAAAGGTGTATGAATAGTGGGTGAAAAATGGTGACCCACTAGCTAATGACGAGTATGGATAGCGAGATGGTTCGCCATTTTATGAGCATGGGTGAGACTTACTGGAGAATGATTAATAGTGGTAGTGAAGTGAATGGGTTCACTGGGGAAGCAATGAAGATGGTGCGTGCACATGAATGGGTCAGTTAGGGAAAGTGTGCGTCAAAATGCATGTAAAGGGAGTGTGCACGTATGTGTGGGGGTGCCTTTAAGGTCATGCCTCCTGGACCTGGGCAAAGCAGCTTAATGTCATGCGGCCAAGACATGCACTATGGTTTAGGGTCATATAGCTCGGACCATGGTTATGCAGTCTAAAATCATGTAACTAGGACCAGACAGTTTAAGGTCGTGTAACTAGACCTCTGCTACAGTTTAAGGTCATATAGTTTGGACCATGATGCTGAGCCTTTTAATGTCATGCAGCTAGGACAGATTATGGTTTATGGTCATATAGTTCGAACAATGGCTATGCAGTTTAAAGTCATGCAGCTAGGACTAGGCAGTTTAAGGTCGTGCAACTAGACCTCCACTACAGTTTAAGGTCATATAGTTTGGACTGTGGCTATGCAATTTAAAGTCATATAGCATGCACCATGGCTTTGCGGTTTAAGGTCATGCAGCATGGACCACGACTGTGCAGTTTTGGGTCATGCAGCACGGACCATAGCTGTGCAGTTTAAGGTCATGCAACACGGACCAAGGCTGTGCAGTTTAGGATCATGCAGCACAGACCAAGGCTGTGCAGTTTAAGGTCATGCGGCTAGGACCAAGGCTGTACAGTTTAGGGTCATGCTGCTAGGACCAAGGCTGTACAGTTTAGGGTCATGCGGCTAGGACAAGGGCTGTGCAGTTTATGGTCTGCAATACGGACCAAGGCTGTGCAGTTTAGGGTCATGCAGCACAGACCATGGCTATGTAGTTTAGGGTCATGCGAGTAGGACCATTGTGAGGGTCGCCATGTAGGTGAAGCTACATGGGAGATAGGTCTGTGAATAACAATCTGTTTCTCTGGGGATAAAGATAGTTGAAGCTATACACAAGCAGAGAGATTTAGATGAAGATGGTGGCCCTACAAGGAGTGGTAAATGGAAGCAGACTTCACAAGGGATTAAGAGGGTAAGTGTGACTCCCTGGGGCTGATCAGTAATGGTGTGCATGTAACTCTACTGAGAATGACAGACCAGAGTACAGGTGCAACCCCACTGGGGGTAGTGGGTTGCAATAGGGTGTGACTCCTGCTAGGGTGTTGGTGTAAAACAGACCTACTGGGGATTGAAGGGGTAAGCATGACTCCCTTTTTCTTTTGCATACGCCTAACTCCACTGGGGATGTTGATGGAATACACCTGGATAAGAGGTGCATCCATTTCACAATTTTTAAGTCAAGCGTGTGGACTATTTGTCGCACTATTTATCGTTTTACTACAGGGAAGTGCGTTACAGTTTTAAGGTCTTGTAGCTCGGACCATGGCTACGCAGTTTAAAGTCATGCGGTTAGGACCATGTAGTTTTAAGGTCGTACAACTAGACCTCCTCTACAGTTTAGGGTCATATATTTTGGACCATGCAGTTTAAGGTCGTACAACTAGACTGTGGCTGTACAGTTTAGTGTCATGCGGCGAGGACCAAGGCTGTGCAGTTTAGGGTCATGCAGCACTGACCCTTGTGTGGGGAGAATGTGACTCCAGGGAAAATAGAGTTGTAATTGGGGACTCGACTCCTGGAGGAGTGAGACTGGGGTGCAGGGAATGAACTTCCTAAGGATGCAGGATGAAGGTTTAGATGGGAGTGCCGTGACGTGCGCACGGTGCTAAGTTCTGGATGGCGCTCGCGGCGTTAGGCTTTCGATGAAGGGCGCATGACGCTAGCCACTTGGTGAGGTGCGTGTTGTTAAGTTCTGATGGGCACGCGACGATAGCCATTGATGAAGGGCACGACGATGCCCTTTGACGAAGGCGTGCGGCAATAGCATCCTATGCAGTGCATGACGATTGCCGTTGGCAAAGGCGTGCGACGATGGCCCTTGACGTAGGTGTGAGATGATCGCATCTTACGTAGTGCATGACAATTGCCTCTAGCGAAGGCAAGGGCCGATGGTCCTTAATGAAGGCGTGCAGCGATAGCATCTACGCAGTGCACGGTGATAACATCTTATGCATGACGATAGCCTCTGATGAAGGCGTGCGGCGATAGCCTTTGGTGAAGGAGTGTGGCGATAGCCTCTGGCGAAGGCATGCAGGGATATCATCTTACGCAGCACACGACGATAGCCTCTAAGCGAAGCGTAAGGCCTGCTCCAGCCTGGTCTTATTGCCATTAGTAGCTGAAGACTGGAGCGTCATTTCAAATTTGTGAGGGGCAGTTCGTGGCACATCTGAGTATAAAGGGGGAAAAACCTGATTTTACTATTTTACGAAAGGGTAAAATATTCGAAGAGAGTTTTTAGAGAGAGAGAGAAAGAGAGCTGGAGCTTCCTTCGAGGGTTTCCAGGCTAGAGTTTTCCCGACCTAAATTTGTAGCAAATAGGCCTTCAGAAGCTTTCCTAACGAGCTTCAGCAGGTCGTGGGCCTTGCGACGTGATTGCAAACATTTTCGGAGAGTGTCAAGGCTTCCTGAGCAGGGAACGGGGCTTCTCAAAGCCTCACTAAGACCTTTCCGGTGAAGTTGTAGAAGTCGCAATGGTGTTTTGCCAGAGTTCAAGTGCTTTTCCGATAGTCCTGAGGCTGAAGGGGAGGTTGTAGAGAAGTTAGGGGAGCTGACTGTCCTTTGGTTATCGGAAGAAGGAGGAGTAGCAGTAGGTTCACCGAAAAACTCAGTGGAATTTCGGTGAGTTTATGGCGAACCGCTGAGTGCGGAAATAAGGGGAAGGGAAATCCATCGGGTCACAGGGAAACTTTATGGAGATTTCCAGGGGTTCTTCTTTTTTCTTTTTTTTTTTTGATTTTCCTGGCTATCGGACATGGGAAAGAATAGGGTTAGAGGGGATTCTCGGTGGACAGGAGTGAGTTCCCGATGAAACTCGAAGGGTTGCAGCGGAGGCAAATGGTTGTGAGAAGGTGGGCCATCAGCGAGGAGTGACAGTTGGGGAAATCGAAGAGGCGTGGGAGTTAATGCCTCCCGGGAATTGGAAACAGTGAGAACCGGGGCATCGTGAGGGCATGCGCGACATAAAGTCGCATGTAGCGCTGCCTTCGTGCATCTCTAGGCCGTGCACGGCGATAGCCACACTCGGGAGCATGTCGTTCGTAGAGATAGTCTCGCGCGACACTGGCCTGCCTGTGGTAATGGTAGCACGTGGCATTGAGCTGTGCACGGCAGTGGTCTCCTGTGGTGTTGAGGCATATGTGGTGACAATCACACGCGGCATTGAGTTGCGCACAACGATGATTGCAGATGTCGATGCCTTGTATGGGTCAAGAGTGATAGCAAATGAGAAGGCCCAGTTACTGTGGTCTATTAGAAGTCAAGTCCTTCAGCATAACAGTGAAGTCTATGTTGTTTTGGAGGAAGGGAATCCACCATGAGCAGCTCCTTACCATAGAGGTCTGCTTTGTATGTCGGATGGATTGAAGCTGACTCGAAAATGGTTGGCTTCTTCTTTTGGCTTGTAACCGTCCTTTTTTAGAACACCTGGTAGATGAATTGAAGCCGACTTCCAAGTGGTTTTGCTTCTTCTTCATGATTAGGGCGTTTCTTTTTGGCCTGTAACCGTCCTCTTATCCTTAGATGCAAGAGCTTTGTAACTTCCCTAATAATGGGCTTTTGATTGTATCTTGTAACTTTTTCTAATAAAAGAAATGAACTTCCTTTGAGTTGGCTTAATGTTCCTCATCTTCATTTCTTTCTTTTTACTGCATACACCGCATTTTAGGGATATGTCAGGGATAATACTTCTTTAAGGACCTCCCATTGATGGAGGGCATCCATCCGAGTTTGCCAGTACATATGACCCATTTGGTGTGACCTTTTTGACTATGAATGGACCTTCCCACTTGGGTTCGAACTGTCCTTTACAGTGCCCATGCATGACAATCGGTCTCTTGACTGCTATAACTAGATCTCCACGGGCGAATGCGTGAACCTTGACATATTTGTCAAAGGCTCTCTTCATTCTCCCCTGATTGAGCTCGAGGTTCTACTGGGCCTCTAGTCTCTTTTCATTAAGGGCATCCAACTCCTGATAACAGAGCTTGACCCTCTCATCTACGGTTAGCCCTTGATGCATAGTGACACAGAGTGAAGGTATTTGAACTTCGAGTGGTAAAACCGCCTCACCTCCATAGACCAGGGAATAAGGGGTAAAGTTTGTAGCATTGTGAGTGGTGTCGAGATAGGCCCATAGGGCCTCAGGCAGCTTCTCATGCCAATTCTTCTTTGACTTTGAAACTGACTTCCGGAGCACTCCGCACAAGGTTTTATTGAATGCCTCGGTTAAACCATTGGCTCAAGGGTAGTACATGGTCGAGTATTTCCACTCGAAGCTGAATTGGTTGACTAGGCGATCAACATGATGGCTTCTGAACTGAGGGCCAATATCAGAGATTATTCAGTCCAGAACCCCGAACCCGTATATGATGTGATGGCGCACGAAGTTGGCCACAGTGGTCCTTGGAACTTGCTTGAGGGAGACCGCTTCAGCCCACTTAGAAAAGTAATATGTCGTTGGTAGAATGAAGGCATGACCCAAAGCAGAAGGAGGATCGATGGGTCCTACGATATCCATGCCCCACTGGGAAAAGGTTCATGATGTTACTGTAGAATGGAGAGGCTCCGGGGGCTGATGAATGAGGCTTGAGTGCATTTGGCACACTTGGTATCTCTTCGCCTAGTTTTAAGCGTCGGCCACCATTGAAGGCTAATAATAACCGAGTTTGTGTATTCGTTCGTATAGCTTAGGGCCGGAATGATGCAGTCCGCAGATACCTGAATGTACTTCTTCGAGTACTTTGCTTGCTTCTTGTGTAGCAACGAGTCTGAGGAGAATCCTGTCAAATGATCGAGTAAAAAGAATATCCCCATCGAGAAGGGTGTACTTGGTAGACATCCACCGTATACCGTTGCGTTGTCCTCGATCTTCAAGCAGCCTTTCATGCTTTATGAAATTCATGATAGGCTCCTTCAAGTTTTATACTTGTTCTACCTCTGCACACATCGGGTCAAAGAATTCAAGCTCTTTCTTCTCAGCCTTGGATTCTTTTTTTTGAGAAATTTCCTGTTATACCTTGATGACATCTTTGGCAGCGAGGAATGCTTCGAACGAGTAAGGTGGGCATTCGGGGAATATATCTCTCTCTTCATCTACATCAACTTCGGTTCTCAAGTCGACATGTCTCCATTTTGTTACCCAGACATGCGTGGGCCCTGATGAAGACAATTGAATGGTAGCACCGAGCTTTGAGAACACATCGACCTGCGAGTTCAGCCTCCTAAGGATATAACTGAGAGAGAAATCATCGAACTAGGCCATATATGATTTGGCCATGTCATCATAAGGCTTGAGAGTATCCTTTCTCACATCATAAATCCCTTTAAGTTGCTGGATGACCAGCTCAGAGTCGCCGAAGATGTTTAGTTGCTCCAGGTCTAGCTCCTGGGCGATCTCCAATCCGATTATGAGGGCTTGATATTCAGCTTCATTATGAGAAAATTCCTTTGCAAGGGAGAAAGATAGAGGTATCATTCCACCGTCAGGAGTCATGAACACAACTCTAGCACCCCCTCTACCAAACTGGAATGCTCCGTTGAAATACATCTCCCACAGCCGAGCTAGTACCGCATAGAAAACTTCTTCACCCGAAAGATCACTTAACAGGGGAGATTCTAAAGGGACCGAGTGAGCCGTGAGGAAGTCTGCTAGGGCTTGTCCTTTGACTGCCTTCGGTGGTACGTACATGATATCGAACTCCATCAACAATAATGCCCACTTGGCCAGGCGTCCTAATAGGCATGGCTGGGTCATAAGGAACTCGATCGAGTCTGCCTTCGAGGTTAGTTTGACCTCGTGATCGAGCAAGTAATGGTGGAGCTTTTGTACCACAAAGATCAAGGCTAGGCACATCTTTTTAATGGGAGGGTAATTCTTCTCGGCTCCTTGCATCCTGCGACGGAGATAATAGAGTGTTGTTTCCTTCCCCCATCATTGTTCTATGATAGGAGTGCCCCGAGTGACTCATCAAGGGAGGTCACGTATAGGATAAGAGGCCTTCCTAACACTAGCATAGAGAGAACTGGAGGATTCAACAAATACTGCTTGATGTCATCAAGTGTAGCCTGGCACGCCTCATCCCATATGAAGGGAGTGTCCTTCTTCAACAGGTGTGAAAAGGGCCTACATCGCTCTGAAAGGTTTGAGATGAACCTTTGAATGTAGGTCAGTTGTCCTTGGAGAGACCGTAGTTCATGCAGGGTCGTAGGCGATGACATATCCTAAATTGCCTTGATTTTGACGCGCTCGATCTCTAGCCCGCAGTACCTCACAATGAATCCTAGGAATTTTCCTGAGCGGGTGACACCACATCTGTTCAAATACCTTTTTAAGGTCTTATACATGAGTGTCCCTTGTTTCAGATTTCACCACCACACCAAGTCATCCACATAGCACTCGACCTCCTTGTGGATCATATCCTTGAAGATGGTCATCATGGCTTGTTGGTACGTGGCACCGACATTCTTCAACCCAAAAGGCATCATAGTGTAGAAAAAGACACCTTTTGGGATCAAGAACGTAGTGGCCTTCTCATCTTCTGGTGCCATCTTGATTTGATTATAACCAAAACATCCATCCATGAAGGAGAAGATTTGGCAATGAGATGTGGAATCAACAAGCATCTCCGTGAACGGCAGGGGGAAGTCATCCTTAGAGCAGGGGGTATTCAAGTCGCAGAAGTCAATACATACCCTAATTCGGCCATTATTCTTCTTAACTGGGACAACATTTGCCAGCCATCTTGGGTATTTGACTTCACGTATGAATCCAGCTTGCCTGAGCTTGTTCACCTCAACATCGTTCTACATCTCGAAGTCGGGTCTAAACCTACTTGACTTCTACTTTATGCGTTTGATGGTTGGATCAATACCGAGACAATGTACAACGACTTGAGGGTCTAGACCAAGCATCTTATGATAAGGTCAGGCGAAGACATCTCGGTTTGCTCGGAGGAGGGCATTATAACTTTCATTCTCTTCTAAGGACATTTTTGCCGAGATGAAAGTTGGCCTTAGGTCGGCTTCATCCCCTATGTTTATCTCTTCAAGCTCGACATCTGTGGCTTGACCACCTGCTTCCCACTCTTCAGGAGCCTCTTACAACTCTTCATCTGGGGATTCAGGGTGCTTCTAATCAACCTCTAGTGCAGAGACACACAATCTTGACATTTCTGCTTTTAGGAGGGACCCAGTGTGAGAGACGATTTTTGGTTCCTGGCCGGACCAAGCAATAAAAGGGTTGACTTCGAATGGGGAGTTGGTGACTTTGTTAGTGGGGTCACTCGGTACTTGTCCCGAACTGGGTGACGCTTCACAAACTTGAATCATGTGACAGGTCTCGTGGGAATAGGAGCCTGAAGATGGCTCGGTCTTGGCTTGGGTTGACATGGTGTCAGCAATTTTCAAGAATCCAGCCGCCTGGGCCAGCATCTTTCTTAGGCGCTTCCACTGCGATCTGCTAAGGCTAGTGCCTTCGAGCTCTCTGTTTAGAGTGTCAAAGTCTGGACACTGTTGAGCTGCACCTATGGAAAAAATAGAAGAGGAGGGAACAAGAGTTAGAATGTCCCGAGCAGCTTTTTGCGTCGCCTTCGGGATTGGACGTGTGCAGGGGGTATTTTAAGTCTTGCCCTGACTTTGACCATTGTGGGGTGCTTTTAGCGTCGTCACCCATATTGGACGGCTCCCGAGCTGTTGACGATTCAGGGACGTCCGTCTGATTGGACGACGGGATAACGCGAGTAAGTCCTGTAAGGTCAATAGTGGAGGAAGGGGCCTGAGAAACTCTTCCTTGACTGGTGCTGAGGGAGACGATTCCTTCGACGAGTGAACCTGGGTGCCGATCTCCTTTAGGATCCCTGAGGAGGGGTTTGGTCTGCCCTGTCGGGCTGATGGGTCGCCCTGGTTTGGTTGACTGCCTCGTGCTTTAGGGATTTGATCCTACTTCGCCCATGGTAGACTTCCCAGGGTTGAGAAGTCGAGGGCTCTGAAGGGTCCAGTGTATGCTCATAGGGGACCTGTAGTGGGGCTTCCTCTTGGACGGGAGTGACGGCTTGGAAGTGCTCTGGGGGAACGACACAAATGATGTGGCCTTCCTGCACCATTTGAGTGACCATAGCTTCTAACCCTGAGCATTCTTTCAACTCGTGGCCCCATACTTGGTGGTATGGGCACCAGAGGTTTTTCGCACCCTGGGCAAGGTGCTTAAGCTGCCTGACGGGCTTGGGAGTGATGAGACCTTGTTGGAGCATTGTCTCAAAGAGGGCCCGCAGAGGATCTAGCTCAGTGCTTCCCCGGGCTTCCGTCAGGAGTTCTTCTTGCACCAGTGGAAGAGGGGCTTGAGGGCGTCCTTCTGGGTTACCATGAGCTTCATGGAATTGCTGCATCTTCCTTGCCAAGAGTTCATGGAAGCCAGTGCATTCGCTCTTGTCATGGCCTCGTATCAGGTGATACGAGCACCAGAGGTTCTCAATTCCTAGAGGCAGGAACTTGGGCTGCCTTGTCGGCTTTGGCGTGATGTGTCCCTCTTCGAGCATAATGGAAAATAGTGCACGGAGGATGGCGGGTGCCCCATCATCTTCTTGTATTGTCACTAGGTGAGAAGCCTCAGTTGCCCCAAATACTTTCTTTTACTCTTCGAGCTTTATCTGACCCTTGTTAATAAGGACTTCGATAGTGTCGTTGAGCTTATAGTAGTCATGAGTGGGATGGCCTAATTTCCTATGGTATGCACAGTACCTCTCGTGCGTCTCTTGTCTAGCTTGTTCTAGAGTGCTGACCTCCGGTAGCTGGATAATGTTTTGCTCCAGTAGTAGCCGAAGCAGTGTAGGAGTCTGCTCCTTATTGAAAGGGTACACCTTGTTCTGGTGCTGGGTCTAGAAGTCTCTTCGCTTTATGTTTTTAGGGGGCAAGACCTTATTGTAGGATTGCTGCTTGCCCCCAGCCTGAGACGTTTGTGCCTTAGAGTGGTCCAGGGTTTGAGGGGCGGCTTTGTTACTGCCAGTCACAGTGACGGCAGTACTGATCACTGCTTTTTGCTGGTTGCCCTGATTGTTGGAGCAGGAGTTCGAACCAGAGGATTGCTGACGAGATCCGCCATGGTGCTTGGACATACCCTCAATACGAACTGCTTTAGAGATGATCTCTGACATGGAGGGTGGATTGGAAGCCTCGCAATGCAAGGAGATCTCGGGAAGCATGTTCCGTATGCTGGTTTGGATAGCTTATTTCTCAGTCTTGGGAGTGGCATGAAAGGCTGCTAGCTCTCTCCATCGGGCGATGAACTTGTCAACTGGCTCACCAGAGTCTTGAGTCAGAGTGAGGAGATCAATGGTTTCCACGTTCCTTTGGACTTTGTAGAAGATTTGATAAAACAACTACTTCATTTCCTGCCAGGTGTGCACATAGTTTGGAGGCAGTCGAGCATACCACTGGAAGGCTGGCCCTTGGAGGGTCTCGACAAACTGACGGAGGAGGAGTCGCCCGTCAGTTGCCGTCTCTCGACAAACTGCTTGGAAGTGGGTAGTATGCTGGTGTGGGGACGTAATATCGTTGAACAGGGGGAGCTTCCCCTTTAGGTAGTGCGGGGGAAATGACACTTGGTCGATGTACTAGGGGTACGACTTCTTGTAGAGCGGCACCTCTAGCATGTCTGGGACCTTGTTCTTGAAGCTATGGCCCATCATGGCATCTATGTTGGTCTGGGAAACCCCGCGGGAAGGAGAGCTGTCTTGGGAGACCGGTGGGGGAGTTTGCCTGGGAACTGTGTCTTCGCCAAACGGGGAATCGTTCTCGTGGTGAGAATAAGGGGAATTAGAGGCTTCTAGACGTTCCATCTTTTCGAGGATGGACTGCATCATTACCTTGAACTTGTTCATCTGCTCTTCTTGGGCATCGTCCGGCTCATTAATTACCATGACAGTAACTGTTTCTTCTTGAAGGTCAGAGCCAAGTGGAGTAATGGACGGTCGGGGTTGGTGAGTCACGCTTGGCAAGTCGGTCTGCAAGGGCTCAACATGCTTCGACTGGACTCGAGCCTTGTATGCTAACCTTGTGAGGACTGGTTATCGACGGTCTTGGGACCGTGGTTTCTGGGCAGTGATCATCGAGCAATACTCTTGGATTGGCTCGACCTTTGGGATCTATAGAGGGAAGAAGGGATTACAAGGTAGGAAAGCACAGAAGGTGGTAACCTCAACTTCCTTGGGGGCTTCTTTGATCAGATTTTGCAGACCTTTCTTCTGCTTGATCTTGAGGCTGCTATGGACCTCATTCCATAACCGAGCCTAAGGCTTGGACTGCCCTGCTTTTCTTGAGCAGGCGAGGGTTGTATCTATTAGTTGAACCAAAGAATGGGGTCCAAGGATTGAGGGCAACATGGGTCACTGCCTTGGAGGTTGGAGGCTCCTGTCTAACATCAGGTCGTTGCCCCGAACTCCTTTGTGGGGCCTAGGTGCACGGCTGACTTGAGGCTGGCTGAAGATGGTACTTTTAGGGAAGACCCTTGAGTACCAAGTCTCGAGGTGCTTGCCTGGTGAGAGATGACTCCGCCTGAGTCGGCAGCAAGGAGGATCCTGTAAAGTTGGTGCGTGTGGACCTTTAGGGTTCGCCGTCTGGGTGAGTTGGGGGTCTACCCGGGCTTGCTCAATTGGTTCGACCTTAAGAGGTCTAGATCCACGAGCTTGTATATGTGAGGGATCATGTAGTAACCTATCTCTCGTAGGGTGAAGCTGTGTGTGCTGAGAGGGAGGACAGAGCGGTCGACCTTGTGTGCTCGAGCTAGCACAGAATTAGCGCTGCCCCGAGCTGTGGGATTCATGGTGTGCGCACGGTTTGGCCTGAGAAGACCTATCCCTGAACACGAGTTTGAGGCAACATGAAAGTTGCCTCGAGGTGTGGCTCAAGTGGTTAGACCGCAAGCTCTTAGGTGTGTGCGTGGAGTGGAGACCCAAGGATTTATGCCTCCATGTGCTGAGCCTCCAGGTGTAGAGATTCGGGTTAGTGCAGGAGTTCTAAGGTTAGCCTTGCCGTGACCCTCAGAGGCGATGGCAACTTGATTGCCTTTCGCGAGAGCGGATAGGGTAACCTTCCAGTGTACCCAACAATATGATAGGCAAGGGACTTGCCAGTAGCAGGGTGTGTGTTGTGTGCGGTAGTGGAGGTGCTATCAATGTAAGGGGCCTTGGTGGAGGGTCCACCAGGGAGAGGAAGCGGGGAGTCAAGGACCTTTAAGTCCCCTCTCGCAGCAACCCAAGAAAGCACCTGGAAGCCGAACTGTGAGTCCTAACTCAGAAGAAGTGCAAGAAAAGAGGCTTGAGCAGCTCGCTTCCCTGGGACAGTCACGAGTCCGGGGATAAGAAAGTCCCCGACTCGAATGAACGGGTTGAATAACCCAGGTGCCCTAGAAAGTAGTGTAAAAAGAAAAAAATGATATTGATCAAACAAGAGCAAACTGGAATGGGTAAGTCCCCAGTGGAGTCTTCAAGCTGGTTAGATGCATCGATCTTACCCTATAGATCTAAATGATCTGACGGCACATATCTCGGGTTTCTAGTGAACCTATGACTTGAGATCTCTCTCTCAAGAACCTTATTCAGGAGCAAGGGCAGGTATACCAATCGATGAGAGAGAAATTTAAGGTGGGTTAAAAACTTACTTGGGCTGGCTCGCGTAGGCGCCTTCTTAGATCATGAAGAAAGTCCCCCAGCTGCTTTAGCTGGTTCGAAAATCGCCTCCCTTGACCTGCGACCACTTTGTTTTCTGCACAACATTAATATGGTTAATTTTCAAGACAAGTGGACGAAAGGGACCCACCCTTGTCTTAAGGCAATGTACGTTCATATGAGAGAGTGATGAAGTGAAAAGTTCAAATAAAGATAGAAAAGAGAAGAGAACTTAATGAATAAGTGAGACTAACATGGCAGCTGAAAAGTTACCGACTCGGAGTGGTAGCAAGACGGGCATGGTACTTAAAACCAGCGCGACGACAATACTACTGAAAATCGAGGCCGATAGAACTACCCCAATCTGATGTGGCAACAAGATGGGCGTGGCACTCAAGACCAGCACGACGACAATACTGCTCAACAGCGAGGCTGCTATAGCAATGCTAGGCTAAGTCTACCTTCAGTCATATGAGAAGGGAAAAATAATGAAGAGAAGAAAAGGGAACGAAGAGAGAGAGAGCGAGACGACGTAGGGAGGAAGAACCCAGATGGCAATGGACCTTGTCGTTGGCATCATGAGAAAACACTGGCGAGGTTCACGGCAATGGCTCCTTGTGAGGGTGTGGAACACAAAAGAGACCCGCGGACGACAATAAGCATTGCCGTTGGCAACGAGAGAAGGCAACACATCTCTTACGGACGGCGATAGCTTTTGGCAAGGTGCACGACGATAACTTCTCATAAGTCACATGGCGATTACCTCTCGTGGAGCGCACGACGATAGGCATGGGGAACAAAGGAAGCATGCGCATGATGATAGACATAGAGAGGCGCGAAAGGAGCCTGCGCGTGGTGATGGGCACCGAGCGAGCGAGAGAAGCCTTCGCACGGCGATAGACACAGAGAGGCACAAAAGGAGCCTGCGCACAGCGATGGGCACCGGGTGAGCGAGATAAGCATACGCACGACGATAGATGCATAGAGGCGCAAAAGGAGCCTACGGGCGACGATTGGCACCGGGCGAGCGAGACAAGCCTGCGTACGATGATAGGCGTCGGGCTCAAAAGAGAAGCTCGCAGACAGCGATAGGTATTGCATCAACCCTTCGTAGACGGCGATGGACATCACCGCCTGTAATAGTCACGCGACAGGGTGAAGCCCCCATGGATGGTAATAAGCTTCGCTACTCACGTTCCTCGCTGAGACGTCAAGGATACACCTGTAGACGGCGATGAGCAGCGCCGTCTGCAAATCTCGCCAAGGGATAGAGATGCACAAATAGAAGGGGGAAAGGTGCTCGCGCATGGCGTTGCCATCGCCATGCGCAAACTGTGAAACCACAGGAAGGAGAAAGAAGAAAAGAAAGAGGCATGCACGACACTGCCATTGCCGTGCATGGCCTCTGCAGGAGGCGAAGAAGAAGAAAGAAAGAAAAGAAGAGAGAGAAAATTTACCTTTGAGCCTAGGGGTATCGGTCCAAAAGTTTCTCTCTCCTTACTCTCTCTCTTCAAACGTGACCAACAATGAGAAGGAAATGGAATTCTATTAAGTAAAAATTCTCTCTTTTTTGAATGGTTTCAAGCCTTTTTGCGTACAATGATGGTACAGGGTATATATAGAATTGTGCCCAAACATGGGTAGATGATCAACCATAATTGTTGGAAATTAAGATTAAAAGGAATTAAAAGAAATTAGAAAATAAGGTGCAAAATGATAGATGTGCCCCTTCCTAACAAGTTGTGGAATTCTAAAACAGTCCTTGTGCTGCCCTAGAATGTGCATGCTTTTTCATGGATGATCCTGGGTCATTCTGATGCCCGGTTGATGGAAAGATGGTTGTTTTCTTGTAGGGTTTGACATGACGATTGATTTGACACCAACTTCGCGCCATGGATCATGTTTTTTGGGCACGATCATGTGACTTAAAATTTGAATGAATCTTGAAACTTTGGATCGATTGTGTATTCGTTTCTTGATGTTTTTCTGTGATTTCTTCACTAGATCACATTGAGCATGCCTTAACGATTGCGGGGCAACAAACGCAGCTCGATTCTGTACCTGAATGAAGATTTTGTAACTTTAGAATTTTGGCCGGAATTTGAAATTTCGATGACGGAATTTACAGTCGCTTCATCTGCTTCGTGTATTGGATCCATCCGTTCATCATGTACGGGGTTTGGACTAACGATAGCCTTAGACCTTACGAGCGCGATGGAATCAGTTTCGCGTAGATCTGGTTCGCGGGCGTTGTGATTCGGCCGCTCAATCGAGGCATGGTGCTGTTGATTTTCTTGCACTTTCTTCACAGATCAGCAACTTCTCTCTAGCTTTTATTCGTGCTCGAATATCATCGTGGGGCGTGCCACATATCAAAACGCTCGTCTCGACGAGACGAACATGCTCCATTAAGTTTGAGCATAATTCAATCTTTGACAAGGGAAATATAAGCATCGTAAGTCACTATTTCTGACTGTCCCTTTAATGGAGTTGAGTTGCAGGGTGGCCGCATGGGAATAGTGTGTGGCTCCTCTTGTTTCACTCTTTCGCCTATCACTTCTTCCTGGAGTGTCCGTTCAAGCTGAAATTTGACCTCTGAGGGTTTTCAACTATGTCAGATCCAATTGAGACACCAAAAATATAGCTCTAGTTATAGGGTCTGTTTCAGGGTGCTTGAGGTTGATTCTGCCGAAACTGTTTCTCAGTATGCGCTGCCTTAGACATGTCGGATTACGACGAAACATGGCATGAGACTTTTGAGAGTCCTCATAAAGATCTTGACCAGTTCTCGGACTATTTTGAGACTGTTAGAATTTCCACTGTGTGTTAGGCTTTATTGATCGGGGACCCATCATGATGAAAAATATCTTCCAACAGTGTTCCTTTCATCTTCACTGATAAGAGGTCAAGTAATATCCGTTTATTTATTAAATTCCCTTCTTCACTTGCGTTGTCATTTTATTACAAAAGTTGTGGATATGTTTTATAGATATTTTCTTTTCTTTTGCAACTCTTTGAAGCCCCAATCAAGAACATGCATTGCTACATGAATTGTTTCCTTATATATATACCATTCTCCTCAAAGTTTATGGCCTTCTTACGCCATTCATTGCATTGCATAGTTGACAATTAACGCAAATCAGCTCGTATTGTACGACCTTGTTCATCCCTTACGCACCGTTCCTTGGCTTTTTTTGTCCATCACTTCAAGATGTATAAGGTGGGATCTTAAAAATGGTTTCTATTATGAGAACAATTAAAATATATCAACAAAGTCATCCAACAAACTCAAACAATTGATAGCTACAAGTTGCTTTCATTTCAGGTAGATTTAATATAACAATGAATATCCTCTTCTCTTTATCATATTTTGAAACTTTAAATATAATGTTTTCCAAGAGCAATTAAAGACAACTATCTGAAGCCCCTACTACCCCAATCTTCTCCAAAAGCAAACACAAGCATTCACATCCCATCTGCAGGAAACATAACGCGAGGTTGGGGTGGTGCACAAGCTCCTCTAAATCATGCATTCGTTTGTTTGCTTTTTTTACCTTGTAGTTTTCTCGCATCGCAAGCTTCTTCAACTTGGGCTTTGAAGCCCAAACATGGTGGCGTTGATAAGGGCAACAACATCACGCAATAAATGACAGAAAATAGGAAAAATGATAGGTTTAGCAGAGAATCAGGATAGCAAAAAAAATGGAAGAATCCAAAAGAAAATCCAGAAAGGAAAAGAGGAAACAAAGAAAGACAAGAAAGAGTCCTACTCAAACAACCCCAAATTGTCTCTGAGTATTGATAAGAAATTCAACGTCTACTACAGAGCCAAGAGAAAACCACAATATGGAACCTTGGGGCCGTCAAAAGGCCAAGCCCCATATCAACGTTAACATAGGCCATTAAATACAAAGGTATACGAGAATCTTGAGGCAACAACCCAAGGCCAAAAGACTGACAACAGGATACTAAGGGGAGATCTTGTCTTGGGCGTTAACTCATACTGGGAAGAAGAGAGTTGAGGGAAAGCCATGAAGGACGACAACCAAGAAGAGATCAACGATGAAAGAGGGCAAAGGTGGAAGGGAAAGAAAAAGAAAGGAGAAGCAAATGGGAGGGGTGGAAAGAGGAGATGAACAAAAGGAAGAGGAGGGAGAGAGAGGGGGAGAGGAGAGAACACCTAAACTCTGAAAATAAACAAACGAAAGGGCTTACACCTAAACTCTCAGAATAAACAAAAGAAATGGCTTACACCTAAACTCTTAGAATAGGAAAAAGAAAAAGGTCAAAAAGAAGGAGAAATGATGCACAAAGAGGAAGAACAAAAAATGGAACAGATAAGAGGTAGGGGGAAGGAGGAAGAGAACAAAAAAGAGAGATAATAGAGAAAAAAGAGATAACTGGGCTCAAAAGAAAAGGGAGGACTAATAAGGTGACTCCCAGAATGGCTAGATCTGACCTATCTGTGTCAAGATTTGGGCCAAAACTTGGCTCAAACGTAACAACTGGCTGAGGCAGCTGCTGCAGGTAGTGGCTCTCTCTCTAGGCAGAGGGGGTGGCTGCTGCTGGCGATAACTGCTGTTGGCAAAGGCTAGGCATATCTACTAGGATTTTTCCTCAAAAGGACGCAAGGTCGAAAGGTCATTGGAGCTTAGCAATGCTAGTGTAGGCAAAGGTGGCGGCTAGGGAAGCAGCAGTGAAGGCACTATCTTGGTGGTGAGGGTGGTTGGAAACGCAGCGGCGATGACCCGTCTAGGAAATCCTAGCAGAGTGTCTTGAATGGAAAATGCTCATTTAACATATCATTATAATATAATTCCTCTTGGAATTTGTTAAACATTGGTTTGGTATAAATGCATGATAATTCTTTCTCCATTGGAAAATACGTCTTCAAAATCCAATGCTTGTGAGCTGATTCAAAGTTTGCATCTCTCTCCTTGCTAACTGACTATCTAATGCAAGAGTATAATTGTCAATAAATTCTTTTAAATTGCTTTTTATATTTACATAGCCATCAAAAAATGAATCCATATTCGCACTTTGTTGGGTTGTAGACATCTGTGCAAAAATGTTGTTGTTCATGAATGCCAGAGCCCATTGCTTACGAATGTCATACATTTTGATTAGCCATTCATTCTCACTTGAATTGAAGCAACCAATGATTTTTTGCCAATGCGATTCAAACTCCTAAGTTGATGTAGAATTATGGATGCTTTTGTGAAAATTATCACTAAAGCTTTTTTCATATTCTGTATAAACTGAGACAACTTTCTGGTATTTTCTTTAGAATGTGCCATAAGCAAAGGTAATGGCAAGTATTTTGAAATACTCATATGAAGGCTATTCCCATTCAGTGATTATTGAAGTTGGACCGTGGCCAGATATTGATTGAAGCTGTGTTAAATAGCCAAATAAATGACTCTTCACTTTCATCAACTAGTAGAGCACAACCAAATAACACAGATTGATTATAGTTAATTTACTTCCGGGAAAAGCACAAAAGGCATTTGATACTTGTTTGTCAATTAAGTTGTGTCAAACACAATATCCCCAAAGATTCTAATTAAATGTCTACTCTCATCTACTTGCATGGCATAGACAAATGCAAGATTCTTAGATTGCATATTCCTAAAATATTCAAGGATGAGTTGAACATCTCCTTTTTGAAGTCCCTTTTACCAACTTTTGACAATGTGATTTTGACAATGACGATCAGTGAATGCAAGATCATCACTTCCACCCACTTCTTGGCTAAGCACAGATATTATAAGTAGCAGACATAATCTTGCACTCGTGTATATATCCATAATACATTGTGTATGTAAGTAGAGATATTTAACTTCTCAAGGCTCTCTTAGCAAATGATTGTGATCTTTAACAAATTTTTCAATATCAATTTTCTTCACCATCTAACATAAACCCATTTCAAGTAATTGCACTTGGTTTTTTATCTCTATTTTCATTGTCCATATATTTCTTCTCTCGGAATCCTTGTTTTGAATAAATAAATCTCCTAGCATTAGTATTTAGTAGTTCCATCATGCATATATGCATACAAAAACCTACCCACCTAGCATATTCATTATAGAATTCCTATGCTACTTCATGAGATTCGAATCCCATGGCTTCAAATAGTTCAAACTTAACATTTTTAATAGATTCAATTACAACTTTTATTATGGAATTTTCTATCATTTTATTATCACCATTAACGTAATGAGAAGCTGCTGCCAAATCTTCAATTGTATATTCATCGTCACCTACAACATAGGTAATACCCCAAGAATCCATCTGACTGTAACGCATAACAACATTGATAAGGGCATGTCTTTGACCTTCATCAGTATCTATGACAATATGTATACAACAATAACCTATGTAGAAAACATCACTCCCATGAGGACTTTACATTTTTAACAATATTCAATCATATATAAGATAAGAGATTAGCAGAGAGAGATTAAATTTAAACAAAATATCAATTTAACATGGCTTTCAACAAATATCAAAGCTAAGTATGGTTGAGTGAATATTAATAGTCAACTAGAATATGAAAAGAACATGGAAAAGGCAAAATAAATGTTGCATTCTTCTACAATAACAACATATAATCCAATAAAATCATTTATTCTTGCCAACTTAATGTATCTCTACACTCGTTTGATGCTCAAAAATACTATCCAACAATAAATACTAAAAAATACTATCCAACATTGAATCCAAGAAGAATGAAAATAACCATATAAGCTATAACCTTTGCACCAATACCTACTCAATACACACTAATTGAGAGAACTTCAACATAAGGTGAACCCAAAAAAAGCAAATAAGTACTTCAAAAATTTAAAAGGAATGAAAATTAAAAAATTTATTCATAGATCCAAAATTTTGAAGGGAAAACATAACAAAGAATACTCTAACCCATCTTATAATTATGTGAAATTAATCAAAAAAGAAAATAAGCTAATACAAATAGAGCCTAAGAAAAACTCAAATTATTGGCACAATTATTTTAGTAAAATTAAACAACCGATGATAAATATCCATCTTGAAATAAAGCTAGAAATTGAGAGTCTATGTTATGGAGATAGAATTGAAAAAGAAACACAATGGACTAAATTCCCAAAACAAGTATGTTTTTGTAAAACTGAAATAAGGACATATATAATTGCCTTAATTTTTTAATGAAAGCAAAATAAAAGAAATAACAAACAAAATAAAATCATTAAAAATGAACTTAGAGCACAAAAGAAGTGAGAATAAATTAAGAACAAATCCTTAAATATTATGGAAGAAAAAGGGATGCAGAATCAAAATAATAGGATAAAGAAACTCCCACAAAATCTAGATTATTAGCTATTTAGTTTTGTAGAAAACTGCAGTAGGAAGCAATGCCTGGAGCCAAACGAAGTAATAAAACAAAAACAAAAATAGAAAAAACAAGGAGCAAAGATGAACATAAAAAGACCTAAATAAATGAGAAAAGCATGACAAAGAAAGAAAGAAATGCAAGGAAATATGAATGCACACAAAATATAGAAATTATACCACATATATGTAGATCTAAGAGGTTGAATTGGATATTACGGGAAAGGGGACAAATCATAAGAAAGAAGCCGTTGACATAAAAATAGAGGAATAAAATAAGACATTGAGGCAACAAAATTGAAAAAAAGGAATATGTATCAAAACACATACGAGAAAAAAAGAAAGAAGAAGTGCGATAAATGAGAATGTCCATTCTCATAATATGATCATAATTTGGGGATCTTCTTTGTTGTATGTACATCACATAAGTGCATCTAAAAATGCATGTCCATTTGTTTACGCTCTGAGATCCGCTCAAATCTTAGAAAATTTTAGTTAAATTTGAAAGGGTAGAGAAAGTAGGGTCGTTTGAATTATGGGCCCAAGAATAACAGAGAATTATTCCCATCTGATTCTTTCGCGGATCCACTGGTAACCAGCTTCCAAATCTATGTATTTTGCTTTAAAAACTATTAATTTTTTTTTACCAAATATGGAATAATAGAAATAAAGAAAATAAAACTAGATTAAAGATTAAAATTTACTAAAATTGAATGAAGAAATGGCACTTACCTCTGAAACCCAAAACCCGGAGTTTCGGGCTTGGATCAGGTTGCTTTTTTTATTTGCGCTATCATCTTTTCATTATTAAAACCAGGACAATTTCCTGCTGAAAGCCTGAAAACTAGGGCTCATAGGAGGAACGGCTAGTTCTTGATGTATTTTCTGAATTCGAATCGTCCTGGCCGATTCTCAATCCAAATTGGTTGGTTCCCGTTTTTTAAAACACTAGGTAAAACCTTATATTACGATCAAACCACCCCAAGCCAAAAACAAAGCAATATTGTTTTATGCGGGCTAGACCACATTTCTACATATGAGGTTCAGAAAATGTAAAGCCTCCACCTTAAAGATGGATGCAAGTAGGTGTTCCATCTAAAAACAATGGAAACTAATGGTCTAAATTGAATTTATGACAATGAATTTACTTCATCTTATTTTACATGTTTGTATTGAAAATCTCACCTTTCTAACGCTTTATTTTATTTTGTGACCCATTTGTAATCGAGAAGGTAATTATCCTTAATCTTCATCCATATCACCCTAGACTTATTTAGTAACACATACCCTATTGTTTAATAATATTATTAAAAATATATTGTTATATAACTAATAATGATTTTAAAAAATACATATTTATTTATATAATTAAATTTATAAATTTGAGAACTATTTTTTACTCATTGTGAAATTATAATTTTTATTAATACCAAATAATGAAATTTAGGAAAAATATCATTGAAGGGAAAGAATCTCCTTAAAACATTAAACGGGTCACGTTATCTCTATTAATATTTGAAGCCACACATTATCCCTAAATTTGACACCCTCTCCCCCCCCCCCCCGCCCCCCAAACAAAAAAAGAAACCTCAACTAAATGACAAAAAACCCCCCATTGTTATATATTTGTACAAAAACCACACACTATTTAGTCTTAGTATTGCAGACTAAATAGGAGTGTTTTAGTAATTTAATAGTACAAAGTATTTAAGTGCAAAATGATAAATTATCCCTACATATTGTACATCATTAATGCTAAAAAGCGAAAGTCATAGGTACTTTTCTACTTTCTACACATCCTATCTTTCTAAATTTTTTCTATTATACCCTAAATTTTAATTTTTTGTATTTATCCTAGTCAAATAGTTTTGAGACCAAAACGCCTTATTTTATTTTTATATTTCTCTCTCCACCCGTTCTTTCTCTCTCTACCACTCACATGCCCATAATGTGGTCCATTCCAAGGTGTGCGGGATCGAAAATTTATTTGCGGTCTGGCACAAAAACGTGCGGACCGCATTATGGGCATGTGAAAGTTACTTGAATCCAATGCGGTCTGGCATGTTTTTGTGTCGGACTGAAATTTTTTTTTGTAGTTCGACATGTTTTTGTGTCGAATTGTAAAAACATTTTCAATCCGACACAAAAAAGTGTTGAACCACATTATGGGCATATAAGTGGTAGAAAGAAAAAAAATGAGGGAGGGTACAGAGAAATGATGGTGGGTAGAGAGAGAGAAAGAGAAATGGGTAGAGAGAAAGAAAGAGGATGGGTGGAAAGAGGTAGAGAAAAAGTAAGAGAGGATCGCATGTCTAAAAGGTCAAAGAGAAAAAAACATAAAAGAGAAAGAAAAATGACATTTTGGTCTCAAAATGTTTTGACTATTTAATTGGGGTAAATACAAAGATAAATAATGTAGGGGCTTAAAGTATAATACAAAAAATATTAAAAGATAAGATATGTAGAAAGTTGAAATTAGAGATATCTATAATTGTCCTTACTAAAAGAAATATATTATTTATTTGTAATGTGGTATCACTAGGGGTATTTTTGTTATTCAATTGAAGGGTCAAAATGGAGCCCACTAGAGGTATTTCTGTTATTCGATTGAAGGGTCAAAATAGAGCTAGAGTTGGTGATTGTTTTTGCATTTCAACTACCATCCAAGGGCTATCCGGGTATTTTTAATTAAAATAAAAAAAAACCTCAAATATCATTACAAATAATTTGACCCATTTTGATGATATTTTAAGGTTTGATGCCCTTTATTGATATTTTCCCTTTTGAAACCGGGGAGGACAAATTAGGGTTGGAGGGCATGAAATGCGAAAAGAAATGGGCGGCAAGGGGATGTGGGGCAAAAATTGCGTGGACACAGCAAAGTCCCGCCTCTTCCCGTTTTAAAACCCCCTTCTCACACATTTTTTCCCGCCTCTTACCTCTCTCCTTCTAAAACACTTCCATTCCCATCATCAAAACTCAACCCCTCTCTCTCTCTCTGTAAAATTCCTGAAACACCATCGAGATCTCAGAGATGCACACGGGATTGAGAAACTACACCAGGAGGGAGGAGAGACTCCACAAATACCTCAAACCAGGGGCTCTAGCAAAGATAAGAGACCGCAAGATCCATGCCAGGACCCAACTCTTTTTTCCATCTAAATTACAACTCCTTTTCCCGTCTGAACTACGGCTCGGATCGTCTTTTAATGGCATTGATCTTGCGGTTCAGACGATTAATAACAGCAATCTTGAGAATAATAACAATGGCGGCCACGGGTTGATGGCTATTGAGGACGTCCCGTGTTTCTCGTCATCTGTTAGGGGTTTTGGGCCTCGCTTTCCTCAGAGGAAGAAGCTGATTGCATCAAAGGCGGTTTTTGCCCTTCCTCCACCTTTGAGCCCTGTTGTTTCACCTGAGCCTAGAGCTCCTGAATCTATGATTGATGTTTTTGGTACAGATCTCGTTATTGCACACTGAAATTTTAATGGAAAACAGTTTCTGTTTACTGTTATTATAATGGCTTGTATTGATGGATCCATGCTGCTTTCTTCCTTTCATTCCTTTCTTTCTCTCTTTGAGTATTCTTTCCTGGTTTGTGACTTGGGTTTTGGATGGAATTGGTATGCCTAACTTCATTTTATGTCTTTTCCCTATTTGGGTTTTTCATGGATTTGTGTTTTTACTAATGCATCCAAACGTTCACGGTTCTGATTCATTTATTTTGCTTTGTTTTTTTTTCGTTTTTCTTTTTTTAATATGTTGTTGGTTCAATGTAATCTGATGATGGTAAGCTCTGATTAATAGAGATCTTGGGTAGAACTTACTTTGTCTGATTGGTTGATCATCTGGTATCTGAGGGATATTTCATTTATAATTTATCCCTGAGATGGAGTTCATGAATTTCTTTGCCATAGTTGATTTCAGTTACTTTTTTTTTTTGTTTTTGTTTTTGCCTGTTCCTTTCTTTATCTATGTTCATCTTCTTTTTGACAAGTTCTCTAAGTGTTATCATTTAGATTACCTATAAGAATGTTGCTTGATATGTATGCTGCTTAGACTGATTTTTTTTTAATGAGGTTTGATGCAATTATAATGTCGATCCTTCTAAAGGACTTCTTGTTGGTTTGTGATTTTTTTTTCTATGTTTTTCCCTATTATTTCCTGTTGATTTTATGGCTGCTGCTTATTATTTTATATTCTTACCGTTTAGCATTTTTTTTTGAGGAGGGACATAAATGGATATAAAGCATTAGATTGTCCTTTTGCAAGTGATCGATTTGGATTTTAGCTTTTTCTTTTAGTATTTATCCTTTTCTTTATCTTTTGTTTCCTTTGATAGTAATCATTTCTTAGTTTTTCTATAATCTGGACATCCATGGCCTTTAATTGGTCTTGAACAGATACTATAGCTTATCATAAATATTGATGATTTTGAAACGATTCTTCATTCCACTATATGAAGCAGCATATCTGTGGTGTGAACTGTTTATAATTGATTGTGTGAAAGGTCTCTAATAGTCCTTAAAAAAAGAACACCTCTTCACTCAGAATTTGGTAAAATGCCATACATATTGGTTTTGATGTCCACTTCCATTTTTGCTACTAGGGTCTCACAATCATTGAATCACTGAACCCCTTGAATTTGTAATGATCTAGATCCTGACATACGTTTTTCTTGCTTTTTTCTGTGGCTCTTTTTCTCTATGGGGTCTTTGTGATAAAAAAAGAAGAGAGGTTCTAGCCTTTTTTGCGGATCTTGCTCTTTCAGAACATCCCTTGCTGGTATGTGATGCTCTTGCCTTGATCTCTCTTTTCTGGTTGCTCTGTTTTTATAGGGTATTCTTTTATTGTTTTGCTCTTAAGTCATTCTGTTTATGTGCACAGCCCAAGAGGGTTATCATCCATTCTGTATTAATCTGGTTCTTTATTAATTCGTGCCCATTTATGCCAAAGCAAGGACCTTGCATGGGGGTTGAAATATTTTGCAGAAATCTGGCATCCAAAAGATAAAACAAGGACAGGTGTTTAACCATGATGGCACATAAGCTCATAAGTTATTTCATTGCATTTATCTGGGTACCCTTCCGTTTTCAAGTCTTGTTAATCTTTTCTCTTAAATTTCATTTTTTCCTGATTGCTTTGTTGTTTCTTTCTTTCCTTGTTGGATCAATTATTTGAAGCATGAATTGTTCATATAAATAAGTTAATATCACCTTCAGCTGCTTATGCGGAATATCACAATCTGATTGTATAATGAATTGTGTAGTACTCTCAATCTTGTTGTGGTTATTGCCTGACCTCTGAGGTGCATCATTTCCGTTTGAATCAGTTTCTTGCATGTGAAGTTGATCTCTGATCATATAACTATGGCTCCCTAGTAGATGTCCATTTTGGTTGCTCAAATGTCAGGGACATGCTGATAAGATTTGCCATTGCACTAAATTTAGTATACGAGTAATGTGGTTCATGTTACTTTAACCATATATGCACGATGACTTGTGGTTCAGATGAACCATTGTTATGCTAGAGCACACAGTGACAGACATGAGGGGAGTGGTGTTATCTCTACTATTGGTTATTAGGTATTGACAGTTAAAATAATATCTATATTATTATATCCATGTGCTATGTATTACCTAATCCAATACAAGTGTACATTTCCAAAGGCCTGTAATTCTGATACTGGATGCATTTTTACTGACCTTTATATCATTTACAGAAGGAAAAAGTTTATATAAGGTGTCAACCATATACAGTACGGGTAAGGTGCACCTAAAAAACCCACTAGGGAAGGTTGTTCCTGTACTGGAAAATCCTCAAATTGATCATATCAATCTTGAGATTCATAGACATGAAAAAAAGAACTAGTCTAAAAATAGTTCATCTTTTAACACATTATCTGGACCATCCATTTTCAAGATTTTCAAGTTTGTATAGATCTGCTTGGTCATCACTATTTTTGGAATTTTAAATTTTATAGTTGGGGGCAACGATGGATTTTCATATCATCGCAAGGCTTTGCGGTATGGAAACTGCATTTTCGGCATAGTTTTGAGGTGCACCTTACTTCAATAATATAAGGTTGACACCTTATACAAACCCCACACTTTGCAGAATGATATTCTAGGCCATTTGTTATGGCCTTGTTACATTTGAGGCTCTTGTTTCTTTATATGTTTGTCTGTTAAATCACTTTCTAAAGTTCCCCAGGGGTTAGGACTATCAAATGGTTAGTGATTTTACGATCTTGGTCTTATTTAGGAATTTTCCATTTGGTTTTCAATAGTCATTTTTGCCCCCAAGTTTGTTTTGGGAGGATTGAAGTATAATTTTGTTGTTTTTTTGTAATACTCAATAATTGTTGTTTTTTTGTAGTACTCAATAACTGCTATTTACTCTTACTCTGTTACCCACTTTGTTGTACTTCATAACACATTTTGTGAGCATAATTTTTTTTTTTTTTTTTTGAGGATTTCTCTTCAATTTTTGTTGCCTTGATTTGGGAGTTATGAATGGTTCTTCTTATGCTAAAGGACTAGGAACTTCCACTAGATCCTTGTCATCTCACCAGCTCTTTTACTTTATTTCTCTGTATGTTCATTGAAGTTCTTGCTTGCTGGGTGTAAGTAGACAATTGCAAATGATAAGAGAAACGATATAATACAATGATTAAAATGGAAGTGATACTTTATATGAATGATGTACTGCTCATTTTGTAGATTCACTCATGGTTCCCTTCAAGTTTCCTTGTGGCTCAAAGGCTCTAAAAAGCTTCTATTTACTTTTGCCTGGTTGAAATTATAAATGCTTTCTTTTCTTTTATTTTTAAGAACTCTCCTATAGCTAAAACAAGACCTAGCATTTGTATCTTTAAGCCTGGTGAAGCTTGACTTGTCAACTGCCAGTTGTTGAAACTTTGATGAATCGATATGTTCAAGCAGTGTTTCATAACTAAGCCGATTCCATCGAGACTCGGTCGAGTAACTCGGCCTTGCACTAGTGGTGAGACGAGTTTGACCAACCCCAAAATAACCCCCTAATTTTTTTTAAAGAAAATGTTAAAAAATCTGGAAATAATAGAAACAAGCAATATATTGCATAGATATGATTTTTGAGATGATTTTGATAGTTTTCAGGATGATTTTGGGTCTTTCACATTTTTTATTTTTTTGAAATATTAAAGGCATTAATCAAAAATTTTTAACAGTCCATATTTTATAGTTTTTTTTTCATCTTGTTTCACCTTTTAATGATTTCTATTAGGGAAAAGTTTATATAGAGCTGAGGCTCTAAACAATCAAATAAAAGCCTACCTCAAAAATTTCACTAGAAGAGATTGTTTTGATGCCCAAATATCTTGAAATTGATCATCTCGACATCAAAATGCATGGACATGGGAAAAAAGTGGATTTAAAGTTTTGGAAATAATGTATTTTGTAATGTATTTTTGGACTGTCAATTTTCAAGTATTCATAGATCTGTCAATCTACACTATTTTTGAAGCTTTAAACTTTATAAATAAAGATGAAAATATATTTTAAGGCTATCACAAAGATTTCTAGCGTTGAAACCACATTTCTCAAAACTATTTGAAGGTAGGTTATAATTTGATTTTTTAGAGCCTGGGATCTATATAAACCGCACCGTTCTATTAGCTCTAAGTTCGATTGAATGATTTTTGGTTATTTTTTGAAAGTTCTTCCTTTTTTGGCCCAACAAGGTTGTAGTCCATAGCTATTCTATATTATGCTGAAAGGGCTAAGTGTGCGATCGGTTATTTTGAATATTCTCATGCTGTATAGTGATGATGACATTTTGTTCTCCGGACCGGAAGGCATCCCTGTCTGTCTACCTTGAATCATCCCTTCCTTCCTTCCATAGAAGAAAGATTAAGGGTGACTCCACATGGGGCTCGCTCTAGTCATTGGGCTAGGCCAAGGGCCAAGTACGTTGCTTGAGTCGAGTTTCAAAACACTAAGTTCAAGGTTTTTGGGCTCCTTTTTGTTTTGTTTTGTGGTTATTCGTATGCAGATACTTTTAAAGAATTCAATTTATTCAAAATTTATTCTTGTAAAGGAATTGTCACATCTGCCATATTACAATCAACTGACATGGCCTTGTATTATCCTACTGATTTGCTAAAAGCTAGAGCATAATGTTTACCCAATAGATTGAAACACTTGAATTTGATCATGTCTAACTTGTCAAAGTGAACCATGAACGTTCCTTACCGGACTTCCCTCAGTTCTTAGTGAGATTTTGTGATACTATTTACTGAATGGAAGCTTCCTCAGGAACATTATCTTTTCATTGTAGCAGGTTTTAGTGGCCAATTATGGCGCTCTATTACTGGTTGTGTCTGTGCTTCCTAGATTTCTCAATTACCTTTTTCTCCAGCCATGCCATTCTCCTTGACCTCCAAATTCTTCAAGTCTCATGCTTCCTTCAGGAGGGCCCCTTTGATTATGTTCATTGACATCCTAGTACTCATTTGAGGGTTAAATCTTAAATTCTCATTGGATTGTGGATTGAAGGTGTGCTGAGTGTCTCTCCACCCCCATCCCGACCCCCTCTTTTTAAAAGTATTTTTTCTCAGTTCTAGCTTCCATGAATATTTATTTTTTGATTTAGGGGTTGTTTGGTTCATTGGCAAACTCTCACGAGCGAAATTTCTAATGCATCCCTGGGTGGAAAGCTGATAGTTGCCATTCTCCCATGAAATGGCATATATCTTTTTATAACAATGTGCCTACATGTATTTCCCTGAGATAGATTTTTCATGAGCCAAAAGTGGCAAATTAGCTTGGTCAAATGGAAATCTCTTTGGTAGAGATAGATTTCTGATGAAACAAATGTGCCCTTAATGGCTTCCCTAGGAGTAAAAAATCAACAGTTTGATTTTCTTAAACCTTTATTCCCTTGACCCTAATAAGAATGAATTCAAGAATTTGAAAAAATTCTTGGATGGCACTCCAAAATATCTTTCGTAGCATCAGGTGTGTGATGTGTGTCATATTTATGTAAAAGTTTAGATACTGTGGGGATGAAGTATCCTGATTCATGGAGGCAAAAATTGCCTTTGTAGAGTTGAATTCATTTCCAACAAGGACACTTGTATGGGTAATTTGGCCTGTGCATATCATAATGGACAACTTCATTGTGTAGCACAATGCTCAACATTGTGGTGAATACTTAAAAAGTGTGTTTGTATTTGCAAAGTTCAGATGCGGTAGGCCAAAAGTTTCCCTTGTCATAGTTGAACTTGAACTCAACAATTTTGCCATTGGATGAACACTTGTTCGACATGTATGTAATTATAGACAAGTCTAGACCCTTTAGACATGAAGTGTCCCAGCTTATGGAGGCAAAACTTGCCTCATCAAGAGTTGAACTTGTGATATCTTGTTTTAAAAGCCACAGTAATGGTCATATGTCGTACAAGAAAGTATATGCAAATTTAATTGCTACTATAAGTCGCAAAACAAACATTATTTTGTAAGCGAATATAAAACAAGGTTGCAAGGTTATAATGTAGAATTAAGGTCTAACTAAAAAACCCGTCAAAGGAGACTGTTTTGATGTTGTCATAGTTGTTTGGTAGTATTTTATTTTTTATTTATTTTTAACTAATCGGAATGATATGAAATTTGAAGTGTGTGTATATCTTAGTGAGGTGCACCTAATAAAAATATGAAACAAAATAGTTCGTAAAATATAAATTGATCAGAATACCCCCATAAATTTTTGAGGGTATTTCGATCAATATATATTTTACGAATTATTTTTTTCATATTTTTATTAGGTGAGTCTCACTAAGATGTATACATGCTCCAAATTTCAACTAATTTAGATTTGTAGAAAACAAATGAAAATTGAAACACTATCCAATAACTGTGATCGTGCGATGAAGTTTGGATGGTGATGATGGTAGGTAAAATCACTATTCATTTTCACCTATGGAATATATATATATATATATATATATATATATATATATGGAAAAGTCTTTCCAATGCCTATAGGCAAAAATAAATAGTGATTTTTCCTACCTTCATCACCGTCCAAATTTCATCGTGCGGTCACGATTGTCTGGTAGTGTTTTATTTTTTATTTGTTTTCTACAAATTGGAATGATCTGAAATCTAGAAAGCACGTACATCTTATTGAGGTGCATCTAATAAAAATATATAAAAAATTATCCGCAAAAAATAAATTGATCAAAATACCTCCAAAATATTTTAGGGTTATTTTGGTCAATTTTTTTCATGTAAAATATTTTTTTTATAATTTTCGAAGATTTCCCTATTTTTGATGAATACAAGCTTCAAGTTTCAAGTCATTCCGATTTGTATAAAAAAAAAATGACAAATAAAATACTACCAGACAATCGTGACCATGTGATGAACTTTAAACGGTGATAAGGTAGATGAATTCATTTTCGCCTATAGGCATTGTGTAGTGTTCTCTTATATATATATATATATATATATATATATATATATATATATATATATATATATAGGGAAAAGTTTTAATAAGGTTGAAACCTTAAAATGTAGAATCACAGATGCAGTTAAAAAATCTATTAGAAATGTTGTTTTAATTCTGAAAAAATCCTCTAATCGATCATTTTGACATTGAGATGTATGAATATGAAAAAAAAAGGTTTTTGAGTCTCGAAAATACATTTTGCATCACATTATCTGAAATTTAGAGCGTGTATTCATGGAATTTGTATTATATTATGATACAACCGTTGCATTAGATCATTGATTATATATATATATATATATATATATATATATATATATATATATATATATATATATATATATATATATATATATATATAGGAAGATATTACAAAGCGCCTATAGGCGAAAATAAACAGTGATTTCGCCTACCTTCATCACCGTCTAAAGTTCATCGCATAGTCACGATTGTTCAGTAGTGTTTTATTTTTCATTTTTTTTCTACAAATCAGAATGATCTGAAATTTAGAGCGTGTATTCATGAAATTTGCATTATACTATGATACAACCGTTGCATTATATCATTGATTATATATATATATATATATATATATATATATATATATATATATATATATATATATATATATATATATATATATATATATATATATATATATATATATAAGAACTACAGAATGCCTATAGGAGAAAATGAACAGCGATTTCGCCTACCCTCATCACCGTCCAAAGTTCATCACACGGTCACGATTGTTTGGTAGTTTTTTATTTTTCATTTTTTTTTCTACAAATCAAAATGATCTGAAATTTGGAACATATATTTGTAAAACATAGGCGAATCTACGAAAAATATCAAAAAAATATTTTACATGAAAAAAATTGATCAAAATATCCTTGAAACATTTTAGGGGTATTTAGGTTATTTTTATTTCTATGGAATTATTTTTTTTATATTTTTATTAGGTTTACCTCACTAATATGTACATATGCTCAAATTTTAGATCATTTTGATTTGTACAAAAAAAATAGAAAATAAAACACTATCTGACATTCGTGATTGTGTGATGAACTTTGGACGTGATGAGGGTAGCCAAAATCACTGTTCATTTTGGCCTATAGGCATTGGAAAGAATTTTCAGTATATATATATATGAAAAAAGCTGGGGTTAGCCCACTAGCTCATATGAACATATGAGCTCAACAGTCCAGATTGAATCTGGGCCGATCTGACTATCACAGATGTCCGGTAGTGTTTAAATTTATTTATTTTTCTACAAATCTAAATTACTTCAAATTTTAGGTATGTGTTCATCAAAAATAGGTGAATCTTCAAAAAATATAAAAAAAATATTTTACATGAAGTAAATTGACCAAAATACCCTTGAAAAGATTTGGGGGATATTTTTGTCATTTCTATTTTTCCGAAGTTTTATATTTTTAATAGGTGCGCCTTGATGAGAAGAACACACCTAAAATTTTAAGTGATTTACATTTGTAAAAAATAAAATAAAATTCAAACACTACCAAACATCTGTGATCGTCAGATTGGCCCAGATCCAATCTGTACCGTTGGGCTCATATGTTCATATGAGCTAGTAGGCTAACCCCAACGTTTTCATATATATATATATATATATATATATATATATATATATATATATATATATTGTCTTTACTTTGTTCTATATGGTAACCAAATTTTTGAAAAAAATCTCCTAATTCTTTTTTGCCTGTCATATTCTGTTTATCCAATTGTTTTTTTAATTTCATGTCTGTGCAAAGGGTTAATCCTTTAGCACATATTTCTGCTAACAATTCTCCTAGAGTATAAGCAGAATATTTTATAGTTCCACCATGTTTATTTTTTAATCTGATTCTAACTTTTTCAACTAATAAATGTGGTAGTCCTGAAATAAATTTTTCTTTCCAGTGGTCTAGATGACTATATTCTCGGGATAAGAGTCTTGAAAAGAAAACATCCTTATACCATTTATAATGTGATAAAGTTGGACATCTCAAATTAGAAAGTAAGTCTTCAGATCGGGCTTCCATTAATGTAGTACTCCCTACAAAGTGAAGTGTTATAGTATAAATGAGTGTATTAACAACATCACTTTCAGAATAGAGGATATCTTGATTTTGTTCATTCTTTACAGTCCATTGTCGAGTATTGGTTAAAATCTGATTTTTTAGGGTTTTAAGGAGGTGAAAATCCCACCATCCTCTTAACCAGCCAGTAAATCCACAGACTATGGCTTTGGCGACGTCTTGATCTTGGTTGCCAACCATTTTGCAGGCTGAACATACATTGTCATATGTTTCATAGTATCTAATATTTGGGTTTCAGCCATACCATTAATATTCCAATTTACTATTGATCTTCCTGAATAGGAAGTTGTATGAGATATTAAATCTTCTTCAAATTGAATATCTACTGGTGTGGGTCTAAGATGGTAAGGTCTGGCAGTAGCAGGTTTCCAACCTTTTCCATATGCTGTTCTCTGGATTTGTCGAGTATTTGATTATGTGAAGGCTAATGTCTGGTGTTCAATAGTGTCTTCTATTATTGGTATTTATTCCTGAAGAGTTAATGTAGAAGATTCTGGTATTAATTTTGATTTTCCTCTTACGTCTTTTATATCTAAATCAGCTAATTTGGATATAAGTTGATCCATTAAAGTTTTATTGTTTTTAATCATACTGAATTTATTTAATGCGGGAGGAGGTTTAAATAATAAAGTCTTTTTGGGTTCTGGAATTGGATTTGGCCTTATCATATTTTCTATTCTCATAGTTTGTTTACCTATGGATTGCATATATAAGTTTGTATAATTATTTTGTTCAATAATATGTGGAATTAATTATGTTCGATGAACAATTTCTCCAGTTGTCATTTTATAAGGAGTAGTTCTTGTTTCAGAAACAAGTGAACTCTCTCTTTCCTTATTATTAGATCCTTTGATAATAACGCTTTTGTCTAGAGGATGTATACTAGTTTCATCCGAGTCAGTTATTTGTTCATTAACTTCATTTTGTAATTCTAATATTTTTATTCTATTTTTCAGATGATTTATTTCTATTTTTGCTTCATTTACTTATCGTTTTAGTTTAGCTATAGTAGGTTCTTTTTGTATATTTTCTTTTTGGCTAATTCTTTTCATTATATAAGCAAAATTATATTCATCTGGTGGTTTTATTAAAGGAGCATTTTTAGATTTAGATTTTGCAAGATTAATAAATTGAGTTTGAATTTCTCTTTTTTCATCAAGGTTATTTATTTTATCCAGCGTTTTAAAAAACGCCGAGTCGAACCGGACTCGCCCGGTTTGACTCGGAATTCCCGAAAAGGGACCGGATTGGTTGAAAAATCGGAAATCGTCCAGTTCTAGAGAGAACCGGACGATTCCGCACAGTGACTGGCCGATTCACTGACGGAATCGGCGAGTCCGTACGGAATTTTTTTTTTTTTTTTTTTTTTTTTTTGTAATCCATGATAGATTTTTTTGTTATACTTGATCGATTTTTTTGTAATCCATGATCGAATTGTTTTTGTTTTTTTGTAATCCATGATCGAATTTTTTGGTTTTTTGTAACCCATAATAGAATTTTTTGTAATCCATGATCGAAATGTTTGTTTTCTTTTCTTATAATCCATGATCGCTTTTTTTGTTGTTTTTTTTTTTTTTGTAACCCATGATAGAATTTTTTGTAATCCATGATCGAATGTTTTGTAATACATGATCGAAATGTTTGTTTTTTTTTTGTAATCCATGATCGAAATGTTTGTTTGTTTTTTTGTAATCCATGATTGAATTTTTTGTTTTTTGCTTTTTTTGTAACCCGTGATAGAGTTTTTTATAATCCATGATTGAATTTTTTGTAATCCATGATCGAACGGTTTTTTTCTTTTTTTGTAATCCACGATTGAATTTTTTGTTTTTTTTTGTTTGTTTTTTTTTGTAATCCATGATCGAATTTTATGTAGTCCATGATCGAATTTTATGTAATCCATGATTGAATTTTTTGAAAATTTGTGATTTTTTTTTTTTAATCCATGATCGATTTTTTTTTTGTAATCCATGATAGAATTTTTTGAAAATTTGTGATTTTTTTTTTAATCCATGATCGATTTTTTTGAAAATTTGTTTTTTTTTTTTTTAATCCATATTATTCAAAGAGAAAATGAGAGAGATGATGATTCTGAGGCCACCCTATCCCAGCCATATTATTCACATATCGAGTCCCAACAGCAACAGTGTAGGGATGAGCACGAAATACTGTAAATTAAATGCTGAATGGCGGTTCATGCAGGGAAAGAGCATATCAATATTCGCATATTCATTCAAAAACATGAAAATTCTTAATGGAGTACCCTCATTTTTTATTGAATTCCTAAAAAAAAATATTTATAATGAATTTTAATAATTTTTTCGAATTTTTTTTAAGCTTTATTCTGACCGATTCACCCGATTCTCGATCCGGATCGCCGATTCGCCGATCCGGATCGGTTTTTGGAAGCCCGATCAGGGTCACCGATCCGTTTTTTAAACCATTGATTTTATCTATGATGTCTAAGATTAATGAATCTTCTTTTGATAACATATTACAAGATGACATATTACAAGAACATTCCATATCAGAAGAGCATGAAATTATAATATTTTCATCTTCTATTTGTCTTATAAGAGAAATATCACTACTACTATCATTTTCTGAACTTGAAGTAGATTCTTCTTTGTTTAATTGGATAATATCATATATTTGATTTCTTATGTTTTCATCCAATATAATTGCATTTAGTTTTTTCTTGACTTTACATGTATTTTTATAATGGCCTACTTTTCCACATTTATAACAAATGGGTACTTATGAAATAATTTGAACCCCTCTAATGGTATGAAAACCAGATAGTGGTTTGAGATGATTTTACTTGAAACAGGTTCTATATATCTTACTCATTACTTTCATAAGAATTCAATGATCATATCATATTCAAAGATGCAGATACGAAAGATACTGAATTTCAGTGAATGGGGTTCTGACCCTTCACGATCTAGAAAATTACAATCTCCTGATTTCCCAAATAAACATTACTGGTACTCTGACTATATTGATGCTTGGCATCACATACTTACCATCCAAAACCAATATAATTCCCACACCTGGTTCCTCCAGTTTAAAATGGTGGTAACCGAACCAGTTCCTAATTGGTTCCTAAACTGGTTTACAGTTTGAGGATCTCTCTCCCAAATAATGCCGAAAACCCTCCAAGCCTCTCAAGAAAAGTTTATTGAATATAATGGGAGGATCTAAAAGTCAATTATCATTTATATTTTGTTGCATTTATCAGATACCATGGATACTTAAATGGTCATTTGCTATATCTGATAATAATATCAATAATTATGAATATATCCCATGCTTGGGGAAGCAAATTGTTGTGAAGTGGTGGGACGTCTTTGTCTACCACAATTTAGACCCAGAACATATTCTACTGAAACAAGTCCCAACTAACTTCAAATCTCCTTCTTACTTTCACCCAAATAAATTATCTGAATATATATATCAAATGAGAAAGCATAATCCACAAGCCACTAGAGCCGAATTAAAAAAACAACTATATGAAATCTTTTCCGAAGAAGCCGAAAATGCTACAGAAACAGAAGCCATTGAAAAAGCCCAAGACACATCAGCCCACGGTATGTCTCAGAAGCAATCATTGTATTAGCCCATGACCCGACGGCCCGAAGGAAGCATATGTTCCATGATATGACTAAAGCAAACATGACAAGACGTAATATTCTTCTGCGACCCAACAATGCTGATGAAGCGACATAATATGCTGAAATAGTACCTTGAAGTGACATAATATGTTGAAATAGTGTCTTGAATTGACCTAATATTCTCACCAACACCGATGAAGCAAAGCAATATCATATAAGACAAAAACAAATAAAGACTCTCTTACCTTCGTCGACCATTCGTACAGCCACATTGGATTCCTTCACCATCCGTGCAGCCACTTAGCATCAAGTCGCAATGCCAGTTAACACAACCTTCCAATAACTTCTGTCTCCATCGACCTCACCGTACCTGCCACGAGGAAATGCACTCATCCACTTCCCTCTTCACCGACAACGAATCTTGCCATCTGGAGTCCACCTACTACTGAGAATCCTGCCATCTGTCATAACGTCGATTCACATAATTGAAGATTGCAACATAATGAAGAAACATTTGGAGTCCGATAGATATAAATAGAAGGCCTCTTCTCATTTGAAGGCATCAGAAGATTTCAGGAGTCACAACAAGCTCAGACCGACTCTTCTCCTGTCCTCTTCTTCTTCTCCCTCTTCTATTGTAAATATTTTAGTTAAGTTTTTGAGTGTTTAGTTTTAGAGTGTAAATGTGTGATTGTCATCTCAAGGATTGACCAAGATTCCGTCCACCAGAGTGGAAGTCGTTTTGCGGTTTCCGCATCTGTACCTTGTAAGTATGTTATAAGTTTTACACAGTATGTTGTCACTGTAAAGGTCTCTTGGCGTAAAATGGTATCAGAGCCAACTTTGTAAATAACTCTGTTAGGTGTTAGTATGTTATAAGGTAGAAACACTACTGATATTTACCATTAGAGAAAGTTGTTCCGAGAGTTGAGGTTAGAGACGCTCAGTTACCCAGTCTAAAGACCGCTAAGGCCAGGAGAGCTGTTGAGATCGAAACAGACATAAGAGGTAATCGAAACAGACATAAGAGGTAGTCAATGAGGACTGTCCAGATAACACTCATCTGTAACCTAATAATGACAAATTTCATTAGGAATCTATTAAGTAATACACTATCACAAGCTAGTAATACTCTAAGGATAAAAAACAAAGAAGAAGTTGTAATAGATAATATCGAAAAACAAATCACAAAATGGAATATACCTAAAGTACCTATTTCAAATGTATATAATACATGAACTTTCAAATTAAAAGTAGGTTATGCAATAAAAACAGTAGAACAAACAGTATCAGTAACTAGTAATCAAGAAAACTTTCAATTATTATCAAATAAAATAATACAGGCACATAAAGTTAAAAGTTATAATTATCTACATATAGGATTAATTCAAATAGTTATTAAACCTTTAACAAGACTAGGGTTAAATAATTCTATTATAGTATGTTTAAGAGATAATAGACAATAAGTTTTCTGATTCCCTATTAGGAATGATAGAATCAAGCCTATGTAGTGGACCAGTATATTTTAACTGTTTTTCAGATTATTCAATATCTTTAACTGATCCTAATATCTTAAAAATATTAACATTAAATCTTAAAACCCAAGGTTTTGATATGTTACCAGAATCTCAGAATATTGCTATTGTATATAGAATATATTACAAGGTAATGAATACATTATGTTCAAATGATGTCCAAATAGATACCAAAGAAAAAACTACTCTTTTTCAAACAAATATTGAAAAATCAAATGTAATAATTCCTAAAACCATACAATGGTCAGATATTAAATTACCTGAAGCTTGGAACATAGAAAATGAAAATAATCATTTAAAAGCACCCAATAGGAATATTCCTGATAGAATAATAGAACACCAGGATGAGAAAGAAGAAATCCAATTTCCCAATCAAATCATAAGAGATGATTCAAGTATACTTCGTCAGCATATATTGTCAAAAAATAATATTAATACCATTGGAGAATCATCTAGACACTCTACATCAAGTAGAATGAATCCAAAAATACAAAGTTTATTAAGAACAAAAGATAATATAGTAATTCCACAATATCAACCCACATTAAAAACTGAACCAGATCTTGCTGACACAGAAATGGATTTTCAAATATTAACCATCACTAAACCATTATCTAAACAATGGATAGAACAAGATTATCTTTCTAAAAAAAATAAAGATATACGAGAATGGTATTTAAAAAGATTTCAACCCAGGTTAATAGAATTATTTCATAAAAGGTATAATAAGTTATATAAAACAAAAACATGCAATATAGGGTTTTTTACATGGTTACGAAGAACATTAATGGAAAGAAATGTTGAAATTCCAAATTTTGAGAAAAATAAAATAAGTACCATAGAAAATCAATATACCACATACCAAACAATGGAAGGTATGAATATAACCAGTATACATCCTCCAGAAAAAAGCGTTATTATCAAAGGATCTAATAATAAGGAAGGAGAGAGTTCACTTGTTTCTGAAACAAGAGTTACTCCTTATAAAATGACAACTGGAGAAATTGTTCATTGAACAAAATTAATTCTACATATTATTGAACAAAATAATTATACAAACTTATATATGCAATCCATAGGTAAACAAACTATGAGAATAGAAAATATGATAAGGCCAAATCCAATTCCAGAACCCAAAAAGACTTTATTATTTAAACCTACTCTTGCATTAAATAAATTCAGTATGATTGAAAACAATAAAACTTTAATGGATCAACTTATGTCCAAATTAGCTGATTTAGATATAAAAGACGTAAGAGGTAAATCAAAATTAATACCAGAATCTTCTACATTAACTCTTTAGGAAGAAATACCAATAATAGAAGACACTATTGAACACCAGACATTAGCCTTCATAAAATCAAATACTCCACAAATCCAGAGAATAGCTTATGGTAAAGGTTGGAAACCTGCTTCTGCCAGACCTTACCATCTTAGACCCACACCAGCAGTTATTCAATTTGAAGAAGATTTAATATCTCATACAACTTCTTACTCAGGAAGATCAATAGTAAATTGGAATATTAATGGTATGGCTGAAACCCAAATATTAAATACTATGAAACATATGACAATATATGCTTCAGCCTGCAAAATGGTTGACAACCAAGACCAAGAAGTCTCCAAAGCCATAGTCTGTGGATTTACTGGCTCGTTAAGACGATGGTGGGATTTTCACCTCCTTGAAACCCTAAAAAATCAGATTTTAACCAATACTTAGCAATGGACTGTAAAGAATGAACAAAATCAAGATATCCTCTATTATGAAAGTGATGCTGTTAATACACTCATTTATGCTATAACACTTCACTTTGTGGGGAGTATTACATTAATGGAAGCCTGATCTGAAGACTTACTTTCTAATTTGAGATGTCCAACTTTATCACATTATAAATGGTATAAGGATGTTTTCTTTTCAACACTCTTATCCCGAGAAGATAGTCAACTAGACCACTGGAATGAAAAATTTATTTCAAGACTACTACATTTATTTGCTGAAAAAGTTAGAATCAGATTAAAAAATAAACATGGTGGAACTATACAATATTCTGCTTATACTCTAGGAGAATTGTCAGCAGAAATATGTGCTGAAGGATTAGCCCTTTGTACAGACATTAAATTAAAGAAACAATTGGATAAACAGAATATGACATGTAAAAAAGAATTAGGAGATTTTTGTCAACAATATGACAGGTAAAACAGAATATACAAAATTCTGCTCATATTCAAAGATGCAGATACGGAAGATACTGAATTTCAGTGAATGGGGTTCTAACCCTTCACGATCTAGAAAATTACAATATCCTGATTTCCCAAATAAACATTACCGGTACTCTGACTATATTGATGCTTGGCATCACATACCTTGAAATATATTCTAGGTCCTTGAAATATATTCTATATACAATAACAATATTTTGAGATTCTAGTAACATATCAAAACCTTAGGTTTTAAGATTTAATGTTAATACTTTTAAGATATTAGGGTCAGTTAAAGATATTGAATAATTTGGAAAACCGTTAAAATATACTGGTCCACTACATAGGTTCGATTCTATTATTCCTAATAGGGAATCAGAAAACTTATTATGTCTATTATCTCTTAAACATACTAGAATAGAATTATTTAACCCTAGTCTTGTTAAAGGTTTAATAGCTATTTGAATTAATCCTATATGTAGATAATTATAACTTTTAACTTTATGTGCCTGTATTATTTTATTTGATAATAATTGAAAGTTTTCTTGATTACTAGTTGTTGATATTGTTTGTTCTACTGTTTTTATTGCATAACCTACTTTTAATTTGAAAGTTCATGTATTATATACATTTGAAATAGGTACTTTAGGTATATTCCAATTTGTGATTTGTTTTTTGTTATTATCTATTACAACTTCTTGTTTGTTTTTTATCCTTAGAGTATTACTAGCTTGTGATAGTGTATTACTTGATAGATTCCCAATGAAATTTGCCATTATTAGGTTGCGGATGAGTGTTATCTTGACAGTCCTCCTTGACTACCTCTTATGTCTGTTTCGATCTCAGCGGCTCTCCTGGCCTTAGCGGTTTTTAGACTGGGTGTCTAAGCGTCTCTAACCTCAACTCTTGGACCAACTTTCTCTAATGGTAAATATCAGTAGTGTTTCTACCTTATAACATACTAACACTTACTTGTAATGCTCATTAAATAAGAAATAAATATTGGTGCTAACAGAGTTATCTACAGAGTTGGCTCTGATACCATTTTGCGCCAAGATCTACTCTGAACCTACGAACCTACTTATTTAATATATAAACCTAATTATGAAACTAATTTAGCATATGAATCTAAACTAATTTATATATATATATATATATATATATATATATATATATATATATATATATATATATATATATATATATATATATATACACACACACATACATAAAATTTGGGTTGTCCATTCTTTCACCAAGTCGCACCTAATAAAAGTATTAAAAAATTAATTCGTAAAAGTTAAGTTGAACAAAATAGCCTTCAAATCTTTGAAGGGTATTTTGCTCCATTTATTTTTTATGAATTATTTTGTTTAATATTTTATTAAATTCACATATTTTTTTAAGAATAGACTCTCTAAAGTGCTAGTAGTTTGGATTTATAGAAAACAAATTAAAATGCAAATACAAAATGTAATCGTGATTGTCAAATAAGCTCAAATTCAATCTAGGCTATTGAGCGCTTACTGCGGTGAAGGTAGACATAATTACTCTTATCAATTGGAAGTGAAAGTGGGTGGCTACATTTATTCTATTGACCAAGCTCAAAGTTCAAAATAAAATTTATTAAACTTTGTTACATACCTATAAGCTATCAGATTTCACAATGAATGGTTACAAGTAAGGAAAATTGTTTCATGCTGGTTGGACAACATTTCTACAATATACGGTTTAGAGGTATAAAGCATCCATCTTAAAGATGGATGCAAATAGGTGGTCCATCTAAAAACAATTTTAACTAATGATTCAAATGTCTTCTTAATATAATTATTATACCTATTTGCATCTAATCATAATTGTAACTAATGGTTCAAATGTTTTCTTAATATAATTATTATTTCTAGTTTTCAATTTTTTTTGTTTTTTTGTTTTTATATTCATGATCTCCATGTTAAAGATTATATGTTCTCTAAAAATTAGAATCAAATTATATTTAAAAAATGTGTTTATAGCCAAGCGCGAATTTCTACTACATCCGGGCCGGCCGCATAGAAACCGTATCCTATAAGTAATTGTGACTTACTTGTACTCATAGTAAATGGTCTCATATCATATAAGAGTTTACTTGGCCCAATAAATGAAAGAAAAAATTTATATAGAGCCGAGGCACTAAACAATCAAATTAGAACCCACCTCAAAAATTTCACTAGAAGAGGTTGTTTTAATGCTCAAATATCCTCAAATTGATCATCTCAATATCAAGATGCATGAACATGAAAAAAAAATAGATTTCAAAATTTGGAAATAGTGCATCTTGTAACGCATTTTTGGACCTTCAATTTTCAAAATTTTATAGATCTGCTCGATCTACACTATTTTTTTAAGTTTTACATTTTATAATTAAAGACAAAAATACATTTTAATACTATCTCAAAATTTAGATATGAATAGTAATTCGGTCAGATCCGTGTATAGGTGGATCCGAGCCGATTTTTTAAATAATATATATATTTAAGAAAAGTATAGAATGAGACCATTTACCTTTGGTATAAGGTGATACATTAATCTTGATGATTGGATGTGAAATTGGGTGGTTGCAATTATTCTATTGACCATGCTCAAACTTCAAAAGAAATTTTCTCGAATTTTGTGACACGTCCGAGCTATCAAACTTCACATTGAATGATTAAAAGTAATTGTGACCACTTTGTATCAAAGGTACATGGTCTCATTGTATACAATCTCATATTTATATATACATATATATGCTATAATATATGGGTTATGTTAGGGTGCTCATACTATATAGCAATTTATCAATTTATAATTGTACTAAACAAATTTTGGACATTTAAATATCTTTTTTTGTATATGGAGAATTTTTTTAGGGAAAATTGTTTCATGCGGGCTGGACCATATTTCTATATATGCAGTGAAGAAAGTGTAAAGCATCCAACTTAAAGAGGGAGGCAAGTAGGTGTTCCGTCAAAAAATAATAGAAACTCACGGTCCAAATGTTTTCTTATTAGAATTGTCATTTGTTGTTTTGAAATATTATTTATTTTTCATATTCATGATCTCCATGTTAGAGATTACATATCCTTAAATATTAAGTTCAAAATTAGATCTTCCAAAAGCTTTTGTGCTTCCAAACCATGTACAGTTTGCAGCAGTTCGCAACGGTTTGAAACCATAAGTTTGCGGTAGCGTGTGGCCCTTCTGCCAACATGTGGTCTTTACTTGACTTCAACAAGAAGGTAGCAGAGCAGTTGTGTGTGAATTCTTAGGTGGCTGCAGAAGTGTTCGTTGTCGACACTTTTTATCCACCTAGTCTTTCTTGAAACTGGGTAATCTTTGCCTTAAATTAAGTAATCTCTAAGCTTTTTTCTTCTAAATGGGGGATACAAATTCCAATTCAAACATTATAGTACATGAGGGCAACAACCAAATCTGAAAATTACTCCCATGCCTCTTAATGATACAAATTATGAAACTTGGTCTAGAGCTGTAACTATGTATTTCAGTAGCAAATGTAAGTTGGGTTTTATGAATGGAAAAAAAAACTAGCTCCAAAACCTAATGATTATGCTTATGAAGAGTGGGAATCTAAGGGCAACCTTGTCAGGTCGTGGCTTATAAATTCAATGGAACCACGACTTGATGCAATGATGTATTTTCAGCCTACTGTTGAAGATTTATGGAAGTCTCTTAAAGAGATTTATGGAGAAAAAAATAATGCAGCCATAATTTTTCAACTCAAATAAGATATATGTCAATTTAAACAACAAAGAAAGCCATTTAGTGAGTACATTTGAATACTTGGAGGCATGTGGGATGAGTTGTCTCAATATACTCCAATAATTGCTGATATAAATAGCAGAATAAGAGAAGTCGAACAAGATAAAGCCTTTGCTATATTGGCAAGCCTTGATCCTGAGTATGAGGTCATTAGAAGTCCAATCTTAATGGCTTTTGAATTTCCTTCCTATGCTTCTGCATGTGCCACTATTCAAAAAGAAGAAACTAGGCACAAGGGTATGGACCTTGCCATTAAAAAAGAGGATCTCAATGACAACATTGAGAAATCATCCTTTCTTATTGAGTCTCCAAAAGCTGAAAATTACCACCATCGATGATAAAGTCGAGAATACTAGTCGTGGTTGACCTAGGTGCACTCATTGCAAGAAGTTGGGACAAACTAAAAAAAGGTATTGGGTTCTCTATGGAAAAGCCCTTGTTAGGGGAAAACCTATTGCTTAAGTTGCTCAAAGTGAGATGCTCATCTCTGTTGATAAGCTAAAAGAGTTCAACAAATTGGGAAGGTGAACATTGCTTCCTCTTCTGAGATACCGCCTATTACTCAAGGTAATTTTTCTGATTCTCCATCCTTTATAAATTTTCATACTTGGATTGTTGATACTAGAGCTACATGTCATATGACTAGCCATTGTGAAGGACTCAAAGAGTTTGAACACACGTCTTCAAGGAGTCCTGTGTTATTGGCCAATGGGACTATGGTACCAGTTTGTGAAGTAGGAGATATTAACTTTTTTTTTTTTAAAGATAAGCCATCTGAAGTTTTATATATTCCCTCTTTCCCTTCGAAACGTTTATTAGCTAGTCAAATCACAAAAGCCTATAATTGCTAAGCAATTTTTTCTGCTGACAATGTTATTTTTTAGGATATGGTTTCTAGGAAGAAGATTGGTGAGAGTAACCAATCACTTGGGTTGTACCTATTAGATCAAACCTCAAAATATTTTTGCCGTTGCAAACCGCGGAGAGTACATGGCATTGCTGATTGGGACATCCATCTGATAGAATTCTGAAGTAGATGGTCTCTAGTATTGATGCATTATTTGCATCTTTTAAGGTCTATCGGTATGCTAAATATACTCGATTTCCATTTTAAAATTTTGATTAAATTTGTAAAAATAACTTTGATATCATTCATTCAGGCTTATGGGGACCTGCTCTAGTGGATTCTTTATCTGTTTTAGTTATGTGATTTTTTTTATTGATGATAAAGCTTGTTATGTCTAGATTTTTATATTGAAGTTTAGGAGTGATGTCTGCATTGCCTTTAAGGAATTCCATAGCATGATTAAAAATCAATTTGATACTAAGGTGAAAGTTTTCAGATGCCAAGGTGAAAATTTTCAAAATTGATAATGGCACAAAATATACAAATAAAACTTTTTCTTCATATTTAATGGATCATGGGATCATTCATCAGATGTCATGTGTAGAAACTCGTTAGCAAAAGGGAATTGCTAAGAGGAAAAACATGTATCTTCTTGAAGTAACGTTTGCCTCACTCTTTCAAATGAATGTTCCTAAATAATACTGCTATGAGGGTATTCTTACTGCTTATCATCTTATAAATCGATTGCCCACTAGAATATTGGACAATAGAAGCCCCTATGAAATGTCGCATAGTTGCCTCCCTACTGTTCATCATTTAAAGATATTTGGTTGTGAATGCTTTGTGCATTTATCATAAAATAATAGAGACAAACTTTCTAAATGATCCACTAAATATATATGCCTGGGAATATTAACATACCAAAAAGGGTTACAAATGTTATGGCTAAAAAACCAGGCGATTGTATGTTTCAAGAAATGTTGAATTCAATGAACAAATTCCTTATTTTTGAACTGATAAGCCTCAGGGGGGATTAACAAGACAACCTTTACTCAAGATATCTAAAAAATGGATCGTTTTAATTCAGAGTAAAAATCATTAAGAGTATTATGCCTGATCCAGAAATACCTCAAGAATCCATTCTTGAAACACCACATGAATCCAATGAGGACGTTCAATCAAATGAATATCAAGAGGACTTATTTCCTCAAGATTTTTAGCCAAGACGATCTGGTCGTATTAGTCAACCTCCTCCTGATTTAAAAGATTACTATACATATCATGTTCAAGAAGCAATATTGAAAAACAAATGGACTCTAAGAAATTATCTCTTAAATATTGTGCGTTTTTTTTTACTAAATTTCATCAACTAAAGAAGACAACAAAACTCTTGCTTGCAGGCTCAAGAAATCAATCTATGGGCTTAAATAGTCTCCCATGGCATGGTTTGAAAAGTGAAGGCAAGGTCTCGTTGACATAGGGTTTTCTCAGAGTAATGTTGATTCATCCATGTTTATAAAAAGAAGGCAATATGAGAATGTTATTGTCTTGATCTATGCTGATGACATTGTTATAACAATAAGTGATTCAAATGCCATAATAAAATTGAAAGATTAACTTCATATGAAGTTTGATATTAAAGATTTGGGAAAACTCAAATATTTTATTGGAATTGAGGTTGCTTACTCTTACGAAGGAATTTTTATTTCCCAAAAGAAATATGTTTTAGACATTTTGCTCGAAACTGACAAGATAGGGTGTAAACCTGTTGATACTTCAATTGAGAATAATTATAAAGCCAACATAGACTCAGGCAAAGGTTTGGAAGATAATGGGATGTTTAAACGATTGGTTGTTCACTAGACATGACATTGCTTATGTGGTCAGTATGATAAGTCAATTCATGCATTCTCCAGAGACTGCTCTTCTTGAAGCTGCCAATCTAATTTTAAGGTACCTTAAGTCATTTTCTGGAAAAAGAATTTTAATGAAAAAGGATGGGCATACTGATGTTATTACCTTTTTTGATACTGATCGGGTAAAAAGTCCTACAGATAGGAGGTTCACCACATGGTATTATACATTTGTAAGAGCAAATTTATAACTTGAAAAAGTAAGAAACAGTCGGTAGTTGCTCGATCTAGTGCGAGGTTGAATATAAAGCCACAAAAAAAGCCACAAAAACTACAACTTGCAAATTAATTTGGTTAAAATTTCTTCTCAGAGATTTGAGTTTCAACATTTTGCGTCAAATGGTTATGAACTGCGACAACCAATCTGAGATATATATATATATATATATATATATATATATCGCATTAAATCCATATTTCAAGAACGGACTAAGCACATAGAAACAAATTGTCATTTTATGAGAAAAAAAGTTCAACCCAAGGAAATTACTACTCTATTTGTTAGAAGCAAAAATCAATTTGTTGATATCCTTACAAAGGCCATAAGCAAAGTATTGTTTCAAGAAACATTAAGCAAGTTGGACATGATAGATATCAACGCATCAACTTGAGGGAGAGTGTTGAAATATAACCGTGTACATCTAGCTACTCAAATATGGTACACAGATGATATTGTTACTTAAATCCCATATTTTGGATAACAAAATGTGAAGAATATCTTGGTGATATATTTTGGAGATATTTGGGGGAATAGTTTCTATATGGTTGTTCTTTTGTATCTTTTATTTAGTATTGGATGAATGATATAATGGGCGTACTAAATAGCACTTCAATTGTGGATGTAGGTAAAAGAGACCGAACCACGTAAAACTGTGTTTTCGTCTTCTTCTCTTCTTAATTTCTTCTACAAAACAAATACGTATGGAAGAGATGCGCTAAGAAATGGCAGATGGAAGACCCACTTCTCTTGTTCCCACAGAGAGAGAGAGAGACCGACTTCTCTTGTTCCCAGAAGTCCCGGCCCTTGCCCTAGCCCCGGCCCCGGCCCCGGCCTGAACTATTAGCATGCCCTATCCACAACAGAGCTACATTTCTAGCATCTTTTCTTGAGAAAAGTTCTCAAAGGCAGACTCATTATTCAAGGATGGCATTTGAAAACCCTCTTTTGTACATTTTGAGAGAATCCATTCTTTTGTATAATCAAAATCATACTTGCACTCATTTTTCAAAATCAGTGAAAAAAATCTCACAGTTGACACTAAAAAAGGGCTTCTTTTTTGGGTGTGGTTTCCATAAGGTTAACTTTAAACAATCCTACTAAGGTGCATCTTCAAATTTTATCATAATATATAATTTTGATGTAAAACGTTTTTAGGATTATCTCAAAATCTATTTTTATATCTAATTATAAAATTTTAAATTTCAAAAATGGTTAAAATCAAATAGATCTATAAACATATAAAAATCTTGAAAATGGACAATTTAGATAATATGTTGTAAGATGCACTATTTCTGAGACTCAAATCTTTTTATTTTTCATAGTCATAAATCTTGATGATCAATTACAAGGTTTTTAACATTAAAATAACCTTTTCCGATGGATTTTTGAGGTGCATCCGTAGTTCTACACGTTAAGGTTGCAACCTCATATAAACTTTTTCCTTTCTTTTTTATTCATCGAACAATGCGGGCACTTATTTCCCCAAGATAGACTAGTGTGTGCAATGTGTTGCAAATATAAACATGAAGTTCTACTTAGTAAAAAGTTAAAACCTAGGTGATTAGGGTTTTTCATTCTCTCTCTCTCTTTTGGGTGGTTCAGCAAGGACTCGCAATGGGATGGGTTGCTAGCCAGGCCTTAATTGATTCGGACTGGGGCCAAAAAATATGGCCGGGTCAGAAGCTTGCACTAGGGGCAACCCGGTTCACCCTGGTCTTTTTTTTCGTTATTTATATATATATATATATATATTCCATTTGGCTAGACCAAACATGGCCCAACCCTAATAAGGCTAGGACCTTTTTGGTCTTGTCAGACCCTAGCTAGGCCTGGGCTAGGTTAACTGGACACGGGCGGCCTACGTTCAAGCTCTGCTTGTTGCCGGCCCTAAGTTAGGCAAGGAAAGAGTCCCCTAGTCAAAGTAAGACCTACCCAAGATTTCCCATAGTAGTGGCCCGCCATCCGGACAACCCATGTCTTAGGACCCATAGCTAGCCTTTTTCTCTTTCTAGTCATACTAAAGTGATTAACTTTGACTCCCACCTTGTCTCCACCCCTAATAGCTAGAAATAATCTTTCAGCTATCATGCAATGGTGGTCCACTTGCATATATCATCAAACCCTTTCTATAAAGAACCGCAGCTTCCACTCGTTATCAAATGTAACCAATCCCCTGTACTAATACCCACAAAATTCAACACAAGCAGCCAAAGAGGTAAATAAACAAATCACAACAATTGCCCCCTTGTTTACCCTATACATAGAGAGAGAGAGGTGAGAGAAGAGAGGTTACGTGGCCTCACCTTGTGAACTAGGAGGAAATGCTTTAAAAAACCACTAACGACGTAGAAAATAAAAAATGGGTAGGACTCGTCATCGCCATTAAATTACCCAAAAAAAAAAAAAAAAAAAAAAAAAAGAAAAGAAAAAAAAGAGGGGGTTACTTTGCCTTCCTTGACTTGGACTTTTTCTCTTTCATAAGGTTTCTCTTAGAATCCATTGTGGTCCATTGATAGTGAGCAGGGATAGCAAAAGGGTCCTCCTCCTCGGGTCCATGACTCCATGAATGTTTGCTGTTGCTGGTCCCATGGTCTTTAGCCCCCCATTTCACCCACTGGCTTCGTGGTCCCCAGGCCTCTTTCTTTTCCTCTTCCTCTTCCTCAATGCATTGCAATAACCGAGGGCTCGATAACGGTGTAAAGTAACGGTCTGAACCCTGCAGATCTTCAAACTTAGTGAAGGTGACCACCACCCTCACAGTTGGTACAACAGGAATGGCAACCTGCAACAACAATTGAATCCACATTTAAAACTCACCCAAATAACAAGAAAACAAGAATGGCCGTTAGAAGGGGAAGGAGTTAAAGCACAGGGGGGCCCAACTTAAACCAAACTAGATGGTGTGAAATAATTTTAGAAAAAATAACTCTGAAATTTTATTTTTCTAATATTCATGATCCCATGTTTGAGATTATGGATCCTTACAAATTTGAACCCACATTCAACATGAATTTTGGAGGGGTGAGGGGTGAGGCACATAATAGGTGAGTCAACCGAGTCACCAAAAGTGGGTCCTATAAGAAATCAATGTAAGCAAAAACCCGGTTTCGTCCCAGGACTCGGCCGAGTTACTCGTCCACGGCGAGTTGTTGCGAGTTCTAGTGACCCAACTCGCCAATGTTGAAACATTGCAAAAGTAATAACTCATGAGGCGAGGAAATGAGCCCGGGCTCGATTGGTTAGCTTGATGATTTGAAACGCTAATTCTCAAGTTCGATTCCTACCAAGGGTAAAAACCCTTCTCTCGCAAAAAAAAAAAAATAAATAAAATAAAATAACTCAGGAGGCAAGTGTACTGACTCTCCCGAACAACACTCTGGCTCGAGCCGGGGCCAAGTCCGATGCCCGAGCCAAATTTAAAAACAGTGGTAAAAACTTGTGTTCAGTAAATGAGCAGCCTAGAGGGATATTAAAACAGGAAATGGTAGAAAAATGCTTATGTATTTTAAATATCTCTGCACTTTCACAAGTAGAGATTTTCTGCAGGTCTGCATTAAAGAGTGTGTCAGGAAACTAAAATAGAAAGATTTGCACGCCTAAGTTAAAACTGCTAATGTTGGGTAGGTACTTGGAAGTTACTGCACAATCTGAACATTAAGAAACTAAACCGAGACTAAATCCAGTATTAGGAAAAAAGAAAAAAAACACAGATTCTAATAATCAAAAGAAGTGTTTTGTCAAAGGGAAAAGTTTATATAGAGCCGTGGCTCAAAACAATCAAATTCGAGCCTACCTCAAAAATTTCACAAGAAGAGATTCTCTTGATGCCTAAATATCCTCAAATTCATCATCTTGACATCAAGTTACGAGGACATACAGTCAATTTTCAAGATTTTCATAGATATCTTAATCTACACTATTTTTTTAAGCTTTAAACTTTATAAATAAAGATGAAAATGTATTTAAAGGCTATCAAAAAGATTTCCAGTATTGATACCATATATTTCTTGAAACTATTTGACCTAGGCCCTATACAAACCGCACCCTTTGTCAAAAGACCCAAACTTATAATTAGATTCATGCCCCAAACTCAAAAGTTTGGTTGTTTTAATTTAATTGTTTAGAACCTTGGCTCTCTACAAACCTGTACAAACCGCAGCCACATAGTAATTCATTATTATGTTTGTGGTTTACCGGATGTCGTGGTTTCAGAGCATTATTCCAACTATTTGGAATTCATTATTATGTTTGTGGTTTACCGGATGTCGTGGTTTCATAGCATTATTCCAACTATTTGGGACCGCTACGGGAACTTGTATTTAAACTAACCGTAAGTCGAAACCTTATTTCAACTATTTGGTGCCGCTTCATGAACTTGTATTCCAACGAGTCGGGACGATTGCAGGGATCTTGTTCCTCTGTCATACTCTAGATCTATCTAAAGCCGTACCATCGACAAAAAGACAAGTAATTAATTAATAAAAAGACAGGCTTACCTTGACAGGAAATGTAGCAGGAGGAAGCTTAGTTGTAAGCAACTCCCTGAGGCGCCTAACTGCCTTGACCTTGTTAGCTAAGATGTCCAAGAGAGGCAACAACTCCTCTGTCTTCAGTGGAAACTGATCAGTGAGCCAAACCAGAGGCCTCAACCCCTTCTTGTACTCACTCTCCCTCATCTCCCCCTTCTTCTCCATGCTCTTCCTGCTCACGCCTGAAAAAGACATCCTGCCCTCCCCTTCCTCCTTCAAACCCTTCCTCCTCATGTGAGCAACCCATTCCTTGTCTTCCCTGCTAAAGTGCCCCACCTCAAAGCTACTGTTACGCCGAGACGACGACGAAGAAACCCATTCTTTGTCTTCCCTGCTAAACATCGCCACCTCGAAGCTGCTGTTTCGACGAGAGGATGGGAGGGAGTGTAGGTCTGCCTTTTCGAAGCTGCTGTTACGGCGAGAAGATGGGAGTGAGTGTAGGTCTGCCTTTTCGAAGCTGCTCCGTCTTTGAGCCCCGGAAAGGCAGGGGTTCTCGGCCACCAGGAAACCGTCTTCATCCTCATCGAGCTCCAGAGAATCTAGCAAAGGATCCACATCTTCATCGACCTTCCTGGTTTTGATACTGAAGAGGACATTATGGACCTCATACACTCTGGACCTCCACTCCCCAACCATTTCAATCTTCTCTTGCCGCCGCCAATTGAGCCTTCCGACGAGCTCTGCTGCCGTCACATCCATCCCCGGCCGGAACACACTGCTCGGAGGCCGGAATGGGCCCTCATCATTTGGGAGTGGCGCCCCTGCATTCTCAAATGTGTCGATGATGTCCTCGTCGTCATGAGACAGCACCAGAAGTGAGCCTTCAGGGAGGTTGTAGGCTGAAGGAGAGTCGCCAAGGAAGAGGAAAGTCTGCGGGGAGCGTTGAAAGCGTAGGCCGTCGAATCCGGTGAGAGAGAGGTCGGCACGGAGGTCCGCCCCACGCTTCCACAGCCTGTAGGTGTCCGAGGGGGCAAGACGCGCAACAAAGGGCACCAGCGAGCTCTCGAAGCGGAACGAAATCTCCATATAGAAGTCGCGCATTCGGCGGAGGGTGGCGATCAAGCGTGGCAGGCGGCGGCACCACTTGGACCAGGCGGCCACAGGAAGGTGACGCTGGATAAGGGCCGCGATGGGGCGGTGGCAGCAGACAGCATCGTGGAGGGCGCTCCATCCGGCAGCATTGTGGAGACAGGGATCCGCTCCGGCGTTCAGGAGCATGCGCACCGAGACAGGGTCCGCCAGGCGAACAGCAAGGTGAAGAGGCGTGTCGCGAGAGGGGATGCCGTCGCGGCGGTCTACGACGGCGGAGATGCTGTCGGCAACGCGCTCCTCCGCCAGGGAATCATCCTCGGTGCGGATCGCGGCCGGTTCGCGGAGGCGGGGGAGGCGGGAGATGAGACGGGAGAGGCGAGAGTGGTCTCCAAGGGCCACTGCGTAGTGCGCAGGGCTGTGGGCATAGTCATCAGGGCGGAGCATCATCTTGCTTCTCCTCTCTCTCTCTAACAAAGGCAGGCTTATTTAGAGAGAGAAAGTAAGGGGGTGAATTGAGGAGCGCGAGATTCTTAGAGGAGAGAAGAAGGCAGAAGATGTGCTTTTTGCCGTGTTACGAGGATTCGAGATCACAATGTTTCTTTATTCGGCCCTAATCAAAAGATACCAAGGCCCACAAAGGGCAAACTCCCCCTTTTCAAATCCAGAAAAAAAATAAAAATAAAATGTATTTTTGGTTTTACGTTTCGAAATCTATTTCTAGTGTTGATCATGAAATCTGAAGGTTTTAAATCAGCCACATTTCCTTCCGAGCTTTTTTCGATCTTCTGCCCATTCAGAGGGGCACTTCAGAATTTAATATAAAATATATATTAAATAATAAAAATTTTAAAAATAAAAAATTTACAAATAAAAAAAAAAGAGGAAGACAATTATGTGCTGCGGCCCAAAGGGTAGAAGCACGCGAAGGATGTACTGGAGTTCGCTTCGGTCTACGCCGAAATGAAATCTAAAAGCCTTGGTCTCTTTGGTAGAAGTGAAGTAAATAGGATAACATTGCTTAAAATCTTTTACTATTTTCAAATCTATAAAGTATTTTTCTTTTTTGCAAGTATATTGTCGCCAAAGGAATTGATGTCAACATGGAGTGGAATGGGGTTTTTGCCCTTTGTTAACTTTAAAATCCTTTGTATTTAGCAGTGTTTTAAAATTCGGATCAGCGTCGTTGGTCTCTTCCCCACAACTTCGTGTCATCAGGTTTGAATTGATTCAAAATTGGTATTCCATAAAAATTAAAAATAAATAAATTAAACATAAAAATAAAAATAGGGACTTATAAAATGAGGATTTAAGGGGACCAAAAAAAAAATATTAAATAAACTTAGAAGAAGGCAAAAAATATGCACATGAGAGGAGACAGGGGAAGGGGGGGACGGAGTTAGGGAAACCATGCTAGAATATCCATTCCATTCTTGATCAAAATCAGCAATCCTCATATAGATTATCTCTTTTTTTGGTTTTTTTTTCCTATGAACTTTGAGTAAATTTTATTGAGATAATGAAGAGGACAATAACAATAAAAGAAGAGGAAAAAAGAGAGAAAAAACAGGGTGGAGAGACGAATAAGAAAATGAGGAGAAAAGGCCGGAAGGGATCTACAAATGCTACAGTCCCCAGGAGTCCTTCATGGGCAGTGGCATCTTTAGCAAGCAAATGCATATCTTCATTTATATATATATATATATATATATATATATATATATATATATATATATATATATATATATATATATTTAAAGGGTAATGATTTCATGCGAGTACTATGATGCAATCACTTTTAAAAATCATCTTTTGGCCATTTGTTTAATCCAAAATTTAAAATATACACTCTTTTCATTTTAACAAACAAAAAAAAAAAAAGAAAAAATTGAAAACACAATTTACAAGTTATTTTTTTAGTCCAATTAACATAAACCGTTCATTTTGGTGAGATCCTTAGATCTAGGCCTTAGAAGGATTTTTTCATTTCTAATTTTTTTGGATGGTTTTATTGTCATTAGATGAACAATGTTAAAAAATAAAAAAATGATTTTAAGTTTATAAAGGCCAATATCTTGAAATTCACAAAATGAATGGTTTAGATTTTTTTTTGGAGGGGACTCATTTTGACCATATCTAAGGTTCAAATTGAACTTTTTTTTTTTTTGTAGAATGTGCGTACAAAATTTGAAATCATACAAATACCACAAACATAATTTTCTAAAAATGCCGTTGCATTATACTATGATTCAACCGTTGCATTAGATCATTACTCATGTTTAAAAATATTAAATATACCGTGACTCAAAGTCGACCAAATCAAACACCCCTACCCTAATGGTATACAAAGAGCCAAGTCAGGTGGGGTGGGCATGGAGGCCCATAGTGGATGAAAGTTGGTTTGGTCTACAAAGAAGGGCAGTTTTAAAACAGTGGTACTTAGTACCTGGCAATGTCGAAGTTGTTTTAGTAAAGCAAAGATTTCCTGACAAAAAGATGGTGTGGTGGGCTCTTCAACCGATGTGTTGAAAAAGCGCACCTTCCTTGTTTTGTCTTTGCCTCCCTCCTTGCTTTGAACTGTTTTGAGGCAACAATTGAGCGGTTTCTTTTTAGTTTTATGGCTTCTCTCGACAAGGCAACGACACTCAAGGGATCATCTTTCCTTTATCAATAAATCCATTCCCATCGATTGCCTAATAATTCCATCACGTTTTTGGTGGTTTCTTTTACGCAATTGCCCAATGTTACTACTGGGAAGAAGCTCATCATGCATAGGTCGATGGCTTGAGTTCTTTACCTAAAGAATGACTATTATATAGTGTCAGTCAACAGGAAAAATGTTTTATGCGACCTGGCCCGGCATTTCTACATATGCGGTCTAAAAAGTGTAAAGCATTCATTTTAAATGTGGATGAAAATAGGTGTTCCATCTAAAAATAATAAAAACTAATGGTCCAAATATTTTCTTATTAGAATTATTATTTTAGCTTTTAAATTTTTTTTATTTTTTCATATTCACGATCTCCATGGTAGAGATTTCATGACTTTAAAAATTAAGTCTTAAAATCTATCTCAAAAATAGATTTATTAAAAGGCCCATATTTCTACATATGCGGGCTTGGCCACATAGAAACTGGGTCCAAAGTATTATATGCCCTCATTTGATACTGAACAAAGGTTTACTACTCTTGTAGCAATGTAATGTTGATTCGCTCCTTTGGGCAAAAGTCCAAGTTTGGAATGTTTTCTAAGTATCAAAATTTGGGGATGTAAACTCTATAACTTAACATGGAGCCTCATCACCATTTTCGCCAAAGCTTTTTTTTCCAACTAATTAGGGTTGGCTGCATGAATTATAGTCTCCAATTTGCTCTGTCAGTGAAGCTATAAGTCCTCGTATCTTTTTTAACTACTTTCAACCATATCCTTTTGAGCCTACTTTTTACTTTTTTTGAGCCTTCCATTTGAACTAACTAACATCTCTTAACAAGTGTTGTAGAGGGTTTGCGTCATATATGGCTAGCCCACATAAGTATATTTTATCTCATCTTATCGCTTATTGGTATCACATATAAATTGTCCTGAATGTATTCATTTCGAATTCAATATCTCATTGTCTTGTCACTCATTCATCTCAACTACACTCAGTCTATGGGTATGTTGTTTCTTGACCGTCCAATATTCCACGCCATAAAGTAAGTATGGTCTGACAACTATCTTGTAAAACTTGACCTTCAAATTCATTGGTATGCGGTGATTATATAAAATTTTGGTTGCACATCTTCACTTCGCCCAGCTCTAATTTTATGTGAGATATCTTCTTCAATCTCTCATATTTCCTTGATTATCAACCCAAGATATCGAAAGTGCGTTCTTTTTGGTATTTCTTGACCTTCAATCTTAACGATTTCCTCATCTCTACTCCTATTATTTCTAAACTTGTATTTCATATACTTTATCTTGGTCCGACTAATTTTAAAACCTTTATAGACATAGGTGAGCTGGCCATGTATAGTGTAAACCTAATATAACACCATTTAAGAAGTGTGATTTTAATCAAGTGGAAGGCTTTAAAAGGGTAAAGGAAAGACCCAAAAAAACATGGATGGAAGTACTGAGAAAAATTATAGTTATATATGGTCTTATTGAGGGTATGGCTCTTGATAGAGCAAAATGGTGGAATAGCATTTATGTAGTCAACCCCCAATAGTCGAGATAAAGCTTGGCTGATGATGTGATAAAAATTCAAGATGCTCAAAAACTTCAAATCTGTATTTTTTTTCTTTTCTAAATAATCATCTAGTGATACTTGGGTCCCAAATTTGGAAAAGCTTTTTATGTTCCCCCATAAAAGTTTTATCCTTCCCCTTATCCAACCATCCATTTTTTAATAGAAGGCTAAGAATGCCCCAATCACAATGTCACATCTCTACACTATGTTATTTATTTATTTATTTTTCATAAACTATTTTGACTTCAAATTTTAGACGTCCATTCCTCTATTAAACTTGCACTAACGAAAAATATAAAAAAAATATTTTCGATAAAATAAAATGATCAAAATACCCTTGAAAGTTTCAAGGGGTATTTTGATAATTATTTTTTATCGAAAAATTATTGTTAATATTTTTTATAGGTCCACCCCAATGAGAAGATGACACGTACCAAATTTCATATTCAGAAAAATTGTATTAAAAAAACTAAAAATAAAATACTTTGAGACGTCAGATCTAAGATTAAACGGTGAGTAGCTCTCTTGAAAAAAAGTAGACGGCTGGATGGTTAGGGGAGGATAGAATTTCTATGTTGTAGGAAGAACATAGAAAATTGTCCCCCAAAATTTTAGATGAAAATATCCTAGCAAGTTGCTCTTTTGCCCGACGGAGTTGTTGTATAATATACTCCGTTGTAATAGCAAGTTACAGACCTTTTTCTAACATATGGGATGTGACGGCCGCAGGGGTGTTGTATGCTCCTTCCAAGTGAAGTGGCCTATGCCACTCATCCCAATCCTTTATGTTAACGTAGGTGGAGTGCTAGAGTTAATGTGGAAACCGAGAGCATCTGGGCCGCACTGCACCCCCTAAATATTAATTTTTAAGATTAGCTTGGGCCCAGCCCAAAATCTGGCCTATGAGGCCCGAAGCTGAGAAATCGGACGGGCAGGATAGATCTAGGCCTTTTAGAAATGCAAGGAAAACTTTCATTTAAAAAGCTTATGAAAAATTTCAAATACTGTACGTTGACTAAAGCCTGGCTAAATAGACTGGCCCTAAAGCCCAGAGGCCAGTGAACCATTAGCACCCGTACCAAGAGCACGTATTGTACGGATTCAAAGATAAATTCTCTACTTATTTTTGAATAAATTGAGAATTATTTTTTAAAAGAATTTTCAGGGATACATTTTAAAGAAAATAGAAACGTTTAAACTAAATAGAAAATAACAATAACAGTAAAGTTCCTACCGGTTCGATGATAGAAATATAAGGCAAAAAGGAGAAAAACCGGGCTAGCGGTTGGTTTCCTCATAAATTTGCCAAAAATATGGATCAATATAATATTGGCGAGTAATATGGATAATTAAGAGGATTGTATAGTATGAGACCATTTATTTCTAATACAAGAATGTTACAATTACTTTCAGCCATTAGATGTAAAATCTAATAGATGAAAATGTGTCACAACATACGAAAAATTTGTGCCCAAACAAGGACATATTCTCAAATATCTGATTTCAAATCTTACTGTCAATGATGATTGCGATATCCTTGTATAAAAAATAAATGGTCTTATCGTATACATTTCCTATGTAATTTTGATGAGTTTTATTAGGAAAAGTATTGTATGCCGGAATGTATTTCTATATTTATTTTTATATATTCATAGTCTCCATATTAGAGATTATATATTATGTAAAATTTAGGTCCCAAATTCATCGGATTTTTAATAGAGGACACATTTCTACATAGGAGTTCTCCGGCTAATAGAAATCTAGGCCGTTTTATTATGGTATTGGACGTTTTAGTTTTGGATGAAATTTCTATAGGGCTTGGGTTTTATGAAAACAAAATAGAGCTTTACTTCAAATACTCATCCGAAAAGCACTTAGGGCATCAGAAATTTTCATTATCGCTCTAAACCAATTTCCAACATTGACAATATTTGAAACTAAAAAAATATACAGATCTTGTGGATCTGTTAACACTTATTTTTACGGTGAAATGGATGGTCTAGATGATTTGTTGCGATATACAGAAATTGAAATCTTAATTTTCTTTCACAACTATAATGTTCAAGCTTAGATAATTGATTTAAAGGTTTTTCAACACTTAAATTTCAATTTTTGATGAATTATGAGTTGAGGCTATACTTATTTTGATAGGACTGCAGCCCTATCAAACATATCAAACCATTTTCCTTAGTTTTTAGAGAAAATTACGTACATATCCGTTATAATTTGCGTCATTATAAAACTACCCAATAGTTTCCGTTATTACCAATCTGTCCGTTTTTTTTCATGTCATAACAAATATTTAAAAAACAAACACAATTCTACCCTTTTTCGTTGATGAACAACTGAATTCAATCAATTTTCAATTGTTCAACAATCAAAATCAAGCTAATTTCGGTTTTTGAAAAGTACAAAAATTTAAATTTTTTTTGTAGGTACTTCTTTTTTTCGGTTGTTGAACAATTGAATTCAATGGATTTTTGTTTGTTCAATAACCGAATCCTGAATACCCTTCTTTAACCACGCTTTACCCATCTTTTCTCTTAAACTCTTCCCGATATTTATCCACGTAGATTAGTCATTGTAGAGAGAATGGATAAACATAAGGAACAGTTGCCTATGTTTATCCACGTAGATTAGTCATTATAGAGAGAATAGATAAACATAAGGAAGAGTTTAAACCCTAAGGTATAAAAAAAAACCGATAAAAATAGGAGAGAGAATGGATAAACGTTTAAACCCATAGAAGAGAGAATGGATAAACATTTAAACCCACTCAATATACGGATAAACATTTAAACTCACCCATATATGGTATAGAGAGAGAATGGATAAAAATAGGAGCGAGAATGGATAACCTATGTTTATCCATTTTCACTTTACACCTTGGGTGGGTTTAAACTCTTCCCTATAGAGTTTAAAGGGAAAAGATGGGTAAAGCGTGGGTGAAGAAGGGCATAGAGGATTTCGGTTGTTGAACAACCGAAAATCCATTGAATTTGGTTGTTCAACAACCGAAAAAAGGGGAGTACCTATCGAAAAAAATTTCGGTTATTGAAGAACTGAAAACTTAAAATTTTCATACTTCAACAACTGAAATTTTTGAATTTTTAAAAACCGAAATTGGCATGATGTCGGTTGTTGAACAACTGAAAATCGATTGAATTAGATTGTTCAACAATCGAAAAAAATAAAAATTATATTTTTTTAAAATTTTCGTTATGATGTTAAAAAAATGAACACATAGATAATAACAAAAACTATTTGATAGTTTTGTAATAACATAAATTATAACGAATATGTACGTAATTTTCCTTGGTTTTTAACTCAAGACTTTGGCCTTCCCAAATATACGTGGCTTCTTTTGGTGGAGCAAATTATTACTTGGTCCTTCTCTTTGGTAATAATTTGTAACAAGATATTAAAAAACCTTCGAATCTAGATTATTTTTCTTTTTAAATTAATCATTTAGTGATACTTGGGTCCCAAAATTTTAGATGAAAAAATCCTAACAAGTTGCCCTTTTGCTTGACGGAGTTTTTGTATAGTATACTCCGTCGCAATAGTAATTTGTACAGCTTTTCCTAATACTTCCCCAAACTGGATGTGACGGCGGCGGGGGTGGTGTATCCTCCTTCGAAGCCAAGTGGCTTATGGCCCGCACCGGACCGGGCTCCAAAAATTAAATTTCTGACCTGGGTGCCTTTGGGGACTGAACTAAAGAATCGGGCCGGGCCAGTTAGGGCCAGGCCTTTTAGAAATGCAAGAAAAATTTTCATTTTTAAAAACTTATAAAAAATTTCAAATATTGCAAGTCGACCAAGTCCTGAACTCATCTAAACTAGGCTGGCCTGATAGCACCCCTAACAAGAGCACGTACAGTAGGGAATAAAAAATAAATTCTCCACTTATTTTTAAGTAAATTGAGAATTAATTTATTGAGAGAATTCAGAGAGAAATTTTAAATAAAATAGAAAATAAAATTTTTTTATTTTTTAAACTAAATAGAAAATAACAACAATGAAGAATTTTCTACCTGGCCGATGTTAGAAATGTCTTGCAGGTAGGCAAAACAGGAAGAAAAAAACAGGACTGGGGTGGTTTCATAAAAAAATTGGCAAAAATAGGGATCAATGTAATATTGGTGAGCAACCTGGATAATATGTAAGTTTGCCTAGTTTTATTCGGAAAATTGTTGTATGCGGGGACTTATTTCTATATTTGTGTCCCTAGGGATAAAGATGCATATTGTGGTCCCTCAAAACACGGTTAAAATCAATGGTCTACATGTTTTCTTCACGAAAATATTATTCTTAATTTTAAAAATTTATTGATTTTTACATATTCATACTCTCCATTTTAGAGATTATATATCCCATAAAATTTAAATCCTAAATTCAACCTTGGCCGTTTTATTATAGTATTGAACCTTTTTAGTTTTGTACACGACTAGAGCCCTAAACAATCAAAGTAGGTGGCACCTGTAAATAATATCAAAAGATGTTCTTTTAATACTGAAAATCTTTGTGATGGTCTGAAACTATACTTTCATCTCTATTTATAAATTTAAATTTTAAAAATATTGTAGATTGAGCGGATCTCTGAACACTTGAAAATCTTGAAAATTGATTGACAGTCTAGAAATTGTAATACAAGATGCACTAATTCCAGGACTTGAAATCAATTTTTTCTCGTGTCCATACATCTCAAGGCTTAGATGATCGATTTGAGGATTTTTGGGAATCAAAATATCCTCTGAGGAATTTTTGAGGTGTGCCTTAAATTTAATTGTTTAGGGCCTCGCTCTGATATAAACTTTTTCCTTTAGTTTTTAAACTGAAGACATGATTGAAGGTAAGTGAGATTTTAAGAATGTCTGGAGCCATCAGCTTGGGCTTTATTTTGTAGAAAATAAGTGCTGCCGAAATATAAAGAGAACGAAACATTATGATGTAGTAGGGAAATCATTAACACTTGTATCAAAAAATGAAATTTTTTAGGAAAAGTATTTAAGGAGACCATTTATCTTTGGTCCAAAATGGTCACAATTAATATTAATTAGTGGATATGAAATTTGATGGTTGCATTTATTTTATTGTCCAAACTCAAACTTCAAATTTTTTTTTTCGAACTTTGTCATACACCGAAGTTATAAGATTTCACATCGGATGGTTGTAAATAATTGTTACCTCCTTAGATAAAAAATAAATTATCTCCTAATATGCAATCCCAAATTTTAATCTCCTAAGTTCTTTTAGCCTCTCCACCTAGAACATGGTCTCCCTCACTCTCTATCTCTAAAGTACCACTGCCACTCTTGTCCCCATAAAGTATTTCTTCCTATCATAGTAAAGTAATTCTCCCCCCCTCCGCTCTCTCCCCTCCCCCTCCTCCCCCTCCTCCTCCTCCTCCTTCTCCTCCAAAGTTTTCACCTCAAGTGACTTGAAGCTGTACAGATTCACCTATTCTCTCATTGCTTTAGTTAAGGTTAAAAAAACAGGAATTTGTCGCCTCAATCGCCCATATGGAAAACCAGTCTCGTTTAGTAGGTCCGCAGTGTGGACCACTTAATAAACAATTAAAAAATAAAAAATAGTCTATGAGTTGGGGGACGCACTTCTACATTTACATCCCCAAGGTATCAAACATCCATATTTAAGATGGAGGTAAAGGAGTGCTCCTTCCCAAAAGATGGAATTTAATGCTCAAAAGTTTTATCCAACAAAGTATCATTTGTAGTTTTAGTTTTATTTTTTATTTTTTACATATTAGTGTTTGCTATGTTAGATCCTAAAAATTGATCAAGGAGAGGGACCATATATCTACATATGTGTCCTGAGACATATAGAAACCTTGTACATTAAAAAATTAAAGAACAAAAAAATTAAAAAAATTTAGTTCAGAGAACCAACCTGGTCATTTGGTAGAATATGACCTCGGTACTGGCTGGTTCAATCATCAAATTGATGATCTTTTTGAGCTGAAGAGTTGAATTTAGTGGCTAAGCTTGTACCGAGGTCTTATAGAAATCATGCTACGAAGTCTTTGGAAAAAATAATATAGGGTATTTTCCTTAAAAAGCCCGAGTAGCATGAAAATTGCCTTTACATTTTCTCCAAATTTCCTTAAAGTTAGACTTAGGTGTGGCAATGGGTTGGGCGACCCCTGCTCGATTGGCTCGACCCTAAAAGATAAGGGCCCAGGCCACAAAGGCTTGAGAGAATGGCTGGGCCGGGCCAATCTAGGGCCATGAGAGGGCCGAGCCAGCTTGACCCTTATAGGCCTATGGCTGGCCCCGGCTAAAGACTCTTTGGCGGGGTCAGGGCTGGGCTGGGCTAAGGCCTTCGAGACTAGATCCGAGCTAAGGCCAAGGCTGGTCATTGCCATCCTAAACTAAATATACAGCTGCTAAAGTTGTTTACAAAACGAGAAGAATAAAAGGTCAGTTTCTGTGCCCTTCATAACCTTTATTGTACTATCGAGTTTCAAAAAACTGTGATCCTATTGCCCGAAATACTGGCTCCGGCCCTTGGTCTCTCCAAGAAGCTTCCAAGTTCGGATAAAACATGCAGAGGTGCGTCTCTCTCTCTCTTCCCCCACCTGTAAGCTCTCTTTCTTATATAAGTCTCTCTCCTTTCTTTTGGCTGCCCTGTTTTGTTGATACTGTGAAGGTATTCCTTCGATGGTTCGCTTGTTCTTATGTTTGCAGTGGCTAATCATTTGGAAAAGCAACATGAACAAATTCAGTCGAATTTTTTTTGAAAGTTTTAGCCTTTTAGGGGTAACTTTTCTCAATTTGAAAGCTTTGGAACCAGTTGGGGATTCAGAGATTTACATAGGTTCTTGCTACTTGCTGATGGTTAGCTTGTTTTCTGTGTTCTCTGGGGTGATATGAATGCAAAACGAAAATAGTGAACTTATTAATCCCTATGAGGTTTTCTAATTTGAAAACAACTATGGGCGAGAAAAATTTGAAAGCTTTAGTCCTGGTAACCTGCTGTTGAGATGCTCCACGAAATAGAAATTGCACGAGAATTGGATGCCCCAACTCACAGGGTACAAAAGAATACTTCGTTTTTTTTTTGTTTTTGCAAGTTCAAAACATATAATTGACTTTGAAAACTTTAAAATATACCAGGATTTTGAAAATGTGAATAGTTCCATTGACTTGATTGCTTGTCATTTCTTAGCCCGCTCCATTCAGCCTTCTCCCATGTGGTTAAGGGTGGCAACTGGCTGGGCCCGGTCCGGCCCGGCCCTTGTTCCCACACAGCAGGCCAAGGCCCACCTGGGCCTGTTAGGGTTAGGCCGGGCCAAAAAAAATTGAAGAAATGATAAGAGAAAAAAAGAGGGGTGTGCCGGGGACGAGGTTGGCACTGGCCTAGCCCACCCCTCGGGCCACTGTTCGTGGCCCAGACCCTACTTTTTCATGGCTAGGCTAGGGTGGGCAGCCCGGCCAATTGCTAACCCTACGCTGTTGTCTAATCTTGAGCCACATGGTGCTCTTGCTCTTCTCCTTTTTTAAGTTCTTAATTTTTCTTAATTTTTTAATTATTTTTTTATTTTTTCTTGGGTCATTTTCTTTCTTTCTTCAAGGAAGTAAGCGACAAATGTATTGATTTCTCTTTCTTAATTCTCTATCTCTATCTCTCCATTGAGATAATCCTATATTTTTGAGTGATACCATATAAGAAAATCCAGTAATTTTGACCAAATTATATTTCTCTATATTTCTGTATTTATGGGCTTTAAGCCTTCATAGAAGTTGTATTACATAAGCCCCACTAGCTGTGTGTACAATACTCTATTTTATAGGGTTACACAACTATGGTACATGTTTTTCAAGCTATTTACAAAAGTTACTAAAAACACATACAAATGTGCATGTTTGCCTGGGTAAAAAATGTCATGCTGTATAATTTACAAAAGTCAAATATATATTCACACTTCCCTTCAAATTTATACACATACAAATGTGCATGTTTGCCTGGGTAAAAAATGTCATGCTGTATAATGTACAAAAGTCAAATATATATTCACACTTCCTTTCAAATTTAAGATTCAAATTTATACACATACAAATGTGCATGTTTGCCTGGGTAAAAAATGTCATGCTGTATAATGTACAAAAGTCAAATATATATTCACACTTCCTTTCAAATTTAAGATGCTTTAAGAGAGAGTTTGAACAACGGAAGACAAGCTTCATAATCAAGGCATAAACATGAGAGACCTCAACAGTGACAAATCAACAATATTCGTAAATACCTCGAACCGAGCGGGCTTGAGTAATAGCATATTAGCAGGCCGAACAGATGGCTTGATTAGTGTAGGATCTTGCGACAATAGATCACCAGGCCTCAAAAATAGAACATGATTTTTTTTTAAAACAAATAAATGAAAAAAATAGTATGTCACAACTTGATGGCCCATCACAATTTGATGGTCCGTCAAAAAAAAAAAAGTGATTCAAGTAGAAGACAAGTGGGTCACAGGGGTTTAATGTGAGGAGAAAAGCACATAAAAAGAAGAGAATGACTTAAAAAGAGGGTCCATGGTCGCTCCTTTCTCTCACCACCCCTCCCTCTCTAACAGTGTTCCAAGTACCAAAAAAACAGAAAAGGCGTTTTGAGGATGAATATAAAGAGCAAGAAAGCGTAGCTCAGGCACACAAAAACAAAGAGCGGAATGACAAGAAAAATGAAGAGCACCCAACAGAAAGAATTCTTGGGCTACTGAGAAAACTTGCAGAGAAGCATCTTCCTAAGAATGGGTGGTGGAGGGTTATATTCTGACGTACCAGAAAATATTGACATGAGTTATTTTCATTCTGACCCTGACGATTATTTAGATATATGTCATGAGTCAAAGAAGAGTGTCCCGGGGCAACCCAAAGAAGGCCCATCTGACCCGGTGTGCAATCAAAAGAGCACATCTGTATCAAAGATGAAGGGGTAGTGCAATCAAAAGAGGAGTCGGAATTCGTTTATTAGAAGGTTTGAAATTGCTATGCATTTTGGAAAGGGGACATGATTATCGAAAGAGGCTCGACAAATGTCATTGTCCAGAGTAAAAGAAAGGCTAAAATCCCTTGGACATTAAAGACTATTTTTTATCAAATTTAAGATATTTTGTCAACCTCTATGGCAACGGTCCAATATTGTTATAGAGAGGCTAGTGAAGATGCTGTTGTTCTTGCTAAAAGAGGAGTCCATACTTCCTCTATGTTGATTACTCTTTTATGTAATATTGTGTCAATGCTGTAACATCTTATATTGTACATAATATTGTGTCATTGCTTTAACATCTTGTATTGTACATATGAATTAATAATAATTCGTACGTTACCGTAAAAAAAAAAAAAAAAAAAAAAAGGGGTCAAATTTGGAGTGATGCTGGAAAGGAGTTATTCATCATCAGGGAAGATGAATGAGCTGTGTGAGATTTTTTTTAACACAATATGGTCAAAGCAGCGTTTCATAGAGCCTAACTGAATCACATGAGAATTGAATGTCTTTCTTTGATGTGAAGGCTGAATTTGCCTCAAACCTCTTCTAGTCTTGCCTTTCATCTTTAATGGCCTAAATTGGCTTCTTCCGAACCCTTAGAATTGGGTTTTGACATGGGCGTTTTTTGGGTCTGATTTTCATGGTGAAAGGGGTGCTTTCCATTAAAAAAACTAATTTGTCTTCTTGTGCCTCATTCTCGTTCCTTCTCTCATTCTTAAAAAGCGGTTACGGTTTCATTCTTAGTAGGCGGTTTACCTAAACCGCCGTAGTGCTTGGTGAATTGAAGTTTATCATGGTGTGATGGGCATGTGGCTCATCGTAAACCATGTGGATGGGTAGTTAGTTGAGTTTATATATAATAGATGTTAGTCTGAGTGTTAAATATATAGAATGGGTGAGTAGGGCGTATGTGAAAGAGAGTGGTTTGATATGTAAGATGAAGTGTTGTTAAGAGACCAGCCCATAGAGTGAGGTAGAAGAAAAATCAGACCACTGAAGTGATTGTACTGCATATATCATATTGCTCTATAGTAGTACAGTCTTGTTTTCTAATCTAAAGCAATAGTGAAAGTTTTGTTACAAGCTTCCTATATGTTATTTTATGTCGAAACATTTTTATTCTATAGTTTAAATTTTTTTCGCAACAAATTTCTATCAAATTGGAATCAGAGCAAGGTTTATAAAGCATGACGTCCTCAAGTATGATGTTCCAACCTCAAGTTCCTCGTCTTACAAAAGAAAATTATGAAATTGGTGCATTCAAATGAAAGTGCTACTCGGAACACATGATGCATGGGAGGTTTTTGTAAAAGGTAACAATGAACCCCAAACCCTAGAAAAGGAAGCTGAAATAACAAACAATTAGAAGGTTGCTTTAAAAGAATTGATGAGACAGCACAAGGGAGCTCTCTTTTTAATCTATCAAGGCATTAATGAAAGCGCCTTTTACAAGGTTGCTTCCGCCACCTCTGCAAAACAAGCATGGGAGATTTTGCAAAATGTTTTCAAAGGAGAAAAAAAGTTCGTCTGCAGACATTAAGAGCCGAGTTCGAGATGCTTCACATGAAAGAAACATAATTAATTTATGATTACTTCTCAAGAGTGTTGGTAGTAGCAAACCAACTCAAGAGAAATGGCGAGGTGCTAGACGAGGTGCGTATCATGGAGAAAATATTAACGTCTCTTACCAATAAATTTGAGCACATAGTTGTAGCAATAGAAGAAAGTAAAGATTTGTCACCCATGACTACCTATCAACTCGTGGGTTCTTTGCTAGTCCATGAACAAAGAATGATGAAGAAAACAAATAATCCTTTGGAGCAAGTACTCAAAACTAATTTCTCCCTAAAAGATGAAAGAGGAGAAGTTAGAAGCAGAGGTCAAAGAGGACGTGAGACATTTAATAGAGGTGGACGAGGCTATGACAATTCCAATTTCAGTGCCAGAAGAGCAAACAACCAGATGTTGCCAACCTCAAGAGGTCGAGGTGGTAGAAACTTTACTCGATCATTCAATCGTCAAAGATATGATAGATCTTCAATTCAATGCTTTAATTGCAAAAAATTTGGCCATTATAGTTCTAAATGCAGATTTAAGGACTCCCAAGAAAATGGAGAACAAGTGAATTTTGTAGGAAAATCCAAAGTAGATCAAGAACCAATCCTCCTGTTGGCATGCAAAGAAGAAGAAAGTGAAAACAACAACTCATGGTTTCTTAACAGCAGGTCAAGCAACCACATATGCAGAAGAAAGAAATGTTTGTGGAGTTGGATGAATTAGTGAATGGTAATGTAACATTTGGTGATTTCTCAAAAGTTCCGGTCAAAGGGAAATGTAAAATTTTAATTCGCCTCAAGAATGGAAATCATGAATTTATTTCCAATGTCTATTATGTGCCAAGCATGAAAAATAGTATTTTTAGTTTGGGGCAACTTTTGAAAAAAGTTATGATATTTGTCTAAAGGATTTAGCCCTCACTATAAAAGATAAAAAGGAAAACTTTATTGCTAGAGTTGGCATGTCAAAAAACATGACATTTTCTTTGGATATCAAAACTGATTTTTTGCAATGCTTAAATGTATCTTTAAATGGAAAGCCATGGTTATGGCACTTGAGGTTTGGACACCTCAATTTTAATGGATTGAAATTATTGTATAATCGAAATATGGTGAAAGGGCTGCCACTAATTGATCATCCGGAACAACTTTGTGAAGGATGTATGCTCGGGAAGTATCACCGTGAACAACTTTGTGAAGGATGTATGCTCTGGAAGTATCACCGTGAAAGCTTCCCAAATGGTGTTTCACATAGAGCATCAAAACCCCTTGAACTCATCCATATAGATGTATGTGGGCCACTTAGCCCAATTTCTTATGGGAAACATATGTATTTCCTTACCTTAATTGATGATTTCAGTTGGAAGACCTGGATTTATTTCTTGAAAGAAAAATTAGAAGTTTTTGGGATATTCAAAAATTTCAAGGCTTTTGTGGAAAAACAAAGTCGCTATTTTATTAAAGTTTTAATATTCAATAGAGGTGGTGAATTTTTCTCAAAGGCATTTGATGAGTTTTGCAAGTATCATGATATTCTTCATCAATTTATTGCACCATATTCACCCCAACAAAATGGAGTGTCTGAAAGAAAAAACCGGACAATTTTGTATATGGCACGAAGCATGTTGAAATGCAAAAATATGCCAAAAGAATTTTGGACTGAGGTAGTCTCTTGTGCTGTCTATATTTTGAATAGGTGTCCCACCAAAAGTGTATGATTTATGACACCCCAAGGGGCTTGGAATGGACATAAGCCTAATGTGGCATATTTAAGGGTATTTGGGTGCATTGCATATTCTCATGTCCCAAATCAAATGAGAACCTAATTAGAGGACAAAAGTCAAAAATGTATTTGGCACATTTAAGGGTATTTGGGTGCATTGCATACTCTCATGTCCCAAATCAAATGAGAACCAAATTAGAGGACAAAAGTCAAAAATGTATTTTTATTGGCTATGATGAAAAATCAAAAGCTTACAAACTTTATAATCCTGAAAATAAGAAATTGATAATTAATAGAGATGCGGAATTTAATGAAGAAGCCTTATGGAAATGGAACAAAAAAGAAAAGAAAAGAAAAGTCATGTGAGAATTGAAATGAATGGAAATGACAATGCTCAAGAGAGATCACAAGAAGAAAATACTCCACCCTCACCTCCTCAAAGAAAAGAAAAGTCATGTGAGAATTGAAATGAATGGAAATGACAATGTTAAAGAGAGATCACAAGAAGAAAATACTCCACCATCACCTCTTCAACAAGAGTCAAGTTCATCTATTTCTTCCATGAATGAAAGTTCTAATGAAAGACCACCAAGGACACGGAGTTTGAATGAACTTGATTCTCAAATAGAAAATACTAACAATGAGCACAATTTATTTTGTTTCTTCGTTGAATGTAAACCTATAGGTTTCGACTATGCAGTTCGTGACAAAAGGTAGAGAAAAGCAATGGATAAAGAGATTCGAGCCATTGAGAAGAATGACACATAGAAGTTTACAACACTGCCAAATCAACATAAAGCAATTGGTGTGAAATGGGTTTGTAAAGCAAATAAGAATGAGAAAGGTGAAGTAGATAGATACAAAGCAAGATTGGTTGCCAAATGATACAAGCAAAGAGCCGGGATTGATCACAAAGAGGTATTTACTTCTCTTGTTAGATTGGATACTATTAGATTAATTATTGCTTTGGCTGCAACAAGAAAATGGAATTTTTTTCAAATGGATGTCAAATCTGCATTTTTAAATGGTCATCTTCAAGAAGAAGTTTATATTGAACAACCATTGCGTTACATTATAAAAGGGCATGAAAATAAAGTTTATAAATTGAAAAAGGCAATTTATGGTTTGAAACAAGCTCCTAGAGCCTGGAATGCAAGAATCGACAAATATTTTCAAGAAAATGGTTTTTATAAGTGCCCCTTTGGTCACGCTCTATATTTGAAGATGAATGACAATGGTGATCTATTGATAGCATGACAGACACATGCAAGTGCCACAAGAAGGCCCTACAACGATCAAGGTCGATAACAAATCAACAATAGCAGTGGCCAAGAATCCAAAATTTTATGAAAGAAGCAAGCACATAGATATAAGATTCCATATCATGTGAGAACATGTGAAGACTAATGAAGTTGAGCTTGTGTTTTACAGATCAAAAGAACAAGTTGCAGACATTCTAACAAAGCCACTAAAGATTGAAACATTTTGTCATTTAGGAATGTTGCTTAGAATGAGATAGACAAATTAAAAAAGGATGTTGAAAAAACTAATTTGTCTTCTTATGCCTCATTCTCGTTCCTTCTCTCACTAGATGATTCTTAATAGGCGGTTTACCTAAACTGACTTAGTGCTTGGTGAATTGAAGTTTATGTGGTCATTCCATAGCCAACAATGTGATGGGCCATGTGACCCATCGTAAACCATGGGAATGGGTGGTTAGTTGAGTCTATATATAATAGATGTTAGTGTGAGTGTTAAATAGATAGAATGGGCGAGTAGGGCCCATGTGAAAGATAGTGGTTTGATATGTTAGATGAAGTGTGTTGTTCAGAGACCAGCCCATAGAGTGAGGTAGAAGAAAAAACAGATCACTGAAGTGATAGTCCTGCATATCATATTGCTCTATTATCCTACAATCTTGTTTTCTAATCTAAAGCAATAGTGAAAGTTTTGTTACAAGCTTCCTATCTGTTCTTTTGTGTCGAAACATTTTTATTTTATATTTTAAATTTTTGACACAACAAATTTCTATCACTTTCTAGAGGGTGGAAGTTAGGGTTAGTGATCTTCAAAGATGTGTACACAATCAATACAATAGTTTCAGATTACAAATCAAAGTAGAAAAATCGACCCATTGGAAATTCTTCCCTGTCACATAGTTACAGTTGGGAGAGAAATCGGGCAACCAACATTTAAGAGTGCAGGCGTATTGTAAAAACAGAAACCATGGATAATGCGACTCCATGGATTTAGAGCTCGAGTGAGGCTGCTTCAATAATTCTTAAGTTTTTGCCCAATATTTTATATTCGTTTGCATGTATATAGTCATTGCAGCTACTCACTCTGTAAGTTTTAAAAGAAAGACCTATGTGATCTTTTACCGAAGAATACAATTTTTTTTTTTTTTTTCTTCACCCCTTTTTTTTGGCAAAAGATCACTTACATGTAGTCTTTATTATAATAAGATAAATTTCAAAATAAAATCAACATAACAATAAAACCAATATCTTAATAACTTAATGTCATTGAAACAACTATGCATTATGCTTGAGAATAAAAGATAAGATTGCAAGAAATAAAAAGAAGAGTGCCAGATATTATCTCAACCGGGCTTATTTACATCCCATACCGAGTCACCACCATCTAATGATGCGGGATCAACGATCTAGCTTCCATAAATAACCGGGAAAACAAATTTCTATCAAGTCACACCAATGGAACATGGACCCCTTTGATCACAAAGTCAAACCCTAGGTGAATTCTCTTAGCAACCTAGTTTGAGAGAGATGTATTATCTTTTTTTTGCTAAACCCTAAAACCCTTAGCCACAAATCTATATTTGAGAGATAGGAAAGAAAAGAACTCCATAACCTAAACCCTTAGGTTCTTTCATAATGTGGGAGAGAGAGATCAAACATGAGAGAGAGAAACTTTCTTAAGAGCGAGATATAAAGATAAGGTATAGAGATTTTGGGTAGAGACAATCTCTTTTTTTATAGGCTTGAACAAGATTAGGGTTTTTTAGGCTTTTCCTTAACTTGCCTCTTCTTGTGAGATTGAACATAGACCATCGATTAAGGGTGACTTGTGGGATGAGAGATCTGAGCCATCCATTCCATAGATGGGCCACCAATATTATGGAAGGTGCATGGACCATTATCCTCTTTTCTTTAACCATTTTCCCATCAATATAAATTAGATAAATTAAATCTAATTAAAATATTATGCATTCCATAATCTTTCACAAAATATTACAAAGATATATCAAGTCAATATACACTTTCAATATTTGGTCAATATATGGTCATAATATTTCATATCTTATTTGACCACATGCCATAACATAATATTACCAAAACATGAAATAACTTAAACTCCAAAAAAGAATCCAATGGGTGGGGCGTGCCACCCATGTGTGGCACATGTGGGCCCCACCCACTTGACACATGGTGGGCTCATATGCACTATGGGCCTCTCCATGATATTGTATATAATTTTAAATTATCAAAAAGAATTCTAAAACGTTATTTGAATTTTATAATTTTGTAAATCAATATCTTCATTTTTATAAATCCAAAAAAAATTATAAAGAAAATATCAAATAACTCATAAAAATTCAAATAATAATTCTAAAATAATTTCTATCATAAAATAAACATAATTAAATTAACTTGATGGGAAATGGATTCATATGGTTAAAGAATTTAATCTGCAATCTTGGGCACTCCACCTTCAACTGTGGACTACAGACCACACTCGCCTTATCGAACCGACCCAGTATTTTTCATGACACATAGTCCAAGCAGGGGCTCGTTAGCTGGTCACCGAAGTCTGGCGGATGAGCCAAGGGGTCGCAATCCCAGTCTGTGGATTACAGATCCTCTCTTAGAGACAAGTCAAGGTTACCAAGACTCTATGCGACCACAACTCTATGACACATAGGGGTATCTCTTGCACATGTATACGCTTCACCTTAAAAGGTGGATTTTTGGCTTTTCCAAATGATCTATCGATACGCATGCCGTATGATGGTGCTTGGATAAGATTTTGGCCCCTGTCTCTGTAGGCCACCATCACACATAAGGGTCACATAGTCCCTCGGCTCACTCATCCAGGCATGTTCTCCGACCTCATCAAGGGCTAACCCATAAACCCTCATCGGTTTGTTCTTCATGCCCAAGTAATATAGGTTTTTTCCAACCGATTGGCCTTGATCGTAAAGCATAGATCGGTATCAGCAAACCATCGTTTGCTTAGTATGGTCAACGAGAGACCACACTCCCACTGAGTTCATGTTCCACTATATCATTTCATTTTACAAGCACTCATAAGGCCTTTAAAGTTCACATAAACTCAACATCTCCCACTTGGCCTTTGAATGCCTTACATTATCTCTTTCTCACTTTCTCTTATTCCCATCTCTCTCTCTCAATTACAATCTCTCGCAAGCAGTTTTACTTATTCTCTCACTACATTAATCATGGCTTGCCATCAATCCTTTCACAAAATGATTTATAGAGGCAACACATTTTTCTCTTTGCAGCTAAGATCTCATCCCGAAAACGGTCGTAGCTCATCTTTCACATCGCATCGCGAATCATGGACCTGTTGTCGCAAAAGACCATCATGTACCCTCATCGCATGTTGTCGTATGTTCATGAGCTCAAAACAGTTTTTCAAATTAGCTGCTCCCTTTTGTAGCCATGACCAGCACCAAACATTTGGGTTCCATGGGTGAACAACATTATAGTCTGTTGTTCCATTTGGCATGTCAAATACTAGCAGGTGCTCCCCATGGAATATTTAGTTTATCTGGATCTGGATCTTTCTCAATCTCACCTCATTCCTCAGGTGATAAAAACATGGTTTTATATGCTTGGAGTTCTTACGAAATAGTGGCTCCTTTGACACACATATCGTCAACGTACTGTCGCAGAAAATTCTTACTGCCTCACAACACACGAGGTGAAAGTCAAGTTGATTAAGAAATTTCTTAATCCATAAGGCTGCCTTGTTCAACAAACAACACGCCATGTACTTTGCCTTCATGGTAGATAATTTTGTCACATCCTGTTTCTTTGATTTCCAAGAAACTGCACTCCCTCCAAGCATGAACATATATCCAGATGTAGACTTCGCATTATCTAGATCTGTGAGATAGCTTGCACCTGTATATCTGAATATCCAAGCAACTAAACAAAACGTGGGACTGTAGCAGCTCCCACTCAATTATTGCACATACCACATATATATTCTCAACATTCTTATGCATATATCATGAGGTAGAATATCGAGTCTCATACAATACGTAATTCAATACCTGTTGGTTTCATAATATGCAAAAACCTTCATGAACCACAAATGTTCAACCATACTAGATATCTTGGTAGTAAATTCATACAAACCAAATTATCTAATCAACACAATATGTGTCAGGGAAGCCCAGCATGATGGCATTCCTATAACATTCACTGTGGTTCAAAGTCTTAGGTAATCGAGGATTCTAAATAACTAGAAACATGCATATAGGTATTTAAAAAGAAAACAGTGCATGATAATTTTTCTCTCACTTTTATAAATACCTTCAAGGCATAATGTTTTTCTTTTTAATAAACAAAAAATTGACTTGGTATATATATATGCATTCACAAGCAATAGTTATATAATAGTATGACAGTTTAAAATGATTTTCATAAAGACTTAATGGACCGTGAAAGACTATGTGGTTTTCTCAAAACCATATTCATAGACTTAGGCTTTTATCAAATCATCCAATTTAATTATAAAATACATGCTTAGGCTTTATAAATCATTTTACCGCATTCACCTTTAATTTCCTACCAAGTCAAGTTTATGGCCACAAAAACAAATCATATATACCATCTTATAATTTTATCCAAAATAAAGCACGACTAAATAATATCTATTAAAGCCTTGATAAAATACTTCATTTTTGGGAATTATGGAGAATTTATTAAGAGATCATCATCACATGCAACACATCATATTATAGACATTATTGAGAGGGTGGTCACCAAGACCAAATTCCATCAGAATACTCCCTTTGTGCTTATATATTTGAATGAGCCACACCCATCTCTCGTATTTTATTGTTAGGGCTAAAAGCCCTTGATCAAATCACATCTCCATGTGTATTACTATCTTAAGTAGTTCATACTCTTGCACAAGGAGGCACAAAAACACAAGGTATTCAAAACCGACACTTTTTAAATTTCTTAGCACTTATCACTTAACGTCCATACACTCGATACATATTCATAAAACAATTAGCCAAAATATAACAAAAAAACATTAAACAAAGTTATTGAATCATCTTTCCATATATGACCTTACCATATAATGTGTGATAAATTTCATACATCAAAACCATGTAGTGTGGTACATGGGCTTTCTTGATTCTTCGCTTTTACTTGTTTGGCAAGCTTTTGTGATCTTGGAAGTGCACGCAACTGATGCAGAATATATTGGTCATTGGTTTCACATGTCACGAAGTATCGATCTTTTCGGCACTTGGGTTCTCTTGTTTTACACCGTGAAAAACGTATCTTCTTCATCCCATTATTTCAAATATCATAATTTAGATTCTCCCACTAATCTTTAGCGTTTCTATGATACAATCAAGTCTCTCTATATATCCCTTAATTTCGAAGAAACCAAAATGTTTTTATATATATTGTGTTTCTTTTTCTTTCTGCTATTCCCAGATCGAATACTCTTCACATAGAATGTCATATCTTATCAACTTTGTATTACCTCTCTTTGAAGTTTTATTATAATAAACCATACTTATAGCACAATATCAAACATTTTTAAATGATCCCAAAAAAAAAGTCTTCCTAATTAGGAATCCAAAGATGTGTCTTAACATGTCACATCGTTTTAATTTACTGCAGAATAGAACTTGAGCATCCCATGATAAGAATATGATATCTCTCAACTCATAAAGAGTTAATCTTCGAATTCTTTTGAGTATTGAAATAGACTCAAAAGAGTATAAAATAGTGCTCAGTTCCATCCCTAAATCATACCATTTAGTGAATATTCATTTCAGTGATATTTACGTCACAATGCAATCTCTTCAGTTGAAAATCAGGTTGAGCACCTCTCAATAAAAAATTTGTTTATCTCAATCCTCAAAGAATTTATTCTTGAAATATTTTGTGTTGAAAACTAGACTCAAAACCAAATCATAACATTATAGTTTGAATCCCAAATAATATTTTTCTTTAAAGAAATAAATAAGTGACATTCACGTCATAAAATAAATCATACTGTAGAATTCCAAAATAAACACTTTCTAGTAAAATTGTCTTTTCTTTGTACCATCATGGAGTTTCCCTTTCAAACCAATTTTGTTTGAAATTGGATACATAATAGTTATACATATATTTTTATAAGCGTTAAGTAGGCTTGATAAATATAGCTATTCATGTCTTCAATGAAGCACATACCAAATTATAGAAAATTCAGGATGACCTCTTTTTAATCCAAAATTTTTTATTCCCCTCTTCCTATAGATATTTCTCTCTCAAATAAATTTTATTACAAATTAGGCTCAAAATGAAAGTCTAAAAACTTAGTGTAAACTATAAAACATTCTGTTAAGAACATAAATTAAATCTTAACTTCCAAGTCATGAAAATAATTTTCGTTGCAGAAAACAGCACTTGCGCATCCTTCAATAAATTGATCATATCTTTCAAACCACATGGACTTTCTTGATGAAAGACTTTTTTTTGGAAGTCAAATTTCAATTGTAAATAAAATCATATGATTAGTGAGAAATCACGGATTTCATTGGACAGTTCCTGAATTTTGCATGGTCAGAACTGACACCCTTCATTGTTGAGTCTATAACTCTCAATTCCTATAGGATCTCCCACTGAAATTTTGCAGGTAAATCCTACTTTAAAAGACACAAAATATCACTGAAGTATGTAATGAAAAATGCCTCATTATATTCTTTATATCACTACTCCAAAATAGCCCAGAATAATCATTATACAGAGTGCTTTTTTGGTGTTGGAATATTTCAATAATTCTTAACCATGGGTATATTTCTTGAACACAAAGGTCATTAGCTTTCTTATATCTGATTCTCAAGCTTGATCTAAACTCAATAAAGAGGAAAAATAATTAATGGCATCAAATATCAATAGCTCTGATACCAATAAAGGAAAGACCTATGTGATCTTTTACGGGGAATACATTTTTTTTTTTCACCCATTTTTTTGGCAAAAGATCACTTACATGTGGTCTTTATTACAATAAGATAAATTTCAAAATAAAATCAACATAAAATAAAACTAAGATCTTAACAACTTGATGCCATTGAAACAACTATGCATTATGCTTGAGAATAAAAGATAAGATTGCAAGAAACAAAAGGAAGAGTGACGGAGATTACCTCAATCGAGCTTATTCAACCCCAGACAGAGTCACCACCATCGATGGCGCGGGATCAACGGTCTAGCTTCAATTTCGAACCAGGAAAGCAAATTTCGGCCAAGCCACACCAATGGAACATGAACCCCTTTGATCACAAATTCAAACCCTAGGGGAATTCTCTTAGCAACCTAGTTTGAGAGAGATGGATTCTTTTTTTTTTTGCTAAACCCTAATACCCTTAGCCATAAATTCATATTTGAGAGATATGAGAGAGAATAACTCCATAACCTAAACCCTTAGGTTCTTTCACAATGTGGGAGAGAGAGATCAAACATGAGTGAGGGAAACTTTCTTAAGAGAGAGAGATAGAAAGATAAGGTATAGAGATTTTGGGGAGAGATAATCTCTTTTTTATAGGCTTGAATAAGATTATGGTTTCTTAAGGTTTTCCTTGGCTTGCCTCTTCTTATGAGATTGAATATAGACCGTCGATCAAGGATGACTTGTGGGGTGAGAGATCTGAGCCATCCATTCTATAGATGGGCCATCAATATTATGGAAGGTGCATAGACTATTATCCCCCTTTCCTTAACCATTTTCCCAACAATAGAAATTAAATAAATTAAAGCTAATTAAAATATTATGCATTCCATAATCTTTAATAAAATATTCCAAAGATATATCAAGTCAATATACACTTTCAATATTTGGTCAATATATGGTCAAAATATTCCATATCTTATTTGACCACATGCCATAACATAATATTACCAAAACTTGAAATAACTTAAACTCCAAGAAAGAATCCAATGGGTGGGGCGTGCCACCCATGTGTGGCACATGTGGGCCCCACCCACTTGACACATGGTGGGCCCATATGCACTATGGGCCCCTCCATGATATTTTATATAATTTTAAATTATAAAAAAAATTCTAAAACATTATTTGAATTTTTTAATTTTATAAAATCAATATTTTCACTTTTATAAGTCCAAAAAAAAAATATAAATAAAATATCAAATGACTCAAAAAATTTCAAATAATAATTCTAAAATAATTTCTATCATAAAATAAACATAATTAAATTAACTTGTGGGAAATGGATTCATATGGTTAAGGAATTTAATCTGCAATCATGGGGTATTCCACCTTTAACTGTGAACTACAGACCAAACTTGCCTTATTGAGCTGACCCAGTGTTTCTCATGACCCACAGTCCAAGCAGGGTCTCATTAGGGGGTCCCTAAAGTCTGACGGATGAGCTAAGGGGTCGCAATCCCAGTTTGTGGATTACATATCCTCCCTTAGAGACAAGTCAATGTCACCAAGACCTTATGCGACCACAGCTCTATGACTCATAGGGTATCTCTCGCACGTGCATACGATTCACCCTAAAAGGTGGATTTCTGACTTTCCCGAACGATCTATCGATATGCATGACGTGTGATGGTACATGGATGAGATTTTGGCCCCTATCTCTACAGGCCACCATCCCACACAAGGGTCACATAATCCCTAGGCTCACTCATCCGGGCATGTTCTCCGACCTCATCAAGGGCTAACCCATAAACCCTCATCGGTTTGTTCTTCATGCCCAAGTAATATGAGTTATTTCTAACCGACTTGCCTAGATCGTTAAACATAGATCGGTACAGCAAACCATCGTTTGCTTAGTATGGTCGACGATGGACCACACTCCCACTGAGTTCATGTTCCACTATTTCCTTTCATTTTACAAGTACTCATAAGGCCTTTAAAGACCACGTAAACCCAACAAGTTTGAGCACCATTTAACGAAGAACATCTCTTTTGGAAATGGCTTACTTGTTTCTCGTGGACCTAATCTTTCTTGTGCATGGGTTGAGTTAACACTCGAGATTGTTTTTCAATGGGTTGGTGCTCTATCTAGATGGAGAGGACTATAATAAGCAGTATATGAATGCATCTTTCTTGTCACGATCTTTCTGTAAAAATAAATTACAGATTTACAGATTTACAGATTTAAGAACCTAAAAACATGTAAATATTTTTGGATCGTTATTCATGATTACTGAAAAGCAAGAATAAAATAGTAGATGTAAACATACCTTCCCTGATCCAACAGTAAAAAAGAACAACTTCTTGTTCTGATCTCTGAAGGGGTGGATCGACCTTCACCACTTTTCTCCTCCAAGCTTGATGGGAAACTTCGTTAGGAAGAATGAGCAAGAGCTGAGATCGTCACCTTATATCCTTTTCTTATTATGTTTCTTTCCTTTATTCTAACCCATCATAGGTAGTATCTTTAAGAGAGAGTGTGGGAGATGATTATCATTAATCATTATCTTAATATTTGATAATTTACTCACTTAAATTATAGATAAAATTATCCTGATATAATTATCGTTAGACCACAAATTGGGGATATTTTCTAAGATTCTCTAACTTGGGCTAACAATAATTATGACTAAAAATACATCCACAATTTAAGCAAATAGAAAATTCTCTTTCAAAATCAAGACTTTGACAAGTGAAACTACTAATACCAAATAATGGAGGCTAGTTGTATTATATAAATGACACATTGCCATTCCATGGTGATAGTATTAGCATCAACACTCTCTATAATCTCCAACATGTAACTTTTATGGTGGACAAATACTTTATGATATAGTAAAATCCATATCCCACCTAAAAACGGTCCAAAACTTTATATCATGTTATCCTTATGTATATATATAAAATAGGAACTTTGATGCATCCAATATGCATAAATCAAACTGAATGAGTGTCACATGCTGTATGCTATCAATAGACCTCCCATTGACCAAGTGCATCCCACATGTTAGTTAAATCTATATGAGCAGCATGCTCTACAAACTATTTGGGACTCAAACTGTAACAATCCTAAAATTTCAAAAAAAAAAAAAAAAAAAAAAGAGGAGAAAATATGCTTATAAATAGGTAATGTTCTGTTTGAGTATGATGGTCCTTAGGGACCATCACTGTTTTCAAAAACTTTTGCTTTGGATTAACTTTTGCTTTGCCTTTACTTTTTTCCTTTGCTCGCTTTTGCCTCCTGCTGCTTGCAGCTGGCACGGACGTGGTTTTCGTACGATAAAAGTCTGCTTTTAACGCGACACCTCAGGTATGAGGTAGAGCGTAAGAAAATAATATAATAATACGTTATAAGAATTTAAATAGGGGATGTGAGCACTCCCACCCTAAAACAAAATTTTGAGATCTCTCTCTGGTCGAAACACAGTGAACTTCTCTCTCGAACCGAAATTTTTTATCGGAAGCTCCCTCTCAAATAATTGTGGGTAAGTGACATCGTCTTCCTGAAAAATAGTCTATTTTTAATAAATAGTGATATTTCCTTCTAGGATCTTTATTTTATCAGTTTTATGTGTAAGTGACCTTATTGTCTCGAAAAATAATCCATTCTTTTTAAAAATAAAATGAAATAATTATTTCTGCTTATTATCATGAATTTTAGGCGCGATAAATTTTATGCGCACGTGACCTCATTATCTTGAAAAATAATCTTTTTAATAAAAATTGTGATATTTTATCTATGTTAGAAATTTTGAATGCTGTAAATTAGAAAAATAAATTTATTTATTTTCCTTGTCTATTGTTAGAAATAAATGTGATAATTCTGCTTTTAGTAAAATTGTGATATTTCTTTCTACTGTTTTGAATATTTAGACATTGTAAAATTCATGTGCAAATGACTGCCGTATTATTTAAAAATTGACATTTTTGCAATTGATTATAGTATTGTTGTAAAATGTTTATTTGTGAATTGATATTCCATAAATTGTGATAATTCCTTATTCTTGAATTTTTATAAGAGTTTTTCTATACATATTAAATTGGCAATTATGCTAGAATGCCTTTACAAACTGCTACCTTTCTAAATTTGAGCCCAAAATATTTGATTGGTTATTTTTGAAATGGTATAGAGAGTGATTGTTATTAATGGTTTAAGTGAAATTCAAATTAATGGTTTTAGTGATATGTTGAGTACATGATATTGCTGCTTTCGAATGTTTAAAAAGATTTAGAAATAATTTAAGTATGCAAGTGGACTCATCCGGTTCACCGGTGAGGTATAAGTGGACCTATCTGGGACGCCGGTAGGGTTTAAGTGGACTCATCCGGTACGCCGGTGAGGTATAAGTGGACCTGCAGGGATTAAGTGGACCTATCTGGGACGCCGATAGGGATTAAGTGGACCCATCAGGATGCTGATGGGGTATATAGGTGACCTACTTGGGACGCCAGTAGGGTATTTTGTGAAATCCTTTGAATTATGTACTGTCGTTAAAAGTGTTATAAGCATTTCAATTACTCGGATTATACTTAATTATGCAATTATTGAAAGTGAAATTGTTGATGCATTTCTATTAATAGATCTCATTTTGGAAAATATTGATATCTTTCAATCATGATTATTTTTAGGATTATGATGATCACTTACTGAGTAGCCAAACTCATCAAACTATGGTAAACATTTTTCAGGATAACTACGGATTCATTTTGAGTGCTAGTCAAGATCAACCTTGGAAGATACTGTTGTTGTGCTAGCTTTCTAAACTTACTATGTAAGACCTCGCCACTGTAAATTTGTCATATCAATAGATGTATATATGTTTTGTCCGTCACATCTCAGGAATAACAGTATTGTAAATTCTTGGGGTGTGACAATTATGGTATCAGAGCAATAGGTTTAAGATCCTTAGGAAATTTAAAAAGAATATACTTAAAAATCACATTTATTGTGTGTATAGACCGGGATAAAGTCAAGATCCAGAATAGCTGAAGCCAATATGGAAGGAATTCACAAAGCCTTGGAAAATATGGTTGCTTTATTGCAACATCAGATGGAAAACAACAATCCACCCAAGCAGTCAGTTACAGGAAATGGTGGGAGCAATATCGAACAATTTAAGAAATTAAACCCACCTTCTTTTAAGGGTGCTGTAAACCCACTGGAAGCCGAGGGATGGATTATGCAACTGGAAAAAATATTCGAGGTTATGGAATGTCCTGATGATAGGAAGGTGGCCTTGGCAGTTTTTATGTTAGAAGGTGAGGCACAACACTGGTGGCTAATGGCAAAAGGAGTATTGGTAAAAGAAAATAAAACATTGACTTGGGAAGTATTTCTAGAGGCATTTAATGAAAAATATTTCCCAGATTTTATTCGAGACCAAAAAGAAATGGAATTTCTAGAATTAATCCAAGGAAATAAGACAGTAGCACAGTACGAGGCCAAGTTTACTGAATTGGCCAGGTTTGCACCGCATATGATTAATAATGAGGCAAGAAAGGTGAAGAAATTTGAAAGGGGTCTCAGGCCAGCTATTAGAAGCAGAATATCAGTCTTGAAATTAAGAACTTATGCTGAAATAGTGGATCGTGCTCAAATTGTTGAAAAAAATTTTGAAGACTACAAAAAGACGAAAAATCAGAACAGTCATGTTAGACCTACATCATCTAATCGACAACAGTTTGAAAGGTCAAACAAGAAGCCAAGGCCCTCGCCATTTCAAAGCCCAATAGAAACATGTAGAAAATGTGGGAAAAATCATGGATCAAGCCCTTGTTATTGGAATACCGGAGCCTGTTTTAAATGTGGAAAATTGGGACACCAGATTAAACAATGTCCTAGCTTACAGACACAACAGCTTCCAAAGCAGGGAGAGATAGCTCCGAAGCCTCAGATGAAGGGAAGAGTATTTGCGATTACCGAGCAAGACGCTCAGGCCTCAAAATCAGTGATCCAAGGTACTCTTACTATCTTCCAAAAAGTAGCTCATGTTTTGATTGATCCTGGATCTACTCATTCATTTGTGTCACAACACTTTGCATGTCACTTAAAGGTAGAACCAGAATAATTAGAATACATTCTAGAGGTAGCCACACCGATGGGAGATTCAATTAACACCAATATAATGTACAAATCATGTGTAATAAAGATAGAAGAAAAGGAACTGTTGGTTGATTTAATACTCTTGAAAATTCAAGATTTTGATGTAATCTTAGGCATGGATTGGATCTCTGCATACCATGCAAGTATTGATTGTTATAAGAAAATTGTTACCTTTAGTATTCCGAATCAAGCAGTATTTTACTTCAATGGTGTCAAAGAAGACTCCCCATCATATTTAATCTCTTGTATTCGAGCTAATCGCCTCCTTCGAAAAGGGTGTCAAGGCTTTCTTGCCTATATCAAAGAAGATAAGAAGGAAGAAATAAATTTGGATACCACTCCGGTTATCCGAGAATTTCCCGACGTTTTTCCTGAAGAATTGCCAAGATTACCGCCTGACAGGGAAATTGAATTCTCCATTGAATTATTGCCAGGGGTAACACCAATTTCTAAGGCACCTTACAGAATGGCTCCTGCAGAACTTAAAGAACTGAAACAACAATTGGAAGAATTATTAGATAAAGGTTTTATCAGGCCCAGTGTGTCACCTTGGGGTGCTCCAGTACTGTTTGTCAAAAAGAGAGATGGGACTATGAGATTGTGTATTGATTATAGACAGTTGAACCAAGTGACAGTGAAAAATAAGTATCCATTACCTAGGATTGATGATTTATTTGATCAATTACAAGGATCACAAGTGTTTTAAAAAATTGATCTTAGATCTGGATACCATCAGCTTAAGATTAAAGGTGAAGATATACTCAAGACAGCTTTCAGAACAAGGTATGGCCATTATGAATTTTTAGTTATGCATTTTGGATTAATTAATGCACCGGCTGCATTTATGGATTTGATGAATCGAATCTTTAAGCCCTTTTTGAATAAATTTATTGTGGTATTCATCGATGATATTTTAATTTATTCCAAGAATCAGAAGGAACATGAGCAGCATGTAAGAATGGTATTGCAAATATTAAGAGAAAATAAATTGTATGCCAAACTTAGTAAATGTGAAGTTTGGCTTGAACAAGTGACATTTTTAGGACATGTCATATCAAAGGAAGGTCTATCAGTTGATCCTTCAAAGGTTGAAGCCGTTGTTAATTGGAAACAACCAAGTAATGTGACTGAAGTTCGAAGCTTTTTGGGATTGACAGGATATTACAGAAAATTTGTAGAAGGATTTTCTCGAATCGCAATCCCATTGACTCGATTGACACAGAAAAATGTCAAATTTGAGTGGACTAGTGAATGTGAGGAGAGTTTTTAAAAACTAAAAGTTCGATTAACTTCAGCACCTATTTTAACTATTTCTGAGGGGAGTGGGGGATTTGTGATTTATAGTGATGCTTCACATAAAGGTTTGGGCTGTGTATTAATGCAATATGGGAAAGTAGTGGCATATGCATCCAGACAGTTGAAAGAATATGAGAAAAAATATCCAATTCATGATTTGGAGCTAGCTGCAATAGTATTCGCTTTGAAAATATGGAGGCATTATCTATATGGTGAACAATTCGTAATATACACGGATCATAAGAGTTTGAAATACCTTTTCTCTCGGAAGGATTTAAATATGCGGCAGATAAGATGGATGGATTTCTTAAAAGATTATGGTTGTACAATCCATTATCATTCAGGAAAAGCTAACGTTGTGGCCGACGCTCTAAGTAGAAAATCTACGGGAGTCTTAGCTCATCTAATGATCCAAGAAATTCGATTGTTAGAGGAAATAGTGGATTGGCATCCAACTCCGTCCATTAATGGTGTGGTAAGTATGATTGCCAACATTAAGGCGGAACCCCAATTAATCCAACAGATTCGATTGGCACAAAAGAAAGACCCTCAGCTTATAACAATTATAGAAGAGGTGAAGCAAGGAAAGAGAGATGAATTCTCTATATGTAGTGAGGATTTGCTAAGATTCAAAGGTCGGGTTTGTGTCCCGAATGATGAGAGTGTAAAGAAAGCTATCTTAGAAGAAGCACATCATTCTCGTTATACGATACATCCCGGAAGTATTAAAATGTTTCAGGACCTGAAGAAAACCTTTTGGTGGAATAATATGAAAAAAGAGGTAGCACTATTTGTGTCTACATGCCTAACATGCCAGCAAGTAAAAGCTGAACATCAAAGGCCCGCTGGGTTGTTGCAGCCTTTACCGGTGCCAGAATGGAAATGGGAGCACATCTCTATGGATTTTGTCTCTGGCTTGCCTAGAACAAATTCAGGACATGATAGCATTTGGGTCATTGTGGACCGGTTAACCACAGCTGCCCACTTTCTACCGATTCGCACGACGTACACTTTGGATCGACTGGCTCAGCTGTACATTAAGGAAATAGTGCGGTTGCATGGAGTTCCTGTCAGTATTGTATCGGACAGGGATACTCGGTTTACTTCTAAATTTTGGGCTAGACTACAGTCAGCCATGGGGACGAGACTCGCCTTTAGTACTGCCTTTCACCCCCAAACTGATGGACAATCGGAGAGGACCATCCAAACCTTGGAGGATATGCTGAGGGCTTGTGTTATTGACCTTACAGAAAGCTAGGATGACCATTTACCCCTGATTGAGTTTGCTTATAATAATAGCTTCCAAGCTAGTATTCAAATGGCACCATATGAAGCCCTGTATGGAAGAAAATGCAGGTCACCCATATGTTGGGACGAGGTTGGTGAAAGAAAGCTTTTGGGGCCAGAAATTGTCCAGATAACCACAGATAAAATAGCATTAATTCGTGAACGGCTCAGGACAGCTCAGTGTCGGCAAAAGAGTTATGCCGATAACCGAAAGAGAGATCTTGAATTTGAGGAAGGTGATCGAGTTTTCCTAAAAATCTCACCAATAAAGGGCATTATGAGATTCGGCAAGAAAGGAAAGTTGAGCCCACGTTACATCGGACCATTTGAAATCCTGGAAAGAATCGGAGGTGTCGCTTATAGACTTGCCTTACCACCCGAATTGGCAAATGTTCATAATGTCTTTCATGTATCTTCACTACGAAAATATCAGCCCGACCCGTCCCATATCTTAAAATATGAACCTTTACCGATCAGGAAGGACTTATCCTTCATTGAGCAGCCAATTTTGATATTGGATAGAAGGGTGCAAGTGTTGCGTAACAAGGAGATTCCTTTAGTCCGTGTATTATGGCAGTACCATTCAAGAGAAGAGTCGACTTGGGAACGAGAAAACGAAATCAGAGAAAAATACCCCTATCTTTTTCAGTAATCAGGTACACAAATTTAGAGGACTAAATTTCTTTAAGGAGGGAAGAATGTAACAATCCTAAAATTTCAAAAAAAAAAAAAAAAAAAAGGAGAAAATATGCTTATAAATAGTTGATGTTCTGTTTGAGTATGATGGTCCTTGGGGACCATCACTGTTTTCAAAAACTTTTGCTTTGGATTAACTTTTGCTTTGCCTTTACTTTTTTCCTTTGCCCGCTTTTGCCTTGCAGCTGGCACGGACGTGGTTTTCGTACGATAAAAGTCTACTTTTAATGCGACACCTCAGGTATGAAATAGAGCGTAAGAAAATAATATAATAATACGTTATAAGAATTTAAATAGGGGATGTGAGCACTCCCACCCTAAAACAAAAATTTGAGATCTCTCTCTGGTCAAAACACAGTGAACTTCTCTCTCGAACCGAAATTTTTTATCGGAAGGTCCCTCTCAAATAATTGTGTGTAAGTGACATCGTCTTCCTGAAAAATAGTCTATTTTTAATAAATAGTGATATTTCCATCTAGGATCTTTATTTTATCAGTTTTATGTGTAAGTGACCTTATTGTCTTTAAAAATAATCCATTCTTTTTAAAAATAAAATGAAATAATTATTTCTGCTTATTATCATGAATTTTAGGCGCGATAAATTTTATGCGCACGTGACCTCATTATCTTGAAAAATAATCTTTTTAATAAAAATTGTGATATTTTATCTATGTTAGAAATTTTGAATGCTGTAAATTAGAAAAATAAATTTATTTATTTTTCTTGTCTATTGTTAGAAATAAATGTGATAATTCTGCTTTTAGTAAAATTGTGATATTTCTTTCTACTGTTTTGAATATTTAGACATTGTAAAATTCATGTGCAAATGACTGCCGTATTATTTAAAAATTGACATTTTTGCAATTGATTATAGTATTGTTGTAAAATATTTATTTGTGAATTGATATTCCATAAATTGTGATAATTCCGTATTCTTGAATTTTTATAAGAGTTTTTCTATACATATTAAATTGGCAATTATGCTAGAATGCCTTTACAAACTGCTACCTTTCTAAATTTGAGCCCAAAATATTTGATTGGTTATTTTTGAAATGTTATAGAGAGTGATTGTTATTAATGGTTTAAGTGAAATTCAAATTAATGGTTTCAGTGATATGTTGAGTACATGATATTGCTGCTTTCGAATGTTTAAAAAGATTTAGAAATAATTTAAGTATGCAAGTGGACTCATCCGGTTCGCCGGTGAGGTATAAGTGGACCTATTTGGGACGCCGGTAGGGTTTAAGTGGACTCATCCGGTACGCCGGTGAGGTATAAGTGGACCTGCAGGGATTAAGTGGACCTATCTGGGACGCCGATAGGGATTAAGTGGACCCATCAGGACGCTGATGGGGTACATAGGTGACCTACTTGGGACGCCAGTAGGGTATTTTGTGAAATCCTTTGAATTATGTACTGTCGTTAAAAGTGTTATAAGCATTTCAATTACTCGGATTATACTTAATTATGCAATTATTGAAAGTGAAATTATTGATGCATTTCTATTAATAGATCTCATTTTGGAAAATATTGATATCTTTCAATCATGATTATTTTTAGGATTATGATGATCACTTACTGAGTAGCCAAACTCATCAAACTATGGTAAACATTTTTCAGGATAACTACGGATTCATTTTGAGTGCTAGTCAAGATCAACCTTGGAAGATACTGTTGTTGTGCTAGCTTTCTTTACTTACTATGTAAGACCTCGCCACTGTAAATTTGTCCTATCAATAGATGTATATATGTTTTGTCCGTCACATCTTAGGAATAACAGTATTGTAAATTCTTGGGGTGTGACACAAACCTTGGTCAAGGTAACAACGATCATCAATTTTGTACTGATGTGCTTAATGGATACTACAAGTATCCTTACCTTTGGCCTTACAACAAGATATTTAGATTCTATATGCTTGGATAAGTCCAAGCTCTTGTTGTTTTAAGAGAAGAAAAATGCAGCGGAATCATCACATAAAAATCTCAGTGGCTAGGAAATAAATTCTACAACCCGAAGCTTCAAGATAAAATTATGCAACTACAAACCTTGCTTGGTAGCCTTATAGCAAGCTGCAAATTTTGCTATTGTAATCAACGAGTCTACCATGGACCAACTCCACCAGCCATCATGAAGATGTAACCCAATGTCGACTTCCTATCATTTGGATAAGCAACAAAATCTGTAACCGAATATCCAATTACATCGAGATGATCAGATTTACTTTATCTAAGCATAATGTTCTTTATCCCCTGCATATACATCCTTATTTTTTTAGTCACTTTCCAATGTTGTAGTTGTTGGTTACTATGATATCTAACCAATATACTGACTACAAAAGCAATATTTGGACTGGTGCAGTCCTGAGCATACATTAAACTTCTCACAGCTAATACATAAGGAATATTTTTCATATTCTTCCTCTATAAGTTACTTTTGGGATATTGTAATTTTTTTTGACTTTATCACCCTTAATAATAGCTGCTATACTTGGAGAACAATTATACATATTATACCTTTTGAGCACTTCTTAATATATGCCTTTTGTGATAGTCCCAAAATCCTTTGAGATCTATCTCGATGAATTTCTACTAATCACACATGAAGCTACACCCAAGTCCTTTATACCAAAGATAAAAATATTTATTTCATACAACATATAAAGGTCACTGTTGGCAGTAGAATGTCATCTACATATAGAATCACTGAACTTGAGATAAATCCCTTCGTCCACAAGATTCTCCATAAATCCAGAAGACTTAAAAGTAACAACTTATAGACCTTAAATCTAATTCCTTTTAAAAAAGGGTTATAAAATCTGGCTTTTGTAGGGCATCCACGTAGATGCAAATGTCTAAAACTAGGCTTTCTACTAATCCATCACTTCAAATAGAGTATCTAGTATAGTTTTTTACTAAGAACATGATTTTCTATATAAACAATGGCCTTCAAGGCTCCACATAGAGACACACATATTTGAGTTACAAATTATGCTCCTTACTTGAAATGAAAGGATAAAAGAGATTCACAACAAAAAAAAAAAAAAAAAAAAAAAGAAAAAAAAAAAAATAGAAAAAGACAGAATCCAAATTCAATTTATAGAGACCATCAAATAAATTTCCAGAACCCACAATACCCTTTTTATGAAATCAGAAGTAATTTTTATCGCCAAAATTAAATTAAAACTATAAATATCTAATTTTCATACTTGCCCAACAGTTGGCACATTAATAGTATCTCTTCGTTCTATTACAAAACTACTATCTAGAATTAATCTAACTACTCAAATCGTTTTTATTTATTCCTCAACTCCATTTGTCATCACAAGCCTTCATTTTCCATCAATGAGTCCATTGTTGATGGATATTTTTATTTTCAACCATTTCTTATATTTGAAGCAATCTTTCTTCAAATAAAATTATTTCTGCAAAAGAAGCATTTTCTTTCCTTCCAGTCATATTGTTTCTGGATTTGAGGAGTAGTCCCTTTTGATTTATAATTTATATGATCCCATGACCTTTATTTTCCGATGCTCTTAAAACTCCTTTTCTGCCTGAGCTAGTCTCTCCTAAATGGGTAACTACTAGCTTATTTTGATTTAATATTTATTCTTCTTAAACACACGTAATTTGGACCTCATTTAAATTTCACTTTTCTTTTTGAGTACTATAAGCAAGCTTGAACTGATCATACTACGTAGATAAAGAGTGAAGAGTGAATTGCACCAGAAAACCATTTGACATATCTATGTCCATAGACTTCAACTTATTTATAATATCAATCATTTGCATAATATGGTCCTTGATAGAGCTGTGGCCATCATACCTCATGGTCAGTAACTTTGTCATAAGTTTGCTAGGGCTTTAGTGGGACCTACAAATTGTTCATGTACATTGCTCATGAAACTCTTAGCATTATATTCATCAGGAATAACACCTCGTATAGTCTTACCGATAGACCCCTTCATAATCATGAGGCTCATCCTGTTAGACATTTTCCATTTCGTATATTTAGCTTTCTGTTCAGTAGTGCTCTCGTTGTTGGGCTTGGGAGGTTCATCTTCACATAAGGCTAAATCAAGATCCAAAATGCCTAGAGTGATATCAATCTTTTGCTTCCAATCAGAGAAATTAGATCCATTTAGAGTTTCAATCCCAGCTAAGTATTCAATAAGTGTAGAGGGATTTAGAGCTGCCATGATTTTAAACCAATTATGCTCACAAAACTGTATTTACCCATAAAACTGAGTAATTAATATTTAATTATTTTAAAATCAAGTACCTTTAGTAAACCAATGCATCATCACAACCCCTCCTTTAGGCCGAGATTATGACATGCAAATAGTCTATTGTTAGTGAACAATCAATCTTTATGTCTACCATAGGGCTGGTTGATCACAAACATTATAAATAATGAAGACATTACTCCTTTCGGTTTAACGTCATCTAAGTCTATAGTGCTTATACCAACCACTCTATTCCGCTAAGTCTTATAGATAAAAAACCACTTTTGGGTTTGATTTTTATCTGTAACAACAACGCCAATTTTGTGGGCTCCCTGATGATTCACAAATTTATTATTATTATTATTATCAAAATAAATCAAAACAAAAATTTTATTGGCATTCATCAAATATTTTAATACCATTCAAGTTCTCATAATTGCACCACTTTGGCAGTTACACAATCATTCCAAAATGTTTTGTTTAAAATAAGGATCACCCACCCTTAATTGACTAAACCAATTGAACCTGGCCCTTTTCATTTATTTATTTATTTCTATAATCAAATTTATTTCTATAATCAAATTTTAGTCTCCTAAAGGATAAGAGATTGCATAGTAAATAATAACAAAAATAAATTTGCAATCCGTTTTTTGAAAACATAAATACACATTTTTTAAATATTAAGACAAGACATCCCACACAAGGCACCTTATTCCCAAATACTAATTGGTATCTCATAACTAATGAGACTATATAAGAAAATCATATTTTACACATGAATCCTTTAAAAGGGAAAACCCAAAATAGAGTTAAAAGAGAACAAAGGCTAATGGCGGAGAGAAAGATTAACACTTCAGCACAATTGCTAGAAGTATAAACCAAACTGCTACAGGAGGAGATGCTATCAATGCATGTTCTCAACCATGGGCTACTGATTTCCTAGCACAACATGAATAATGCAATACAATAACTAAGTTGCGCAACCAAAAATTTGCGCTCAAAACAAGCACTACATGCACTATTGGAAATATGTGAATAAAACACGTACAGACCAAAGATCAGCACACATATGCACACACCAAATCTACTTTTTTTTTTTTTTTAAATAAAAGAAATAACTGCAGTAGACAGAAGTTGTTATAAATAAATGGTGTTGAGACATCTGAGAAACTGACAGGAGTTGATTATTCTCTTAAATTTCAAACAAGTACGAAGAAGTTCAATGCGCATTGGCCTATTGATTATTGAGGACAATTCTTCTCAGAAACAATTGCATGTATTATGGACGTTTATACAGTAATTTTTCTATGAACTAATGTTTCTTTATCTCTCTCCAATGTCTTTCAACATCTGTGATATCTAGGAAATCTCTTCCATCAGTAATGGTATTTTCCTAGAACGTTGTCACATTCTTTTTAATGCACAACTTGAGGAACTTTGTGTTAGAACTCATGATGCCTTGCTGTGGGAAAAGAAACATATCAAAATGTTAATGGATGGAACATGAGCATCTATAGATATTTTCTTTTCACAGTTTCTGGAATCGTGATCAAATATGGCCTGTGGTTGAGGACGAGACTAGGGGATCATGTTAAACATGAAAGTCCCTATAGTAGGGATTACGGTGTTTGAAAGTAAAGAATGGGGCTTGACCGAGGCTGCCATAGATGGTCGGAATCTCTTAGGCCATTAAAAAATTGCGTATGAAAACTTGTTCTCGGTATTCATGAACAGGTTAACTATTGCTCTGATACCACATGTAAAAAAAAAAACTAAATATCTTTGTCAAAAAAAAAACAAACTAAATATCTACAAATTTAAGAACCTGAAAATATGTAAATTTTTTTGGATCATTGTTCATAATTACCGAAAAGTAAGAATACAACAATAGATGTAAGCATACCTTTCATGATCCAATAATAGACATTTGGTAAATAAGTAAGTTAGATAAGCAAGCTTTTATCAAAGTAATCCTACCCCCAACGGAAGATATTTAAATTTCCACAGATCAAGGTTTACTTGTATCATCTGGATTACTTTATCCCAAATAGCCAATGGCATTCGAATATCTGAAATAGGCATACCCAAATATGTAATTGGGAAATGATCCACCTTAGATCCCAACACCTCCGCAATCTCAAGAACCATAGGCTCATTAAATTTAATACCAACCATCGCAGTTTTCTCAAAGTCACCTTCAGACACCTAGGGCCATTTCACAACATTTTTAAAAAGTAGCAATATTGATAACCTGGTCCACCTCAGCCTCACAAAAGAGCAATGCATCATCTGCATATTGTAAATGAGAATATAAGGTCCCTCATTCGGAAATTGAAAGCCAGCAAAATGCCCTTTAGATTCAACATTGCGCAAAAACAGGCTGAAGCATTCGGCATAAATAGTAAAAAAGAAAGGGGAAAGATGATCACCTTGACGAAGACCTCGGGAGGCATTAAAAAACCCAGCCAAGCTTCCTTTATATAGATTGGTAAAGTGTGTAGATGAATGACATCCATAAATTCAATTTCTCCACTTCTCACCAAAGGCCATATTCCTCATAATTTCCAAAAGAACGATCCATTCAACCCTATCATAAGCTTTTTCTATGTCCAACTTAATCACAATTCCAAAAATATCACTCAAAACTCTTGAGTGAATGCATTCCTGTGCAACCAAGACGCTATCAGTTATCAGTCTTTCCTTAGCTGACTGTAGACCTGTAATAATGGTCGGCAAAACTACCTTAAGCCGTTCAGCACGCACCTTAGCAATAATGTTATAAAGACTCGTAAGAAGGCTGATGGGTCAAATATCACATAGATTAGCAATGACAGACTTTTTAGGAATAAGGACAATAAATGTGGAATTAACCCCTTTAAAAAGTTCACCTCTCATGAGGAAACCCCTAACCATCTCCAACAGCTCGCCAATAATCAAGTTCCATAAATTATGGAAAAAAATGAGAGGAAACCCATCAGGCCCAGGAGCATTATCCCATGATAAGGAAAACACCGCTCTTTACAATTTTTCAGGTGAAACATCTCCCTCTAGAAAAGTTACTAAATCTGAAGGGAGAGCTTTGAAGACCACCCTATTGAGCCTGGGGGTAAATTTTGTCTCTAATGATAACATTAGACATCCCATAACTTCCTCAGGATCAACTCCATGGAGCAGCAACCTTGAGACATCATTCTGACGACTGCGTGCATTAGGCATGGCATGAATGGATTTAGTATTCAAATCCCCCTCCTTCAAACATTTAACTCTAGACCTTTTCTTCCAATACACCTCCTCTACCCTTCGAAGCTCCTGCAACTCATTGGTTCTAGAGCCTCTCGCCGTAACCAACTCTTTAGATAAAGATTCAGAGATTTGCACAACTAGATCCACCTCTTCAATACTTCTAAGGACTTCCTCAATTTTACCCCTAATATTTAACCTTTTTCCATTTTCCAAGCAATAAGCTTGTGTTTAACATTTAAAAGTGTCTTGTGAAGTTGGAAATCTAGAGATCCAAAGGAAATAGTGTTATCTCAAATACTCTTTATAGTGTCAACCACTTCCTTCTCCTTAAGCCAACCAATTTCTAATCTAAAAGGTTTAAGACCCGTAGAGACAACTTTAGAGCAAAGCATAATAGGGGTATGATCAGAGGAGACCTAGGTAAAGCTTTAACTGAAGCAAGAAGGAAAGAGTCTTACCACTCTTCTGAAACAAAAAATGAATCAAGTTTGGACATGGATAGATTTATAGTACTTCATTAGTCTAGGTAAAAATTGTACCTGAAATAGGAAAATCTATCAAAGCATGGGTCTCAATGAACCTATTAAATAGGCGCATGGCAGGCGTGATAGGTCCACCATAGTTACTCTTGTCTAGCCATCTGATAAATTAAAATCCCCCCTAAACAAATCGGATGTTCATAGATATTAAGGACATCGGACATCTCATTTACAATGATATCTTTATGAGCAAAAGCATGAGGCCCATGTACATTCATCAAGCCCTATTTAAAGTCAGAAAATGGCCCCACAAAACCAACTAATACAAAATTAGCTTTTTTCACAATGCAAAAAATACTACAAAACTGTAGGATCCCATAATCCACAGTCCAACAAAAGCTCCTACTAAATCAATCCCCGCAAGGTCAACTGAACAAGGTCCCCAAACTTCCCTGACACCAGATAAATTGGGGCACGAAAGTTTAGTTTCCTAGGGATGGATCTGCTCTGAAGAGATGGATCAGACTTCACCTCTTTTCTCCTCCAAGCTTGATAGGAAACTTCCTTAGAGAGAATGAGTAAGTGGTGGGACAGTCACAAATCTGGAATGCTATCAAATTAAAATTTACCTTAGCAGTTGATTCAAATTCATGCTCCCTATATCTCCTTGAGCTATTACCTAGTTCACCAGTACATAGGGAGCAAATAAAGAAGATTTTTTATGAGATGCATGTTCCAACAAACACGTGGCTAGAGCAACTCTCGGGCATGATTAGTCGGCTAATTGTTGTGAGATTTTGTGCGTTTTTTATGTGTGCATGTATGTCATTTGATTTGTAATCCCATTGAAGCTAAAATACTAGAGAAACAACACATATAAGAAGCGACCGACTTCAATTCAAAGTAATTTTGTACTTGTGAATTTGGGGTTCCGAAATTCACCCAAGTCCAAAATTTGAACCTGCCTCAAAGACCACCTAGTGTATATGTTACCAAGGGATACCTACACTCGTCCAAAAGGTCTAATTGACACTTTCAAAGGAGGATTCACATCCAAGAACTCTTTATAGGAACGTGTCAAGGTTGGATTTATATTCTTTCAAAGCTTTAAAATTAAGGTTCTCTCACTCAGTGGGTGAGAGTGAGAAAGAATTTGAGTGCTTGGCGCACTAGGGCCTAGATTCATATACCCCGAGTATATGAGACAATGAGTGTTTTATGATTAAGAGAGAGAAATTTCTCAGGGAGGTATAAGGGTCACTTCTACGTCAGAGCTATGTTGATGAGTATACCTCGTGATCAGTATGATTGGCCAAGGTTAGGAGAACTAAAAGACTACAAAAGAACCCGGGTTATTTCTGAGTATCGACCTTATGTGGGGGGTGGTCATGACTTATGAGACATGAGTCCGTACCTTGACACGATACCACCCTATGGTATGTGCACTCACAGTCGCATGGGAAGCCACTCTTCTAATGTTTGATCAAACTAAGAAGAGCTAGTTCGTATGTTCCTTGAGAGGAATGACCATCTATGAAACATGAGTTTGTATCCTGACATGAGACCATCCTATGATATGTGCACTCATAATCGCATGGGAAACCACTTTTCTAATGTTTGATTCAACTAAGCAGAGCTCTTATACATGTACATTGAGATGAACATTCTATATGATCACTAATATATCCCACAAGGGTGCACCTTTAATTCATTGAGAACCAGGTGATGGAATACTTAATTGGGTTGAATTTAATGAGGCCAAATTATGTGTTCTTACCATTGATTGTGGATTATAAGTCCGTTAGGTTATCCTGAGATAAAGTGGACCACCATTATGGAGTAGCCCAATAGAGTACACCAATGTCTAGATCTAAGTCTAGAGATCTTATTTACCAATTGTCTCATTTTATTTATGATAAGAAAGGTGATATTGTCCAAGTTGGAATACCTTTTTCAAATTACGATCATGGCATTCCCAAAAGGCCACAAACTGGGCAAAATAAAACCATTTCATATATATATATATATATATATATATATATATATATATATATATATATATATATATATATATATATATATATATTTAGTCTCCAAAAATTCTTTTACAATAATGTTCAAGGCGCTACCGGCCTATCCACAAAATTACAATATTCATCAGAATGACATTGTGGCATTGCCACCAAACACGTACAATCAAAAGATTCCTGAACAAAACTCGAGCTTCAAAAGTCTGCTACCACCGTCCAGCTGTCCACATACGAGCTATCGGTTCTCACTCTACATAGAAGGGAAAAAGAGAGGTATGAGCTAAAAGCCCAATAAGTAAATCAGTATTCTTGCCTAAATGCACACATAAAGGATAATAGGCCCACAAATTATTACATGTCATGCGGTGTCAAAGAACAAGGGCATGCATCAGAGTATACTGGCGGAATAAACAAAGTAAAGTTCATGTATTAAAATTCACTCATTTACATGAGCTAATAGTTCCATGAACATTTCTCAAAATCACATAGTCAGACAGCTAAAGTATATAGTTCATATGGATAGAAACTAGTAGTGCCTACTCCTGAAGTAGAAGCCCCATCGATCAAACTAAGCCAGTCTTGTAACTTGGGACTTCTACCCTCATTCAAGAGGGAGGACAATGACAAATGGAGGTCAATTTCGTAATGTCCTTACTCACACACACAATCCCCAGCGTGCTTTGGGGAGTTCTGATAGGCTGAGGCCTTGCAAGACATGACCCTCTCCATGCACCTTCAGGCGAGAGGGCGTTGCACCACCATTGGAGGACCCAATGCATAGTGCCTATAACAAATTGAAGAGCGCGACCCACTCCTATCATTGGAGTCTAGGCAAAGTCAGAACTTGTCGGCATTACAGTATCCACTACCAATGGAAGACCCACTATGTAGTGGTCAGAATTCACATGTATCAATTCCATATAACAGAATCACAGTATCTACTACCAATGGAGGATCCATTGCGTAGTGGCTAGAAATCACATTTATCAGTTTCATATAACAAAATCACAATATCCACTACCAATGGAGGACCCATTGCGTAGTGGCCAGAAATCACATATATCAGTTTCATATAACAGAATAATAATATCCACTACCAATGGAGGACCCATTGCGTAGTTACTAGAAATCACATATATCAGTTTCATATAACAGAGAATTTCAATCACCTTGCAAAAGGATTAAGCTATGTTTGAAACATCAATGCATGACATGTGCATAATTCATATACAACTTAAAATTCATTGTTGTTCTTATCAATCATGGGTATATATAGAATGAGGCATAGCACCTAAAATATGAGGGGAAATTTTAACTAAATTCATATTCCAATTCGCTAACTCAGTATTACTTGATCAATTAAGGGTTTAGTATATCGCTCTGAATCTTGTTGAATTCTGTCAATAGTGACATATGTTCATAATTCAAATCATAGCTTTCAACTAAGCAGAAATTTCGAAACAATTTTAACATACAACTTTTAGCAGACATTCGAAGCTCTCAAATGGCTGTGGTTTCTGAGTAATTGGACTCCATTTGGTCGGCCAAAATTCATGGCAACAAAGGCTAAAATTCTGAGTTTCTGTGAGATCTATTAACAGTGACATACTGGAACATTTTTTAGCATAGCTCCTTATTTACACAGAATTTGAGCAAGGTTAAAACATGAAAATCATAAGACTCATGCATCTATCAAATGGCTATGTTTTTGTGTTATTCGGACTTCAATAGTTCATGCAAAGTTTTAATATAGTAGAAACAATATTTCTGGAAATTATCACAGTTTGCTAACAGTAGCATATGAACATAAAATGAAACACATCTTCCAAACTATCAAGAATCTTAAAACATCAAACTCAAAGTTGTCTCAGAGATATTTTCAATGGTGGTAATTTGAGGCAATTCTGAGATCATTTGATACATCAACAAAGAGTCACAAAAATCTCAATTCTCCTTGAAAGTCCACAGTCCAACCATGACACACTTCCATCTCCTAACTCTTAGTCTATACAAGGTAACAACATGAAGTCAATTCTAGCTTAAACTAGACTCACTAGAGTATCGACCCACAAAATTTTAGGGCCATCAAAGGGATTTCAGTACTCATTTTCATCATGCAAAAGAAGGCAAACTTTCTTAAGAATACAATCATCATTTTTGCACATGCTTATGTTCAAACTATGCTCAAACCGTGCTTCATTCATGTTTTCATGCTCATGGGTCTGCAAGGCAGTGATCTACTTACCTTTGTGTCCCAATGGTGATCCTAATCTCCTTCCACAGTACACTTCACGAAGCTTTTCAAGCTCTTCAATAATGGCACTAAAGGGCTGAACATGGGCTCCAAAACATGAGGTGTAGAGAGAGAAAGAGAGACTTTATACTCCAAAATTGGGGAGGTGGCACTGTGGGCTTGCCAAGTGGCATTCTAATGGTATGCATGTTGACAATTGGCGCACATGGTAGCATGCAGCCAACAGGTGGCAGTGTTGCTTCATGCACAACGGTACCCCAATTCAAGTGTGACGTTACACCTGCAGTGCTCCTCAACTACGCGCGCGGAGATAGCCTAGTCTTTCCTTTTACATGCACGACATTGGTCCCTTTGAGCGCAGCGTTCGTCCTCCACGAGCGTGGCATTATTCCTCCACGCGCGCAGTGTTAGTCCTGGACACGCCCGATGTTATTCCTCCACATGCATGGCATTAGTCCTCGACGCGCACATCGTTACTCCTCCACGGACACGACGTTTCTCCCTTACGCCCGCGGCATTACCCTCCACGCGCATGGCGTTACTTCTTTCCTCTATTTACGCATGGCGCTGGTCCCTTACATACGTGGTGCTGCTCCCTTCACTTCACAGCCGGTGTTATCCCCTCACTTCACAGCCGGTGATGCCTCTCACTACACAGATGGTCATGCCTCTCACTCACTGCCGAGCGTGTTCTTTCCTTTTCTCTGACTCAGAAAAATCTTGGGTCACTACACTAGACATGTATATGTGGCAAAGATCAAAGCCCTCTCATGTACCATAGACTAAAAGCATCAAGGGCTAGGGATTGACTCACTCAAAATGTCTTACTATATCAAGACTATAAATACCTTGCTCACCCATACTCAATATACACTTTCGCACCATTGTAGAGAGAGAATTGTCTTCCTTGATCCTCTTCTCCTTTCTTTGGTGAAGCTACTTTTCATGGTGATAGTGTACGCCAAATCTCATAGTGTCTAGTTCTACTCCTTCAAGGTAATCAACCCCATCTATTATTCTCTCATTCTCTTAAGCAATATCCATTTTATTTCCTTGATGCAATTTATCATTTACAACAACATTTTAATTTTGTTTCATGTGGTGATCTACTATATAGTCCTTCTCATACTATGCATGTATACTTTGTAGTATATATTATCTAGTCATCACATTTTCTCACTAGACACTATCTACTTTTTTGTTTTTTATGAAATGATTTTCTAAGTTTCATCAAACCTTTTTGGGCCTCAAAATTACATCTATATATCTCTCTCGCTCTTTCTCTCTCTCTCTCATTTGAATAATATAAAGTGGTGGATTAGTGATTTCAAGCTTCCCATTGGTGTGAGTAAGTATGCCCTTGAATTTGATGTCATTCGCGCTTTTATCTATAAGAATACTATGTCCCCAGAATATCTGATTTGTGATATAGCATTAAGGGTTCAATTGTTGGCTTCCTTTTGCATTTTGGCTCTCTATAGTTATGAATCATTGAGTTTTGAATTTGTATTGTTAATGATGTATATTTGATGATGACAAAGTTGCATGTGCAGTCTATGTAAGAGTGCTTATAGTTTGTGTTTGTACGTACTAAGTGTTTGAGATTTTGTATTGGGGACTCTATTGATTTGTGATTATGATTTTTTTCAAGTGATATTAGAGTCAAAAGTATTGTATTATGTGGGTGTAACAGTTTTGAAAGTGTATTTGCACTTGTATATGCATGTAATGGTTGTAAAATTTTAAACTACATTCAAAAGTCAAATATCGTATACAAGAGCATCCTATTGGCTATATCACTTCAATATGCACCACCTTGCTTTCTTTTGAGAGAACAAAGATGCACTTTTCAGAACAAGGGTTGATTTGCTAAAAAGAAAATCGGCTTCCATGTCTAATTCCTTCCGATTTTTATCATAATTTTCCATTAGAAATGATGGAGATTAGGGACATAGTTTATTTTGGACTAATTTGGGATTTTGGAATTTGTGTTTGGACTAATTTGGAATTTTCGGATATGTGTTTGGACTAATTTATAATTAGGGGATTTGTGTTTTTGGATAGATTTGAGATTTGAAAATTGTTTCTCACACTAAAAATAGTTAAAAGAAAGCTTTGATCAATTATTTCTCTCCCTAAATCTTTTGCTACTAGGCCACCAATTTTCTCTCACCTTCTAACCTCTTCACATGAGAGGAGAGGGGCATTTATCAAACCATATGAAAACATGGGTGGAAAATAAAAAATGGGAGAGACTTTGCATGAGTAGAAAATCAAAATTTATCATGCTATTTCTAAAAAGGGTAACTGTCTTGTGGCCATTTTGGTGAAAATATCACCATCTAACCGTGAAAGCCTAAAACCTTGGGCTTCCATATCCTCATCATATTCACTTCTCATTTTGTTTTTTCACTTATTTGCAGTTGTTTGGTTCCAAAAACTTGTAGATCATCATTCTAGGAACAATTTACAATAAATTTGGCTCAAAAACACTAAGGGCTTGTTTGCCTATATGGATTTTAAAGCATGGATTCCTAATATCTTGGATTTTGCCCAAAATCTATTGTTTGGATTGCTTAATGACTAGGAAACTTAACATCAAGAAAATCAAATCATCGAAATAAGAACTACTTTTCCATTATTTTATTTCCACACTACAACCTATTTTTTTGCATTTTCAAGGCCCATGAATTTCAGTCATTAGCTCCCTCAACCCAAAATATAGAGATCATTTGGTAGGTATGAAAATCTTAGAGAGAGAAAGTACCTAAATTTTTAAAGACGAAAACTATCTCAAAATTTTATTCAAAAACTATCTCAAATTTTAACTTTTAGAGAGAGAAAGTATGTCAAAATTTTAGAGAGAGAAAGTATGTTAAAATTTTAGAGAGAGAAAGTACCAATTTTTTAGAGAGGTGAACTATCTCAAAATTTTTGAGAGAGAAACTATCTCAAATTTTTACTTCTAGAGAGAGAAAGTATGTTAAAATTTAAAAGAAAAAAAATATCAAATTTTTTCGAGAGATAAACTATCTCAAAATTTTAGATAGAGAAACTGTCTCAAATTCTAACTTTTAGAGAGAGAAAGTATGTTAAAATTTTAGAGAGAGAAAGTACCAAATTTTTTAGAGAGAAACAATCTCAAAATGTTAGAGAGAAAGCATGTTAAAATTTTAGAGAGAGAGTATCAAAATTTGTTAGAGAGAGTATATAATTTTTTTAGAGAGATAAACTATCTCAAAATTTTAGAGAGAGAAACTATCCCAAATTTTAAGTTTTAGAGAGAAGCTATCATATTTTAAAGAGAGAAAGTACATGCAAATTTTTAGAGAGAAACTATCTCAATTTTTTAGAGAGAGAAACTATTTCAAACTTTTTAAAGAGGGAAACAATCTCATATATTAATTTTTAGAGAGATAAACTATATCAAATCTTAAGTTTTAGAGAGAGAAAGTATTCTTAAAATTGTAAAGAGAGAAAGTATTCTTAAACTTTTAGAGAGAAATTATTCTAAAATCTAGAAAGAGAAACTGCCGAAAAAAATTTAGAGAGAGAAATATCTCATTTTTTAAATAGAGAAACTACCTCAAATTTTGAGTCTTAGAGAAAAGCTATATCGAATTTGGAATTTTAGGGAGAGAAAATGTAAAATTGTAAAGATAAAAATTATATCAAATTTAAAGAGAGAAACTACCTACAAATTTTGAGAGATAGAAACTATTCTCAAACTGTTTGGAGAGAGAAACTATCGCAAAATTTATGTTTTAGAGAGAGAAAGTATCTTAAAATTTTGGAGAGATAAACTATATCAAATTTTAGATAGAGAAAGTATATGAAATTTTTAAAGAGAGAAACTATCTCAAAACAATTTAGAAACTATCTCAAAATTTATGTTTGAGAGAGAGAGTATCTCAAAATTTTAAACTTTAGTGAGAGAAAGTATATCAAATTTTAAAGAGACACTATATCAAATTTAAGAGAGAAACTATTTCAAAATTTTAGAGAGAGATACTATCTCAAACTTGAAGTTTTAGAGAGAGAAAACATATTAAAATTTAAGAGAGTAACTATACCAAATTATAGAGAGAGAAAGTACATAAATTTATTTAGAAAAACAAAACTATCACAAAATTTTTAGAGAGAAATTATCTCAAATTTTAGCTTTTAGAAAGAGAAAGTATATTAAAATTTGAGAGAACAACTATATCATATTTTAGAGAGTGAAAATACTTAAAAATGTTTAGAGAGAAACTATCTCAAAATTATTGAAGAGGGAAACTATCTCAAGTTTTAAGTTTTAGAAAGAGAGTATTTTAAAATTTTAGAAAGAGAAACTATAATAAATTTCAGAGAGAGTAAAGCACCTAAAAATTTTAGAGAGAGAAATTATCTCAAAATTTTTGGATTGACAATTTCAAATTTTAAATTTTGGATAGAAAGTATATTAGATTTTAGAGAGAGAAACTATCTCAAAATTTTTATAGATACACTATCCCAAATTTTGAGTTTTAGAGAGAGAAAGTTTATAAAATTTTAGAGAGATAAATTGTATCAAGTTTTGTTACCAAACAATGGACATGGAAATGATTGCAAGGAATCCATGAATTTTGTATAGTTTATCCAAACAAGAGATTTGATGAATCCATGACAAAAATCCTTGATATCGAAAATCCATAGATTTTCATGGATTTCAAATATCTAAGATTCTTAATTTCCTCATATCCAAATGGGCTTAAGGGTCTAGTTGGGTACATGGATTTCTAATATCGTGGATATTGTCAAAATTCATCGTTTGGATTGTTTAATAACTGGTATACTTAAAATCAGGAAAATCAAAACCATAGAAATAAGATCTACTTTTCTATGGTTTCATTTCCACACTAAAAACCTATTTTTTTGCATTTCCAAGGCCCATGGATTTCATTCATTGGCTCCCTGGACCCGAAACGTAGGGAGCATTTGGTAGGTGTGAAAATTTTAGAAAGAGAAAATATCTATTTTTTTTAAAGAGAAACTATCTCAAAATTTTTAGAAAGAAAAACTATCTCAAATTTTAACTTTTAGAGAGAGAAAGTATGTTAAAATTTTAGAGAGAGAAAGTATATTAAAATTTTAGAGAGAGAAAGTACCAAATATTTTTAGAGAAATGAACTATTTCAAAATTTTAGAGAGAGAAAGTATCTTAAATTTTAACTTTTAGATAGAGAAAGTATGTTATAATTTTAGAGAGAGAAAGTATATTAAAATTTTAGAGAGAGAAAGTATATTAAAATTTTAGAGAGAGAAAGTATATTAAAATTTTAGAGAAAAAAAGTACCAAAAAATTTAGAGAGATTAACTATCTCAAAATTTTAGAGAGAGAAACTATTTCAAATTTTAAGTTTTAGAGAGTATTATATTTTAGAGAGAGAAAGTAAGTGCAAATTTTTAGATAGAGAAACGATCTCAATTTTTTGGAGAGAAACTATTTCAAAATTTTAGAGAGAGAAATAATATCATATTTTAATTTTTAGAGAGAGAACTATATCAAATTTTAGAGAGAGTATCTAAAAAGTTTTAGAAATGGTAACATCTCAACCTTTTTTAGAGAGAGAAAGTATTCTTAAAATTGTCGAGAGAAAATATATTCTTAAACTTTTAGAGAGAAACTATTATAAATTTTAGAAAGAGAAATGGCCAAAAAAAAATTTAGAGAGAGAAATATCCCGTTTTTTAGAAAGAGAAACTAACTCGAATTTTGAGTTTTAGAGAGAAAATATCTCGAATTTTGAATTTTAGAAAGAGAAAATATATTAAAATTTTAGAAATAGAAATTATATCATATTTTAGAGATAGAAACTACGTAAAAATATTTAGAGGGAGAAACTATCTCAAAATTATTGAAGAATGGAACTATCTCAAGTTTTAAGTTTTAGATAGAGAGGATTTTAAAATTTTAGAAAGAGAAACTATATTAAATTTTGGAGAGAGTAAAACACCTAAAATTTTTAGAGGAAGAAATTATCTCAAAATTGTTATATAGACAATTTAAAATTTTAAATTTTAGATAGAAAGTATATTAAATTTTAGAAAGACAAACCATATCAAATTTGAGAGAGAGAAACTATCTAAAATTTTTATGGATATATCATCTCAAATTTTGAGTTTTAGAGAGAGAAAGTATATAAAAATTTTAGAGAGAAAAATTGCATCAAGTTTTGTTATCAAATAATAGACATAGAAGAGACTGCAAGGAATTTATGAATTTTGTGTAGTTTATCCAAACAAGAGACTTGAAGAATCCCTAACAAAAATCCTTGACATTGAAAATCCATTGATGTTTTTGGATCAAATATCTAAGATTCTTAATTTCTTCCGATCCAAACAGGCCCTAAGAGTTGGAAGAGATGTGAGCATTGAGTTTGGAGGAAAACTTCGGGAACATCCATGAACTCTTCCAATGTCTTCTCATTTGGTTGCCTCTTCCAATTTTTATTTATTCCAGCTCCATAAAGCCGCACAAACCTACATGATGAGCATTTTATATCGAATTTTAATAAAAATTCCAAGGATTGAGGGATTTATGATCATTTTATTGGCCTATTTCCAAAATTCAATGATCTCCTTCTAGGCACCTTCACGCTTTGATTGACGCCCCTTAAAACCCTCAACAAATATTAATGTTTAGGGTGTCGAACAATTCTCATATCCGCTAACGTTTTAAAACCCGACGATTTCCTATTCGGGTCGTCCATGTGTGGAATCGGTTGGGATCAAACTTGATGCAGGGATAAAATAAATTAGATAAAATAAAAATAAAATTAAAAGGGTTGAGAAAATATGTTCTTTCAGGGTTTGAAAATGAGTCCAACCTAAAGTTCTTTTACACAAGACCTAGAACAATTTCTTTATTCAATTCACCATCTTTTTTTTGAACCAACGGCTCCATATTTATGTAAAAAAAATTTTAAAAAAAAAAATAATAAAAAATAATCGTTTCATGCGGGCTGGACCATATGTCTACAATATGTGGTTCGGAGGTATAAAGCATTCATCTTAAAGATGGATGCAAATACGAGGTCCATCTAAAAACAATTGTAACTAACGGTCTAAATGTTTTTTTAATATAATTATTATTTCTAGTTTTCAATTTTATTTTATTTTTTTCATATTCATGATCTCTATGTTAAAGATTATATATTTTCTAAAAATTAAGATCAAATTATATTTAAAAAATATATTTATTACCAAGCCCGCATTTCTACAATGTGCGGGCTGGTCACATAGATACCGTGTCCAAAAAAAAAAAACCTAAAACCTAACTTTTTCTTTAAAAAAACTAATCAAATCCTAGCCAATCATCTTAATAAAAAAAATAAACTTCCACTTCTACCCCTCAAATCTCTACAACTAAAAAAGACAAAAATAATACTAAAAATTTTTTAAAACCTGTTATAACCCCAAGCCTAAATTTTAATCTCCTAAAAATAATAAAGTACTAATAAAAAATTAATTGTATCATTCTCCTAAAGTTGGGAGAAGCTTGAGCTCGAGCTTATTGAATTCATCGCATCCTTTAAAAGCCCTTCCAATAATTGGTGGTGCAGTTCTATGATTTGTCTCGGTTCTTTTTTCTTCTTCAATGAACTCATAAATCAAATACTTATTGTGCAGCTTATAAAGTAACTTTAAGATGCCAATCATAATCTTGATTTCTTTTCTAGGCTCCTCATGTAACTCTGAAAGATCGATCTTGATATCAGGATTTTGATGATGATCCTTAGATTGTGGTTCTTGCATCACAATTTCCTCGTTATATATAGGATCGACAACCGAAATCGAGGTAGTTTCTATTAGAAAAAAGGAAAATCACATGCACAAAAAGAGACAAGATTTACGTGGTTCGGCAATGGCCTACGTCCACGGTGAGCACTGTATTATTTATTCTGTCATGGAAAAAATACATAGCCTCAAGACCAATAATATATAGAAGAAGGGAGCAATCAATTACATCCCATAAAAATCTTATCATATCCCATGATATATGTTAACCTTCCAAAGATAAAAAACCACCAGCAAGTAAAACCATGGTGGAACAGATTGACAATAAGGTGGTGACAGGGTAGCAACACGTTTTCAACAGTCCCCGTCTAGTTGGTGAGAAGATATCAATAGAGCCCAACTTGGTAAGAATTTGCTGAAACCTTGACTTTGAGACTGCCTTTGTAAATATGTCTCTAAATTGGTCTTCACTTCGAATATAAAAGTGTGCTGATTATTTTATCTTGAACCTTTTCACGTACAAAATGACAATCAATTTCAATGCATTTGGTTCTCTCATGAAAAACATGATTATTAACAATATGAAAAGCAGAACGATTATCACAGAACATTTCAATTGGTTCTTTAGTTTGAAAGCCCATGTCTTGAAGAAGAGACTTTATCCAAACAATTTCACTAGTTCCAAATGCCATAACTCGATATTCAGATTCCGCACTTGATCTGGCAACCACATATTGCTTTTTACTTTTCCAAGTAACAAGATTGCCTCCTACCATCATACAACAGCCTATTGTAGACCTTTTATCATCCTGATTTCCAACCCAAGCTGCATCAGTATAGCCCATAATATTGACATGTGAATTATTTTTCATCCAAATTCCTCTTCCAGGAGAACCCTTTAAATATCTTAGATTTCTTTCAACGACTTCAAAGTGATTTATTCTACTAGCATACATATATTGGCTGACAAATCCTATAGTATGACATATATTAGGACGAGTTATAGTCAGATATATTAATCTGCCTACCAATCTTTGATATCGTCCAATATCCTCAAGATCTTCTCCATCAGAGGAGTTAATATTAAGGTTAATCTTGAGGGGAGTTTCAATTGGTTTCGCTCCTAATTTTCCAGTTTCTTTTAATAGGTCCACGATATACTTTCGTTGAGACAAAAATATTCCCTTTTAGAATAGGCATTTTCAATCCTTAGGAAATATTTCAGTTTTTCTAGATCCTTAATATCAAATTTTTGTGAAATTAAGCCTTTAAGTTCAAAATTCCTTCTTCATCACTTCTCATGATAACAATGTCATCAACATAAATCAACACAATAATAATTCCCTTCAAATTTTTCATTACAAACATGGAGGAGTCAACGAAGCTTCTCTTAAATCTTACTTTAAATAGAGTATCACTCAACTTAGCGTGCCAAAGGGGAGATTGTTTTAATCCATATAGAGCCTTTTTTAATAGGCATACAATTCCAGCTTTCCTTCCATGGGATATCCTAGAGGAAGAATCATATAGACATTTTCTTCTAGATCCCCATGTAGGAAGGCATTTTTAACGTCCATTTGATGAAGATTCCAACCATGGTTAACGGCAATAGATATAAGGATTCGAATGGTTCTCATTTTGGCAACAGGAGCAAAAGTGTCATTATAGTCAATCCCATAGGTTTGGGTGAACCCTCTAGCAACCAACCTTGCTTTGTATTGTTCAATTGACGCATCACTATTATGCTTAATCTTGTAGATCCATTTATATTCAACAAGATTTTTCCCAATTGGCAATTGGACAATATCCCACGTGTGATTTTTGTCCAAAGCCAGTAGTTCTTCTTTCATGGCTTTCCTCCATACAGGTTGGGAATGAGCGTCATGAAAAGATGTGGGCTCAACTTTTTCAGAAATGTGTGAAAGAAAGGTAGAATAAGATTGTGACACATTGTAATAACATAAATATTTTTGAATGGGATATGAACCAACATGATAAGTAAAAATGTCTTTCAAATGTGAAGGAGGTTGATAAACATGATCTGACCTGCATAAGGATGGAAAATCAAGATAGTGAATAGCATTAGGAGACATGGCTAAGGGTTCTTCTTGTTTATGATCATCTGATTCTCCATGTTCTTCAACAATATCCCTTTCAAACATTATTTTTGTATTCTTCCTTATCTTTTTGGATGATTTGTGTGTTTCCACTATTTATTATAGGAACCATTTCATAATACTCCCCCTGATTCCCTTTTTCAAAATTGCTTGATTTAAAATTTTGGAAAAAGGAATTATTTTAATTGAATGTTACATCCCCAGAAATGTAAAATTTCTTATTTTTGAAGTCATAACATTTATGCCCATTTGTCGAGGAAAACCCCATGAAACCATATGTAAAAGCCCTAGGATCCAATTTATCTCTTCCTTGAGAATTATTGTGAAAAAAGAAAACACATCCAAATATACATAAATGAGATAAATCAATTTTCTTTCTCTTTAGAATTTCAATAGAAGACTGATTCCCAAGGACCTTTCTTGGTAGCCTATTAATCAAATAACAGGCAGTAAGAACAGCTTCTGACAAAAAATTTAGAGACATTTTTTTTGAACGTAATAGATCGAAGAACTTCAAGCAAGTGTCTATTTTTCCTTTCAGACACCCCATTCTATTGGGGAGTAGAGATACAAGATGTCTGATGTATAATTCCTTGATCCACGAGATATTCAGAAAAAAAATTATTTGTATATTCGGATCCATTATTTGAATGTAGAATTTTGGTCTTGGCATTATATTGGGTTTTAACTAGATTTGAAAATTTAAGAAATTTTCCTAAGACTTCACTCTTGAATTTAAGCAAATATATCCAAGTCATCCTAGAGAAATCATCAATGAAAATTAGAAAATACCTCAGTCCATTATAAGATTCAACCGGAGCCAACCCCCACACATCACAATGAATCAAGTTAAAAAAAATTTCAGCCTTATATCTTGAAGACTGAAAGGGAAGTCTTAGCTGCTTTGACAAATGACACACCTCACATTTATAAGAGTCAATGGATAATTCAGGTTTTAAATAAAGTAAATATTTATTGGCAGAATGACCAAGTCTGGAATGCCAAATCTTGCTCAAGATTTCACTATTGGCACGTAAGACCTTATTCTTCTGATCAATATAATAAAGTCCTCGAGACAATCTCCCTTCACCAGTCGTCGTCCCTGTGGCCCGATCATGAAGGAAACAGTAGAAGAAGAAAAAATATCATTGCATTTCAAGCTTTGAGTTAGTTTACTGACAGAAAAAAGGTTTGAAGGGAATGATGGCATAAAAAGGACATCAGGATTGGTATTTTTTGAAAAAAACTTAGTTTTACCTATTCCTTTAACGGGGATGAGTAAACCATTTGCAATTGATACAGGGGCTTTATCAAACACATCTTGATAAGCAGACAAAGAATTCTTATTTCCAGTTATATGATATGTAGCCCTTGAATCAATAATCCAACTATCATTGTTAGAGGGAAAAAGGGATTGGAGAGCACAACAATTACCTGACTCACGACGAAGATCCTGTGTGGAAGAGGAGCGATTTTTTGTAAAATGTTGAAAGAACTTAGCCAGTTTATCTATAGAGATCTGAGTATCGACAGTCTGAGCTGATGAAGGTTCACTCATTCTATATCTATTGGGTCTTAGAGTGCTTTTCCCAATATCTATCAACCAGATGACCAATACCTTTACAATGATCACAACATAAAGGAGGTCTATTACCACGACCTCTTCCAAGAACCCTAGCTCCACCATATCCTCTTTTTTCAAACATATTATCCTTTTTCTTTTCAGTATTCTCCTTAGTAGCAACAAAAACAGATTTTTCAATTATTCATATTCAGACTTTATTTCAACATTCAAAACTTTTTTTCGGGTTTCTTCCCAATGAATAGTAGAAAAAATATTTGTAAATGTTGAGAGTTCAGTGGTCATCAAAATCTGACTTCTAAGATTCTCATACTTAGGTTTCAAACCAACAATGAATGAAAATATTTTGTCTTATTCAACACGCTTTTGAATGGTCTTCAGATCAGTTGGTATGGGTGAATAATAAATTAATTCATCCCATAATGTTTTGAATAGAGCAAGAGATTCAGTAATAGTTTTATCTCCTTGTTTGATTTTAGAAATTTCTTGCTTTAAGTCATAAACACGAGAGAGATTGTTATCTTTTCTATAAACTTCTTTTATCGAGTCCCACAATTCTTTAGCATTATCTGTCGAAGTAAAGGTCTCGGCCATCTTTGGTTCCATGGAATTCAAAATCCAAGACATGACCTTGTGGTCATTGGATTGCTAATCTTCATATAGGGGATCATATATAGTAGGGGCTATTTTCTTTCCATTGATGTGTCCTAACTTGGATCGCCCACTCAAAGAGAGCGAGACAACTTTTGACCAACTTAAATAATTTAGTCCGTTAAAAGGAATACTAGTTAATTTATCACTAGTATTGGACTCTTTTTCATTGATAATGGTTTTAGGTTCAAGGTTCATATTCACAATATCTTCCATGATGTAAAAAAAAACCTGAATAAAAAACAATAAGACCAAACCCAAAAAGAAGGAAACTGACCTGAGCAGGAGCACATATTGAATAATATGCTCTCAAAGCCCAAGAGGCAAGAGAGGGTACCAGAAAAGTGAATACCCAAGTCGATGGAAGAAAAAAACACCTTGAAATAATATGGTCTTAAGGACCACCTCTTTACCTTTTATAAAAGAGTCGAGAACAAATCCCTTGTACTTGATAATCACGGACTTCACAAAAAAAAAAAAACTATTATTAGAGACCAGAGTTCCTTTTGTTAAAAACGAAGGCTTTCTATCTCTAACCTTTTTTTGGAGAGACACCTCTAGCCATCGATCTCCAGCGCGTCCCACGATCGAGCACCATAGAAAAAAGGGGGAAAGTCTAAGAAAAAACATAGTGGAAAAAAAAAAATTTCCAACGAGGTTAGACATAGAGAGAGCAAAGAAGATCGTAAGAGAGAGAGAGAGAGAGAGAGAGAGAGAGAGAGAGAGAAGATCACGAGAGATCTTGTGAGAGAGAGAATAGCCTGATGAGCGAGAGAGAGAGATCTTGTGAGAATATCATGAGAGAGAAAATAGGGATAGATCTTGAGAGAATATCGTGAGAGAGAAAATATGGATAGATCTGAGAGAATATTATGAGAGAGATCTTGAGAGAGAGAGAGAATAGCATGATCAGAAAGAGAGAGAGAGAGAGAGAGAGAGAGAGAGACTCTCAGATATGAGAAAACAAGATTACCCCAAGGTAACACAAGAGATAGGAACACGTCGGAAAAACATTTCGGCAATCAATAGAGTGAAACCTGCTCTGATTCCATATTTGAAAAAAGGAAAATCACATGCATAGAAAGAGACAAGGTTTACGTGGTTCGGCAAAGGCCTACGTTCACAGTGAGCACTCTATTTTTTATTCTGTCATGGGAAATATACACAGCCCAAAGAAAGATAATATATAGAAGAAGGGAGCAACTAATTGCATCCCATAAAATACTACACTAATTCCTTGAGCTCTAATACCAGTTGTTGTATAATCGGGGAAAACCCAATCTTCCCGTTCACCAAGTTGGGATATCTCAAATCCCACTTTTTACACTCAAATAATATGCCCAAGATGCAATAACAAGTGCAATATAATTAGGAAAACATATAAGAACAATAAAACAAGCAATATGGGAAATCATCAAAGCACAACACAAATGAAAGTAAAGAGGGACATGCACATATACGTGGTTCACCCAAAATGGGAAACGTCCATGGGCAAGACGGCAAATGTGTATTCACTATCAAGAGGAAAAAATTATAGGATTGAGGTTATGCAGAGTTATCTCATACAATTTCAATGAATGCCCAAACACAGAACTTCCTACCATAAAACCACCTACAGTCGATCCCTTTCTTTGATTCACTGTAGCCATGAAGAAATGTCGACAAAATGGCTCAAGATGAGCCCCGATGGTGGCACTAGGGTTTCACTGTAAAAACCCCAAATTTTCTCCTCTTGCTAAACTCTCTCTCTCTTTTCACCCTTTTATCCCCTTTTAATCTTATGCTCGCGCACCTTTTTCAAGCTCATGCCCGCGCACCTTATTCTCTCTCGTGCGCTTCCTCCTTTTCCCCCTCAACAACTCATCTGCCCATTTCTCTCTCTCTCTCTAAAGACCCCTTTAAGGGCCACCACTCAAAAGGTGCATTTTTCGTGACGAAAATTTCCTTCATCAAGAGGGGAATGCCACAGGGGTGATGATTTGCCATCACGCCCAACAATCTCCACCTTGATGCAAAATCACACTATTACTTCCTTCATTTCTTGAAACCTAGAGAGGTTAGACCCCATTCTAACATCTCTACTCCCCATCCTTTTGAGATAATGACAAAATCTTATTTTGTCTATTATAATGACAAAAATCTTATCCTTTCAATTTCAATTCCAAGGATTTGCTTTACCGGCCTGAGATCTTTCATCTCAAATATTTTTCTCAAAGAAGTCTTGAGCTCATCAATTTTTCTCTTATCTTTGCATACCAAAAGCATGTCATCTACAAATAAGACTAAAATCAAGTAGGTATCATCATCAAAGAACTTTAAATAGATTCAATGAGAACTTTAAATAGATGCAATGGTCATACTTACTTCTTGTGTACCCTAGGCTTATCATAAGCATACCAAACGTTCTATACCATTGTCTTGATGTTTGCTTGATCCCATATAAGTACTTCTTTAATTTGAATACAAGTCCTTCTTTGCCTTTCTCTATGACGCCTTCCGGTTGTTGCATATATACTTCTTCTTCAAGTTCTCCATGCAAAAAATCCGTCTTCACATCCATTTGCTCAAGCTCTAAATCATGCATAGCAACTAAACCAAGCACCAAACGAATTAAAACTAGCTTGACAACCGGTCCGAATATTTAAAGAAAGTCGACACCTTCCTTTTATGCAAACCCCTTTGCAACTAGCCTTGCCCTATACCTTTCCAAACTTTCATCAATTCCTCTTTTGATTTTGAACACCTTCTTGCAACCAACCGATTTTCTACCCTTTCAGAACTCTACCAAATCTCAATTCTTGTTCTAACAGAGAGCCAACATTTCATCTTTCATGGCTTTCTTCATGACCTTCTTCCAAGATATGGAATCATCTCCTTCCATAGCTTCTTGGTAAGTGCTCGGTTCTTCATTCATAATAACCAAAGCATATAGTACTTCATAATAACCAAACAAATAGTACTTCATAATAACCAAAGCACCTCGCACGCTCCATCAAAGTGAATGTAGGCATTTGTTTAATGCCTAGTAATTCCATCGGCCTTGCAAAAATTTTCGAACTCCTTTTATACAAACTCTCTACCATTATCGATCCAAAGAACTTTGATGAGATGCCCCGTAGATTTTTCAACTTCAGTTTTAAAATTCTTGAATGCACAAAACACATTACTTTTGGACTTGAGAGTTTTGATCTGTACATTTCTTGAGAAGTCATCAACAAATGAAAAAAATATGATACACCGCCATAAGATGCAGTTGGTGAAGGTCTCCATACATCAGAGTGAATATAATCAAGTTTGCACTGGCTTGTATGTTTTCCGGTCTTGAAAGGTTGTCTATGTTGTTTCCCATAGACATAATGCTCACAAATTCAGATCCATCAAGTGTAGGAATAAAATTTCTCTTCATCAAGACCTCCATGCCCTTATCACTCATATGCCCCAATCTTCTAGGCCATAGGTGATATGGAACTTCCTCATCTTCAACCACGAAATTCACTTCATAATTTATTATTATGATTTCCAATAACTTGTACAAGCCCCCAATTACGACTCCTTTCATTACAATTAAAGCCCCTTTTGATACTTTGATAACTCAACCTTGACCGGTGAACTTATAACATCTAAATCTAGAGAAGAGAGAGAAATCAAGATCTTTTTGAATTCCAACACATGCGTAACATCCTTAATTGCCCGAATAGACCTATCAAACATCCTTAAGCGAACCGAACGTATTCCAACCACCTTGCTAGTAGAATTGTTTCACATGGATACCGATCCTCCTTTACATGACTCATATGAGTCAAACCATGATCTATGAGGGCACATGTGATGGGTGGATCCAATATCGAGCATACAATTTTGATAGAATACTGACTTATATGCCGCAATCAATATTTCATCTTCAATGAAACCGGATGTAGACTATTCAACTTGAATTTCTTCATTCTTAGATTCACTTGGCTTTTCACCTTCTGCATTAGGAGCTTTGAAAGAATTCACTTCATTTCACTTAAAACAATTCTTCCGTATATGACCGGGCTTCCCACAATTCCAACACACATTCTTGTTATTGGGCCCTCTAGATTTTGATCGAAATCTTGAATTACTTCTTGAATGATTCCTCGATGAATTACCCCGTTCATTTGATCGACCTCTTGTTACAAGAGTTTCCGTCTTCGATTCTACTAAACTTCCCAAATATGCTTTCTTTCGAAGTTTATCAACAAGTAGGGCACTACACACCGAGCCCAAATCAAGAGAATCTTCTTTACTACAACTCAATGTAGTAACAAGGTTAACATAGGATTCCAGCAATGAACAAAGCAAGGTGACTGCTTTGTCTTCATCATCCATTCTCACACTAATACTCTCAAGTTGACAAATGAGGTTATTAGACTCATTTAAGTGTTGCGACACATTTGCACCTTCGTTCATTATCAAGGTATACAATTTTCTCTTTAAGAAAAATTGGTTTGTGAGAGATTTGTTTGATACAAACTTTTCAATTTTTCCCATAAATCTTTTGTCGTCTTTTCGCCAACAAATATTAAACAAAATCTCATTCGCTAAACACAAACAAATAGTTGCTCGTGCCATCATATCAAGTTCATCCCAATCATCATCGATCATATTTACCGATTTCTTATCTTTTCCAAGTAATTTTTGTGTTGCCCTTGATGTACCAATAAACCTTGCATTTTTAATTTCCAAATTTCAAAATTATCTTTCCCATTAAATTTCTCCAACTTAAACTTGTGAGATGTCATTTTCCAATAATTACTACACTAATTCCTTGAGCTCTGATACTAGTTCTTGTATAATCGGGAAAACCTAATCTTCCCTTTCACCAAACTAGGATATCTCAAATCTCACATTCCACACTCAAATAATATGCACAAGATGAAAAGGGCAATATATTTGGGAAAAATATAAAAACAATAAAACAAGCAATGTGAGAAATCATCAAAGCACAACACAAATGAAAGTAGAGAGGGACACACACATATACGTGGTTCACCCAAGATGGGCTACATCCACGGGCAAGACGGCAAAGGCGTATTCATTATCAAGGGAAAAAAATTACAGGCTTGAGGTTATGTAGATTTACCTCATAAAATCTCAAAAAATGCTCAAACACAGAACTTCCTACCATAAAACCACCTACAGTCGATCCCTTTTTTTGATTCACTGCATTCGTGAATAAATGCCGACAAAATGGCTCAAGATGAGCCTCAATGGTGGCGCTAGGGTTTCACAGATTTTCTCCTCTGGAAAAGCTCTTATCGTCGTTTTCACACTTTTATCCCCTTTTAATCTCACTCCCACACACCTTTTCACACACACGCCCGCGCACCTTTTTCTCTCTTGTGTGCTTCCTCTTTTTCCCCCTTAACAACTCATCTGCCCATCTCTCTCTCTCTCTAAAGACCCCTTTAAGGGCCTCCACTCAAAAGGTGCATTTTCTGTGATGAAAATGCCCTTCAACAAGAGGGGAATGCTACATGGGTGATGATTTGAATGCCCAACAATCTCCACCTTGATGCAACTCTTGCCTTGTTAATCCATCACTTCCTTCTTTTCTTGAAACCTAGAGAGGTTAGACTCCATTCTAACTTCTCTACTTGGATGGGTTTCGTAAGTATATCCGCAAGGTTGTCTTCGGTCTTGATTTTGACCAATTAAACTCTTCTATCTTCAACAATTAGCCGAATATAGTGGTATTGAACAAATACGTGCCTTGATCTCTTGTGGTGAACCGGGTTCTTAGCCAAATGAATAGCATTCATGTTGTCACAAAATAGTTTCATGGGCTTGCATATAATGCTCATCTCATCCATCAATCCTTGAAGCCATATGACTTCTTTTGATGCCTTCGTTGCTGCCATGTACTCGACTTTGGTAATTGACAATGCTACCGTGTCTTGGAGCCTTGACATTCAACTTATCGGTTCATTTGCAAACCAAAAAACAAATGCGGTAGTCGACCTACCTCTATCAAGATCACCGACAAAATTTACATCCACAAAACCTTGTATTGGAATTGAGCCCTTGTCAAATGTTATAGCATAACCAGTTGTTCCTCTTAAGTGCCGAAGCGCCCATTTTGTTGCTTCCCAATGAACTTTTCCAGGGTTTTCCATAAATTGACTTAGAACACCAATCGCATGCGCGATATCCGGCCTTGAACATACAGCCTTAAACTTCCAATCGCATTTGCATAAGGAGCCATAGCCATGCTTCTTCTTTCATCTTCCATCTTCTGACTTTGCATTGAAGAAAATTTGAAGTGAGGCGCTAAGTGTCTTCACCTGCTTTGCATCTTTCATGCCAAATATTTCAAGCACTTTCTATGTTACCCTTTTGAGATAATGATAAAATTTCATTTTGTTTATCCCTTTCACTTTTAACTTTCAGGATTTGCCTTGCCGGTCCGAGATCTTTCATCTCAAATCTTTTGCTCAAAGAAGTCTTGAGCTCATCAATTTTTCTCTTATCTTTGAACACCAAGTCTTGTTTTTACGAAGAGCCAACATTTCATCTTCTATGGCCTTCTTCCAAGATATGGAATCATTCCCTTCCATAGCTTCTTGGTAAGTGCTCGGTTCTTCATTCATAACAAGCAATGCATATAGTATTTCAGGATCCACATAGTCCTTAAATCGCTCGAGTGGACGAATTACCTTAGTAGATCTTCTTGTCATGAATGGTGCAACTTCTTCATGGGAATCACTTAGTTCACCAACTTGCTCTTCTTTATCAATGACTTCTTCATTGATACTTGTAAGTACTTCTGTCGGTATATTGCCTTCACTAGATGATGGGACATCAGGTTGAAAATCAATTTCTTGGGTGTCATTATGAGGTTCTTTCCTTTCTTTAATCTCATTTCCTACGCATCTTGTCAACATGGATGACTTATCAAAATGCACATCTCCTCTTGTAATTATCTTTCGAGAACTTGGATCTCATAATCAGTATCTTTTCACACATTTGCTATATCCAACAAAAATGCACTTCTTTGATCTTGGATCCAACTTGTTCATTTGGCAACTTGGAATAAGTGCATATGCATCACAACAATTTTTTTTTAAATCGGAGTAGTCACTTGGAGTTCAATACCATACCTCATTAGGAGTTTTGTTTCTCAATGCTACCGAAGGTGATCAGTTAAAAAGATAACAAGCCATTGATACGGCTTCTGCCTATAATTCTTGTTCTAGGTCGACATTACTTAACATGCACCTCGCATGCTCCATCAAAGTGCGATTCATCCTCTAGGCGACACAATTTTGTTGAGGAATGTAGACATTTGCGTAATGCCTAATAATTCCCTCGACCTTGCAAAAAAATTTGAACTCCTTTGATACAAACTCTCCGCCATTATCGGTCCGAAGAACTTTGATGTGAAGCCTCGTAGATTTTTCAACTTTGGTTTTAAAATTCTTGAATGCACAAAATACATCACTTTTGAACTTGAGAGTTTTGATCCATACCTTTCTTGAGAAGTCATCAACAAATGAAACAAAATATGATGCACCGCCATAAGATGTAGTTGGTGAAGGGCCACATACATCCGAGTGAATGTAATTAAGTTTGCACTGGCTTGTATGTTTCTCGGCCTTAAAAGGTTGTCTATGTTATTTTTCATAGACACAATGCTCACAAAATTCGGATCCATCAATTTTATGTTTAGGAATAAAATTCCTCTTCATCAAGACCTCCATAACCTTATCACTCATATGCCCCAATCTTCTATGTCATAGGCGATACAGAAGTTCCTCATCTTCAACTACGAAATTCATTTCATAATTTATTATTGTGCTTCCCAATAACTTGTATAAGCTCCCAACTAAGACTCCTTTCATCACAATTAGAGCCCCTTTTAATACTTTGATAACTCCACCTTGACCGGTGAACTTATAACCTTTTGAATCTAGAGAAGAGAGGGAAATCAAGCTCATTTTTAGTTCTGACACATGCCTAACATCCTTAATTGCCCGAATAGACCCATCAAACACCTTTAAGAGAATCGAACACATTCCAAGCACCTTTGTAATACTGATCCTCCTTCACATGACTCATATGAGTCAAACCATGATCTATGATGGCACATGTGATGGGTGGATCCAATATCAAGTATCCAATTTGGATAGAATATTGAATTATATGCCACCATTAATACTTCTTCTTCAATGAAACCGGATGTAGACTCTTCAACTTGATTTGCTTTATTCTTGGATTCACTTGGCTTTTCACCTCCCGCATTAGGAACTTTGAAAGAATTCACTCCATTTCTCTAAAAACAATTCTTCCGTATATGACCGGGCTTCCAACAATTCCAACACATATTCTTGTTTTTGGGCCCTCTAGATTTTGATCGAAATATTGAATTACTTCTTGAACGATTTCTAAACGAATCATCCCGTTTATTCGATCGATCTCTTGCCAAAAGAGCTTCCGTCTTCGATTATACCGAACTTCCCAAAGATGCTTTCTTTCGAAGTTCATCAGCAAGTAGGGCACTACACACCAAGCCCAAATCAAGAGAATCCTCTTTACTACAACTCAATGTAGTAATAAGGTCATCATAGGATTTTGGCAATGAACAAAGCAAGGTGACTGCTTTATCTTCATCATCCATTCTCACACCAAAACTATCAAGTTGACAAATGAGGTTATTAAACTCATTGAAGTGTTGCGACACATTTGCACATTCTTTCATTCTCAAGTTATACAACTTTCTCTTTAAGAAAATTCGGTTTGTGTTTGTTTGATACAAATTTTTCAATTTTTCCCACAAATCTTTTGTCGTCTTTTCGCCAACAATATTGAACAAAATCTCATTCGCTAAACACAAGCGAATAGTGGCCCGTGCCTTCATATCAAGCTCATCCCAATCATCATCGGTCATATTCATTGATTTCTTATCTTTTCCAATTAATGCTTTGTGTTGCTCTTGATGTACCAATAAATCTTGCATTTTTAATTTCCAAATTTCAAAATTATCTTTCCCATTAAACTTTTCCACCTCAAACTTGTGAGATGTCATTTTCTAAAAAATACTACACTAATTCCTTAAGCTCTGATACCAGTTATTGTATAATCGGGAAAACCCAATCTTCCCTTTCACCAAGTTAGGATATCTTAAATCCCACACTCCATACTGAAATAATATATACAAGATGCAATAACAACTGCAATATAATTGGGAAAAAATATAAGTACAATAAAACAAAAAATATGGAAAATCATCAAAGCACAACACAAATGAAAGTAGAGAGGGACACAAACATATACATGGTTCACCCAAGATGGGCTACATCCACGGGCAAGATGGTAAATTCACTATCAAGAAAAAAAAATTACATGATTGGGGTTATGCAGAGTTACCTCCTGCAATCTCAAGGAATGCTCAAACACAGAACTTCCTACCATAAAACTACCTACAGTCGATCCCTTTCTTCGTTTCACTGCATTCGTGAATAAGTGCCGACAAAATGGCTCAAGATGAGCCTCGATGGTGGCATTAGGGTTTCACAGTGAAACCCCCAAATTTTCTCCTCTCGCTCAACTCAATCTCTATATCCCTTTTTAATCTCATGCTCGTGCACCTTTATCATGCTCACACTCGTGCACCTTTCTCTCTCTCGCACGCTTCCACTATTTTCCCCCTCAATAATTCATCTGCCCATCTCTCTCTCTCTCTAAAGACTCCTTTAAGGGCCTCCACTTAAAAAGTGCTTTTTCAGTGATGAAAATGCCCTTCAACAAGAGGGGAATGCTACATGGGTAATGATTTGGCATCACGCCTAACATTATCATATCTCATGATCTATGTTAACCTTCCAAAGATAAAAACCACCAACAAGTAGACCATTGTGGGATAGATTGGCAATGAGGTGGTGGCAGAGTGGCACCACGTTTTCAACAGTTTCATCTCTAAATAAAAGTTGACGCTAGATCTATGTATTTGCAAGCACCATCTTCTTGAAGAATATTATAATCTAACTGTTGTAACCACTTATTTATTTCACCGATATCTCTGTGAATTTCTTTAATAGTTTGATTTGTTGGAAATATAGCATATCAATGCCTAAATTTCAATAGTCTCTTATTCAATGGGAGTGATTGAGAGATTGAAATCTTGGCGTCTTGAAAATTAGAGCCCAGATTCTTTTACCCCGAGTACGTATGAGGCATCGAGAGTTCACGTGTTGATAAAAAAAATTCTCAAGGAGGTGTGATGGTTACCTCCTAGTCAAGATTTTATAGGTTAGCCTCATGTTTAGCTGCAATCGGCCAGGGCTTGGAGAATCCAAATGAGAAAAATAAAACCCGAGTACTTATTGAGTATTTGCCCTGTACGGAATGGTCAAGACTTATGGGACATAAATCCGTATCCTGACATGAGACCATTGCATGACATGTGCATTATCATTTCGTACGGCAAGCCACTCTTCTAAATGCATTATACGAGTTTGGAAGAGTCAATGCACATGTGCTTTGAGAGGACCTCTGTAATTCAGTTGGATCATGTTCTACAGGATGTACACCTGTAATCCATTGAGAACCGAATGATCGGAAGTTCTAGCTCAGCGTCTTTGATATGACCAATTATGTGTCTTTGCTTTAGAATGTGGAACATAGGACTATTGGGTCGATCTGAGACTCTGCGGAGCATCATTCGGGACTAGCTCAATGGCGTACTCCGATACTTATAGTTATTAACTTGATATCTCACTATACCTTATGTTCGATTTTATAATGATGAAAAAAACCTAATAATTGCTCAAAAATACTTTAAATATTTATTGTAAATTTTAGAGAATTTTTCAGAATTTTATTTGATAAAAAAAATGAGGGTTTTCATATTATTTGGCTCAAATTCTACTTTAGTTCTGACCTGGTAGTGTCATGTGGCGCCCGAGTGTCCATAGGGCTGTCACATTGCACCCCACACCTCACTCTAGGATCACCACCCAGTTGGGCACTGATCCCTAAGTAGGGGATTAGATTGGCATTCGGTTGTTTGTTTTATAAGGGGTTGTGTTATGGTGTCTTGTTATATATTGTTATATTCTTTTATATAATGTTATAAATTAAGGCCCCATTTTTATCACATGTCTTAATTAACTCACACATGGGTCATGCATGACATGTGTGAAGTTTAATTAGTTTATTTATTTGATAATAAAGAGAAAATGCATTTTCAAATTTGAGTTGGAAAATATATTCACACACATGTGTGAAGGGGACATTATCTTTAAATTGATTGGTTTGAAATTTTAGATCTACAAAGTGATTGGTTTTGATAAAGTAGAATATCTACACATGTGTGAGCTTTGCCAATTACTTCTTTGCCCTTTCGCCTTTATGGTTATCTACTCTAATACATTATTAAAAAAATAAGGGTATTTTTGTAAGGCCATATTAGATACAATTGGAACAAGAACATGGGCAAAGGACAAAATGGTAAAGTGGCATAACTTAGGGTTAAAGTGAGTGATAATGGTGTGAAATTCCATCCATTCATCCTAGTGGTTGTATGGGATGGGTGGCTAGGTACATTAGCCTCTCATGTGCCTTTGGATTAGTGCATCAAGGGTGTTGATTGAATCCAAAAGTAGACCCATGTTATAAATGCACATCATGAGATCTCAAACCCTAATTATCTTAACTCTTAAATCATTTTGGAAAATTGTTGCTCCCCTCCTTCTTCTAAGGTTTTGTGAGAGAAAATTGAAGAGAAAGAGCTTTTAGAGTTCCATTAATGGTGATCTTGATGGTGGTCTTCCTTTCTTATGCTTAAGTCCATAGTGTGTATTTATCTAGGTATAGTCCATTGAATTTTCTTTTCTCATAAGATCATGTCCTTAGCATCTATAGTTGCTGGAGTTTTGAATTTAGAAAAGTTTCATTGATCTTAGAATCCCCATTTGATCATCTTTTTCATCATGCCTATTCATAGTGTGGTCTTTCATAAGTTATAGCCTATATGCATGAGAATCCACGATCATGCATAATATTCATTAATTACTTTGTTTCAAACCCATCAAATAATTTAGTCTCAGAGTGTCTCTCCATTTTTAGAACTTTTTTATCACGTTTTTACCTATGGGGGTTCATAATCTTTCCATACACGACTGGTGAGGGACCACCGTATGTAGTTTGGCCATAACTCTCTCGTTCTTTATGCGATTCAATTCAAACATTTTTCATTATGTTTTGGATGATAATATCAGTGTATTGAGATATTAAGAAGTGATTTTAAGGTGTGTAACTTTTTCCCATTTGGATTCGACAATCTTATGAGATTGAACCACGTTTGTACAATCCGAATGGACAAAATTAAATCCTTATAGGGCCTGATTGTGTGGCCTAGGCACATGGGGTTAGAAACATGACTCCCCTATATTAATTTGGCATTCTAATTCCATGTTTAGTTGATTTTATTCTTTAGAATTTTATTTAGATTAGTTGCATGATGTATTTAAGCTTTGGGACATAGTTTATGTAATTTGTGCTATGAAAGTGTAATTCATAAGCTAGTCTTGATTTATATGTAATTGCCGTATAAGGGGTTGGTATTTGAGTTTATTTATAGTGGTTATACAAGGCTAGAAATGGTTGTAATTGTTATATAAAAGGATTGTAAGTTATTCACTTAGCTTGGTTTTTAGCAAGTGGCTTGTTGAATGTCTCCATTTTGCCTTGTTTTTCGGCTTGAAAATTTGCTTTAGTCTTTGTATCCAATTTCAATTGGTATCAGAGCTAGGCGCATTTACAACCTATTTTAGGGTCTTTAGAGGGATTATAAAGTGCCAAATAGGAACCCGTGGCAGCCCGTTCAATACTCACCGAATTGCTTAAGGAGGAGAGGTTCAATGGAACCAACTTCTAGAAATGAATAAGGAAAATAGGTTATGTTTTTTATGAAGATGGTCCATTGCCATTATTGACTTCTAGGCCACCTAACCCGCCCGCAATCAATGCTCCTCAATTTGTTCAGGATGCATATGAGACATGACATAACAAAAACCAAAGTGCCATGAATATTATTTTTGCAACAAGGAGTATGAGAATTCCATATGTGTCAAATATATTATGGAGAGTATGAAAAAGAAATAAAACACACCGAATGAAGCTCAAAGGACCATTAGAATGAGGAATCTCATGTGTTGCAAAATGGATGATCACACCAAAGTGGGTGATCATCTAAGAGAGTTCAAGAGTTGTATAAGAAAGAATGAGAGAGTCGGTCACTCATATGATGAGGTGACACAAAAGACAATGTTTGTACTTTCGATCCCTCCCTCATGGGAGACCTTTGTGGCTAATTTGATGGCCAAAGATGAGCCTACAACAATGGAGGAGATTGCATTTTTCATAGAAGGGGAAGATCAAAGAAGGATGGCAATGGATGAACCATCTTCCACGATCAATGTGGTAAAATCTCACCAAACTGTCATCTTCTTCTACTCCCTTACTCATTACTCTTATCTCTTCTTCTACTCCCTTACTCATTACATGTCATGTGGGAGTGAGTGGGAGTGATAATGCTAAGAACAAGAAAAAAAACGGAAAAGGCAAATGGATAGGCAAGGGGAAGCAAAAGGAAAAATCCTACTCCCCTTATCCATTTAACCCTTACCCTCCTAAAACCCATGCCTACCCACCAAATCATGCTAGCCCCATGCCTTTTAGGTCTAAACCACCACCCACACCCATGATGGTAGGTGGGAGGTCGGTTTGACCTTGAAGTCAAGATTATTCAAAGGTGCAATACTTTAGATGCAAGAAATACGGGCATACCCAAAAGTTTTGCAAGTATCCTCCTCCTCTAAAAAATCCTCATTTTGCTCCTAAGCCCAATACCGATAATCCTCAAGCTAATACTGGTGGAGGACCAAGGAAAGAGAGAGTTTGCGTGGTCCATGAGACTTTGATTACCAATAATGAGGCAGATGTGTGGGTTCTTGACTCGAGGGCTATTATCCATGTAACAAATTCTATGAAGGTTTTATGATGTCATTCCCGATACCCATAATCTTTATATGGGTGGAAATCAAATAGAAATGGTCTTAGGAAAATTGGACTATGTGCTAGAGCTCACTAATGGTGAGACTCTCATATGCTTAAGGACGCCCTCTATGCACCCGGGATAAGGAAGAATCTTATCTCGATTTTCAAAATGAGTTAAAGCCGGGTTTGTGCTCTTGTTCAAGGAGGAAAACGTCTATGTGCATGATGGCTCTATTAATGGAGACCTTGTTTTTGTAGCCCACTTGGTTCAAGGGCTTTATGAAATCAAAATGAAAAAGGAGTTTGTTTACATGGGTGATGATTTATAAAATTTTACTTTATGACATTTAAGGTTAAGTCACATTAATCCATCGAGAATGCATGTTATGATGAAAGAATGATTGCTTGATAAAATGAATGTCGATTCTCATAATAGATGCTAGGCTTGCCTTAAAGGAAAGATGGTAAAGAAGTTCCACCAAAAGGTCAAAGGGTCTCTAGTCTTTTAGAACTAATCCACTCGGATGTATGTGGACTTATGAGTGTGCCTACCTTAGGTCACATGAGGTACTTCATAACGTTCATTGAGGACCATTCTCATTTTGGTCACACCTATCTCATGAGAAACAAAAGAGAGGCCATAACCAAATTCCAACAATATAAAGTGGAAGTTGAAAACCAACTAGGTCGAACCATCAAAAACCTTAAATCAGATAGGGGTGGGGAATACACCTCCCAAGCCTTCCAAGATCTTTGTGTCAAATATGGGATTGTCCACCAAACCACTATGCCTTACTCACCCGAACAAAATGGGGTTGCCAAGAGAAGGAATAGGACCCTACTTGAGATGGTGCGAAGTATGATGAGTATCACTAATCTTGAATTAGAGTTTTAGGGGGGAGACGATTTTAATCGTCACATATGCCTTTAATCGGACTCCCACCAAAGCAATTCAATCAACTCCTTACCAACTCTTCATGGGCCGACCTCTCTCAATAAAGCACCTCAAGGTTTGGGGATGTTCAACCCACGTTCTCATACCATCCCAAAATAGGTCCAAACTTGATCCTAAAACCATAAAATGTGTTTTCATAGGATACCCAAGTCATGGGCAGAGTTTTGGTTTTATAACCTCTTGAATCGAAATGTGATTGAAAGCCTTGATGCCCATTTCCTTGAAGATGAATTCCTTGAGAGAGAATCAACCCAAAAGAGAGTAGACTTCCATAAGCTTCAGCCTAATAAAGAAATTGAAACCATCCCACTTAGGCGAAGTGAGAGAATAAAGAGACCACCTACCTTTTTCACTTACCTTGGGGAGAAGTATGAGATGATTAGTGAAGAAACCGATGATGAACCTTATTCTTACTTACATGCTATGTCTTATCCGGATAATAAGTTATGGGAGGAATCCATGCAAGATGAGATAAATTCAATCATAAAGAACCATGTATGGGAGTTAGTTCGATTACCACCCAACCTTAGATCCATTGGATGTAAGTGGATAAAAGGAAACTTAACTCCGAAAGGCGTATAGAAAAATACAAGGCAAGACTTGTCGCAAAAGGTTTTACTCAAAAAGAAAAGGTAAATTAGTTTAACACCTACTCACCTGTTGCCAAAATGCCTTCCATTAGGATGACTAGATCCATAACAGCCTACCTTGACCTAGAATTGCATCAAATGAATGTGAAAACTGCCTTCTTAAATGGTGACCTAAAGGAGGATATATACACGAACTAACCCGAGGGTTTGGTTGTGAAAAGAAAGAAAAAGTCCATTTACAAATTTAACAAATCACTTATTAGTCTCAAACAAGCTTCAAGAAGATGGTTCCTCAAGTTCCACCAAACCCTAATTAGATATGGATTCAAATCAAATGAGGATGACCATTGTGTATACCATAAGACCAATGGGACTGACATTACTTTCATGACTTTATATGTGGATGACATTCAAATAGCTAGTAGCACCCTAGACCATATAAGGGACACAAAGGCAATGCTATCAAGTAAATTTGATATGAAAGATATGGGAGATGCTTCATATGTGTTAGGGATTCATATTATAAGAGATAGAGCAGCCCGCACTATTCAATTATCTCAATCTACATATTGCAAGAAAGTTCTTAAGAGATTTGGTATGAGTGAATCCAAGCCTATAGATGCACTTGTGGAAAGGAGAGGAAAATTAAATGTCAAAATGAAACCAAACAATGATATTGAGAGAAATGAGATGGAAAAGATCTTGTATCGGAGTGCCGTAGGACCACTAACGTATTTAACCATGGGAACTAGACCCGATCTAGCTTTCTCTCAAAGCTTGATTGGTCGATTCCAAAGTGATCATGGATTAGAACATCGGAAGGCCGTGAAAGGAATCATGAGGTATTTGAAAAGAACATTTGATTACGGATTAACCTATGACAATGTGAGTGAGCTTAAAGTTTTGGGATACACAGACTCCGACTATCAAGGAGAACCGAATGACTCGAGATCCACTTCGGGTTATCTATTTCTTTATGGGGGTGGTGCCATTTCTTAGGGCACCAAGAAGCAGGACATTGTAGCCCTATCTACCATAGAAGCCTAGTATATGGCTTTAAGTTCTGCAACTTTAGAAGCCATTTGGATTAATAAGTTCTTGAATCATCTTAACTTCAACCCTCTAAAACATAGAACTATTAGAATCATATGTGACAATCAAGCTGTAATAGCAGTGGTAGTTGAACCAAGGTTCCACAGCAAGTCAAGGCACATTACAGCTCAATATCATAGAGTAAGAGAAGAGATAGAAGCTGGTGAAGTAGAAATTGGTTACATTCCATATGAGGCAATGCATGCAGATCCATTAACCAAAGGCTTGGGGGCAAATGATTTTATGAGGCAAGTGCATGGGATGGGTTTTAGGAGGTTGACATAGTTGTTATTACTTTGTCTATTGCTTATGAATGATAAATCCATGGATAAGTTTGCATGCTTTGATTCATTGTGAACGATAATGAGAGAGAGAGATATACGAATTCAGGCCTCAAAAAGCCAAGTGGGAGAATGTTGGAAATATGGCCTATCAAGGCTTAAATTCCAGTAGTCTCTCATTCAGTGGGAGCTATTGAGAGATTAAAATCTTGGCGTCTTATGAAATAGAGCCCAGATTCTTTTACCTCGAGTACGCATGAGGCATCGAGAGTTCACGTGTTGAGAAAGCAATTTCTCAAGGAGGTGTGATGGTCGCCTCCTAGTCAATATTTTATAGGTTTGCCTCATGTTTAGCTGCTATCGGGATCTAAATGGGAAAAATCGAACCCGAGTACTTATTGAGTATTCGGTCTGTATGGAATGGTCAAGACTTATGGGACATAAGTCTGTATCCTAACATGAGCCCATTGCATGGCATGTGCATTTTAATTTCGTACGAAAAGCCACTCTTCCAAATGCATTATTCGAGTTTGGAAGAGTCGGTGCACATGTGCTTTGAGAGGACCCTTGTAATTGAGTGGGATCATGTCCCACATGGGTACACTTGTAATCCATTGAGAGCCGAATGATCAGAAGTTCTAGCTCAACGATTTTGAGATAACCAATTATGTGTTCCTGCTTTAGACTGTGGAACATAGGTCTATTGGGTCGATCTGAAACTCGACGGAACATCATTCGGGACTAGCTCAATGGAGTACTCCGAAACCTATAGTTATTAGCATGAGATCTCACTATACCTTTTGTTCGATTTTATAATGATGAGAAAACCTAATAATTTTTTAAAAATACTTTAAATATTTATTGCGAATTTTAGAGAATTTTTTGGAATTTTATTTGATAAAACAATGAGGGTTTTCATATTGTTTAGCTCAAATTATACTTTAATCTTGACCTGGTAGTGCCATGTGGCGTCCGAGTATCCATAGGGCTGCCACATGGCACCCCACACCTCACTCTAGGATCATCGCCCAGTTGAGCACTGATCCCTAGGTCGGGGACTAGATTAGCATTTGGTTTCTTGTTTTATAAGGGGTTGGATTATGGTGTTTTGTTATATATTGTTATATTTTATTATATAATGTTATAAATTAAGGCCCCCTTTTTATCACATGTCTTAATTAACTCATACATGGGTCATGCATGACATGTGTGAAGTTTAATTAATTTATTTATTTGATATTAAAGAGAAAATACATTTTCAAATTTGAGTTGAAAAATATCTTCACACACATGTGTGAAAGGGACATTATCTTTAAATTGATTGGTTTGAAATTTTAGATCTACAAAATGATTGGCTTTGATAAAGTAGAATATCTATACATGTGTGAGCTTTACCAATTACTTCTTTGCCATTTAGCCTTTATGGTTATCTACTCTAATACATTATTAAAAAAAACTAAGGGTATTTTTGTAAGGCCATATTGGATACAATTGGAACAAAAACATGGGCCAAGGACAAAATGGTAAAGTGGCATAACTTAGGGCTAAAGTGAGTGATAATGGTATGAAATTCCATCCCTTCATCCTAGTGGTTTGTATGGGATGGGTGGCTAGGTATATTAGCCTCTCATGTGCCTTTGGATTAGTGTATCAATGGTGTTGATTGAATCCAAAAGTAGACCCATGTTATAAATGCACATCATGATATCTCAAACCCTAACTATCTCAACTCTTAAACTATTTTGGAAAATTGTTGTTCCCCTCTTTCTTCTAAGGTTTTGTGAGAGAAAATTGAAGAGAAAGAGCTTTTAGAGTTCCATTAATGGTGATCTTGATAGTGATCCTCCTTTCTTATGCTTAAGTTTATAGTGTGTATTTATCAAGGTAAACTCTTTTGAATTTTCTTTTTTCATAAGATCATATCCTTGGCATCTATAGTTGCTAGAGTTCTGAATTTAGAAAAGTTTCATTGATCTTAGAATCCTCATTTGATCATCTTTTTCACCATGTTTATTCATAGTGTGGTATTTTGTGAGTTATAGCCTATATGCATGATAATCCATGATCATGTCTAGTATCCATTAATTATTTTACTTCAAACCCATCAAATAATTTAGTCTCAAAGTGTCACTCCATTTTCAGAACTTTTTTATCACGTTTTTACCTATGGGGGTTCATAATAATTCCTTACAAGACTGTTTTGGTAGTCCGAGGGACCACCGTGTGTAGTTTGGCGATAACTCTCTTGTTCTTTATCCGATTCGATTCAAAAAAAATTTATTATGTTTTGGATGATAATGTCAGTATGTTGAGATCTTTAGAAGTGATTTTAAGGTGTGTAACTGCTTTCCATTTGGATTAGACACTCTTGTAAGATTGAACCACTTTTGTACAATCCGAAGGGACAAAATTAGGTCCTTATAGGGCCCGATTGCGTGGCATCGGCACAAGGGGTTCGAAACATAGCTTTCCTATTTTAATTTAGCATTCTAATTCCCAGTTTAGTTGATTTTATTCTTTAGAATTTTGTTTAGATTAGTTGCATGATGTATTTAAGCTTTGGGACATAGTTTATGTAATTTGTGCTATGAAAGTGTAAGTCATAAGCTAGTCTTGCTTTATATGTAATTGCCCCATAAGGGGTTGGTATTTGAGTTTATTTACAGTGGTTATACAAGGCTAGAAATGATTGTAATTGTTATGTAAAAAGATTGTACGTTATTCACTTAGCTTGGTTTTTAGCAAGTGACTTATTGAAGGTGTTCATTTTGCCTTGTTTTTTGGCTTGGAAATTTGCTCCAATCTTTGTATTCACTTTCATAATTTACGCTCTTTATGTTCTCCTCCATAGATTTATTTATACATTTTAAAATGTATGATATTAAATCATCGGTAATATAAGCATGTTTTGGTGGGATTATGATGTTGGATTTCTTACTATGATACCAACTTATGCAGGAAAAATAATAAATCAGAAAATAAGAATAAAACTAAGAGATGGAGAGAATATACCATGTCTTCAGGTCAGCAAAAGAGTTCACCCCAAATATTTTTTCACAATAAAGTATTCTTTCTATTTTATTTTCTTGCAACCCTTTAATTATTTTTATTTTATCTCATGTATTTTTAACCTTTTTTTTTTTTGGATCATCGATCCAGACGATTTGAGATGATCCCAATCGCCGATCCAGCCAATCCAAATTGAGATTAAAGGTAGACGATCAGTCCCACCGATCTGTTTGTTTTAACATTGATATTTGCAATGGAGCTTAAAACACCTCATTCACTGTGATAAATCAATAGAAAATATAGATCGAACTTGTGTGGACTACGACTCATGAGCACCTTTTTTATCATATATTTTTCGATTCAATCTGGTATATGATCCTTGTAGAGAACCCCTTTGACACATACCGTGTTAGAAAGATCTTTAAGTCTAAAAAGTGGTGGTCCTTTGGTGGCCCCGCAAAGACCACTTCAAGAATGGTACTTTCGGGTGCCCGATTGAGTCTAAATTTTGAACATAAGCTTTTTAAGAGAGTACTTATTTTAACACAAAAAATAGTGTAATTTGAGCACTGATTTCTAGAGCCTCTTTTGTAATTTCTCAATCTTTTTAAGCCCAGAATTTCTCAACTTTAAAGATTTCCAACTTCGCTAGCCCATATCTCGGACATTCGATATCGGAATGCCTAGATTTTTTGAATGATGCCCCAGCATCTAAAATCATATGTATCTTATTGAAAGTATCAAAATTGCTCTTGGATGAAATGTAAAACATCTATTTTGATGTATGTGAGATGGAAACTGTTTGCTATGTTTAACCAAAGACCAAATTTTGATACAGCGGGACCATAATATAAGGCTCCGGGAGATAGATTTAGTGATCCTGCAGTGCCAAGAATTGGTTTGTGGCCAAATTACCATTTAATGGGACTATAATCCGTGACTCCTAACTCGAATTTGTTAGGAGATGAACAAATACAATTAGTTAAAAAGGCTTTGACGATGATGATATGATCAATTCCAGCTCCAACATTAACTTAGAACTAGCACGATGGGCCATTCAATCTATGATTTAAGGAACTCTTACTTTTTCTTTATGAATGTTTTCTTCTCCAAATTGATCAGGGTTTTTAAAGATTAACTAGTAGGCCGCACCTTAGTTCAACATCAGAGTGTGACACTCCACTTCGGCCTAAGAATGTAATGGTTATTTTGGGGAACTAGTTACTTTATTACTCCTTTTTTTAAAATAAAAAGTCTGGCATATTTTTTAAGTTTGTGGGCCGTTCTTTCTGTCAACTTTGGAAGCCAAGGCTTTATGGGCTAGCATAAAAGTTTGGGCTTCTAAATTTTCTTATAAATTTGCACTACTTTGAAATTTACGATTTTCAAAACAATGTAACACTTCTCAACAAATACAAAAAATGCTATAATGTTTTTTTGTTTTTTTTTGGGTAGATCAGAGAAATACAAACCCCTACCCATTTTTAAAAATAATTAACAGTTTTCGAATGTTAAGTGGGAATGGGTTGAGGTTGTCAAAAGGAAAACTGCTACAATGCTAGAAGCTGCAGCTTCACGCAATCAAACACTCCCCCGACTTTTCGAGGTTTATAAGTAAGGTCAGTTGCATCCCTAAATGCCAGCCTAAATTCATGAATCCAGGTGAAAAGCATTTTGGGTTAAAATTTAGTTGCATGCACTCTCTTGAGTATAATACGGTAATATAATTCCGGAAGGATGTAGTTTCTATTAGGCCTAAGAATTTATGAAAAAAAAAAAAGAAGCTTCACCTTGAAACCTTGCCCACAAAATACGTTGGGCATGGGAAATTCCTATGATGACTCTAAAATCAATTTTCATAGCTGATAATAAAATTTGTAGCTCAAAAAATGGTACAAATATGCATCCGTGAGCACATTTTTTTGGCAAAATTGATGGTCTAGATAATGTGCTGTAATACACACTATTTTTAGGGCTTAAAATCTTTTATTTTTTTACACAAGCATAATGATCAAGACCAAAATAATCGATTTGAAAGACTTCCAACGCTAGAGCTACAATTTTTAATAAGATTTAAAGTGAGGCTTTATTTATTTTGATGGGTTGCAGCCCCATCAAAATACTTTTCATTTTTGAATTTTTATAATACTTTTAAAGTTCGATTCCTAGCACTGAAATACCAAATAAATAAATAAATAACCTTTTAGAATGTTGCCCAATGAAATAAAGATTCCTCAACTCGAAAGGAGGGTCTGCATGAAAAATGTAGAGGCTCTCTTCAAGGGGAGAAAGAGATGAGTCCAAATTTCCAAGAGTTTGAGAAAGAACAGATTCATGATCTTCTCTCTTAATAATCGGCGGAGAGAGATGAGTCCAAATTTCGAGGAGTTGGAGAAAAAAAAGATTCATGATCTTCTCTCTTAATAATCGGTGGAGGGAAAATGAAATGAAGGGAGAGGAAGGCCCGTATTGTGCATGGAGCATGAGAACTGAGGTCATGCAAACTTAGTGCCCATGACCTCCTATATGAGCCAAGACTGGCCGTGCGGGCCTACGCAATCCATTTATAAGTCATCCCCATTTTTTTTTAACATTAAAATAGAGAAGAAAGTTCTCCAATAGTCTACAATTTATTATGAATGTATTTGTGAGGTGGCGTCAGTGGGAATGAAAACTACAATGTTATGATTACGGTGTTGGGTGCTACCACCACGACCCAACCCCCTTCCATTTATAAGTCATCCCATGAATTATCTTAAGTTCAAAGTGGAAATTTGAGCCTCAACATTTCAATCTTGATAAAATAGTTAAGAGTAGATTGACACAAATATTTTGAGTTTGTAATACTCTTTGTTGAACAGTAATTATGGCACGACATTATTGTCAAGCCATTTATTGTTGGGTTTGGTGATAGCCAAATCACTATATTCATATGTTTTTCTAAAGATTAGGGTATTATAATAAACAGAAAATTGACTTTCTTGGGAAGCAAGAAAGTGATATATTTATAAGAGAGTAAAGGAGGACATAATACCCATCCTTTGAGGGTCACCCCTTTGAGGTTATGGGAATGGATCTCCAATATGGAGATGGGTATCCAAGAAAGAGAGAATTGGCTTCTGAAAGAGAGGCGGTATTCTTATGAGTTTTGTGTTGGTAAACTTTCACTTCTGGAGAGAGAAAGTCTCTCGGTTGCTATCAATGTTATCTTTCTGGTAGCGGTATTGCGGTAAGAAAGAGGATGTTGATCGATGGTGTTGCTCGGTAGGGAGAGTGGGTTTAGAAAAGAAGATCGGTGATAGTCATTTACCGATGTTTAGAGATAGGTATTATCTTTTGTAACTCAAAACTGTAATCTTCATTGTGATAGTGGATTTTTAGTTGTTGAGGTCATGGATGTAGCCCAACGGGGTGAACCACGTAAATCATGTGTTGTTGTAGTATGATTTTTATATTTGCTTTATTTATCACACTCGATTTACAGTTGTATTCGTATACATCGCATTTAGTCAATCATGTACACGATCTTGTGTAGGATCCCGATGTTTGGGATTCCCGATTCTACAAACTGTGAACAAGGCTAAGGTTTATAGTAAGAAAAAGAGGAATGACGAAGTTTTATGGATACATGTTTGAGGTCGAGAAATATCAAGGCAAAATGTTTATAAAAATTCCACAGTGGAGGTAAGTGAGAAGAAATCAAGAAATATCCATGGTTTGAGGTGGAGAAATATAAAGGCAAAGTGTTTGTGAAAATTCCACAATGGAGGCAAGTATGAAGAAATCAAGAAATCTATTCAATGAAGGTTGTCAAGGCAATTATGGTGATTTTGCTATTGGGTTTGGTGATAGCTAAATCACCATACTTATATTTTTTTAAAAGATTTGGGTATTATGAAAATAGAAAATTTACTTTCTTGGGAAGCCAAAAAGTGATATCTTTATAAGAGAGTGAATGAGAACATAATACCCATCCTTTGAGGGTCATCCCTTTATGGGTTATGGGAATGGATCTCCAATATGGAGATGGGTCTCCAAGAGAGAGACATAGCCTCTAAGAGAGGGGCGATATTCTCATGTGTTTTTGGTTGGTTAACTTCTACTTCTAGAGAGAGAAAATCTATATGTTGTTCTAGAGGTTATCTTTCCAGTAACGGTATTGCGATGGGAAAGATGATGTTGATCGACGGTGTTACTCGGTCGGGAGAGCGAGTTTAGAAGGGATTATCGATGATGGTCTTTTTACCGATGTTTAGTGATAGGTATTATCTCTTGTAGCCAAAAATTGTAATCTTCATTGTGATAGTGAATTTCTAGTTCCCGAAGTCATGAATGTAGCTCTACGGCGTGAACCACTAAATCGTGTATTGTTGTGGTGTGTCTTTTTATGTTTGCTTTATTTTTCGCACTCGATTTATAATTGTATTCATCTACTTCGCATTTAGTCGATCTTATACACGATCTTGAGTGGGATCCCGATATTTGGGATTCCCGATTCCACAAGCTAAGGGATTCTCGAGAACCAATTGGTATCAGAGCATAAGATGCATACGGGGCTAAAGTTTATAATAAGAAAAAGAAGAATGATGAAGTTTTATGGATATATGGTCTGTGGTGGAGAAATATGAAGGCAAAGTGTTTGTGAAATTCCACAATAGAAGCAAGTGAGAAGAAATCAAGAAATATCCATGGTTTGATGTAGAGAACTATGAAGGCAAAGTGTTTGTAAAAATTCCACAATAAAAGCAATTGAAAAGAAATCAAGAAATCTGTTCAATGAAGGTTATCAAGGCAATTGTGGTGATTTTGCTATCATGGTGGAGATTGTTGGGTTTGGTGATAGCCAAATCACTATACTCATATTTTCTTCTAAAGATTAAGGTATTATGAGAAATAGAAAATTGATTTTCTTGGGAAGCAAGAAAGTTATATATTTATAAGAGAGTGAAGGATGACATAATACCCATCCTTTGAGGGTCACCCATTTGGGTTATGGGAATAGATCTCCAATATGAAGATAAGTCTCCAAGAGAGAGAGAATTGGCTTCCGAGAGAGAGGTTGTATTGCCATGAGGTTTGGGTTGGTTAACTTTCACATCTGGAGAAAGAAAGTCTCTCGGTTGCTCTCAAGGTTATCTTTTCAATAACGGTATCGCGGTAGAAAAGAGGATGTTGATCGACGGTATAACTCGGTCTAGAGAGTGGGTTTAGAAGGGAAGATCGGTGATAGTATTTTATCGATATCTAAAGATAGGTATTATCTCTTGTAACCCAAAACTGTAATCTTCATTATGATAGTGGATTTCTAGTTACCGAGGCTGTAGATGTAGCCCTACGGGGTGAACCACGTAAATCGTATGTTGTTGTGGTGTGCTTTTTATGTTTGCTTTATTTCTCGCACTCGATTTATAGTTATATTCATCTACTTCGTATTTAGTCAATCATATATACGATCTTGGGTGGGGTCGAGGTGTTTGGGATTCCCGGTTCTACAAGCTAAGGGGTTCCCGAGAACCCTACACTTATGACCAGAAAATTGACGTGGCCAAGCTACTCGGGCCTTGGCCAAGGGGAATTACTCGACCGAGCAACTCACCCGATATGAGCACTGCTTTTATCAACCAAACAATAGATTGGCGTGCTGGTCAGTCCCTTAGTGTAAACATACCTCTTTACAAGAGGTCCTATCCTGATTCCATTTTACCAAGGGCTATATTTTTTTTGGAATTAAAAAAAAAATGGCATCTTTAAAAGTGGTATTCCTATCATATGAAAAAAATTGACGGATATTAAAAAAAATTACTCAAGTGGGATTCGAACCCCGATTGCAATAAAATTTTTATTTTATGAATGACTAGGGAGTCATTCGCACACATTTTTTCTGGAACTCCAGAATAATGGCATATTTACAAGTGGTATTCCTTTCATATAAACAAGGGTGCAGTTTCCGTACAGACGTCTCCATAGGTGTAGAGGTATGGTGCCTTTCAAATTTTATCATGGTATATAATTTTGATGTAAAGTGTCGTTAGGATTATCTCAAATCTATTTTTATATCTAATTATAAAATTTTAAATTTCAAAAATAGTTAAAATCAAGTAGATTTATAAACATATGAAAATATTGAAAATGGACGGTGTAGATAATATGTTGTAAAATGCACTATTTCTACAACTTAAAATCTTTTTATTTTTCATAGTCATACATCTCGATGTCCGGATGATCTACCAAGGGTTTTTCAACATTAAAACCACCTTTTCAGATGGATTTTTGAGGGGCATCTATAGTTCTACATTATAAGGTATCATCCTTATATAAACTTTTTCCTATAAAGTAAAGTGACGGACTTTAAGAACATTGTGCACTCTAGTGGGATTCGAACCCCATCTGCATAAAACGTTTCGTGTTAAGGCTAATTAAGCAGCCATTCGAGCACAACAGACTTAAATTTGAGGAATTAATATATTTAAACTTTTAAAACATGTTGTACAACCTACTCTCTTTGCCTATAGGGAGAGGCCGAGTTACTTCGGTGGAGTTTGAGTGGCCTCGGACAATTCTCAGAACATTGCTTATGACCAACAAGATCATTCTATTGTTTTTCTTTGGATACATATAAGTGAGAAGGCCACATTTACATGACCTTGATAAGGACCATTGCATGTTTTATTTCTAAAGTTGAAGTGCTTAGAGTAGCATGCTAGCAAGGTGCACCACTATTTATGAGCCTGGTTTATGAATGAAACTCCATTTAATAAAAATAAAATATGGATAATGGTGGAGTTTTATTGTTCTCCCATGCTTATATCTGTGTAGCAGGTGTTTCAGGCTAATAATCAGTGCCCATTTTCTCACATAAAGAAAATTAAATACCAGGCATTAATAATGCTATGGGAAAATTTTATAAAGACTCCTAAAAAAATAGGAAAATTACAAATAACTCTAGACTTCGCATACAACTTATCCAAAACCATACTTTTTTTTTTCACTTTTTACCCCAAAATATATTTTCCTAGCAAATACCCCCCAATCACAAAAGAAAATAAAAGAAAGACTAAACTACCCTCCCTTGACATTTTACCCACGCCTCTCTCTCCTCTTTTCTTCGACAAAACGCGGTCCGGCAAATCCCTATAATGATCCAGCACTTTGGTTCCAAGACAAACATGCGGTCCAGCAGATCTATATGGCAGTCTGCCACATGCGGTCTAGCATATCTATATGGCGGTCCGACACATATGGTTCGACATATCTATATGGCGGTCCGGCAGATAATGAAAGTGGTCTAGCATTTTTTTTAGTTTAGCAGGGCAATTGGTACATGGCGGTCCTACAGCCCATGTAGCTTTTAGTACTAGGCGTAATCCCACATGAATGTCGGGCCAAAATTAATTTTTTATATACCAAAAAGGGTATTTTTGTCAAAAACATATACTGGGTGGTATTTGATAGGATAGTATTTTTTCAGGTAAAAAGTGAAACAAAAAGTTTGATTGACGGTGAGTTGCATAAGAAATCTATTCTTGAGGGTTATTTATAATTTTCCCTAAAAAAAAAATTGAATTTCATGATAACCCCTCTCTAATTTTTCCATTGCAAGGCATTAATTTTTAGAAGCAGAGGTCGTCCCACTCTCTCCTCACTTCCCTCCGCTGCTTTTGCTATCTTTACCCAATAACTGCTCAAAACAAAATATGTGATTTTTTTCCCAGTCTTATCTTCTTATCCCTCAAAAAAAGGCACAAGATGGAGGGGGGGGGAGTTATTGAGGTGAAAACAATTTTTTTGGGGCACTTAATGAGGTAAAAATAAAGAAGGACGAGAAGAGATGTGAGGATGGGGTTTGGTGCTTATAAAAATTCATAAGTCGCGATAGGAAAAATAAGTAAGGAGTTATTGTAAATCAGATAATTTTTTTAGGGGTCCATTTAAAATTTTCCCTAAATGTTATTTAGACGTTCAAATGGGAAAGTATGCCTAATGGCATGTATAATATACTAGGTCATAATATAAACATCAAAGGGCATTGTTTCTTGAGTCCATGTATAAATGACTTACCTCTTAAAAACTTATTTTTGAGAAGGGTTTTCTTAGACTTCTATTTTAAGGACATGTAATTTCTAACATGGAGATCATGAATATGAAAAAACAAATAAATTTTGAAAGCTCAAATAATATTTCTATTAAAAAAACATTTAGACTTATAGTTTCAAATGTTTGTAAATAAACCACCTATTTGCATCCATCCAACTTTAAGATGAATGCTTTATACCTCGGGGACCGCAATTTTCCAACATATTTTCCAACATCAAGTTCCCTTACTTTCCCTCTTTTGAGTGGTTACATTTCAAATTCAAATCCTAGCATTGAACTACCCAAGGGAAAAAAAACTCATATTCGTCATTTCCAAATTCCAACTATGAATCTAGTGCACTGTCTAAAGCAATTAAGGGCACGTTTGGTTAACAACTCAGGTTCGAATCACCCCATGTTAATCTACCCAAATAGTGTCTCGTATTTTGTGGATGAACTCTTTACAACCCATGCAATAATCTCAATTCTCAACAAAATAAATTCAGAAAAAACTCTTATGTAATAGAAGAAACTAATGCCTTTAGATTGAATAAAGATTATCCAATGTTTGAAGGGCCAAATTTAAGTATCACAAACTCAAAATTTTTCTTTTAAAAATAATCATCTAAAAAAATAACCCTAGCTATGTGTTTCGACCAAGGGAATAGATGCGCAATATGCTCTCGCAGGAACACAATTTATGCAACCTGGAGTACATTATGCTTGGTTCATTTGTTTGCTGAAATGTTGGACACCAGACACTTGAGGGGTATGGAAAAGACATCGTCTCGGCCTCCAGCAAAATCCACCGTCCAATAATTCTTTCTATCAAGTCTCTATGGTTCAGTTTTGTGTTTTAAAATTTTGTTGATTTGGATCTCGAATTGGTGATCTTGAGTATCAACTGGGTTAATTGTCTGATTTTTGTAGACTCGCCCTGTATTGTCAAAGAAGGGGGTGAGTCTGTTGAGAATTTGGCGATTCAGATCGATAAAATCGCTCAATTCACGTTTATTTTATTTTTTACTATTTTTACAAATTTTATATTTATCTTTTTTATTTAAATTTCCTTAAGACTGAATCCTACACTAAAGAATCAGCCAAAATGTACCAGATCTGTCCCTATACTCCACAACATAATGACATAGCTGAAGGGAAAAATCGTCATATCCTAGAAATTGTTAGGACTGTTATACATGACTCACGTATTTCTCATAGTTAGTTTTTTGGTTGATGTTGCATCAACTGCTGTTTATCTCATAAATCACCTCCCCTCCTCAGTTTTACATAGAAAATTTCTATATTGTTCATTATTTCATATTCATCTTGATTATTCTCTCTTGCATGTTTTTTGAAGTGTCTATTTTGTTCATCTCTTTGCACATGAAAGAACAAAATTTTATGTTCAAGCGGCTACTTGTGTTTTTGTGGGTTACTATCCGGACCAAAAGGGATTTCTATGTTATGATCCAACAGCTCGTCGTATACGTATTTTTAGTAATATCATCTTTCCGGAAAGTCTCTTTTGTTGCTCTTAAATTGCCAAATCAACAAGATCATCTGCTTACATCCTACCAAATTTCTCAGATGCCAACACCACTGATACCTCACCACAGCTTTTAGTACATTAACAACAGGGCAAACAATACCAATTCACGCTTCCTCCATCTCACCAACTAGAGCGAGGTTAGACCTCCGCCCCACTTATAAGTGATTCGCTTCCCTCCTCATTTTCTCCTAATCATGTTTCTCTTGATAATTCTAGTTAGTTACGACGTTCTTCAAGTGTAATTCACCCACCTAAACGATATGGCTTTTTTCTTGATGATTTTGACTTTTTATTACAACCTAAAGCTTTATTCACTTCTCTTGATACTATTGAGATTTTTTTCAAACATCTAGATCTTTGTGTACTTCCTAGATCATGGTTTACTCCTTTAGATTGAGTTGATATTCCCTCTAACTGCCAACAAGCCTTAACTATGCCATGTATGAAAGAAATCATGGATGCATACATAACTGCCTGTTTGGAAAATAACACTTGGGATCTTGTACGAGCCCTCCTAACACATCTATTATTGGAAGTAAATAAGTTTTTTCAGTGAAGCATAATCTGATGAACGGATTGAGTGATATAAAGCACGACTAATTGTTCAAGGGTATAAACAGGAGTATAATATAGACTATGACGAAACATTTACTCAAATTGCTAAAATGACCATTGTACGTACAATAATTTCCCCCTCAGTTATTCGACAATGGACTATCTCCCAGATGGATGTAAAGAATGCATTTCTTCATGGACATTTGAAAGAGACAATATATATATATATATATATACGACTTCCTTCCAAGTATTGAAATGACAAGTCTATAGTTTCTCATTTGAAAAACTCCTTGTATGGTTTAAAACAAGCTCTAAGAGGTTGGTTTGAACGGTATCAACAAGTCGTTTTGAATGCTGGGTTGAAACAAAATGCTCATGGTCACCATTGTTCTTCAGGGATAACAATCATACTCCTGTATGCTGATGATATTTTCATTACAGGAGACCACTTAGATAATATACAACACTTAAAAGAGCTTCTCAGTCACTCATTCAAAATGAAAGATTTGGATCCGTTGACTTACTTTCTTGGACTAAATATTCATTATTCCCCTAATGAACATATAGTTAGTTAACCAAAATAAGTACATCAAAGATTTGATCAAACTGATCAACTTATCTGATGATAAATGGGTGGATACACCAATGAAAGTGAATGTAAAATATAGAAAGGATGATGGGAACACACTTTTAGATCCCACTCTTTACAAACAACTGGTTAGGAGTCTATTTTATCTCACTTTAACTCATATTGAAATATCTTATGCAGTACAGGTCGTCAGCCAATTTGTTACAGATCCCCGTCTCATCCACCTCTCGGCTATCCATCGTATAAGTTGTTATCTACGGGGTACATGCCATAGAGGCCTATTCTTCTCATCGAATTATTCTCTCCAGTTACGAGTCTATGCTGATGTAGATTGAGCAGGCTGCCCAATACGCGACGCTCGATCACTGGGTTGTGTATATTTCTTGGCGATTCTCTCATATCATAGAAATATAAGAAATAACAAACTGTATTGAAATCTTCTGCAGAAGCTGAATACAAAGCAATGTCCTCAGCTTGTAGTTAAATTACTTGGTTGAGTGGTCTTTTACATGAGCTCTATATTCTTCATTGAACTCCTACACCATTGTATACTAATAATATGAGCATCATACACATTGCACTAAATCCAACGTTGGATTGGACAAAACCTATAGAAGTTGATTGTCATTTCATTTATAAAAAATTCATGGCCGGATAAGTTACACTTCCACATATTGCCTCACAACAACTTGCAAATGTCTTTACCAAGGCAATGACTCGTACTCGTCATGACTATCTCATTGACAAACTGATGTTGTTCAACCAACCTCAGTTTGAGATAGAGTGTAGAGACAGTTGAACATTTTGTATTTATTTTATATTATATCATATTATAAAAAGTTATTTATTGTAACTTATCTTATTGTACAAGTTACATCTGGTTGTATTATATTACATATTGATAATATTTAATATAAAAAGATTTTTCCTATGCCTTTTTATATGTTTAAGAGGTCCAGCAGATGATCAATCGATGTTTTAAAACATCAGTTCAACTAGAGGCTTTTAGAGAGAAACCCGCACCTTTTTTACTTTTCAAACTCCTGTCCTTAAAATCTCTTTACTTAAATTTCTCTTTGATTTGTTATAAAATCAAAGAAAAATTGCCACAAATAACAATGAACTTTCTATCAAATCCCAGTTTTCAACTCAGTTTTAAAAATAATGGATTCGGATTGGGAATTAGCGATTTTGGAATCAATAATCATTAGGGAGCGACTCGGTGAGTCGGTCCAATTTTGATAGACTCACTTGGTTCTGTAAGAGAGTCAAGCGAATTTGTTAGGGTACTGGGTAATCCAAATTGGCAAAATTGCCCGATTTACGTCCATTTCATTTTTTTTCTTTTTTATTTCTTTGGTTTTTTTTAGACCAATTCCCACTTTAGAGACTCAACCAAATCTAGCAATACAAATTGGTCCAAAGGGTGACCGACCTGGCCTCCTGATCAGGTTTTAAAATGCTAGTTCAACTAGAGGCTCCCTGGGAGAACACCAAAACAAGGCTTTTTTACTCTAACCGCGATTAAAATCTCTCTACTTAAACAGGGAGGTTTGTAGAAGGTGTCAATCCTTATTTTATTGAAGTAAGCTTCACCTCAAAACTACGAAGAAAATGCAGTTTTGATGTCACAAAGCATTGCAATAATATGAATATTATTCCCTTAATTATGAAATTAAAAGTTTAAAAAAAAAGCATCAAGCAGAGCTATAAATACTTGAAAATCTTGAAAATGGACGGTCCAGATAATACGTTAGAAGATGAACTATTTTTAGGACTAGAAATCCTCTTTTTCATGTGTATGAATCTCGATATCGAGATGATCGATTTGAGGGTTTTTCAGCATAAAAAAAACCTTCTCTAGTAGGTTTTTTAGGAGCACCTTACTCGTCTATTATAAAGGTTTATACTTTATATGAACTTTTCGTTAAATTTCTCTTCGATTTGTTATATAATCTAAAGATAAATTGCCAACAAATAATCAATCACCTCTCTTCTAAAAAGACCATTTATAATTTATCTAAATATTTATTTGAAAATGAATTATTATTGAGAATATACCGAAGCAAAAAATTTAACAAAGTTATTAAGAATGAGGTTTTATATGCTTGCTCGTGCCTATAAAAAATATAAGAATTAGTATTTCACAGGTCCAAAACACCAAAACTCAAAGAAATAGAAAAGGTTAGATAACAAATTTAACCAGCTATACAATACTAAAGGAATGAAAATAAAATTACTAATAGATAATTATTCTAAAAATCACTACTCGAGTGCCACAGGCTAGTTTTTACCGAGTTTTGGGTCAATAGCATACCTGAATTTATCCAAAGTTTCAAACATTACCGAGTTGTGGTTGATCGAGTCGTCGAGCAAATCGAGTCACAAAATTTAGCAGGTCATGGTTCAATCGATTAAATGCTGGCACATCGATTTCCGTCATTCTTTAGCGCAAATCAAATTCCACCATGGTAGGTTACATATTGCAGAAGGGAGCAATTGAAGAGGTACAATGTTTCAAAACCTGGATATTTTTAATCTGGACCGCTGATTTAGATGGAAATCAATTAGGATTAATCAGGTTTCGAGATAGAATGGGTCCTGGCGCAATTTTCCCTATAGTCCTCCATATATATTTTTTCGCTGTTTTGAAGCTCATCTATCTAACATTTAGGCCTTTTTAAGTCCCACCCCATCATCATCATCATAGTTTTTTTTTAATTAATTAGGGCTAAGTCCCACCCCATAAACCCTAATTTTAATTTTAATTTTAATTTTATTTATTAATATTATTTTGAATCACAGATTTGGACTGATCCGAATCACCAATCTAGAGACTAATATGAATCTAGGATTGAATCATTGTCGTCAAATTTGTTTTGCTTAGCCCGAAGCTTTTGGATTTTAAGCTTGGACCAAATCGAAGTGAAGCGTGGTGCTGCCGCATCGGTCTAATTGGGGCCGTTTCAATCAGATTCGAGTTGATTCCTTGAAATGAAGAAATATCTATATAAAATTATTTTTTTATTTTAAATTTTAAACTTATATATATTTATATGTATATATATAATTGATTTATATTAGATTTAAAAAAAAATTGAAATCTTCCCTCGAATCGATCAAAACATCGAATTGTTTCATTTTTTCTTACCATACCAAAAAGGACTTTTAAAGGGGATCTGACGAACCGATGTGAGCTTTGAAACGCCGAAGGGTGATTCCGTCATTTTCTCTCTCTCCCTCTCCAGATCGTTGGGGAGAAAGAAACGGAAGAGAAAGCCGCGTGACTTCGGCCAACACGGAGCTTTTACAGCGAAGGAGCCGCTAAATCCGAAACATGTTCCTTGCAACAACATCACACTCTCTCTCCCTTAAATTTCTGTATTTTCACATTACAAGTGAGACATATTTGTGGGACCCATGGCTTAAAATAGAAAGGGTCTCATCATTCCTTGGGCGAAAATATATCTAATATTGTGCTACCGCCGGTGCATCTAGGTTGGTCTTTTTACTCTAAAATTCTGTGAGTTTTGTGACACTTGGATCGAACCGTTCAAAAATTGAATAGCTTCTATTCAATATTGAGACATTAATTTTTTCTATTATATGGAGAAGTTATTTCTGAATTTTTTTGCTGAGATTTTTTTATAAGTGGTAGAATTACATACCCAAAAGTTGAGATCTAAAAAGTTTCCTTTGCATGTGTTTTGCCCGAGGAACTCCCCTAAAGAAAGAAATCTTTTAGATGGTGAAACGCGTGCTATGGCCAAAAATGAGAAAATGAACGCTTACATTTCTTTTGTTTTTTCTCTTAATTTTCATTTTGTAAATTTTATGAAATTTAACTCCTACGTGTTTATATTTCTCGAGGAGATGCACCTAAAATACTCACCTAAATTGGTGAAAAAGATAAACGGAGTATTGTGTTTTGATCAATTTCTTTTTTACAAATTATGTTTTTGATATTTTTAGGTGCAATTGAATAGGAAGTATCCTAAAATTTTAATTTAATAAAAATAAAAATAAATAATAAAATAAAATCATAACAATGTTTCCTTATATTTAAAGATTTACTGCGCTCGCAAGAGTATATCGTGATTTTGCTCCCTCGAAGTAAACTAATAATAATAATAACAATAATAATAATAATAATAATAATAATAATACTAATAATAATAATATTAATAATATTAATATTAATAATATTAATATTAATATTAATATTAATATTAATATTAATAATAATAATAATAATAATAATAATAATAATATTATTATTATTATTATTATTATTATTGAAAGAAAAATGGATTGATAGTGTTGTTGCCCTATCGAAATAAGTAAAGCCTCACTTCAAAAATCATCGAATATTGCAGTTTTGGCATTCGAAAAGGATCAAATTGATTATCTCAACGTTGACCATTATGGTTATGTAAAAAAATTTGGATTTCAAGCTTTAAAAATTGTGTATATTTTAATACAATATCTAGACTGTCCATTTAGTCCTAGAAATAAGTGTTCATGGATCTACGAGATTTATACTAGTTTTTTAGTTTCAAATTTCATAGTTGGTATTGGAGACTAATTTAGATCCATCATGGAGATTTCAGATGCACAATGTGTGTTTTGGACGAGGATTTGAGTTGAAGCTTTACTTTGTTTTTATAAAACCTAGGCCTTACAGAAACTATAACTCTTTTTTATAACCCAAATTTTTGAGATGTACCGTATGAAACCTCATAGCAAACACCAAAGGTTTATATACTTCCCGTTCGGCATAGAAGATATGTACTTTTCCCCATCCAGCCGTTCAATTTCGATCAAGTGAGCCGCTGACCGTTTAATCTAGATATAATGTTTTATAATATTTTGTTTTTATTTTTTTTTCTATAAATTATATGAATATAAAATTTGGTACATGGCATAATCTCAATGTAGCACACCTAAAATAAATATTTAAAAACAAAATTCAGTCTAAGATAATGGCCAAAATACCCTTTCAATCTTTCAAAGGCATTTTAGTCATTTTATTTTATTGAGAATATTACTTTTTTATTTTTTACAGATACGAGTTTAAGAGAGGAGTGAATGTCCAAAATTTGGTGTCAAAATATTTTGTAAAGTAATTAACAATAAAATAGTGTAGAGACGTGATATTGTGATCGGAGCCATCTCAGCCATCCATTCAATGGATAGTTGGATAGGGGGAAGGACGGTTGGATAGGGGGAAGTATATAAGTTTTAAAGAGTAGAGTAAGCATGGAAAGCTTACCCAAGAAAGACAATCCAAATAAAACTCTTTATGTGCCTCAAAAAAAATGATCATCCTAAGATTGAACAAGAACCTTTTAATTTTGGAAAGGCAAGATCTAAGTGTTAAGAACTCACAATCTAAATTTTTCTATGTTAAGAAGTCACAATTTAATTTTTTTTAAAAATAATCATAATCTAAAGTTTTCTATGTTAAGAACTCACAATTTAAATTTTTTTTAAATAATCATACAATGATACTTAGAAAGATCCCAGAATTTTGAATGAAAATATTTCTCCCAAGTAGGTCTTATGCCGAGGTGAGTAAGTGTATAGTATCACTCTACTAGAGCGTATACGCTCTCCTTACTCATATTCTGAACTAGGGTTTGAAAACTCGCTGAGTCGAGCCGGACTCACCCAGTTCGACTCGAAAATCGTCTGCAACCGAGCCGGTTCCACAAAAAAACCGGGAATCGCCCATGTCCAGAGAGAACCGGGCAATTCCCAATAGTGAATCACGAGTCTTACATGTGGCCACCTTACGAGAGCAACACGTGGCACCCAAAAAACCTCCACACGTGCTAACTCACCTCACATGTCGGCCCCATTGCTTTCTACACGTGCAATGTAATATCTATTACACATGAATATATAGAGAACAAAGCAACGCTCATCCTTCGATGTGAGATAATTCACACAAAAAATCATTAAAGCAAGACGATTGAATATATATTATTATAGAAGCTAATATATTCACATTAGGTGACGTAGCGGTATTGGTTGACATCTCCAATTTTAAAGGGGAGGTCTTGAGTTTGAACTCCTTAGCGCGCTGTTATAAAAAAATATAAAAAATAAAAAATAAAAGGCTTTTCAAGATAAAGATAAAAAAGATAATACAACATATTTTTATTTTTCTTGTAAAAAAAATATAAAGTAATATAACAAGTATTTCTTGCAAAAAATAAAACAAAAGGTATAAAAAAATAAAATATACTTTGGCCGCATCATTTTTTTATTTTTCTTGTAAAAGAAAATAAAAAGTAATATAACAAGAAAAAAAAAATGTAGTACAACATCTTCTTCTTTTGTCAAAAAAAAAGAAGAAGATAATCAACAAGTGTCATATTTTTCTTGTAAAAAAAAATAAAAGATAACACAATAAGTATTTCTTGTCAAAAAAATAAAAGGTATTTATTAATACAACCTAGGAATAAATGGTCTGATTATATTTTTTATTTTCATAACGTGATGGTCTTTAACATAAATTTTGGTAATATTAATTTAAAGATAGAATTCATACCATTTGAAATCTCTCTCTTTCTACTAAGTACTACTAACAATCTCTTCCACTAATTTATTTTAGAAACCTAAAAAATTAAAGAAAATTGGTACGCATTCTAATAATTTCTAGATTGATAACCAAATCTTTTATTTTATTTATTAATTTTTGTATTATAAATTATGTAGTGTACTATTTTTATTACAGTTGTCAATAATACATTTTAAATTAAATGATATTATAAAATATTTTGGATTTGTTATTATTTATATAATAAAATAATTATAAAATATTGTTGGTATATAATATTATAGTTAGTTAGGTTGTAATAATTTGGGTTTTTTTAGCGAATTAGGGTTTTCCTCCAATTCGAGATTTTAGTGGCCAGTTTTTCACCGATTTAGTCAACTCTTTATTGTAGTCCATATATGATTATATATTTAATCCACGATAATTCTATGATTTTTTTTGTGTGACGTAAATTTAATGGTCAACATAAGTTCATACAAGGAAAGAACATCTCAATATTCATAAATTGATGAAAATAATGAAAGTTAATAATGTAGTACCTTCATTTCTTATTGGATTCTTAAAAAATAACATTTATAATGATAATTTTTTTGATTTTTTTTAAAGTTTAATCCGAAAGATTCGGCCCGATTCTCGATCCGAATCGTCGATTTGTCGATCCGGATCGATTTTGGGATGTCCGATCCGGTTCACCGATCTATTTTTTAAACCACTGTTCTAAACCATTGAAGGTGCTTGTTGTGTCTATGCTAATTGTCGAGAAGAATATCATAGCTGCAAAAATAATAGAAGGGGTGTAGCATTGTCCTTTGATTCCCAATGAGGATGTTTTTCGACTTGAGATTTTTAAATATATTATAAAAATTGCTAGACGTGTATTTTGAAAAAAAAAAAAAGAAACTTTAAAATTGTTGTTCCTAAACACTCGATCTAATCATCAAAAGATTGAACGGTTTTTAATCAATTTCAAGATATTAAATTTTACAGTGTGCGTGCAATTCTGGTAGTGGAAACCTATGGTAGCTTGAATATCTAATTATGAAATTTAAAGGCACAAAAATGGCCCACATTAACCTAATCTATAAATACTCAGTTTTGAAAATATACGGTTCAGTTAATGTACTACAAGATACATTATTTCAATGACTTGAAATCCCTTTCTATGTCATGTGCATGCATCTAGAAATTGAGATGATTAATTAAAAGGTTCTCTAGTGTTTGGTACTTTGTAAATCAATTTTTGATGGATTTTTAACGTGCGCCTTACTTTTACAATGCAAATTGGTGCATTTTATGTATTGGTGCCTCGCATAAGGCAACCCTAAACAATCAAGATTGGTGCGTTGGGTGTGGTTTGTCTAAGGCAACCTTAAACAATCAAAGTGAAGCCTACCACTAACCTGTGTTGGAAGATGTAATTTTTGTGTCAAAATCCCTTGCGATTGTCTAAATATCTAATTTCACACATGAATTTTAAAGCTTTAAAAATTGATATGGATTGAGCATATCTATAAATATTTGAAAATCTTGAAAATTGATGATCTAGATAATGTGTTACAAGACCCACTATTTTCAAAACTTAAAAACCTTTTCTTTTTAAATCCAAGATTATCAATAAATGGTTTTCTAACAATAAAGCAACTTTTCTTAATAGATTTTTGAGTTGCGCCTTACTTCAATAGTATAAAATCGACACCTTATATATATATATATATATATATATATATATGGGAGTGGATTCTGTACGCCCACTAGCTGACCGCTAGAGTAAACGCCAATAGTTCAGATTGAATATGGATCGATCTGACGGTCACGACATATTTTCGTGTTTGAATTTTAATTATTTTTCTATAAATCTAAATCACTTGAAATTTTAGATGTATATTCTTCTCATCAAGGAGCATAATAAATAAAAATTCTACAAAACAAAATGACCAAAATACTCCCGAAACTTTACAAGGGTATTTTGGTCGATTTTTTTCATGTAAAATATGTTTTTATATATTTTTCGAATATTTACCTATTTTTTTATATACACACACTCCAAATTTCAGATCAATCCGATTTGTAGAAAAAAAATTAAAATTCAAATACTACCGAACATTCAGGATCGTCAGATCGGCCATTGATGTTTACTGAGCAGTACGTCCTTGGGCTGACATGATCTTTTTCATACATATATATATATATATATATATATCAAGTTTACGTAAGGTTGCAACCTTGAAATATAAAATTAAGGTGCATCTCAAAATTCCATCGGAAAATCCCATTTTAATGTTCAAACCCCTCTAATTGATCTTCTTGACATCGAGATGTATGAATATTTACAAAAAAAAAACAATTTTGAGTCCCAAAAATAGTGTCTCGCAACACATTATCTAGACCGTCCATTTTCAAGTTTTCATATGTTTATAGATCTATTTGATGTGAACCATTTTTGGAGTTTAAAATTTTTTAATTAAATATAAAATAGATTTTCAAGTCATCCTAAGAATTTTTTGACATCAAAATTACTTGTTATGATAAAATTTGGAGGTGCACTTTAATTTGATTGTTTAAGATTGCAACCTTATGCAAACCACACCTATATATTTATGCAGTAATTTCATGTATGTTGGTCACTAAGGTTGGCAATGGGTCAGGTAGGGTCGGGTCGGGTCGACCTGTACGTGGACACAACCAAACTCAACTTGGGTCCACGATTTGGGACCCAAACCCAATTCGATGCAAGCTTTTGGACCGGATCCAAACTCGACTCACTAGGTTCATACATGGAGCCAGACCTGAACCAGATCGGGTCAACCCGCTAGGTCAATGGGTCGACCGAATTGGCACCCCTATTAATGGTCACAAGGTTAAAAAGAACAGAGATCCTAAAATATCATCCTCAACGCGGTTTTACCCACAAGGTCCTGAAAACACTCGGGGATAGGGTTTTCCAGAGAATAAGGTCCTAAAAATACGGGAGAGAATAAGGTCCTAAAATAACCATGGCATGTGTTTTACACCAAGTGAACAATGCTTTGAAGGCAGCATATAATCTTATAGCAAAATTAGTATACCCCCTACAAATTGGGGTAAAAGCTTGCCTTCTATATTCCAAATCTAAATAAAAAATAAAAAATCCAGACTTCACTTTCACTGAGTAATAAGATCCCATGAGAAAAGCACAATACTTTAAAATTTTAACTTGGGGTTAATGAATCTTTTCCAATTAACCAATCTCATGTCATGCAACCCAATGAAAGAAAAAAAAAAAGAGAACCATAAAAAACTATATAATAAACAACATAAGGACAGATGTGTACTCCACACTCAATGAGAGTAGATATAATTAGAAACTTTCCACAAAGTAAGTTGGATCCATTAACAGCAACAAGAACAAGAACAATGTTTCTTGAATTCATTTATCAATATAAATGTGAGCAACCATAAAAAAAGAAAACAATTATAACATAACAATTCAAACCAGAAGGAGAGAGTTTTAAAGCAACTGTATAAGAAAAACAAACATCCACCAGTAAAAATTTGAACACGCCTTCCATATACCCACATGTAATCTCCCTCTGCACATTAACATCAATGGAGAGGAAAACAACCAGCCATGAGAGAGAGGCGTACAGCACCAAAGGAAGCTCTTCTTGTAGGAAATGGCCGCAGGAAATCCCTAGCAGGTCTCACTCTTTCTCTCTCTTGTTTCTCACTCTAGAATGAGAGACGATCAGCATATTCCAGGCAAGTTGTTCCAGGCGTAAGAACCCAAAGCCCATATTTGGTCGTTGGATGACAGAGAAGAAGTGAGGTGCCGCATCTCCAAGCCCATATCTTCTTCAAACACGACTGTATTGGGTGAGTCTGTAACTCCCGACTGAGCATTCGACATCTCGGTGCTATCACTGTACCAGTCGGCGATAGGCGGTGCGCCCGAAGGGGTGCTGAAATCGAGAAGGGTCGAGAGCTCCTCCTCCTCTTCCATACGGTTCCCATCCTTCTCCCCCATTTCCTCTTTCTTCAGCTTCACATTCATTCCTGCAAAAAACAATAAGAAACCCACATCAAATTCATGAAACCAATTCACAAATTCATGAAAACGACTCCCATAGGGTTCATGAGATCGAAACACATACAAGAGTCGGAATTCAATATGGTTCGATTGAAATCTACTGCAATCAAAATCTGATCTTTGTTAAAATGGGGAATCTAAGATCAGTAAATATTTCATAAGAATCAAGTAACCAAGTGACAAACCCAACAGACCCAAAATCAACCCAACAAACAATCAGATTAAAACAGGCACAAAACCACAAGAATTTTAACCAAAACATGGAAGAAGAAGCTTTTACCCATTGAAGACTGGGCAGAGCTCGAATCATCCAATGCACAAGGAGTAGCAGGGGAGGGGGCAGCAAGAATCGTGTCCTCAGCAGCGGTCCACTCCACCTTGCAATTTGAATTTGCAGGCATGACCTGAGGCTGCGGTGGAGGAGGAAGATTCTTCCAAAAATTGGACTGTGAATGAACAGGGGTCCCTGATTCCTCACAACCACTCATAGGCTGAGTCCCCAGCAAAAGTGCATCCAATAACCCGCTATTGCTTTGGCCCAATGGCTCAGCGGTGGGCCCCACCACTTCCATAGGCGATGGCCCACCACCACCACTTGGTGGTGCGCCCGAGCCGGTGTTCGAGGACACAGACTCGGCATATTGGCTTGAAGGGAGCTCCATCTTAATGGAGAAAGAAGAAGAACCACCGTTGTTGAAGGGTATTGATGGCTCCGAAAGACCACAAAACTCCATCCCCATATCTGAACCCCGAAGCTGGGGCATCAGCCTTCTAGCCATGCCAAAGTTACCCATTTGCCTGAAACTAAGGGGACCTGGTGCCGGTGCCGGTGCTGCGGCCAGAGCCACGTGAGACAGGGTGGAGGCACGGGCAGAGAAGGACATGGCGCGGTCGGAGAAGCGCTTGAGGTGAGGCATCTGAGACGGGAGTGGGTAACAATCGCAATTGAGAATTTGAGGACTATTGCTCGATTCAAAGAAAGGCCGAGGCTTTGGATGATCAAAACAGAGGGGAGGGGGTGGCGGTTGCCGCTGCTGTTGGGGGTTGAGAGGCTTGAGGCAATCGAAGGCGAGAGGGGGCTGAAGCTCAGCGGGCTTGGCGGAAACAGGGGCAAAACCATCACAATTGAGGGGCCGAGTGTGGTGGCTCAGCACCTGGCGTTGCATCTCGGCCGGGTAGAGGGGCAGCCCCGCTCTCTGCCGCCGCTTTATACGAGTGTTCCAGTAGTTCTTGATCTCATTGTCCGTCCTTCCCGGCAACTGAAGTGCAGAAGAGAGACAGAGCACAAAAAAAAAAAAAAAATTAGGGTTGGGTTTGGATTGTTCTTAACAATTAGGGTTTCGGAGTTTGGTGGCAATTACCTGAGCAGCCATGCGTGCCCACTTGTTGCCGAGCTTGGCATGGAGGTGGAGGATGAGGCGCTCCTCCTCGGGGGAGAAAGACCCCTTTTTGAGGTTGGGGCGGAGGTGGTTGGCCCACCGCAGGCGGCAGCTCTTCCCGCACCGCGAAAGCCCCGAGTTCTTCTGAACAGCATTCCAGTTGCCCTCTCCGTGCTTCTTCACATACTCAACAAGGATGGCGTCCTCCGCCGAAGTCCACGGGCCCTTCTTCAGGGACGCCGCCATCGCGGTTGACATGCCCCCACTCCCGCCCCCAGACGACGACTCCTGGGCGTTGGCGGTGGCAGCAGCGGCCATTCTCTCCTCCTCCTCGTTCCCGCCCGGGAATGAAATGGAAATGGAGAGAAAGAGACGAGAGAGAGAGAGAGAGAGAGAGAGAGGGGACGTCTTCTCTCTCTCTAACGACAAGGGGAAGAATGGGTGACTCAGGAATTCCTTTCCTTCGTCTTTACGAAAACCTTGGCTCCTCTCTTTCTCTCGTTGCGTCTGGCAGTTTTCTTAGAGAGAGAAAGGGTGAAGGAAAATGCCTGTTGGAGATCTGCAGAACGAAGGATTATTCCAGCACCATCAGATACATTTGAGATTTTGTTGGAGGAGAGAGAGGGTACGTAGGTTTTAGAGAGAGAGAGAGAGAAAGTTTTAGAGAGAGAAAGAGTGAGCGAGTTTTAGAGAGAGAGAGGTGATGGGGGCCCAACTGGGAACGGAAGGGAGGTATTTGTGAGGGTTTGGCTTGGATTTCGGTCCGCTTCTCAAGTGATAACGTGGTTTACGTGGTGGGCCCTCGAGTGATGCTCACTGTAGTCCCGCTTTTTTCTACGGTTCACCTTTCCACTCCCTTATCTGCCCTACCTCATTTTTCACCTTGCCATTAACATTCCCCAACCCCGCGAAGTTGAGCTATTTGTACTCCATCAGGGAGTATACTATCCATCTACTCCGTCACACACTATAAATATCTTTTAGATCCCAAATTTTGGGAACTAGAATTAGAAAGCGAGAATAAAATAACTCTTATTTTCTATTCGCCTAGTAGAATGTTCAATTAACTATTATTGTCTATTTGCTTAGTCACCTGGTTTTCATTCCTACCACTAACACTACCCTGTTAATACTTTAAAAAATCTAACTTTTAATCTACTTAAAAAAAAACAAGTAGAAGCCTGAATTACCCAAAAACAAAAAGAAGAGTGCATTGGAACTATTCAAATTTTTGAGGGAATAATCTAAATGTTCAAGAACTCAAAATCTAATTCTTCTATGAAAATAATTATCTAATTATAATTAGATGGACCCTAAAATTTCAAATAATGATAGAAAAAAAAACTCCCAAATAAGTGTTTTGCCTTGGGTAGTAAATATGGAGCATGGTATACACACTCTTTCATCTTGAGAATGCTATGAGACACACATCTACGACCGGGAGGAAATCTCATTTGATATTTTGCTCTGAAAGAATATTTTGATATAATATTAATATAATTTGACAAATTACTTATGAGTTTTTTTTTTTAATTTCACAATGCCAAAAAAACACGTGATCTTGAATGGGAGTAGTTGTAAATCGGTAGAATGTTTGTTCTTGTCTCATCAGTGTTTTGATAAATTTCCTTATATTGAGTTATCTAGGGCATTTCTAAAATGTTAAAACAATGTTCGACTTTCTATTTTTGTTGTGTACAGATGGGAGCTTGGTTTTGTGTTTCCTCTAAGAAGTATGGTCCTTCTTGGGTTTTCTAAAACTTGACATGTTCTTCCTTGGGATGGACAGATGCTTCCATTAATGGCTCTCTAACCTTAAAAAGAGGCATGCCAATGAATGTGAGGAGTTTCTTCAGGTGGGTTAGGCAACATGGCAAATCTTAATCCTTATTCAAAAAGAATACGGGGGGCTTTTAGAAGGGAGTGAAATGCTCCTGCTCACGTGCACATAAATCCTCCTGCGGCTCTCATTTAGGGTTTTTTTTCTCTCTCATTTCTAATTTCTCTCTCATTTCACGAGGTGGAGTCATGAATCCCCACCCTGTTGGACACATGCTCCTGCCCTTTATCCTTCCCTTTCATCAATAGTTGGCAATATGGGTAAGAATTGACTCGATCTGGATCCTAAACGTGGATTTTAGACCCTATTCGGATGGAGATATGGATCCAAAAGTCAGATATGAATTGAAACATGGATCGGATATGAATGCATGAGGATCGGATGCAAATCCGATCCCGATCCAAATCCATATTCTTTTAATAATTTTTATTTTTTATGTATACTTTTTTAAAATAGTATATATAATCGGGATCCAAATCCGATGGATATATATCTGGATCCAATGTATACAATTCAGGTATCGAACTAGATCTGAATATCTATGATCCGATTTGAATCAAGATCTGATGTAACTATTTGGATCCAAATTTGGATCTGGTCAGATCCTGATTTGGATCTGGTCAAATCTGGCCCCAATCCGACACGTTCTCACCCCTACTTAGCAAAGGGGGACTATCAATAAATCAGCTCACCATAAAATTGAAAACAAATCTTTTTTATTTAAAACGTCGGATGAAAAGGTCTGGTAAAAAATACAGATATGCAAAAATACTTCATGTAAGGATATCACCAATATATCGGACCAGGCTAAAAAAATCAGAGTTGAAAAATCGGGTTCTCTGTTTCTAGAGAGAGAAAAGGAAGAGGGTCATCTATTTGGGTTCCCAGTTCTATGTTTCTAGAGAGAAAAAGGAAGAGGGTCATTTGGGTTATCTGAATACTGATTTTTAGAGAGGTACAATTTGGGTGCTTTGTTTTTAGAGAGAGAAAAAGAAGATTTGGGCGCTCTTATTTTTAAAGAGGCGCAATTTGGGGGCACGGGCAAGATTGGGGATGTTGATTTTTGCTTGGGGATACTGATTTTTAGGGAGAGAAAAGGAAGAGGGGTTTTTCATTTTCCTGAGGAAAAGCAAAGATGAAGGATTTGGTTCGGGGAAATAATCTTGTTACTTTTGTTATCACATAATCAAAAACAAAATATTGATCACTCTCTGCTTCTCATTCATCAGTACAAGAGTACCTTTTGAGCATAAACAGTATTTTCATAAAAACAGTTATCACAAATAATCACAGAAATTTGAATGCATATGATTTTCTTTACTCAATAATTTTCTTTACAAAATGATTTGCTATACAAAGTATTTCATTTACACAACAATTTTCCATAATAACAATTGAAATCTGCATCTATTTGTTTAAGTTTTACAAAAACAAGACATACCTTCAATCTACGGCGGTGGCTTTGAAGAAAACGATTGCAGCATAAACCCTAAGATAATAGACCCTAACAATACATAAACACATTGGAAATAAAAAAATTTATTTTTAGTTTTTTTTTTTTTAGAAATAATACTTTTTTTAGAAAGCATAAAAATAGCATTGGCTACAATACACAAAAATGGAAAAAAAAAATATCTTTCAAAAAAAAATTATAGGTAAAAAAAAAAGATACGATTTTTTGGTGTGGTTTAAATCGTTTTATGAAAAAATCGCATTATAAACATTTTTATGAAAAATACTCGATTTTTTGCGAACCTTTTTAAAAAGTCAGTTTTAAACGCTTTACATAAAGTCGCAAATTTTTTAATAAAAATCATCGTTTAATCAACGATTTGCTAACTATGCTTTCAACATCCCAAAAAAGGCCCATCAATTATAGGGGACAACCAGCCGGACTTGCATGGGACACCCTAGGTCATAGTCCCCATAGGAAGCCTACCCTGACCGGGCCAAAAAAGGCCTTGGCCCTAATCCTATCAAGGTCGGACTGGGCTAGGCAAACACAAGAAAAAACAAAGAAAAAGGGGGTTGGGCAGGGCCGAATTATCCTCAAGCCCTAGTTGCCCCGGCCTTGGCCAACCCTTAGGCCACATTTTGTCGCCTAGTTTTTTAGGGCCAAGCTGACCGGGTGGGCTAAGCCACCCTGTCCATTGCCGCCCCTACCTGGTTGCTCTAGTAAAATTTATATATAAAAAAAGACCCCTGGATATTAGAAAGAGCCAAAACGTTATGTGCTCCCTTGGGAGCACAAGGTCTATTTATTCCTTTGTAATAAACTATTGACACTCTTTAAATGTGCGTTTTACTTTGATTGTTTAGAGTCTTGTCTCTATGCAAACCGTACCCAAAACTAAAAATTCATATTAAAATTTCCATTTCAGGTGGTGCTTTCGCTTGTGGACTTCATGTACAGTCTCCTACACCAAGAGCAACGTAGGAAAAACTACTCGTGGTCGTCTGGTCTCCCAGGTGCCAAAAAGGTGCATCTATCGGGAAAATGGGACAAGATTCTCCATCACTGGGAAAATTTCATTTCCTTTGTTTACTCCCTCAGGTTACACCTAAGGAGTACTTTTGGTCCATAATTTTTTGGACCTTGATGGAAACCTCAAAAAAGAGTAAAATGCACACTTTGTGTGCCGGGAAACTTCATATTAGCGGCTAGGTCGTGATGGTAGCAGCCCGACACTCAAGTCACCATATTGTAGTTTTCATTCCCGACGACACCACCCCATTAACACCTTAAAAAAAAAAAACTCCTAAATTATTTTAAAAAATAGGTAGGGGTATGTCTTCCTCATTGAATTACCAAAAATAATAATAATAATAATAACAATAACTCCTAAATTATTTGAAAAAATGGGTAGGAGCTTGTCTTTCTCACTTAATTACCAAAAAAAAAAAAAATATCTTCTTGTTGTTAGATTGTCAAATTTAAGTCTTAAGTACTCATTTCTCTTAGAACTAAATAGTTAGTCATTTCTGCAAATCCCAAAAGTTCAATTCAAAAGAAAAGTCTTAAATAACAATTATGAGAGGGAATAAATGTATAGTCTGCTCCCTCTAGAATATGATACTGACACTTCTCTTCTATGATGCCTATAGCAGGGATTTATATTGACGGGAAAGCTTTCCATGTGACCCTACCCACATATGTAGTATATGTGATATGGGTGGTAATGGGTCTGGTACAGGTTGGGCTCGACTGGACCCAAACCTGGACTCGGACTCGAATATTACTCAGGATCAAAATTTGGGCTTATGCCCGGACCTGTTGGGTCCCGGGTCTGATCGGATCCATTACCACCATACAACAATGAATTGTTTTTTTGTTTTTGTTTTACCATCATATACTCTATGACTATAAGCTTTGTTTTTTTTTTTTTGCCAATGATACTGTAAATATTGCCAATATTATGACAATATGAACACCTAGCACACGCCTAATGATACATAATTGTCACCATATACCCCATGACTATGGGTACAGAACGAATATGGGTTGGATCCGGCTGGATCCAGACCCGGACCTGGAACTGAAGAGTATTCTAGTTCAAAATTTGGACCTACGCCTAGACTCCAGATTGGGTCTACCCGTCAGGTCCCAAGTCGGGTTGGATCTATTGCCACACCTAGTATGTAACTCCTGATCTCAGTCCGTAGATATAAGTTGATGGCTAAGATGGCTTGAGTCACAATGTCACAAGCTGGCTCTTGAGAGTTAGAATTTGATTCGATAGCTCATAGTGTTTTATTTTTATTTTTTATTTGATAAATCATTTTTGCAGAAAAACTACATTTGATAGGGGCCGCACATGATAGAAATAATAAAAAACCTATTTCCTGTGATAAAAATTACCAAAATAGCCTTAAAACTTTTGGGGGTATTTTGATCATTTCTTTTCATGAGAAATATTTTTCAAAATGTTTTTCCCTAGGCGAGCCTCCGGAAGGAGATGGGATGCCCCAAATTTCAGCCAAAATAGTTATGCATAAAAATAAATTAAAAATCAAGCGGTGTTTTGATGTGATATTGTGATATGAGCAATCCTAGCCATCTCTTCATATCAAATGGTTGGTAAGTAGTGTTACATATAATTTAGGGAAAATTTCGTATATAACCCTAATTCTTCATATTATTTCATGGTAGACCCTCTTTCTGTTTTTCTTTCAAACGGTATAAGGAAACCCCCAATGATTTCACCGTATCCCCTCATCTCTTATCTCTCTCTTTTATTGACTTTGGCCCACAAAAATTCGCTCTAACAAATCTTTTTATACCATTTCAACTCCATAACTTTTTAACACTCTTTTCCCCTCTCTACCCATTAAAAAGTTTATGGGTTGAAATGGTATGAAAAGATTTGTTGGAGCCAATTTTTATGATCAAAAGTCAATAAAAGAGAGAAATAAGAGATGAGGGGGTACGGCGAAATCTTTAGGGGGTTTCCTTATACCGTTTGAAAGAAAAACGGAAGGAGGGTCTACCATGAAATAATATGAGGAATTAGGGTTCTATACAAAATTTTCCCTATAATTCATAGGGATATTATATAACGAGAATATTTAGCTTTGATACAGGAAGGACATAATTACTAACAAATATCTCATGCGAAATCTAATTGCATGTCACAAAGTTTGAGAAAATTTCTTTTGAACTTTGAGTTTGGTCAATAAAATAAATGCTGATACCCAATTTCGCATCATATGGTTAGGATTAATTGTGACAACCTTGTACCAAAGGTAAATGATCTCATTATATACTTTCCCTAATTTTTATGTGGTTGGAGTCAAGTTGGGTATCTGTGATTATTAAAGGCCTTATGAGTGCTTGTAATTGAACTTTTTGATGACCTTACTAATCAAACAATGTTTGCTTGTATCGGACTGAGCTTGACGAGTTACGTTAGTCGGTTAGGAAAAACACATGTTACGTAAACATAGGGATTTAACCAATAAGAATTATAATGGATCATCCTTTGATGACCTCGGAGTATACCCGAAAGAGTGAGCAGAAGGATTGTGTGACCCTTGTGTGTGATGGAGGCCTTCAGCAACAAGGGTCAAAGCCTCATCCGTGTATCATCACACTGAATGCACATATGATACCCGTTTTTAGAAAAGCAAACCACCTTTTAGGGTGAAGCTTGTGCATGTGCGAGAAATAACCCCTATGCACCATAGAGCTGTAGATTGCATTAAGTCTAGGTAACCTTGGTATGTCTCTAAAGGAGAACCTAAAATCCATAGATTGGGATTACGACTTCTTGTTCATTGGCTAGACTTTGGTGACCCACTAATGAGCCACTGCATGGACTGTAGGTCATGGGCAACAATCAGGTGGTTTGAGAAAGCAAGTGTAGAATGTAGTCCATCGTAGAAGGTGGAGTGCCCTAGTGTATATTTATTTATTCTTAGACCATATGGATCATTTTCCTATAAAAAATATTTAATTATGATTTGTTTTGATGTTATATTATTTTTTTGAATTTTTCTGGATCTTTGGGTATTTTATTTATAAACTTTGAATTTATAAAAACAGATATTGAACTTACATTGATTTAAATATTGAAATAAATTCTAAAAATCTTTATTTGAATTTAAAATTATTTGAAATTACGTGAGGGCCCATTTGTGCACATGGGCCCGCCATGGCAAGTTGGTGGGGCCATGAGATGCCATCATGGATGGCACGCCCCACCTCTTGGATCTTTCTATTTTATTGTGATCAAGTTATTTGGCTTGAAGCCCAAATTGTTAAGTGTTTTGGCAAGATTGAATTTTTTAGCAAGTTTCGAAACATAATAAAGAATTTGTAAAGATTCTTGAGCATGAGTATGGAAAGCACAATATTATAATTGTAATTTCTTATTTATTTTAATTGATAGGAAAATGGTTTAGAAAATTGGGGATAAAAATTTTAACACCTTCCATATGATCTGATGGCTTATCTATGGAATGGAGGGTTCATATCTCTCACCCCACAAGTCACCCAAGATCAATGATGCATATTCAATCCCACATGAAGATGTAAGCCATAAAAAACCTTAAAAAACCCTAAAATCCCTTAAAACAATATAAAAATGGGATGAACCCTACCCAATATTCGCTACACCAATTTCTCTCTCTTTCTCTTATGAAAAATAAGGGGCACGCCCCCACTTAGTAGGAAACCATCTCTCTCTCATGGAAACTCTCTCTCCCCCCGTGGTAAGGAAGGGGTACGCCCCACTCATGGTGTCTTGATCTCTCTCTCCTATCTTGTTGAGTAATGGCTAAAGGATTTAGGGTGTAGAAAAGAGATATTATCTATCTCAACTAGGTTATCAAAGGGTTCTACCTAAGTTTGAGATTTGTGATTGAAAAGAGTTTTTTGGAAGGAGCCTAAACTTGCATTCTCGATATTGAGATCGAAGGTTGACCATTGATCTCGTCTCATTGGAAGGTGGTGACTCGATGTGGAGTGTAAGAAACCCAGTTGAGGTAATCTTCAGCACTCTTTTTATTGTTTCTTGTCATATTTATTTTTTGTGTCTTTTATTATTCTCAAGCACACGTTTGTTTCTTTATTTGGTTATTGAAAGAAAGGTTTATAGTGGCATCTGAATTTCACCCTCCTCGTGGAAAAATGCCCAATGCCCTTGGGTGATAATCTTTATTTAAAGAAGTAAAAAGTTTATATAAAACTGAGCCTCTAAACAATCAAATTAGAGCCCACCTCAAAAATTTCACTAGACGAAGTTGTTTGATACCTAAATATCTTCAAATTGATCATCTCAATACCAAGATGTATGAACATGAGAAAAAAAAAAAAAAAGATTTCAAGTTTTGGAAATAGTGCATCTTGCAATGCATTTTTAGACCGTCAATTTTCAAAATTTTGAAGTTTTCATAGATCAACTCGATCTATATTGTTTTAGGATATTTAAATTAGAGATGGAAATATATTTTAAGGCTATCACAAAGATTTCTAGTATCGAAAGCACATTTATTGATACTATTAAAAAGTGCACTTTACTTTGATTGTTTAGAGCCTCGGCTCCATACAAACCGCACCCTTTAAAGAATGCAATTTTTGTTAGGGCCTAGGCTTTATGAAAACAAAGTATTTCCTTACCTCAAATCTTCATCCAGAAATACTTTGGCCATTGAAAATTTCCATGATGGCTCTAAAATCAATTTCCAATTTCGATTATGAAATTTGAAGCTAAAAAAAATTACAGATCTGGCGGACCCATGAACACTTAATTTTAAGATGAAATGGATGGTCTTGATAATTTGTCATGATAGACACTATTTTTAGGACTTTAAATTCTAAATTTCTTCACAAGCATAATGACCAAGGCCAAGATGATCAATTTGAAGGTTTTCTAACTCTTGAATTACAATTTCCAGTGAGCTTTGAGGTGGGGTTTTACTTATTTTGATAGAGCTACAGCTCTATGAAACCATTTTCCTCATTTAAAAGAATGCATCAGGATTAATAATGAGTGTTTCGCAACTCGGTTTGGTGGGGTGGATCTCCATTTACGTACCTATGTCGAATCATTAGATCGGCGATTTGGATTGGTTTAAATCAACGATCAAAACAATTTTGAAAAATAAAACATAAAATTAAAATTAAAATTAAAATCAGCATTGTCGGGTGTGATTTAGGGGGACCTACAAAAATACGCTTTTAAAAAAACAATAGTATAAAGGGTAGTTTTAGGGGTGCAACTGCGTTAGAACTGATACCTTCTCGAAACTGGTTTGTCTCCTGCCGATTCCCGGTCTGGGAACTTCTGTTTTCGTTCGGTGCAAGGTCATACTCACTCTTGGATGTGAAACAGGCTGATTAGAAGGATGCAATAGCCCATGCCTAAATTTCAAATAATTGTTTTAAAAACTTTGCAAGACATTCTTCGTGACGGCCTGATCTCATATCCAATAATGAGGACCTTCTCATGCTTGAAAAGTGGAATGTCATGTATGATGCAACCCACAAAATTTTATTGTTCCTTGAATATGGTTCCTATTTTGAGCATGATTGGCAGTGAGGCAGGGCCTTTGCCCAAATGCCTTGCTCCATTCTCGTGTTATGAAATGAATGCCACTCCTCATTTGTAATTAGGAACCAAAACCAAACTTGGCACCATCATATTCGCTAGCCTTGTGTTGAGCCCGGGCCTAGGCCCAACTCGGTTGATCACTTTTTTCTTTTTTTTCAAAAGAAAAGGAAAACAAAATTATAGTCACCACTCTCTGATATTGTGGTCTACATGAGCCCTCGAGGTTATGCAAAGGACTTGGACCCCTTACCACTTAGAAAAGACGATGAATACCCCCCTTTCTACCCCTTTATAAAAAGCAAAGTAAAGCCTGAAATCGAATATTCATTTGGAAAGCACTTTGGGCATTGAAAATCTATATGATGGCTCTAAAATCAATTTCAACATTGACTATGAACTTTGAAGCTTAAAAAGTGGTACAAATCTTACGAATTTGTGAACATTTATTTTTAGGGCAAAATAGACCGTCTAGATAAATATGCTATAATAAACACTATTTTTAGGGGTTTGAAATCTATATCTTTTTTCACAACTATATTAGGCAAGGCCGTGAAGTTTTTTTGAAACCAAAACTACATTTTTTTGGTAAGTTTTGAAGTGAGGCTTTACCAAAACATTTTGCTTATCTATTATTTTCTTTTACAAAATGTCGTGACATGCAAAGCACAAAAAAACTCCTAAATCTTCCCATAAGGCTAGCTTGAAAACATGTAGGGTAGGTTCGCGGAAGAGAGAGAGAGCCGCGAAATATACTTCCCAATGCTTGAAATGGCATAAAAGATAGAGGAACTGAGGGATTTTACCAAGAAGATAAAGAAAGTGGGGGAGAGAGAAACAGAGTGATCTGCAGAGAAGAGAGAGAAACTACTCTTCCTCAATATTTGGTTCCAAAAAACACGAGCCCCTGCATTAGGAACCATGCGGACGATGTGAGAAGGGGCAGATGGCCATTTGGAAGGTTTGAGATAATTCTTCCATGTGTAAATTTTTTAGAATTTTTTGTCCTACACCAGGAATTCTATTTACATTACCCAATTGCAACCAATTTTAGGAAGAAATACAACACATACTAGAAAACAACCAGACTCACATTAGCATTGTTGGAGATTTTTTTGGTGAAATGGGGTCATGAAATAGTACAATTTGTAAAATTAGATCTCGAACTCTTCTTGTTTTCGGGACACAGGAGTGCTATTTCAAGACGATATTTGCTCCATTCGATATAGTATTTGACGTGCATAAGAAGAGCAATTCGTTCTCGGGATACACAAAACAAAGAGGTATTTTACAATGTTCCTACGCTCTATGCAGCGACATTGGAACCCACACAATAGACACTAGAGTCTTGATAGTTTAGAGAGATAAAGAATAAAAATCAGTAGAGAGAGTTAGCCCACTGGTTTGTTTATTGGAATTGCGGAGAATGGTCTATTGAGAGATGCTAAAACATGGTTCTAAATATCTAACTCGTAAGGGTAGGAGGACCCTTGTTATAGAGCACCAAGATGCTGCCCATTTAGTGTTGTGGTGGTTACATGTACCACCCAACAACTATAAGTTACATGTGGTTTACATGTACCCCAACAACTACAAATTATATGCACTTGAAGGCTGCTGTTATAAGCCTCCATCTCATCAACGGCTAGATGACCCTTGGATGTCCCACACGCATTAATGACTGGATGACCATTGGTTCTCCTACAAGCCGGGCTCACAAAAGATAATGAGTTACTAGCCCGACCCGCACACGTGCTCGTGCGAGGGGCGTGTCATGTACCGATGCGAATAAGCGCCCTTGCGCCCACGCCCTCACCCTCGCCCTCGGATACGCACATGCACATAAGTATGTGCATCGTACGCTTCGCGTGCTTCGCACATATCTCTTCTCTCTCTTTTGTACTTAAAGATATTTTATGGGAATGCATGTTCTTAAATACAACTCAACAGATTGTCTCCTCTTCAATGTGGGACGCGAACCCACATCTTCCTCTCTCTACAAAGGCATTTTAGAAAAGAACAATAAAATCAAAGTATTATTTTGAAATACACTTAAGCATTTTTCAAACAAAAAAAACTAACAATTTCCTCCACTATTTCAAAATAACAAAACAAAAAATGGAAAACATATTATTTGCATACCATGAAAGTATCTTTCGATTTGAACTTTCATTTAGAGTGTACACTACAAAGTCTATCAAGTATCGTGGTAGCGTATAGCTTTGAACTAGGTTGCTTATCTAATAGACCGATAGTATAACTCACAAAAAATATTCAATTGTAGTGTCTTTCAAGCTGCCGGCACGTTTTGGGCCTTGTGCTTAAATCCCGATTTCATAAGTGCTCTAGAAACGAATCCATCTCATAGGAAGCGACATCACTTCCACACTTATATATGTGCCTCTATTAAGAGTGCCCCTATATATAAAACACTCCGACTAATATATAGTCAATAGACAACATTAAGAGCATAGCTCGTCCTACTAATATACAGGTCATCACTAGATTTATACACTGTTTGGATTTTTATGGAATGGATGTTGATTATATTTTATCGTCTAGTGACCAAACTAACCATACTTAGAGTTTGTTTTTATCACATTGAACTTAGAATTTTGAGGTTACAAAAGATTAAATTGGGTCCCATTGTAGATGATTACTCAATGGACTCTAGTCCCATTTGAACATCTTACTAATGTCTTCCCTTACAATGCCTTTAGTCAAAGGATCAGCTAAATTTTCATTTGATCTTACATATTCTACACTAGTCACTCCATCCCCAGTTAACATTTTAACGGAGTTATGTATTCTCGCAATATGTGTAGATTTTCTATTATATACATCATTACAAGCTCTCGCAATAGTAATTTGATTATCACAATATATTGTTATTGCATGTATTGGTTTTGGCCATAAGGGAATGTCATATAACAAATTCTTCAGCCATTCAGCCTCTTTATTGGCAGAGTCTAAAGCAATAATTTCACACTCCATAGTAGATTGTGAAATACAAGTTTGTTTATTTGACCCCCATGATATCACACCATCCACTAATATAAATATCCATCCGGATGTTGATAGTGAATCTTGTATTTCATTATTCCAATTAGCATCATTATACCTTTCGAACACTCCGGGATAACCCACATATTCTATGCCATAATTTATAGGTCCTTTCAAATATCTTAAACCTACATATTCTATGCCATAATTTATAGGTCCTTTCAAGTATCTTAAACCCACATATTCTATGCCATAATTTATAGGTCCTTTCAAGTATCTTAATACTCGAAGTATAGCATTCAAATGTTATTTACTTAGGCAACTTGTATATCTACTAAGTTTGCGAACCACATATGTCATGTCAGGCCTCGTGCTAGTCAGTGCATACATCAAATTATCAATTACCCTAGCATATTCAAGTTGAGATATACATCTCTCATTATTGTTCTTTAACTTAATATCAGTATGCACAAATTTATTAAGCATTTTCTCAATGTAGTGAGATTGAGTTAATATTAATATTTTTTTTTTCTCACTATTTTGATATCAAATATCACATCAACCTCTCCTAAGTCCTTCATATCAAAGTTTGATGCGAGGAAATTTAAAGATTATAGTCAAAGATAAACGTGCTATCTATATATAAACAAATTAAGAAATATAAATAGTTTATTTTCTTACTATACATACATTTAATCAACCTCATTTCTCTTAAAACCATTTGACATCTGCACATTGTCAAATTTCTTATGCCATTGTTTAGGTGTTTGTTTTAATCCATAAATAGATTTAACCAGTTTACAAACTTTATTCTCATGGCCTTACATTACAAACCCTTCGGGTTATTCCATATATATTTCTTTATCTAAGTCACCATTTAAGAAAGCAGTTTTTACATCCATTTGATGTTTCTACATATAAACAAATTATGACACATAAAGAGTTTTTTGTCTTACTATATATCCATTTATCAACCTCATTTCTCTTAAAACCACTTGACATCAACACATTGTCAAATTTCTTATGTCATTGTTTAAGTGTTCGTTTTAGTCCATAAATAGATTCAACCAATTTACAAACTTTATTCTCATGACCTAGCATTACAAACCTTCGGATTGTTCCATATATATTTCCTCATCTAAGTCATCATTTAATAAAGCAGTTATTATATCCATTTGATGTATGACTAGATAATTAGTAGAGGCTATTGCTAAGAGCAATCTAATGGTAGTAATTATTACCACAGGTGCATATGTGTCAAAATAATCAATGCCTTCGTTTTGTTTCAAACTTTTAGTAACTAATCTTACTTTATATTTATTAATAGAACCATCAAAATTCATTTTTCTTTTAAAAATCCATTTACAGTCAATGAATTTAGAACTAAATGGAAGATCTACTAATTTCTAAGTTGTTTTAGCTATTATGGAATCCATTTCATTATTAATAGCTTCTCTCCAAAAAATTGCATCTTGAGATGCTAAAGCTTCATTTAGAGATGTAGGATCTTCCTCGACATTTGAGACTATAGGTAATGAATGCAAAATTTTATTTTGATTATGTCACACCCCAAGAATTTACAATACTATTATTCCTGAGATGTGACGGACAAAACATATATACATCTATTGATAGGACAAATTTACAGTGGCGAGGTCTTACATAGTAAAGAAAGAAAGCTAGCACAACAACAGTATCTTCCAAGGTTGATCTTGACTAGCACTCAAAATGAATCCGTAGTTATCCTGAAAAAATGTTTACCATAGTTTGATGAGTTTGGCTACTCAGTAAGTGATCATCATAATCCTAAAAATAATCATGATTGAAAGATATCAATATTTTCCAAAATGAGATCTATTAACAGAAATGCATCAACAGTTTCACTTTCAATAAATGCATAATTAAGTATAATCCGAGTAATTGAAATGCTTATAACACTTTTAACGGCAGTAAATAATTCAAAGGATTTCACAAAATACCCTACTGGCGTCCCAAGTAGGTCACCTATATACCCCATCAGCGTCCTGATGGGTCCACTTAATCCCTATCGGCGTCCCAGATAGGTCCACTTAATCCCTGCAGGTCCACTTATACCTCACCAGCGTACCGGATGAGTCCACTTAATCCCTACCGGCATCCCAGATAGGTCCACTTATACCTCACCGGCGAACCGGATGAGTCTACTTGCATACTTAAATTATTTCTAAATCTCTTTAAACATTCGAAAGCAGCAATATCATGTACTCAACATATCACTGAAACCATTAATATGAATTTCACTGAAACCATTAATAACAGTCACTGTCTATAATATTTCAAAAATAATTAATCAAATATTTTGGGCTCAAATTTAGAAAGGTAGCAGTTTGTAAAGGCATTCCAGCATAATTGCCAATTTAATATGTATAGAAAAACTCTTATAAAAATTCAAGAATACGGAATTATCACAATTTATGGGATATCAATCCATAAATAAACATTTCACAACAATACTATAATCAATTGCAAAAATGTCAATTTTTTTAAATAATAAGGCAGTCATTTGCACATGAATTTTACAATGTCTAAATATTCAAAACAGTAGAAAGAAATATCACAATTTTACTAAAAGCAGAAATATCACATTTATTTCTAACAATAAACAAGAAAAATAAATAAATTTTTTTTTCTAATTTACAGCATTCAAAATTTCTAACATAGATCAAATATCACAATTTTTATCAAAAAGATTATTTTTCAAGATAATGAGGTCACGTGCGCATAAAATTTATCGCGCCTAAAATTTATGATAATAAGCAGAAATAATTATTTCATTTTATTTTTAAAAAGAATGGATTATTTTTCGAGACAATGAGGTCACTTACACACAAAACTGATAAAATAAAGATCCTAAACGGAAATATCACTATTTATTAAAAATAGACTATTTTTCAGAAAGACGATGTCACTTACCCACAAATATTTGAGAGGAAGCTTCCGATAAAAAAATTCGGTTCGAGAGAGGAGTTCACTGTGTTTCGACCAGAGAGAGAGATCTCAAAATTTTGTTTTAGGGTGGGAGTGCTCACATCCCCTATTTAAATTCTTATAACGTATTATTATATTATTTTATTACGCTCTACCTCATACCTGAGGTGTCGCGTTAAAAGTCTGCTTTTATCGTACGAAAACCACGTCCGCTAAAGGGCGTTGCCAGCTGCAAGCAGCAGGAGGCAAAAGCAGGCAAAAGAAAAAGTAAAGGCAAAGGCAAAGGCAAAGGCAAAATCTTTTGAAAATAGTGATGGTCCACAAGGACCATCATACTCAAACAGAACATCACCTATTTAAAAGCATATTTTCTCCCTTTTTTTTTTTTTGAAATTTTAGGATTGTTACATTCTTCCTCCCTTAAAGAAATTTAGTCCTCTAAATTTGTGTACCTGATTACTGAAAAAGATAGGGGTATTTTTCTCTGATTTCGTCTCTTCTTTTGAATGGTACTGCCATAATGCACGGACTAAAGGAATCTCCTTGTTACGCAACACTTGCACCCTTCTATCCAGTATCAAAATTGGCTGCTCAATGAAGGATAGGTCCTTCCTGATCGGTAAAGGTTTATATTTTAAGATATGGGACGGGTCGGGCTGATATTTTCGTAGTGAAGATACATGAAAGACATTATGGACATTTGCCAATTCGGGTGGTGAGGCAAGTCTATAAGCGACACCTTCGATTCTTTCCAGGATTTCAAATGGTCCGATGTAACTTGGGCTCAACTTTCCTTTCTTGCCGAATCTCATAATGCCCTTTATTGGTGAGATTTTTAGGAAAACTCGATCACCTTCCTTAAATTCAAGATCTCTCCTTCGGTTATCGGCATAACTCTTTTGTCGACACTGAGCTGTCCTGAGCCTTTCACGAATTAATGCTATTTTATCTGTGGTTATCTGGACAATTTCTGGCTCCAAAAGCTTTCTTTCACCAACCTCGTCCCAACATATGGGTGACCTGCATTTTCTTCCATACAGGGCTTCATATGGTGCCATCTGAATACTGGCTTGGAAGCTATTATTATAAGCAAACTCAATCAGGGGTAAATGGTCATCCCAGCTTTCTGTAAGGTCAATAACACAGGCCCTCAGCATATCTTCCAAGGTTTGGATGGTCCTCTCCGATTGTCCATCAGTTTGGGGGTGAAAGGCAGTACTAAAGGCGAGTCTCGTCCCCATGGCTGACTGTAGTCTAGCCCAAAATTTAGAAGTAAACCGAGTATCCCTGTCTGATACAATACTGACAGGAACTCCATGCAACCGCACTATTTCCTTAATGTACAGCTGAGCCAGTCGATCCAAAGTGTACGTCGTGCGAATCGGTAGAAAGTGGGCAGCTTTGGTTAACCGGTCCACAATGACCCAAATGCTATCATGTCCTGAATTTGTTCTAGGCAAGCCAGAGACAAAATCCATAGAGATGTGCTCCCATTTCCATTCTGGCACCGGTAAAGGCTGCAACAACCCAGCGGGCCTTTGATGTTCAGCTTTTACTTGCTGGCATGTTAGGCATTTAGACACAAATAGTGCTACCTCTTTTTTCATATTATTCCACCAAAAGGTTTTCTTCAGGTCCTGATACATTTTAATACTTCCGGGATGTATTGTATAACGAGAATGATGTGCTTCTTCTAAGATAGCTTTCTTTACACTCTCATCATTCGGGACACAAACCCGACCTTTGAATCTTAGCAAATCCTCACTACATATAGAGAATTCATCTCTCTTTCCTTGCTTCACTTTTCTATAATTGTTATAAGCTGATGGTCTTTCTTTTGTGCCAATCGAATTTGTTGGATTAATTGGGGTTCCTCTTTAATATTGGCAATCATACTTACCACACCATTAATGGACGGAGTTGGATGCCAATCCACTATTTCCTCTAACAATCGCATTTCTTGGATCATTAGATGAGCTAAGACTCCCGTAGATTTTCTACTTAGAGCGTTGGCCACAACGTTAGTCTTTCCTGAATGATAATGGATTGTACAATCATAATCTTTTAAGAAATCCATCCATCTTATCTGCCGCATATTTAAATCTTTCTGAGAGAAAAGGTATTTCAAACTCTTATGATCCGTGTATATTACGAATTGCTCACCATATAGATAATGCCTCCATATTTTTAAAGCGAATACTATTGCGGCTAGCTCCAAATCATGAATTGGATATTTTTTCTCATATTCTTTTAACTGTCTGGATGCATGTGCCACTACTTTCCCAGATCGCATTAATACGCAGCCTAAACCTTTATGTGAAGCATCACTATAAATCACAAATCCCCCACTCCCCTCAGGAATAGTTAAAATAGGTGCTGAAGTTAATCGAACTTTTAGTTCTTGAAAACTCTCCCCACATTCACTTGTCCACTCAAATTTGACATTTTTCTGTGTCAATCGAGTCAATGGGATTGCGATTCGAGAAAATCCTTCTACAAATTTTCTGTAATATCCTGCCAATCCCAAAAAGCTTCGAACTTCAGTCACATTACTTGGTTGTTTCCAATTAACAACGGCTTCAACCTTTGAAGGATCAACTGATAGACCTTCTTTTGATATGACATGTCCTAAACATGTCACTTGTTCAAGCCAAAATTCACATTTACTAAGTTTGGCATACAATTTCTTCTCTCTTAATATTTGCAATATCATTCTTACATGCTGCTCATGTTCCTTCTGATTCTTGGAATAAATTAAAATATCATCGATGAATACCACAATAAATTTATCCAAAAAGGGCTTAAAGATCCGATTCATCAAATCCATAAATGCAGCTGGTGCATTTGTTAATCCAAAAGGCATGACTAAAAATTCATAATGGTCATACCTTGTTCTGAAAGCTGTCTTGAGTACATCTTCACTTTTAATCTTAAGCTGATGGTATCCAGATCTAAGATCAATTTTTGAAAACACTTGTGATCCTTGTAATTGATCAAATAAATCATCAATTCTAGGTAATGGATACTTATTTTTCACTGTCACTTGGTTCAACTGTCTATAATCAATACACAATCTCATAGTCCCATCTCTCTTTTTGACAAACAGTACTGGAGCACCCCAAGGTGACACACTGGGCCTGATAAAACCTTTATCTAATAATTCTTCCAATTGTTGTTTCAGTTCTTTAAGTTCTGCAGGAGCTATTCTGTAAGGTGCCTTAGAAATTGGTGCTACCCCTGGCAATAATTCAATGGAGAATTCAATTTCCCTGTCAGGCGGTAATCCTAGCAATTCTTCAGGAAAAACGTCGGGAAATTCTAGGATAACCGGAGTGGTATCCAAATTTATTTCTTCCTTCCTATCTTCTTTGATATAGGCAAGAAAGCCTTGACACCCTTTTCGAAGGAGGCGATTAGCTCGAATACAAGAGATTAAATATGATGGGGAGTCTTCTTTGACACCATTGAAGTAAAATACTGGTTGATTCGGAATACTAAAGGTAACAATTTTCTTATAACAATCAATACTTGCATGGTATGCAGAGAGCCAATCCATGCCTAAGATTACATCAAAATCTTGAATTTCCAGGAGTATTAAATCAACCAACAGTTCCTTTTCTTCTATCTTTATTACACATGATTTGTACATTATATTGGTGTTAATTGAATCTCCCATCGGTGTGGCTACCTCTAGAATGTATTCTAATTGTTCTGGTTCTACCTTTAAGTGGCATGCAAAGTGTTGTAACACAAATGAATGAGTAGATCCAAGATCAATCAAAACATGAGCTACTTTTTGGAAGATAGTAAGAGTACCTTGGATCACTGATTTTGAGGCCTGAGCGTCTTGCTCGGTAATCGCAAATACTCTTCCCTTTATCTGAGGCTCTGGAGCTATCTCTCCCTGCTTTGGAAGCTGTTGTGTCTATAAGCTAGGACATTGTTTAATCTGGTGTCCCAATTTTTCACATTTAAAACAGGCTCCGATATTCCAATAACAAGGGCTTGATCCATGATTTTTCCCACATTTTCTACATGGTTCTATTGGGTTTTGAAATGGCGAGGGCCTTGGCTTCTTGTTTGGCCTTTCAAACTATTGTCGATTAGACGATGTAGGTCTAACATGACTGTTCTGATTTTTCGTCTTTTGGTAATCTTCAAAATCTTTTTCGACAATTTGGGCACGATCCACTATTTCAGCATAAGTTCTTAATTTCAAGACTGATATTCTGCTTCTAATAGCTGGCCTGAGACCCCTTTCAAATTTCTTCACCTTTCTTGCCTCATTATTAATCATATGTGGTGCAAACCTGGCCAATTCAGTAAACTTGGCCTCGTACTGTGCTACTGTCTTATTTCCTTGGATTAATTCTAGAAATTCCATTTCTTTTTGGTCTCGAATAAAATCTGGGAAATATTTTTCATTAAATGCCTCTAGAAATACTTCCCAAGTCAAGGTTTTATTTTCTTTGACCAATACTCCTTTTGCCATTCGCCACCAGTGTTGTGCCTCACCTTCTAACATAAAAACTACCAAGGCCACCTTCCTATCATCAGGACATTCCATAACCTCGAATATTTTTTCCAGTTGCATAATCCATCCCTCGGCTTCCAGTGGGTTTATAGCACTCTTAAAAGAAGGTGGGTTTAATTTCTTAAATTGTTCGATATTGCTCCCACCATTTCCCGTAACTGACTGCCTGGGTGGATTGTTGTTTTCCATCTGATGTTGCATTAGAGCAACCATATTTTCCAAGGCTTTGTGAATTCCTTCCATATTGGCTTCAGCTATTCTGGATCCTGACTTTATCCCGGTCTGTACACATAATAAATGTGATTTTAAGTACATTCTTTTTTAAATTTCCTAAGGATCTTAAACCTATTGCTCTGATACCATAATTGTCACACCCCAAGAATTTACAATACTATTATTCCTGAGATGTGACGGACAAAACATATATACATCTATTGATAGGACAAATTTACAGTGGCGAGGTCTTACATAGTAAACAAAGAAAGCTAGCACAACAACAGTATCTTCCAAGGTTGATCTTGACTAGCACTCAAAATGAATCCGTAGTTATCTTGAAAAAATGTTTACCATAGTTTGATGAGTTTGGCTACTCAGTAAGTGATCATCATAATCCTAAAAATAATCATGATTGAAAGATATCAATATTTTCCAAAATGAGATCTATTAACAGAAATGCATCAACAGTTTCACTTTCAATAAATGCATAATTAAGTATAATCCGAGTAATTGAAATGCTTATAACACTTTTAACGGCAGTACATAATTCAAAAGATTTCACAAAATACCCTACTGGCGTCCCAAGTAGGTCACCTATATACCCCATCAGCGTCCTGATGGGTCCACTTAATCCCTATCGGCGTCCCAGATAGGTCCACTTAATCCCTGCAGGTCCACTTATACCTCACCGACGTACCGGATGAGTCCACTTAATCCCTACCGACGTCCCAGATAGGTCCACTTATACCTCACCGGCGAACCGGATGACTCCACTTGCATACTTAAATTATTTCTAAATGTCTTTAAACATTCGAAAGCAGCAATATCATGTACTCAACATATCACTGAAACCATTAATATGAATTTCACTGAAACCATTAATAACAGTCACTGTCTATAATATTTCAAAAATAACCAATCAAATATTTTGGGCTCAAATTTAGAAAGGTAGCAGTTTGTAAAGGCATTCTAGCATAATTGCCAATTTAATATGTATAGAAAAACTCTTATAAAAATTCAAGAATACGGAATTATCACAATTTATGGGATATCAATCCACAAATAAACATTTCACAACAATACTATAATCAATTGCAAAAATGTCAATTTTTTTAAATAATAAGGCAGTCATTTGCACATGAATTTTACAATGTCTAAATATTCAAAACAGTAGAAAGAAATATCACAATTTTACTAAAAGCAGAAATATCACATTTATTTCTATCAATAAACAAGAAAAATAAATAAATTTATTTTTCTAATTTACAGCATTCAAAATTTCTAACATAGATCAAATATCATAATTTTTATCAAAAAGATTATTTTTCAAGATAATGAGGTCACGTGCGCATAAAATTTATTGCGCCTAAAATTCATGATAATAAGCAGAAATAATTATTTCATTTTATTTTTAAAAAGAATGGATTATTTTTCGAGACAATGAGGTCACTTACACACAAAACTGATAAAATAAAGATCCTAGACGGAAATATCACTATTTATTAAAAATAGACTATTTTTCAGAAAAACAATGTCACTTACCCATAAATATTTGAGAGGAAGCTTCCAATAAAAAAATTCGGTTCGAGAGAGGAGTTCACTGTGTTTCGACCAGAGAGAGAGATCTCAAAATTTTGTTTTAGGGTGGGAGTGCTCACATCCCCTATTTAAATTCTTATAACGTATTATTATATTATTTTATTACGCTCTACCTCATACCTGAGGTGTCGCGTTAAAAGTCTGCTTTTATCGTACGAAAACCACATCCGCTAAAGGACGTTGCCAGCTGCAAGCAGCAGGAGGCAAAAGCAGACAAAAGAAAAAGTAAAGGCAAAGGCAAAGGCAAAGGCAAAATCTTTTGAAAATAGTGATGGTCCTCAAGGACCATCATACTCAAACAGAACATCACCTATTTAAAAGCATATTTTCTCCCTTTTTTTTTTTTTTTTTTTTTTGAAATTTTAAGATTGTTACAGATTAGCTTCAACAAGATAAATATAAAAGTCAGGTATGGATTACCTCGAATGCTCTTACTTCTTCTTGATTCTATTATATCATCATCATTATCTTTTACATGTTCTTCATCAACATTATGATCAATTTCATGATTATTTTTATTTTGCATGCTACTTGATTCATTCACTTCACTTTTACAAGTGAGATTTTCAAAAAATTCAGCATCTCTAGATTCCGAAATTGTGTTAGAATTTAGATCCAAAAAACGTATCAGCTTTACTATTATGAGAATATCCCACAAAAACACATTTAGATATTCTAGGACCCAATTTATTTATTTTAGGATTTGAAAGTCTAACATATGCAAGACAATCCCGTAGTTTGAAAATATTCAAAGAAGGTTTTCTATCAAACCAAATCTCATAAGGGGTCTTATCACACTTTTTATATGGAATTCAATTTTAAATTAAAACATGCTGATAATAAAGCTTCACCCCCACAAATTTAATAAGGGCAAAGAAGAAGAGATAGGCATTGCATTTACCATTTCAACTAAAGTTCTATTTTTCTTTTCTGCTAGTCTATTTTGTTGAGGGGTATATGGAGCAATTACTTGATAAACAATGCCATTACTTTCACAAAATTCATTAAACTCATTTGACAAATATTCTCCTCATCTATCACTTCTAATAATTTTGATTTTCTTATGAAGTTGATTTTCAACTTGCTCTTTGAAAACTTTAAATTTTTTAAAAGCCTCATCTTTATGTCTACGCAAATAAATATAAGAAAATCTAGAAAAATCATCAATAAAGGTATTAAAATATCTTTTACCACCTCTAATTATAACATTATTTAAATCACATACATCACTATGTATAAGTCCTAGCAATTCACTATTTTTTCAATTGAAGGAAAATGTTCTCTAGTAATTTTAGCTTGTATACATACTTCACATTTTCCTTTAGTTAATTCATCACAATTAGAAATCAAGCCTAATTTAACCAAGGATTTAATATAAGCATAATTAACATATCCTAATCTACTATGCCATACATTACAAAGCGTAACAATATACGCAGAAGACTTATTCATTTCATTAGCAAGATCAAACTTGAACATCTCATCACATGAGTATCCCTTGTTACCAAATACACAATTTTTTGGTGAAGATGAGTTTGTTATACCCAATGACCATTTTAAAGCCCTTCTTGTTCAATATACATCCTGAAACAATGCTTCTTCTCGTGTTGTTGAAAGATCTGAAATGTGGTTGGGTTGTCTTGAGCTGTCCCTTGTTGTCCCTGGTACTTTCCTTTTTTGTTCCCTATAGTTTCATCTTTCTTTGCCTTCTCAGTATAGTATGATTGAGTTGTAATAGCCATGGCTCTTTTATATATATATATATATATTTTGTACTTAGAGAAGGCATGACAAGAAATAAAATACAATCTCTTTGTGGATGGAGGCCCAATGTCGAACCACGTAAAATTATCGATCTTCATTTTGCCTTTTTAACATGGTATCATAGCAAGGTTGCCTTACTTTGTTTGGGCCAAAACTTTGCCTGAAAATTGATCGAACTTCTATGATCTAAACCTTGTTGTTCAGGGCAGATCTCAGCTATAGCAAAATCCCTTCTTCCTCAGCCTTTTTTTGTCGAGCATGTGGCTCACCAGCTGCTATTTTTCAGCAGCCATTATCCCATCTTTTGTTGAGATTGCTTTCCATATCTCACCTCTTGAACGCGTTTTCAAGGCTAATCGTGATCCAGCTGTGAACTGTGGGGTTTGGTTTGGTTTTCCATTAATCCAATATACTTTCCTATTTTTCAGCAGTTTTTTTTTTTTGTGCTTTCCCCTCTCAAAGCAATCACGTTGTTGTCTTCTGTTGAGGCTACAGTGTTATTTTTCAACAGCCTTTTCTGTGTTTGCAAAGCCATCACGTTGTTATCTCACGCCATATTTTGTAGAAAGCCTTCACATCCTTTTTGGATCTAGAGAGAGAAAGTGTTATTTTTCAGTAGTCGTTTCTGTGCCATCACGTTGTTGCCTCTCACCATATTTTGTAGAGAGCCTTCACATCCTTTTGGATCTAGAGAGAGAATTTTTTTGGTAGTGTATTCTCTCTTTGTTATTCTAGAGAGAGAATTTTTGGCACTTCCTCTATTAGAAGGTCATTTTTGTTGAGGTGAAGAGAGGACTTCCTATTCTACATTATGCAGTAACTTCATCAGGGGGAGTTCTCTTGTGATGTAAGATCGTTCTATCTCTTCTTTCTATCCTTTTTTATTACTATCATTATGTCTGAAATTGGGAATAGTGTGGATAGTGTAATTCAAGACCCTAATCCCAATTTAAAAATCATATCCGAACAGCTTAATGGATCAAACTACATTTATTGGTCCAATGTCATTGATATCTATATTGGAGAAAAAGCCAAGTCTAAAGATTTGGATGGACCTAAAAGGGAACCGGAGAAATCATCTTCTGAGTTTGGGGATTGGCAGTCTAATAATAAACTTGTTGTGTTGGCTTCTGAACTCTATGGAAACCAAAATGGACAGGGTTTTACAATTAAAAAAGGGGAACAAACCTGTTAGTGAGTTAATGGGTGAAATATGTGGACTATTTGATGAACTCGACTATTATGTTCATTTCACTAATGATATGAAAATTCTTAGAAGGCAGAAGGAGCAAGATAAAATATTTGCCTTTTTAGCATCTTTGGGACCTGACTATGAAATGGTCAGAAGCCCATCCTCATGGCTTCTGAACTTCCCAGTTTTAATAGTGTTTATTCTACTATTGCTATTGAAGAAACCAGACATAAAGTCATAAAAGATAATCAGAAAGAAGCTATTGAGGTTGGAGAAAACTTTGCTTTAAAGTCTTAACAACCGTTAGAAAATTATGATAAATCTTTAGTTGCTGGTTCTAGTGGTGGAACAGGATGAGGAAAAGGCCGTGGGAAATGATGTTTTTCTGCACTTATTGCAATAGAGAATAACATACCATAGACTGGTGTTGGAAGCGTAATGGAAAATCCAATGATCAAGAAAGAGATAAAAAATCGAGAGCTCAAATGGCTAAAGAAGAAACTCCTTTTACTCTTGAAAATTCGACTCATTTTTTCAAACAGTTTGGTAAGGCAAATATAACTTCTTCAAACTCGAATGTCTCCCTTGGCATAGGTAATAATATTTCCTTCTTTTCCAACTCTTCTTGTAGATCTTGGGTAATTGACTCTGGAGCCACTATCAGATACCCATCATAATCTGGTTGACTTCCAGCCATCTACTAGAAGGCAAACAGTTTCAATTGCCAATGGTGTCATAATGATTGTTGAAGGCTCTAGAAAAAACCAAGTTTTTTTATTTTCATGATTCTGATATTCTATTCTTGCCATCTTTTGCTTCTAACTTGTTGTCAGTTAGCAAGATAACCCGAACTCATAATTGTAATGTTGTTTTTTCCCTTGAAAGTGTTGTTTTCTAGGACCGGGCCACGGGGAGGAAGATTGGTGAGAGACGACAAGTTCACGGATTATATTTGCTTAACCAAAAGACTAAATCTTTAATTTCGTTTGAGAAGATAAGAGAAGATCATTCATGGCATTGGAGACTCGGGCATCCCTCTGATAAGTCATTACATATATTATTGCCATCTTTGAACTTGGACTCTCATATTTGTGATATTTGCCAATTTGCCAAACAAACTCAGTTGCCATTTAAGTTATCTAGTAGTACTTTGAAACCATTTAGTTTAACTTGTTCAGATGTATGGGGTCCTGCACCTTTTATCTTATATCGTGGATTTAAATATTGTCTGACATTCATTGACGATTTCTCAAGAGTGACTTGGATTCATCTGTTGCAATCAAAGGATCAAGTTTCCCCTACTTTCAAAAGTTTTCACAAAATGGTTTCTACTCAATATAATGGAATACTTCAAACCTTGCAATAAGATAATGGAACTAAATATGTAAACAATCCCTTCGACGAATATCTTGAGGATAATAGAATCAAACACTAAACTTCGTATGTTGGAACACCTCAGCAAAATGGTATTGCTGAAAGGAAGAATCATCATCTTTTGTAAGTTACTAGATCTATTATGTTCCAATCAAATATTCCCAAACAGTATTGGTGTAAAGCTATTATGACTGCATATTATTTGATAATTAGGCTGCCCAGTAAACTCCTTAAGCATAAATCACCAATGGAAATATTGCTGAAAAGAAAAATCTCATAGAACCATTTAAGAGTTTTTGGTTGTGCATGTTATGTTCATATTCAACACAATGATAAATTGAGTGCTCAAATGTCTTTTCATTGGGTATTCTGCAAACAAAAAAGGATAAAGGTGTTATGATGTACATCATAAGAAATTATATATTTCTCGTGATGTCAAATTTCAATAGGATGAATCCTACTTTTCTAAACAATTTTCAAGCTGTGATGGTAAAAATAAACTTCAGAATGAGTATAAGAAGACTCGTGATGTTCTTCCTAATATAAGTGATGACAATATTTTTTAATTAAAGTCTCTCAAACTAAGGATATTCAAGAGACTCCTGAAGTTGCTACTGATGAGCAACTTGTTGGTGAGCAAGAACTTGAAGGTGATGTTGTTGAGCAAGAAGCGTCTGATCTCCCGGTGGTCGTGGCTCCATCTCCCTCTATTAGGCACTCTGGGCATATTAGTCATCTCCAAGTAAGTTTCGCGACTATATCACATTTCATGCTACTTCTTATCCTATCCATAGTTATGTTGATTATGAAAATATTTCTAGTTCATATGCCTCTTTCTTAAGTTCAATTTCTTCCACTTATGAACCTGTAAACTTTGAAGAAGCTCTTAGCCAAACTGTTGGAAAAAGGCAATGGATGAAGAACTTTAGGCACTTGACAAGAATAACACTTGGGATTTTGTCAAGTTACCTAAAGGAAAGAAAATTGTTACCTGTAGATAGATTTATAAAACCAAATTCAAGAGCGATGGATCTGCAGAGAGGTATAAGGTTAGACTTGAAGAAAAAAGATTTACTCAAACATATGGGGAATACTACAAAGAAACTTTTGCTTCGATTGCTAAAATGAATTTGGTCAGAGTGTTACTTTCTCTTACTGCTAACAAAAATTGGCATATATTTCAACTAGATATTAAAAATGCCTTTCTCCAGGGAAATCTTGAGGTAGAAATATATGTGAATATTCCTTAAGGACATCCTCTTGAAGGAAGAAAAGATTTGGTATGCAAACTCAAAAATGCTATCTATGGTCTAAAACAATCACCTAGGGTCTGGTATGCTAAGCTTAGTACTTCCCTTTTAAACAAAGGATTTCAGAGAAGTTCTGCTAATTCCTCAATGTTTATAAAGAGGACGCCTTCAGGAATGGTGATTGATTTAGTTTATGTTGATGATATTGTCCTCACTGGAGATGATTTGCAAGGGATATCAAAACTCAAAAGTCACTTGCACCAAGTCTTTGACATTAAAGACCTAGGAATAATGAAATATTTCCTAGGAATAGAAGTCGGTCACTGTCGAAAAGGATTGTTTGTTTCACAGAGGAAATATACTCTTGATTTGTTAAGAGAAACCGGTAAACTAGGAGCTAAACCAATAGAAACTCCTGTTCATGTAAATTTCAAACTTAATGAGGAAAATGGAGATCCTTTACAAGATATTGGTAGGTATCAACGAATTGTTGGTAAATTGATTTATCTCACAATAACCAGGCCTGATATCACATTTACTGTCAGTCTAGTAAGCCAATTTATGCATGCTCCCAGAACTTCCCACATGAATGTTGTAGAAAGGATTTTAAGGTACCTTAAATCATCACCTGGAAAAGTAATTTGGTATAAAAGAAATGGTCATACTCAAGTTATTGGTTTTTATGATGCTGATTGGGCAAGTAGCCAAACTAATAGAAGATCTACCACTGTATTGCAGCTTTGTAGGTGGTAACCTAGTAACATGGAAAAGTAAAAAACAATCAGTTGTAGCTCCTTTGAGTGCTAAAGCAGAACATCGTGCAATGGCATCCACGGCATGTGAGCTTGTATGGATCAAGTCATTTCTTCAAGATCTTGGTCTTTAATGTTCCTCTCCCATAAATATGTTTTGTGACAACCATGCAACCATCCACATAGCATCAAATCCGGTCTTTTACGAAAGAACTAAGCATATCGAAGTCGACTGTCATTTTGTGCGATAAAAAGTTCAATCCAAATAATTGCAACTCCATACATTCAGAGTAAAAACCAATTGGTGGATATATTGACCAAGGTTATTGGGCTTGATAAATTTCAAGAAATATTATTCAAGTTGGGATTTATTAATCTATACCCTCCAACTTGAGGGGGAGTGTTAAAAGATATGGAATGTGGTTGGGCTGACTTGAGCTGTTCTTATTACTTTCTTGCTACTTTTTTTGTGTTCTCTATAGTTTCCTCTTTCTTAGCCGTCTCATTATAGCATGATTGAGCTGTAATAGCCATGGCTCTTCTATATATATGTATGATTGTACTTAGAAAAGCCATGACAAGAAATAAAGTACAATCTCTTCATGGATGTAGGCCCAATGTCGAACCACATAAAATTATCAATCTTATCATTTTTCCTTTTTAACACATGTCTAGAACGTAATACAAATTTTCTAAGGTGAGTACCTTGCCCGAACTAAACTTTAGTTACACAGTAAACTTTCTAAGCATATTTTTCATAGCTTGAGTTCCAAGAATTACCATCACCCACTGGTTCAAAAGTCTTAAACATGTCTCGATTATTAGACACATGAATGGTAGTGTCGATAGCGACCCATCATCCATTGTCTTACTTTAGTGACCATTGCTATACATTTTTCTTTTAATGATCAAGTTCACTTAGTCTCTAGGCCTTTTAAGCCCTTTCCAGTGTCGGCATTCTCTTGAATAGTGTCCCAGTTTTCCTCATACATAGCACGTGGCTTTCTTTTTATTTATTTTTGGCAATAGATTTTTAATCCTTATAATTTTCATTATAGACCTTAGAAAAGAAAGACTTTTTGTTATAAGGAGCATTTAATTTTTACTCGACAAGGTTTTCTTTAGAGTGAAAATTAATTGATTCATCTTTATTTTCCTTAAGTTCATTCTATTCTTCAATTCAAATAGATATTTGAAGTTGAATCAAATCAAGATCAATTTTCTTGTGTTTCATCTTTTTTTGGTACTCTTTCTAAGATGAAGGTAGCTTATGAATTATTGAGCCTACTAGGAAATATTCATCCAAAGAAATACTGCAATCTTTAAGTTCATTGACTACAAGCTGCAACTCATATACTTGAGAGAGAATATGCATGTTTTCAATGAATTTAAAATTTAAAATGTTAGAGATAAAAAATCTTTTATTACCAGACTCTTCCATGAAGTAGTTGGTTTCAAGAAGTTTCCAAAGCTCTCTCACCATGCCAATGGAGGCATACATGCCATAGATTGGGTCCGCCAAGGCATTTAGGATGTGAACATTGCATAGATAATCATCCTTCATCTATCTTTTGTATGTTGAGTTGCTCGTCGGTGGAGTCATCCAATGGTGGTTATGCAGGCATTGTCTCGGTGACTATAGAGTGGCAAGTAAAAAGAGAACATTTTGTTGCCATATATTGAAATTCAGCTTGTTGAAGCGTTAGAGTCAAGAAAAGTCATGATTTACGACTTTCAAATAAGTCATGGCAATCTTCTTTTTTTCACCCATGAAATATCGCCTTGAATTATTTGAGATTGTTTGGGTGAAATGGATGAAGAAAATGATACGATTTGTAAACTTAGATCTCGAACTCTTCTTATTTTCGGGCACCAAGGAGAGCTATCTCAAGACAATATTTTCCCCCTTCGATATAGTATTTGACGTGCATAAGAAGGGCAATTTGTCCTCTGGATATAAGAAAACATAGAGGTCTTTTACAATGTTCCTAAGCTCTATGCACCCGAGCTTGGAACCCACACAATAGATAACATAATCTTGATAGTTGATAGAGAATGAAACAAAGTCCAGTAGAGAGAGAGTTAGCCTATTGGTTTGCTTGCTAGAATTGCAGAGAATGGTCTATTGAGAGAATTTAAAAAATGGTTCTAAGTATCCAACTCGTATGGGTAGGTAGGCCCTTGTTATAAAGCACCAAGAGGCTGCCCATATAGTGTTGTGGTGGTTACGTGCATCACCAAATAGCTACAAGTTACATGTGGTTATATGCACCCCAACAGCAACAAGTTACATGCGTTTGAAGGCTACTGCTATAAGCCTCCATCTCATCAAGCGCCCTTGAGCCCACACCCTCGCATGCACACACACGTGTGCATCGCATGCTTCTCATACTCCACACATGTGCCTTTCTCTCATTTTTACTTAGAGTATATTATATGGGAATACATGCTCTTAAATACAGCTCAATAAGCTCCTTCATCTTCGATATGGGACTCAAACTCACATCTTCCTCTCTTTACTAATACATTTTAGAAAAGAACAATAAAACCAAAGTGCTGTTTTGAAATACACTTAAGCATTTTTCAAACAAAAAATACTAACAAGAATTCTCTTGTCCCACTTTCTATCATATAAAGATTGGATTACGACATCATCATCATTTTAGCTTTTTTTCAATTAATTGGAGTCGACTACATGAATCATGGTTTTTCATTCTACAAAAAAATTGAGTTACATACGGACCCGAAAACTTTACCTAAAATATGAAATGATTATTATTCACAATAAAAAAATCCAATAAATGTATGTATTTCATGGAATCAACACTAAGATATAGCCACGACTTCGATTTCAACACGTGGACAATTCTTGCAATCTCTTTAACACCATAACACAAATATACAAACACGAAGATTATGGAACCACGGGAAGCCAAAATACAGCCAATCCTCAAAGATTACCTCAATGAGACTTCAAAACCCCAAAATGGATTAATTCGATTAATGGTGCTCAAATCATGGCCCATCTTACTCCAACTGTGGGAAGCACCAAGAAGAACGCATTAATCCTCCCAAAGGAATCTCCAATGGACTGAGATGGAATGACGAGCGGGAATGATGCTTCTATAGAGTTTTAATTGATTTCGTTTAAAGCATAACGACAGATGATTTCATCTAATATATTCTCAGATTTGGCTATAAATACCAATGCTAAAGAAGCCACATTTCAAGAAATTTAAACAATCTATAAGTCTTGTAAAGTGACTAGAATGTAACCTTGAAGCAATTGTTTTAGAAGTTGGCTGCTAGGTTGTGGAGGTTACATCCCGGGGTCCTAAAATACCTAATACCTGCAGGAGCATATAATCTTTTTAACTTTGTTCAATCCTTCGGTATTTTTTTTCAAGGTAAATTTGGAGAGCCTATTCAACATTTTTTTTCTTAGGTTCACTGTTACTAGAGGTTACATCTTCAAATGTTGGAATCTTGAATATATTCTTATCTAGGTTTTCGGGGAGAGGTCAAATGTACATTTCACTCCTGCAGGAGCATAAAATCTTTTTTAAAGATAGAAACTCTGGCTTGAATGCATGGTAAGGAGGATGGCCAGATGGGTCCCACAGGTTTGAAAACTGAAGAGGGTTTGCATGCTACAGTAACAAATGGGTTTCAAACAAGTTTGTTGGCAATTTCCCAATGTTATTGCTTTAGCAACTATCCATATTTTTTTATTTTTTTTTTTTAGCAAATTTTAAGGGGAGGAATGACACATGTAAACAATCACTTATATTTAGTCATCACATTATGGTTTTCATTTTCATTGACACCACCTTATTAACATTTTAAAAAAAATAACTCTTAAACTATTTGAAAAAATAGGTAAGTGTCTGTCTTCCCCACTGTAATACCCCAAAAAAAAGAAAAACTTGTATTTAAATACTGACCATCACTAGACCATTTGAGTGCTACTAGCAAAGGCTTGACGCACAAAGGCTAACACAATATACAATCCCCTTGAGAATGGACTGCGCCTCGGCGGTAGTACCACCGAACCTGATGAATGAAGCCTCGCACTCCATTCTCACCAAAGTAGGGGCCCAAATCCCCACTGATATGCTCATCAAAAAATTCTATCCCTTTTAGAACCCTACCATATTGCATGGACTTTGAAATAATGGCACAATGGCTGTCCTTAAAGAGTTTCACATTACATTTACGTGGGATAGCACCATGTTGATACCAAAAAATATGCTCGAATCAGGTTCCTTTCCCAAATGAGTAGAGAAATCAGTGAATGAAATTCCATTCCCACATTGTATGATTTATGGACCAAGCCATGCCATGGCCAACTTGCCTCAAGGATGCGCACAAGGACCGGATGCACATCAAGTCCTTTCGTTCTTTTCGTAGATGGTTTTCAATTGCATGGACCTCATGTGGTGACCCACCACCTTGACCACCTAGCCTTGAGCTCATTTCTCATTGCCTATTTGAATGACCGGTTATTTTTCTTGCCGAGTCTAAGCTTTTAGAGCATGCGAACCAACTACAAACCCATGGTGGTGGCTAGTAACAATCAAAATCCAAGATAATTACCTTTGTTTACTAGGTGGGGTTATATAAGGTGCTCACTTTATATTGTATAAGTAAGACATACTTTTAAGTTTTGCCTGGAGATGCAGTTTCAATGTCAAAAACCTTGAGATGGGTCATGTTCAATTTTAATTATGGATTTAAATTTCTAAAATTGATGCAGATTGAGTAGATCTATAAACCCTTGAAATCTATACACACATAAAAATCTTAAAAATAGATGGTCTTGAAAAACTTGAAAATATGGCCAATGGCCAATGGGAATTGAAATTTTTATTATTATTATTGTTGTTTTTATATCCATGAATCTCAACGTCAAGATGATCATTTGGAAAGTTTTCCAACTTCTAAATATTCTCTTTTATTAGATTTTTGAGGTGCACCTTACTTCTACAGTATAAAGTTACAACCTTATATAAACTTTTTCTTTTTTTATTGTGCAAAGAATAACCCCTAAAAAACCTTACAGTTAGGGGTTTAATAGTGGGCCCACCCAGGCCTCGAGCACGACCCAATAACCTGTAAAGTAAGCCCCAGCTTGGCCCAAGCCTGAAAATTTAAGAACCTGAAAAATCAAAATGGGCCTAATATAAATACATAGAAGGGTTTTAAAAAAATGCATAAAAATATCCAGCCCCATGAAGCCCTAAACAGGGCCCCACCCAAGAGTCCGCGGGCCACCCCGGCCCCCTTAATAACAACACCTGCAATACTTGGCAGTGGCTTTCTTAGGAGTACAATCTTTTTTGCCAACTCATAACATCCATGGCTCGATATGTCTCATTCGGGAGGGTGCACCCTACGTACGTCCTCCAATCTACATGTGGTCCTTCCTAACATGATTTACAAAGAGTGAGTGGGGAATTGTCCTACCAGAGGGTTTTTAAACTCTTGTAGGGCCAATGAAGCAGAACTTTAGGAATAAAACCTTGCTAAAGTTGTGGGATGTTAGCTTGACATGTAACTATTCATAAGTACATATACCTGCTTTCAGAAAAATGTTGCCGTTAGCAGGATTTTACCCATATTTGAAAAAAAAATATCTTTTGTCCCTAACGGCCGTAAAAAAAGACATTGCTTAGGGTGATATATGAAAGGGTGCGGTTTGTATAGAGTCGAGGCTCTAAACAATCGAAAGAGAGCTCACCTTCAAATAATGTCGAGAAATGTGGTTTCAATACTGGAAATCTTTGTGATAGCATTAAAATATATTTTCATCTTTAATTGTAAAATTTAAACTTCAAATTAATATAGATTGAGCAAATCTATGAAAAGTTGAAAATCTTGAAAATTGACGGTCCAAAAATACGTTACAATATACACTATTTTCAAAACTTAAAACCCATTTTTTCCTCATGTTCATACATCTTGTCGAGATAATCAATTGAAAGATCTTTGAGCATCAAAACAACAATTTCTAGTGAAATTGTTTAAGTAAACTCTAATTTGATTGTTTAGAGCCTAGGCTCTATATAAACGTTTTCCTTTATGAAATGATGAGCACCTATTTGCATGGGTGCCTTCAGTGGCGATTACCAGTAAGGCTATATAAACGTTTTCCTATATGAAATGATGAGCACCTATTTGCATGGGTGCCTTCAGTGGCGATTACAAATAAGGCTATATAAACGTTTTCCTATATGAAATGATGAGCACCATGGGTGCCTTCAGTGGCGATTACAAATAAGGCTAAAACAGGACTACCAAGAGATATTGGGGTTTTCACATGGAGAGGAATTCTTACTAGTCATCTTGAGTTCGTCTTAGATAACATTTGCAGGCCTCTACACACCAAAATAATCGTTTCATTTTAATTCTACATGATATCTCACCAGTTGGATTATCTATTGGTGCAGTTTGTATAGAGCTGAGGCTCTAAATAATCAAAGTAAAGGGCACCTTCAAATAGTATTGAGAATTGTGGTTTTAGTATTGAAAATCTTTGTGAAAGTCTTAAAATATATTTTTATTTTTTAATTATAAAATTTAAAGCTTCAAAAATAGTGTAGGTCGAGCAGATCTATGAAAACTTTAAAATCTTGAAAATTGACCGTCCAAAAATGCGTTACAAGATGCACTATTCCAAAACTTGAAATTCATTTTTTTCTCATGTCCATGCATCTTGATGTCAAGATGTTCAATTTAAAGATATTTCGGCATCGAAACAACTTCCTCTAGTGAAATGTCTCTTCTAGTGAAATGTTTGAAGTAGGCGCTAATTTGATTGTTTAGAGCCTCATCTCTGTATAAACTTTGTCGTTACCTATTCTACATTAAACTAAGATTGACATTCAACTTGAGCAAAACGCTATATAAAGAGAGGCTTTAGGATAGGGTACGTACCATGAACGCCCTAGAAAGTGGAAATTTTGGGCAACTTACATGTTAATTCAAGGAAAATTGTAGTGTGCGTTAGGGGACGCACTTCTACATGTGGGTCTCCAGATGCAAATGGGCATCCATCTTAAAGACGGATGTTAAATGGTTGTGGTCCCACGAATCTCTATTAATTGACTGTCTAGAGAAACATATCAAAAACTATTATTTTTCATTTTCAAAATTTAATTTTTATTTCATATTCATGTTCACCATATTATAAATTATCAACCCCTAAAATGTTTGAATCTAAAATCCCCTCCAAGATGGATTTCAGAAGGAGGAATCATATGAATATATGAGTCCGTTGACTCATAGAAACCTTGTCCTTAATTCAATATCTTTCCTATAATAAATATCTATGTTGATAATCTTGAATTTTAAATGAAACATATAATCGGATAAGAAAACTCTCTCTTTAATGACTATGCTGTCTTTATCCAAACTTAAGAGAAAATATTTTTGATGTGAGTATACATAAGGAGAGACTCACTACTTTCTTAAGGATCATTATCTTTAGAAATCCTACCCCTAATCTCTTCATTATAGGATTCTCTTTTATCTTTTAGAGAAACAAAATCCACATGTTTGCCATCTTGAGAATGCAATCACAATAATGGAGCTCCATCATGCAGATATCTTTCCTAGTGTTCACTAAAGCTTTCCATACCATTGAGATAGGGCGTGAATAAGAAGAGCAAATAGAAAATGGACAACTTGGTTATGGACCCGGTTTCTATGTGGCCAAACTAGAAATGCGGGCCGTTTAATAAATCTATTTTTGAGATGGATTTTAAAACTTAATTTTTAAGGACATGCAATCTCTAACAAGGAGATCATGAATATGAAAAAATAAATAACTTTTTAAAACTAAAAATAATAATTCTAGTAAGAAAATAATTGACCGTTAGCTTCCATTGTTTTTAGATGGAACACCTATGTGCACTCATCTTTAAGATGAATGCTTTAGACTTTCTGGACTGCATATGTAGAAATAAGGTCCAGCCCGCATGAAAATTTTTTCCCTTGGTTATTATGTTAAGAACAATTGTTTTATGCGGGCTGGACTGCATTTGTACAATATGAGGTCCAGAGGTATAAGCATCCATCTTGAAGATGAATGTAAATAGGCGGTCCATCTAAATACAATTGTCCATCTAAATACAATTATAACTAACAGTTCAAATGTTTTTTTAATATAATTGTTATTTATAGTTTTCAAAATTATTTATTTTTTCATATTCATGATCTCCACGTTAAAAATTATATATTCTCCAAAAATTAAGATCGAATTACATATAAAAAATATATTTATTACCAATCCCGCATTTCTACTTGTGTGCTTGGCCAAATGCTAACCTTGTCCTTACGTTAATAACGGGGAAAGCTTTCCACCAACTTACCGCTTTTGAAACTTTCTGGTTAAATATGAATTAAGTGTTTTGTGAGTAAGCGGACAACGGACTCACTTTGACTCACAATCGTTCTTCTTTAAGCTGAACCTCCACAAATAAGGATTCCTATCCGATGGATACGAAAAAATCTTTAGAGAAAATGGTTTAACTTTTAATTTTTTATAGTCATGATCATGATAGTGTAGATCATGGACCTCTATAAATTTGAATTCAAGATCTATATAAAAACTGGGTGTTAGAGGGAACTCACACAAGAGTGGTATGAGTCAGGGGACTCATAAAAACTGTCTTAAATATTAAGGGCCCATTTTAAAAGGCTGAATGAGCAACAAGGAATGTAGTCATTTATTGTCTGTATAGGTTTTGTAACATGAGATCTTTTAAGTGTGAAAAGGCTAGCTAATGAGAATGGCCTTAGACCTTGACAGTAGTATTGCTGAGTCTTATGGGGGGGTCTCTGACTCCATTCTCACCAAAGGGTGGGGCCCAAATCCTCACTGACATACCACTTTTTTTTTTTCAAAAAAAGGGCCTAGGTCATGGTGGTAGAACTCCACACTTTAGTTACTACGTTGTGGTTTCCATTCTTACCACTAATGTCACCCCACTAACTCCTACTCTACTTGAAAAAACGGATAAAAAAAAAAAAAGCTAGCTAATTAATATGCCCTCATACCAAGTATTCATTGGCTAAATAAATAGATAAATCGACACCTCGATTGCCTACATGAAGCGATTTAATGATCCACATGCCTAAGTGCTCAAGAAAGTAGTTCTCTTGAAAAATCTGGAGTATTTATAGTCCAAAATTCTTAAGAGATGGGAACTTCTTTTTCTAGTGGTCCATCTATCTTTAAATTGAATTGAATGAGGGTATTTATTGTCCAAAAATTCTTTCAGAGATGGGATCGGACTCTCCAGAAAAAATATGGAGTCCATAGGCATCGCGATTCGCATCTCTAAGCTCATTGTATCCTGCGTCGCGTTTTGCATGATTGAGCCCCGGCCACCATCGAATGGTGCCAGAGGTCCTGTTGAGTCCAATGATGGCAATCTTATTTCATTTTGATATTTCTTTGGGTCACAATTCGGTTTCTTTTGCCTTTCTAGTTCCTTATCATGCTGTCCTGGATAAGTTTGAATGGATCTGGATAAATTTGGATAGTTTTGGATGGATTTAGATTAATTTTGGATATGCGTGGATGGATTAGGATAAATGTAGAGTAAAACTAATGTGCTCTAAGGACTTTTTAGGTATTATGAACTATGGACCATATGTTAGGGTTATTGGGGTTTACTAAACTAGTATGGTCCCTAATGGTTTAAGTTTATTGGTTCTTGAAATTCCCTTAGCCAAAATTCAGAGGGGGTATGGACATTCTTATTTAGAGGGGATGAGCATTACAGTATTTGGATGGATTACTTATCTGAGTTTGTTGCACCCTAAGAAATGGGAAAACTATGTTCGCGTGAGGGGTTTCAAACATATACACTTGTTTTCACCCAAGCCTTGGGCAAAGGGATTTGAAACCTCCTCCTTCCCTATTTGCGTCTAATGTAGATCATGATGCCTTTTATTTTTGAAATTTTCATTTTAAATTTCTCGGATATACTTTAGGCTTTTTTTTTTTCGGGTTTTAGGTATTTTAGAGTTTTTTAAGTTTTTAAGGATTTTAGGGTTTGTTTGGAAAAGTAGTTAAAGTCCTTATAATTGCTTGTTTTATTAGGGGGTAAAAATGCTATTAGGATTTTTTTTAATTAGGACTTCGATTTCATTTAGAATTCTAATTTCTTGATTTTTAAGTAAGATATTTAATTATAAATAACGGTTGTATTAGAGTTTTCCTTTCACTGTTGAACTAGTCAAATTTCGTGTGTTGCATGTAGGAATGACATAATTGATTATTATTTTATTCAAAGATATTATAATATTTTTTATAAATTTGAAAATTAAAAAATAAAAAATTCATAAATAAAAATCCCAACTACCGATTGAGATGAACATTCACAAATAGTTTGCCGCCAACTCCCCATTGAGATGCACAACTAGCCGATGAGCATTTCATCATGAATAGTTGATGTTGCATGAAGCACACTACCTGCTAGAAAAATAATAAACACAAAAACCAACAGGTTCAATTCCAAATTAACAACCATAAACTTCTCCTAAAAAGAAAAAAATTGGTCTCCAGGCCAATTTACACAATTTTGGGACTTCAATGTACACAACCATAAAGTGTCCCTATCGCTGCTATGAGTCCCCACCTGTTACACAATTTACACAATTTGGTCTCCACCTGTTGCTGCTATCAAAGTGTCTTTTGATGCTATGAGTCCCCCGAATCAATAGAAGGAAACATTTTGAGCTCTTATCAGACAAAATTGTGAAAGCTGGCTTGAAAAGCTGCATAAAAGAATACATAATCAACAAAGCAAATTAATGTAATAGTATAGTAGAGTAGAATCAGCTTTCAATCCAAAGACCAAAAGATATCTACCATCCCTATTTGTGATTTTGTATATCAATAAGTCCCCAATATATAGATTAAAAAGGTAAATCAGAGGTATTGCACATCAAAGGTAATAAAGCAAAACAATAAGAAATACTATATACCCCTGTTTTAGGCTCTTGAAGAAGCACATCATTTAGGGTATAGCCAGTTTCCTCCAAAAATAGCAGAAATGACTTCTTTGAGAAATGCAAGCAAATAGTCAATAACTTCAAAAGCTGCCTTAGCTCAGAGACTATATCAGCTCCTGTGAGTTGTATACAAAACCTGAGCAAAAATTGTTGTAAAATTGCTTTGTATTTGGGACAAATTTTGCCCAGTTTTATTTCTAGCAATTTTTTGTCAGATGGGTTTTTCTCATTTGGGGATTTGGGAGAGTGAAAACCAGAGGGAGAGATGGAAATAGAAGCACCTGAGGTTTTGCTCTGTATTTGGGATATCTAAGAAACGAGCACAAAATCTGAACAAAAATTGGTGTGTATTTGGGACATTTTTTGCGCACATTTTTTTATAACAATTTTTGCCGAGATTGGGTTTTCCTCATTTGGGGATTTAGGGGTTTTGGTGTAACTCGAGAGTAAAAACCAGAGGGAGAGATGGAAATAGAAGCACTCGAGAGAGAGAGAGAGAGAGAGAGAGAGAGAGAGAGAGCCCATACCTTGACAGGGGGAACCCTTCTGTGTGAGATCTACGGACACTTTGTGTGGGATCGGCGGATTCCTTGTGTGGGAGAGAGAAACTTCATAAGAGAGCAGCAAGAGGAGAGATGAGCTTCATTTTGTGCAGTGAGAGAAAATATAAGTTTCAGAGTAGCGAGAGGAGAGAATTCATTTTGTGCAGTGAGAGGAGAGAGAAGTTTTAGAGCAACGAGAGGAGAGACATTTGGGACATTTTTTATTGAGAAGAGAGAATATACAGGGAGAGCGAGAGGAGAGAGATGCTTTAGAGAGTGTACGCTTCACAGGGAGCTTACCTTTGTCAGCACCCTTTCGTATGGCACTGATTTGGTCGAATTTATCAACTTTTCAAATCTCATTTGGTGGTATTGCATTGTGGCCATCGGATTAGAAAAATTAAATAAGTGTCGTTGGGCGCAGCTGAACCATATGAGCGAGGCAGCCAATCCCATAGTTTATGGAAAGGAAAAGTATGGGATTGGCCGCTCTGCCCATATGGTTCAGCTAAGCCCAACGGCGTTGATTTAATTTTCCTAATCCGATGGCCAGGATGCGATACAGCCGAATGAGGTTTGAAAAGTTAATAAAGTCGACAAAATCAACGCCGTATGAAAGGGCGCTAACAAAGGTACGTTGTTATGAAGCATACGCTCTCTCTAAAGCATCTCTCTCCTGTCGCTCTCCCTGTGTTTTCTCTCTCCTTTTGCTGCTTTGAAACTTCTCTCTCCTCTCACTGCACAAAATGAACTCACTCATCTCGCTCTCTCTCCTCTCACTACACAAAATGAACTCTCTCCTCTCGCTGCTCTAAAATTTATCTCTCCTTTCACTGCACAAAATGAAGCTCATCTCTCCTCTTGCACACAAGGCATCCGCAGATCCCACACAAGGCATCCACAGATCTCGCACAGAAAGGTTCCCCCTGTCAAGGTATAGGCTCGCTCTCTCTCTCTCTCGTGCTTATATTTCCATCTCTTCCTCTGGTTTTTACTCTCGAGGTACACCAAAACCCCCAAATCCCCAAATGAGGAAAACCCAATCTCAGCAAAAATTACTATAAAAAAATGTGGGCAAAAAATGTCCCAAATACAAACCAATTTTACAGCATTTTTTGCTCGTTTCTTGGATATCCCAAATACAGAGCAAAACCTCGGGTGCTTCTATTTCCATCTCTCCATCAGATTTTCACTCCCACAAATCTCCAAATGAGAAAAACCCAATTTGACCAAAAATTGCTATAAATAAAACTGGGCAAAATTTGTCCCAAATACAAAGCAATTTTACAACAATTTTTGCTCAGGTTTTGTATACAACTCACAGAAGCTGATACAGTCTCTGAGCTAAGGCAGCTTTTGAAGTTATTGACTCTTTGCTTGCATTTCTCAAATAAGCCATTTCGGCTATTTTTTTGAGGAAACTGGCTAAACCCTTGATGATGTGCTTCTTCAAGAGCCTAAAAAAGGGGCATATAATATGTCTTATTATTTTGCTTTATTACATTTGATGTGCAAGACCTCTGATTTACCTTTTTAATCTATATATTGGGGACTTATTGATAAATAAAATCACAAATAGGGATGGTAGATATCTTTTGGTCTTTGGATTGAAAGCTGATTCTATTCTACTATACTATTACATTAATTTGCTTTGTTGCTTATATATTCTTTTATGCAGCTTTTCAAGCCAGCTTTCACAATTTTGTCTGACGAGAGCTCAAAATGTTTCCTTCTATTGATTCGGGGGACTCATAGCAGCAAAAGCCACTTTGACAGCAGCAACAGGTGGAGACCAAATTGTGTAAATTGTGTAACAGGTGGGGACTCATAGCAGCGACAGGGATACTTTATGGTTGTGTACATTGAAGTCTCGAAATTGTATAAATTGGTCTGGAGACTAATTTTTTTCTTGTTAGGAGAAGTTTATGGTTGTTAATTTGGGGTTGAACCTCTTGTTTCAAGTCCTTTTTTTTCCTCTTCCTTCTCATAGGTATGTTGAATGCATATGCCAAGATTTTAGTTGCTCCTCTCTCTATAGGGAATGTGTTGAATGCTGGAGCTTTTCTTGTAGCATGTATATACTTATTTTTCATATATGGATGGGGGATGAATTACAGAATGTGTATGGAATTGTTTGTAGCATGTATGTACTTCTTTTTCTATATGCAATGGTTTTCTGTTCTTTAGTTTTTCTTGAGATAGAGAAAGACCCATTTATCACTCTTAGTATTCACTAGAGATAAAAACTTCGTTGCTCATAATTTTTTTTAGTTTATAGCTTGTGATGGTGCATGGTATGAAGTTGAGCTTAGAGAAAACCATATCAGGAATTTTTTAACTTTTTTTTTAGTTTTTTGAAGACAATGGATAGTTGAGGTTTAATATTTTGAGATGTGATATTCATTGGTTTGGCATCATTCTCTCTTTATTGATAATATTTTCCATTTACAAACCCGATTGGGTTTCCTTTGAAACCATTTTTAGAGTGGTATGATTTGAGATGTTATTTCACTCTGTAAATGGATTTGAACTTGTTTGTCTTTCTATTTTCTTTTTTTTTCTTTTTTTTAATTTTCAGTAGTTTTTTTGTTTGAGTTTATTCATTTTTCATAACCAGCAGAGAAATAAGACACAAAATTCCTAATTTAATCACCATGAGACCCTCTGATCACAGAGGGCCTGTAAAGACTTTTATCTGAATAAGATCAAGAGATTGTTGGGGACCACAATTGCAATGGAGCTTCTATTATAGAAGTTTGGATGGGGCATTGACATCATGAGTAGTTGTAATAAAGGATTGAGTTGGTTAGAGTCAGTTTTCTATGTAATTTGGCAATTGGGTTAGAATCAGTTTTCTATTGCATTCTAAAACCTTTAAAGCTTGGGCATGCAATCAGAGGGGGTGGAGCTGTCAAGATGCATATACAAGTCACAATGCATAAAACGAATATTCATTAGCTTTCCTTAATCCTTCGAGTGCTTAATGCGTGAGGCCCAATGACATTTTTCTTCCTTTTCTTGACATGGAAAGTTTTGTCATGTCAATGGTATGATGAACTCGATAGTTTTTGGTAAATCTAAATGTGATTTGAAGCATTTGTTGCCGTTTCTAGGCTAGTGGCCTATTGTTTAATATGACTATGATGAACTCGATAGTCTTTGATAAATCTAAATGTGACTTGAAGCATCTGCTGCCTTTTCTAAGCTAGTGGTGTATTGTTTAATATGACTATCGACAAAAGCACCTTATGATATAATCTGATCTCATAATTAAAATAACAAATAGATGAGCTAGAACCTACATGTGATATTAACGATATATGTACTTGGTGCAATAACAAGTGAATATGTTCCTTGGTTCTTTTTAGTAGAGAAATAAGGCATAAAATCCCTAATTTAATCGCGATGAGACCCTCTCGAAACTCAATACACCAACTCTCAAAACATATTAGATCATTAACGGACACATTTGTTCTCACAGATCCACCTAAAGATGCATCAAACAGGTGAAGAATAAAACATCCAAAAACAACTAGGCATCACTATGTCAATCGAGTTATCACCATTCAAAGCACTTAAGAATATCTTATGCTCGAGCACTATAAAACTCAAAGGTATACCAAATCATTCACGATGTAGCATAAGCAAGTAACGTGTTCACCGTTCAAACCACAAAACTACCAAAAGTTAAGTGTATACAATTATAAATATACATATACCCATTCTTTTTACAAAAAAAAGGAGGGCAAACATTATTGTCATTAATAAAATTACACATGAGAAAAAAAATTTGAACATCTACTTTCTCAGGGACGATAGCAATAGATTTGCGCTTCTCCATCTTAGACATAAATGCATCTACTCCATCAGCAACACAAGCATCTGGCTTCTGAGACATGAACCTTTTGACTACATGCTTCCTTTCTTTATTGGGTTTATGTCCCCTTTAAAGGCCTTTTGAGTGTGTATTAAAATACTTTTATAGTGAAACATAAACTCAGTGGGAGTGTGGTCCCTCGAGGACCAGACTAAGCATACCGGACTGTGCTTATCGATCTAGGCCAGACGATTAGAAAAGCCAAGGTACCCGAGCATAAATAATTAACCGTTGAGGGTTTTAGGTTAGCCCTTGATGAGGTCGGAGCTTACGCCAATACAAGTGAGCCAAGGGACTGTGTGACCCTTGTGAGTGATGGTAGGCGTATTGAGACGGGGGCCAAAACCTCATCTATGTTCTTTCACATGACATGCATATTGATTGATCTTTCAGGAAAGCCAGATATCCATGTTTGGGTGAAGCGTATGCATGTGCGAGAGATACCCCTATGCGCCATAGAACTATGGTCGCATCAGGTCGTGGTGACCTTGACTCATCTCTAGGAGAGGAACTATAATCCACAGACTGGGATTGGGACCCCTTGATTCATCGACCTGACTTTGATGACCAGCTAATGAGCCCCTGCTTGGACTGTGGGTCATGGGAAACACTGGGTCGGTTCGATAAAACTAGTGTAGTCTGTAGTCCACAGTTGAAGGTGGAGTACCCCGTTATTACAGATTGGATTCCTAAAACTATATGGATCCTTTTTCCATCGTATTAATTTAATTGTGTTCATTTTATTATTGAAATGATTTTATTTTTATTATTTGAATTTTTATAAATCTCTCAATATTTTATTTGTGATTTTTGGACTTATAAAAATATAGTTATTATTCTTACAAAATTATAAAAATTCAAATATATATTTTAAATTATTTTCTTCAATTTTAAAAAAATAAAAAAAAATTTATAAAATTCCATGGGGGCCCATAGTGCACATGGGCCCACCATGTGGCATGTGGGTGGGGGACCACATGTGCCACAAAAGGTGGCATGCCCCCCCCCTCTTTGGATTCCTTTGTTTGCTTTTAAGATAAGGTTAGTTTTATTTGTGGCATGTGGTCAAATCTTGGAAGGGATATATTGACTATGGCTTTATCTATTTTTTAGCAAGTTTATTTTAAAGAGATGTGGTCAATTTGAATTGATATGGATCTTATATTATTTATATTTGGTAGTATTTATCTACTTGATATTATTTGACATATCCTTATGGAATATCTGACATGGATCGTGCAATTTTATAAAATGCATGATATTTATTTTATTTAAATATATTGATGGGAAAATGGTTTAAGGAAAGGGGGATATGGTTCAAGCACCTTCCATAGTGATGATGGCCCATTTATGGAATGGATGGCTCAGATCTCTCACCCTATAAGTCACATTGATCAACGGTCAAGATTCAATCTCATGAAAGAGGCAAACTATGAGAAAGCCTTAAGAAACCCTAAACTTAAATATTCATTATAAATATAGGTACTGTCCCCCCAATCTCAACACAACCTCTCTCTCTCTCTCCCCTCTCTCTCTCTCCTAGAGGGGCATGCCCCACTCTCTCTCCTCCATCTTTCTCTCTCTAATTTGCTCTCTTCAAATTTTAGGTGGTACTCTCTCTTCTCTCTAGATCTAAGTTAATTTTGGGGGTTAAAGTTTTAGTAGAGTTTTTAAGGGTTGATTATCTAGTTTGGCCGAAATCAGCTATCCCAGTTTGAGATTGAAGCTAGAAGTCGCGTCATTGGATGTAGTGACTCGGTGTGGGGTGTAAAAAACCCGGTTGAGACCATCTATGAGTGATCTTATTATCAAAATTATAAGGGGTGATTATTATTTTAAAAAAAAAAAAAAAATTGTATTTCCCCTGCAAAAGATCGCAAAGGTCTTTCTTTTATTCTTCACCTAGAATTTCATCACACCTGAAATAAGGATTGTATGCAATAAGACCATTTACATTAAGGACGAACATTAACAGTCCGAATATTTAACACAAGTACACATAAACTCCTCCCTCTCCCGCAATACATAGGTTAGGAGTGCAGCAGTGCCCCCACCCAAAGAGTGTCCAACAGCCTAAATATATTCAGGTGAGTATGTTAGATCCATTTTAATTCCAATGTTTAAAAAGAAACCTATCAATTCCTGCAAGTGGTGATAATAAAAAAAAATTACCAGCCCAACACTAAACAAATATTTCCATTTCATTAAACAACCAAGGCAAGAATCAGCAACAAATTGGAGAAGAAAAGAGATCCAAACAAGTTTTAAACATTCTCACGTGACAATGGAATGTCCATGACAAATTTTTTTAAGGAATTCTCTTAAATTTTAAAGTAACACCAAAAGGTTCTAGGAAGTTCCACTTAATTATTCTCGCAGAACCTTGGCCGTTAAAGCAGTTATTTACTCAATGAAATAAGAATATTCAATCAAGCAATGGAAGACTCAAAGGACCCAAGCACACCAAATTCTTCTCCAGTGTTAGAGTTCCTATGCCCAAATAAGGTTATTCTACTTTCCATCAGTCCCAGACGTGCCCAAAAATTCAACTTCCACCCCAACAAAAAACCATGGTTTCAATCTAGCCTGTAAGAAAGAAACTTGGAATATTCTGAACTATATTTAAAATGTTGGGGAGCATTTAGAACGAAAATGAAAACAACAAGAAAATATCTTATATATCTAACCTATAAAATTGAAATTGGGCACGAGAGAGGTGGCTTCAAGAAGATCTAGAGTCATAACTGAACAATAACCCTTTTGTCAAATATACCAGCTGAATTATTATTGGTATTTGGCATTGGTATGAAATGTGTCAGAAAATTTTGTGATATGCATCCCTAGTTCTAAGCAACGTTATACATATGACAGAAGCCCCTTTGCTCACCTATATGGACTTTATTTTCAGTAGTTCATTTTTGGTACATGATAGAGATATCTTCTGTTATTTAAAGAGTCATATTTGATCCCTATATTATATAGGAATCCCATCTCCATACTCAAATATATGTGTTCTCAACCAGCTACAAAGCTTGGATAAAACCAATTGGTGCTAATGTCTAAAAGTTATAATGTAATCGATTAGTCATCACATGTAACTTCTTCAACAACATCTAATGTTATTCATACAAAACATGGCATAATTCAACTGAGTCTTTTGACCGTCTTCATATCTTGTGATTCTCATATACAATCATGACTATAATATTTCTAGCTATTGCAAAATATGACCAATCCATAAAATATAAGGAACCACATGTGCTAGTAGATTTAAAATTTTACATTAAGGCCACCAACAATATTTATTTCAGACAAATGAGCAATATGCTGTGGACCATTTGGATAGCCCTTTTTTTAGCCGTAGCAATGAAATTTTTGCTCACATTGTGTTTTCCACATTTGGGGATTTGGGGGAGTGAAAACCAGAGGAAGAGATGGAAATAGAAGCACCCGTGGTTTTGCTTTGTATTTGGGATATCTAATAAACGAGCACAAAATATGAGCAAAAATTGCTGTAAAATTGGTTTGTATTTAGGACATTTTTTGCCCACATTTTTTTATAACAACTTTTTTCGAGATTGGGTTTTTCTCATTTGGGGATTTGGGGGTTTTGGTGTAACTCGAGAGTGAAAACCAGATGGAGAGATGAAAATAGAAGCACTCGAGAGAGAGAGAGAGAGAGAGAGAGAGAGAGAGCACATACCTTGACAGGGGGAACCCTTCTATGCGAGATCTACGAATGCCTTGTGTGGGATTGGAGGATGCCTTGTGTGGGAGAGAGAAACTTCAAAAGAGAACAACAAGAGGAGAGATGAGCTTCATTTTGTGCAGCGAGAGGAGAGAGTTCATTTTGTGCAGTGAGAGGAGAGAGAAGTTTCAAAGCAGCGAGAGGAGAGAAACACTTCAGAGAGCGTACACTTCACAGGGAGCGTACCTTTGTCAGCGCCTTTTGGTACGACGCTGATTTTGTCAAATTTATTAACTTTTCAAACCTCATTTGGTGGTATCGTATCGTGGCCTTCAGATTAGGAAAATTAAATCAGCGTCGTTGGGTACAACTGAACCATATGAGTGAGGCGGCCAATCCCATACTTTTCTTATATATATATAATATATGGGTTTGTCTAGAATTAACAACCCCTCAAAATACAAAGGTTCAAGTTAGAAGGAGTTGTGATGGGTGTATTTGCCAAAACAATCATTACTTTTTTATTAAAAAAATATTTAAATAGGTAACTTTACTATATCAAGCAAAGGCCAATTTGAAATTTTCACAAAAGTACAATGGCATTTTGGATGTTAGTATGCGGGAACTTTATTTGTAGAATGCCCCTGTCCTTTAGTTAAAATTTCAACTTTACCTCTTATGGAAATGTACCCTTTATCTTATAGTAATATTTACAAAATTGCCCCACAAAAATAATTTTTTTTAAAAAATAGACTACAAAATTAATAAATCCACTCTTCACAACTCTTCCTATCTTGAACCTTTGTAATTAGAAGGGTTGTGAAGTTTAGATTGTCCCTATATATATATAGGGCAAGCTTTCTATGTTTCTCCTAAAGCATAGAAGTTTTATCATCCCCTTTATCTAACCGTCCATTTTGAATGGAAGGTAAAGATTGCCTCAATCACAACATCACGTCTCTACACTATTTTATTTTTAATATTTTTTCTATAAACTATTTTGACACCAAATTTTGGACGTCCATTCCACTATTAAACTTGCACTAGCGAAAAAATATAAACAAAATATTTTCAATAAAATAAAATGATCAAAATACCCTTGAAAGTTTCAAAAGGTATTTTCATCATTATATTTTATCAAAAATTTATTTTTAATATTTTTTATAGGTGCACCCCAATGAGAAGATGACACATACCAAATTTCATATTCATACAATTTGTATAAAAAAAACTAAAAATAAAGTACTTTGAGATGTTGGATCTACGATCAAACGGTGAGTGGCTCTCTTAATCAAAATTGGACGGCTGGATGGTAGGGGGAGGATAGAACTTCTATGTTGTAGGGGAAACATAGAAACATTTCCCATATATATATATATATATATATATATATATATATATATATATATATATATATATATATATATTAATGATACTATGAGACCCTCCCACACCCATGTGTGTAGGACCCTAAAAGATCACCATTAAATTTGCTACAGATCTCTAAAAAAGTAAAGTCTCACACCTGTGTGATAACTTTTCTAGGGATCTGTGTCAAATTTAATGGTGATCCTTTAGGGTCCTACACACATGGGTATGAGAGGGTCTCATAGGATCAGTACTTATATATATATATATATATATATATGTATAGGAAAAAATTTATATAAGGTTGCAACCTTAAAATATAGAATTACGGATGCACCTCAAAAATCCATCGAAAAAGGCTGTTTTAATGTAGAAAAACCCTCTAATTGATCATCGAGATGTAAGAATATGAAAAAACGAAGTTTTTGAGTCCCTGAAATAGTGCATCTTGCAACACATGGTCGAGATCGTCTATTTTCAAGATTTTCATATGTTATTTATAGATCTACTCGATTTTAATCATATTTGGAGTATAAAACTTTATAATTAGATATAAAAAAAGATTTCAATATAGTCTTAAAAAAAATTTACATGTTGTGATAAAATTTAGAGGTGCACCTTAATTGGATTGTTTAAGGTTGCAACCGTAGAGAAACCACACCCATATATATATATATATATATATATATATATATATATATATATATATATATATATATATATATATATATATATATATATATATATATATAGAGGAAAAATCTTTTCCAACGCCTATAGGCTAAAATGAACAATAATTTCGCATACCCTCATCATCATCCAAACTTCATCGCACGGTCATAATTGTCCGGTAGTGTTTCAATTTTATTTTATTTTTCTACAATTTAGAAAATGCATTCATAAAAAATAGACGAATCTAGGAAACATATCAAAAAAATATTTACATGAAATAAATTAACATAAATACCCCTGAAAAGTTTTAGGGTTATTTTGATCAATTATTTCTCGAATAATTTTTTTATATTTTTATTAGGTGAGCCTCACTAAGATGTATACACTCTTCTAATTTCAAATCATTCCAATTTGTAGAAAAACAATTAAAACTGAAATACTACTGGACAATCGTGATTATGCAATAAACTTTGGACGGTGACTAGAGTAGGCAAAATCACTGTTCATTTTTGCTTATAGGCGTTGGGAAGACTTTCCCACACACACACACACATATATATATATATATATATATATATATATATATATATATATATATATATATATATATATATATATATATATATATATATATATATATATATATATATATATATATATATATATATATATATATATAAGAAAAAGCTCATGTAAGCTGGTTAGCTTACATGTAAAAATACACCAAACAGCCCAGATTTGAATCCGGGCCGATCTGACAATCACGGATGTCCAGTAGTATTTGAATTTTAATTTTTTTTTCTACAAATCCAAATCACTTGAAATTTTAGGAGTGTTATTCAAAAATAGGTTGACCTACGAAAAATATCAAAAAAATATTTTACAAGAAATAAATTAACCAAAATACCCCTATTTTTTTTCGTGGGTAATTTTGGTCAATTTTTTTGTGAATTATTATTTTTTATATATTTTTATTAGGTGTGCTTAGATGAGAAGAACACACACCTAAAATTTTTAGTGCTTTTGAGTGTTTTTAAAAAATTAAAATTCAAACACTACCGAACATCTGTGATCGTCAGATCGGCCAAAATTCAATCTGGGCCACTCGGCATTTACTGTAGCAGCACTCCAATCGGCGTACCCTAGCATCTTCCATATATATATATATATACACCAAAGGTTTAAGAAAATGAGAGGACATTGTTGTATGGTGATATACAAAGTGTTATTAAAGGTTTATATACCAAAAAATAAATCTCTATTCTCAAACGTTTAAGAAAATGAGAGGACCTGTTGTATTAATCCAACAGGTCCTCTCCTAATCTTTAAAGACTGAACAGTCATCACCATTTAGTATAGAAAATATAGAGAGGACCTCTATATTATCCCCAATGAATTAAAGAGATGGGGACGGTACGATTCCAAATCTACACATATCCCTAAAGCTACAATTAAAGAAAGAGCATTATTGCCACCAACAAAATTGTTGCCACCAACAAAATTTTCACTGTAGAGAATATTACTTTTCTTTACTATACTAAATAGAATCTTGCTTTTCGAAAAGATGTCGGTGCGGATTTTAAAATACTTTGAAGTTTGTCTTTGAAGTCCGCCTTCTTCCTCTATATAAGGAGGGAGGACCGAAGGAGAAGGCATCGAAAAAATCTCAGGAGTGTCTTTGTTTGTGAGTTTTATCTGTTTAAAATTGAGTGTTCAAGTCTTGTATTAAAGATTAGGAGAGGACCTATTGGATACCATCCGGTTGGGACAAATCGTTCATGTAAGTGTCCTTTAATTGCTCCGTTTCATCTTCTACTTCTGTTTCAATAGATGTGTTCCTTTCTTTTGCTTATCCTAGTTGCTTATTCGCTTTTCTTACTTATTTCTATTCGCTTTTCAGTCAGAGTTTGTGGACAACGCTTATCGCGTTGTTTGGGCACTTTTTAGGTCAAATGCCGCACCTCGCGTTTGGTAATTTAATGTTTTGGCATAAATGCTGTGCTCCTTAGGCTCTAGACTTGAATAGAATTTAAAGCAACAAAATTGTCGGAGTCAAAACCGTAAGTCAAATTAAGGCGATTGTTGACTTGTTGGAAATCTCTTGATCTTCTCTATGATTTAGAATCAAAATTGGCCCAATTTGGATGACTTTTGAGGGGTATAGAGGGCAAGGAATTTTTAATATCGGTTACAGGTTCTAGGGTGTTGGGTTCACGTCCAAGTTGGTTTGCTATGTCTATTAGGCTTAGGGCTATCTAGAATGACTATTTGGGGTATTGGGTAAGTCTAAAGTTATGGGTTCTAGGTTTATAAAGGTGACTAGAATCTCCTAGGTTATTGGGGTCCCTAGGGTTCAGGAACTCAAAAAAAATTAACCAATTTCAAAATGAGGTGCGTACAAAACTTATCTTTGATGAGGAAAAAAAAGAAGATCCTATCCTAGAGGCATATGAGGAAACTTTGATGATAAGCATGTCTTCTGGTTTTTTTACTTAAATCTTCCTTCTTTGATCTTGTAATTAGTTTGACCTATGAAGAAAAATGAGATCTTGTAGGTGAACTAGTAAATGACGAACTTTTAGAAGAAGTTGAGGAAATTGAGACCCTTTCTCCTAGGGATAGTGGGCGTAGAATAGATTTTGGAAAGGACGAAGGAACTCTAGTTCGCTAGGTGAACTAGGAACCCCAAGATTTCCATTTATCGAGGAAACTATAGCAAGAAATATAGAGTTTGATGAAGAAGTTTTTTATTTTGTTTGTTCTTGGGCCGAAACAGCACAATTTCAATAGGGTTATAGGACAGAACTAAGGCAATTCCCCAACAGGTTTATGCAGCTAAAATTGGGAAAATCCAACAAGTTTATGTAGCTGAATTGAGCATATAAATCACAATTACTTCACTAGCATATAATAACTCTTTCCTTTAGCAGTTTATGCGTTTGTTAGTAGATTGTAAAACCCCAGTTTCACATATCATTTTTTCTGGCAAATAAAGCAAGTGCCATAATTTGAGGCATAATGTTCAAGTTGAAGAAGATGGTGATTTTAGTGGAGGATTCATCTTAGTCTACTTTAAAACTCAAGGATGAGCTTCATCCAACTAGTGGAGTCTGATGCAAGAGAAGAGGACAAGATGTCTCTTATTTTTCAAAATTTCTATTAAGTTTTATGAATGTTATTTTAGGGGTGTTTTTTATGAATTCTAAGGGTTTTATTTTTTATTTTTTAGAGGTTTAAGGGATGTTTGAAAAGCAGTCAAAGTCCTCGTGAAATTTAACTAGGACTTATATTTCAATTAGAATTAAGGTCTACGGATATAAACAATGGTTGTATTAGGGTTTTTCTTTGAGTTGAATATCATTTTTTTTGAGAGTCAGAGATAAACAAGAGAGCCAAGAAGTTCGGCTTGTAAGCTTTCATCTTTTTTTAAAATCAAATTTTTAGTTTTTCATTTTTGTTATGATTCGCCTAAATTTGTAGTAAGTTTGAAAGAAAGATACGACTTCAACCAAGCAACTCCAAAGACGAACAAATTCAGGGGACTTGCTCAAGATCATGTGAAAATTAAGAACTTTTCATTAGGAAACGTTCAAAAAGAGTTCCAAGCACTTGTAAGCAACTTGTTTTATTTACATTTAATCTCTATACCAGGAAAAGATTACCTTTGATCTATGATTACAAAGCTTTAAAGAAACTCAAAGAAAGAAAGAGAATTACATATATGAGAAGCTGGAATTTTATAGACTCTGTATAAGTATAGGCAAAGGGTGTCGGTTTATTATGTTTTTTCTCTAGAACTCTTTTGGATTTTAGCTTCAAGATCTTCATTTGATTCTCTCCATCGTTCTAGAAATATGAAATCTCTGTATTTCAGAAGCTTTCACATGGTCTTGCCTTTTAAATCAACAAGACTAAGGCTTGAGATTCATTATAGACTGATCTTTCTACCGATCTCTCAAAGAATCCCATCATATTCAATCACCCCTTTAATAGAGGACTTGAAGATTGAAAATAAAAGAAGAAATCTTCGAAATTTGGGAGGTTTTTCTCTTCAAATACCTTATTTTTCGATATTAGATTGTGTGTTCTTTCAAGGCCTTGACAACCTTGTGGTCTTTTTAAGTGCTTGACAACCTTGTACCCAAACCCTTTATATGGTGGATATTTGGGCTCTAATGGGAGCATGATAATTGAGCAAGGGACCAGGTTTGGAGCTTAGGCCCATTCGAGATGGGAGAGTAAGACTAACATTGCTATGACTTAATGGGCCTTGACCTTTTAGGGCCCGTAAAGGTGTCAAGAATCATGAGAACCTATACCACAAGCATCGAGGTTGAGATGTCTCGTCGTAAATAGGGTATGGGTCATCCCTCATTGATATGAGAGATATGCTTGTGGGATGCCTAGACGAAGACTGACTACAGGGTTGGCAGCTTGGGCCAAATCCTCAACACCATTATCCCATGGCATGTGGGAAGCCACCTCTTCATGGAGGGCTAGAAGAGGACATGCATATGTGCCAAATACAAGTCCTTCGCACCTTTGTATTGTGGTGCACAAGCCTGAAAGTGGCTTCATCATGTTCATATGGAGTACTGTAATACACAATGGTCTTCTCTAAAAAAGAAGTTTTAATGGACCAATCATGATCCCCTACATATACAATTGTAGATCATGGATTCTATTAGACCGGTTCAAGATCGTGTTGTTGGGGTAGCATACCATGGTATGCCTTGGATCAATTTTCTGGCTCTACCATATTCACCTTTAATACATTTTGAATAAGTTCAAACCACTTCGTTTTGACAAAAAGAATTGAAAAATAATTTTTGGATATTTTTAAGATTTTAAGAAATTTTCACTATTAGGAAAATAAGATAAACAAAACAATTTGAAAAAACACCAAAAAAAAAGCATGTGACCCATCGGCATATATGAGGCCCAAATAGCCAATGGGCCTCAAATAAGCTCATGGGGGCCTACATCTAAGCCTATCTGGGGGCTCATCCCCAACTACTAGATGATGTCATCCTCGTCTCTCTTCACTTTTCTAATTTTGGTCACTTCCCTTGATCGAAATAATCATATTTTCAAATGGATACTTTGGTAAATTTGGGAACTTTTTATACCAGTGAAATTTGTTTGTAATGTCAATTTTTGGAATTGGTTTAAAGGCAAATACATCTCACAAGATCTTTTAAACACATGTAAAGTGAACTCATGATTCCTTGTGACAAGTCACCAATAGTTTAAGCATATGGAAAATAAATGATTGAATCATGGGATATTATCTCTCTCCTCTTTACATGAAAGAGAGAGTGAGCAATAGAGAAAAGCCCCATAGGAGAGGCAGCCCCAACTTTTGTAGCTCTCGATCAAAATATGATATTCTCTCTAGTCAATCCTATACTTCTAATTCCAAGTTGAATAAGTTGTACTTTGAATAAAGTGATTAATGGGGAATTAGGTCAGAAACAACTAAAGGATAGGAGTGTATTTTCCCCCCTTGTATCATTAATCAGTGCAAGAAATAAAAACAAAAAGAAAGAGGCTAGTTCCAAAGGCAAAGATAAAGAGAGAATGCATATGAGACTGTGAGATCAATAGATCCTCACTATAGGGAAATTATATCACACATACACCACTAAGAATATGTGGGCATCTGCCATTCATTCTGATGATGGACAATAGACATTAACACGTTCATAGTTTAAGGTGATGACCTCATCCGAGATGATCATCACAATCTATGCTGAGAACATGCCAAGGATACCCCAAGGTGTACCCTCTCCAAAGGGAATGTGGTGTATTTTCCCTTTCATTTAATTCTATAGATGAAAATTTGTTTCATGCAGCGGGGACGTATTTCTATATTTACGGTCCCCCAAGTATATAGCATCCATTTTAAAATTGGAAAAAGTTTATATAGAGCCGAGGCTCTAAACAATCAAATTAGGGCCCACTTCAAAAATTTCACTAGGAGAGGTTGTCTTGAGGTCCAAATATCATCAAATTGGTCATTCGTCCTCAAGATGCATGTACATGAAAAAAAATGGATTTCAAGTTTTGAAAATAGTGCATTTTGTAATGCACTTTTGGATTGTCAATTTTGAAGATTTTCAAGTTTTCATAGATCTGCTTGATCTACAATATTTTTGAAGCTTTAAAATTTTATAATTAGAAATGAAAATATATTTTAAGACTATCACAAAGATTTTCAGTATTGAAACCATATTTCGTGATACTATTTGAAGGTGCACTCTACTTTGATTATTTAGAGCCTCGGTTCTATACAAACCGTACCCTAAAAAATTACGTCTAAAAATCCAACTCAAAAATAGATTTTTAAGAAGTGACTCATTTCTACATAGAGTCATAGAAACCGTGTCCTTCTAAAGATAAAGGGAGACTCCAAAAGGGGAGAAAGGAAGATAGAAAAAGGAACACATCAATTGACATAGCTCAACTATCAAGATAGAGAAACTAAAACATTATATGCTCTAGGAGCGTCTCTCTCATTCACTCACTCACGTAAAACCTTTTTCTTGTTTTTTTTTTTGTTTAGGTGAATCAGTGGGGAGAGGGCCTTGGTAGGAATTGGAGCTTAGGATGTAGCGTTGCAAATTGTCAAGCACTAACTAATTAAGCTCAAGCTTTTTTTCTCACTCATATAAAATCCTTTGTTTTTTTTTTTTGGGGAGAGGGCCTCTACTCTTGATAGGAATTGAGCCTAGAATAGTAGCATTACAAATTGTCAAGTGCCAACCAATTAAATCCAGGCTCTTTTCCTCACTCGTGTGAAACGTTGCCTACAAGTTTTTATCGAACTCTAAATTCTGGGTATATTACCCCCTTAGCCAAGTGACCAAATAGTCTTTCATGCATTCTACATATGCTTGGTAAATGCAAAAATATTGGGTAAAATCACCTCATAAAATTATTTAGATGGTGAAATAAATAAGTTTATCAATAAAGTGATTACTTTTTAAAATATATGTACTCAGCTATCAACAAAATTTCATATGCATTTTATATGTTTATGAAAAGGGAAAAATACTAAATGAGCTCACCTCATAAAACTTCTGGTATGGTCAAATATATAATTTTACCAATAAAGTGATTTCTCCTTTAAAATACTATTTATTTAAGTAGCTTAAGTGTATTTAGCTACCTTCTTAAGGATTTTGTTAAGCAACTTCCTCATTGATTTTATTCTCGGTTTGTAACTTTGAATAAGGGCATTTTGATAATTTAGACTACAAAAGTTACTTGTGCCCAATAACTTAAATACTCTTACTTGTTATATAGAACATACTTTTTCATTAATAATTTTATGTTCTAGTTTTGAAACCCAAACAAATGGGGACATTTTGATAATTTGACCCTACTAATAAATATGCTTAGGATTTGAAAACCGATTTTAATCAATTAGGTAAAGTTACTTAAAAGAAAAATACTAAAATGGCCTCACTTGCTAGGGCAGCTTTTGCAAGTTTCCAGCAAGCTAGTTGAGTGTGTAGCTAAGTAAAATGATATAAATTATTAGTATTTAAAAATCATTAAATCAATTGAGGTAATCACCCTATTGATTTGTTGAGGTGGTTTGGTCAATTTATTGATATTTTCTCTCAAATAATATAGTAAAATAGATAAGAGATCATCTTAATTTCACAAGATTAAGAAGAGATCATCCAAATTTCAAAAAAGCGTTTACGACCCAAAATTCTTTATTGAAAATGGATTCCGATTAAGTTAATTGCCGGAGTCAGTGTGTTCCAGATCCTACCACTCGAAACAAAAACAGAGTGAGAGATCCGCTACTCTAATGGAAATGGAGTTCAGGGAGGGAGTAGGGTTGACTGTTATGGCTCTCACCTGCATTGCTGCGGTATCATACAGCTTGTGGCATCTTGTCTTCCGCCATTATTACCAGCGCCGAAGCCGCAAATGCTGCCAATTTACTGAAGCAGAAGATAAGCCCCAAAACCACTTCAAAAAAGTCTTAGCGGACAACTCTTTCTCCGACTTCAACCATCTCCTTCCACAGGGATCGCATCACCCCGGTATGTACATCTCTATCAGTCTCTCACAACTTCCCTGCAAGTTACTTGTAATGCCTTCCTCTTTTCCTTTTTCTTTTTGTATACTCATTATTTTCTTTATGGTACTTTGAAATTTATATCACTTGAAGTAGAATTCAGTGAGGGGAGTGAAGTTGCTCATGGCATCATTCTACTGTCCATCCAATCTTTGTCACCTTTTTTACTAATATTTCTCACCTTCCTGTGATTTGATAATTATGTATTGTATTTAGTCAGATATTTAACTTTGAATGAAGGAGCTTTTCAAAGAATAAATACTTTATTTATTAATTTATAATTATGACTCTTATGAGGGTGAATTTAACCAGGAAAAATTGTGGACCGGCATCCATATGGAGATGAAATCACATCTTTGTTGGAGAATTCACCACCTACTTTGGACCTCTTTATGGGCATTGAACAGACAAGTATGGATGGATCATACACATGGATACATACACTTCCCCAATTAGAATCGCTTGCCAAGCTTTTATCTAAGGAACGTATCTTTGCTGTTGATACTGAACAGCATAGTTTACGTTCGTTCTTGGGCTTTACTGCTCTGATGCAGGTAGGATGCTGGTGCTTCGAACTATTCAAATAAAATTCCCTCTTTGTATATGTTTCCCATCGATTTGATAGAAATTTTTTTATATTGCAGATTTCTACTGAGAAGGAAGATTATTTGTTGGATACGATTGCCTTGCATGATGTAATGGATGTACTTCGCCCCATTTTCGCAAATCCATCAATATGCAAGGTATATTTTTGTCTTTGATAAGTCATGTTAATAGGAAACAACAAACATATATTTTGTATGCTTTGCTGCAGTTCCATACACAGTTCTTGTGTTGAAAACTCGTTCCATCTTATAACCAACTCTGATACTTTTTATTCATGTGTATGAGTTTGTTGCTTTCATCTTGTAGGTGTAGATGACGAGGTCTTCTTTAGGTTTCTCTATAGGAATTATTAAGGCCTCATTTCGATAGATTGTATCTCTTACGGATTTCTTATCCTTTATCATCAATAAAAGAGCTCTTTTCCTCCTCCTTATCATCATCATTAGAGCCTTTTTCCAACTATTTGGGGTCGGCTATGGAATCATGGTCCACATTTCTGCTCTATCAAGGGCCATACCCTCGGCGAGGCTATAAGGCGAGGCTATAAGTCCCCATATCTAAGCAGATTACGTAGATTCAGGATTCTTGGAAAGTTTTGGCAAAGTTTTATGTTGGATGCCTATCTAACACGACCCATCTTGACCTGGGCTTGGGGTGGGTTAAGCGAAAGTTTAAGGTCCTCACCCTTCTTATACCATCTTCTCCTCAGATTCAAAATAAATAAATAAATAAATAAATTAAAATAAAAGAGATCTTCTCATTCATTTTGTTTTTCTCCAAGGTAGGAATGGGCACCATGTCTCATGAACATAACTTGAATGGATTCATTCTTAGAACACTATTGCTTAGTGGGTTGAGTACACACCAGGGCCTCTTTCATCCCCAATGCTTCTCTAGAAGTGGCATCACAAACTTGAGTAGTATCCTTTTTTTCTCCTTATTCAATATTTATGCAGTGTTTGCTCCCTCAATCCTTCACTGCTGCTCATGTTCTTTCTTATTACAAACCTGGCTTTCTAGCACAAAATGCACAAAATGAATTTCACATGCACCTTAGCAGCATCCACCTACACAAATTCAAATTCCTCCAAGGTAATCGAGTTATATAAAATGAATGCCCCCTGATTGTAAAATGTGCTTGAACATGTCAAGGACCATGGTTTTAGGCACAGTTTGTTGCATGCTTATTTCTATTGCAACTTCTGTATTTGTAATGTTTTACGAGGAAATGGTAAACTTTGTATTTTAAAAAATGATTAACTTTGTATTTATAATAAAAATGTATTACATCAAAGAACAAAAGACGGCAGCCCACAAGGTTGGTGCTCAGACTACAAATGTACAGTTAAAGAGGAGAGAAATATAGTAGTAGAGGGTAGCAAAGGAGACGAGGGAAAAAAAAGAAGAGAAGCAGGCGATGGCTTGGGAGATAAAAGGGTGTGCAAGCCCTATGCCCAAATATAACAACTATATCTTGAATAGGTGCTGTGTATGGTGTCATCGCAGAGATGGGCTTCTTTCCTTCCGCCTGAAGTGACCTCACAGCATATAAGGAAGAGGAAGAGACAATACTATAGAGAAGGAGGGGCAAGGGGCACTAGGGTGAAAGGAAGTGGAGAAGAGAGAGATAGGGATTGGGGTAGTTATGGTAGGGTTAGTCGAGAGAATGGGGTGATAGATGTTAGAGGAAGGGGGCGACAGTGGGAGGGCAGGAAGAAAGAAAGTGCATAAGGAGAGGGATGAGAGAAAAGACCACTAAAAAGAGTATAGAGAGAGTAGGGAGTGAGAGTGAGTAAGAGATTAAGGGGGGGGGGAAGAGTAACAGTCAGGGAGAGCCAAGAAAAGTTATCTCCTGGAATCCCTTTTCTCCCCCCCTTTTTTATCCCTTTTTTTTATTCTTTTTTTCTCCTTTTTTACTATCTTTTTGTTTTTTTTTATAAACTTGCCTAAGAGGGAGAGGAGGGGAGAGGAATAGGAGAGCGAAGAGAGAGGAAGAGGAGAGAGAAGATGTTATAGGGTGTGGGATTTCAAGGGACACAGGTTGCTTGAAGATTACATGTGGGATGGAGCTGCAAAGAAAATCGATATGCTTAAATATGGGATAAAGATGCCATGGCGGCTGTTGTTGGTGACTTGCCTAGAGGATCGTATTGCTAGAGTCTGATTCAACAATTAGACCTTGGAATTGCGACCAAGATTGAGGCACTAGCTTGAGGTCTTCAAGGAGGGCATTTACTTCAGCAGTGGTGGAGTCTGCAGTCCCAATGAATTTTGAAAAGGATAGGAAAATGCCAAACGCATTTGCCAAGGTGCTGCCAATGCCAAAGGGTCCAGGATTTCCAAAAGAAGAGCCGTCCATGTTGAGTTTAAGAAAACCAGGTTGGGGGGGGGTCCACATTGCTATAGTTCTAGTGGGTGTGACAGAGAGGTTCAAAAGGGATTCCCAATTGGGAAGGAAGTGGGTGATTGGAATAGAAGTGAAAATAAGGATGAGTTTAGCCCAGAGGGAGATCAAGGCAGTATTGGATTATGGAGTTCTATATGTCAGATGGCTAGCTATCAGAAGTTCTTTTTGAACAATGCCTGAAGAAGCAGGTCTCTGGCAGTTACCATAATGTGACTTATTCTTTGGCCATTCAGTATGACCATTTTGTTGAGTATACATGCATTGTTTTTTATGTATTTATGGCCAAAATATCTCATATTCATATCTTCACCGCCGGAATTTATTACAAATTGAGCTTTGGACCATTTATGAAAGGGTGGTGTTAGTGGGTCGCCCCACCACTTGGAAACACCACGTGCTTCCCCTTCAAAATCTGTCCTTTTGATGGGTTATGGACCCAAAAACCATTCTTAGCCCCTGCAAATCCATCTCCACCTTAGAAAAACTGATTTGGGGCTTCTAAAACAATGCAAATCTGATTGATCTAGGGTCTATTGAAATGGATGGTCCAGATTGCATATTGAGATGCCATTTAGGATGGAGGAGTTTTAGGGCTCCAAATCCTTCTCTTTTTTCAGTATCTTGCGTGACAGGGGGGGTTCAATAGGATGACTTGCAGGTTTTTGGGTCCTGAATCAACCAAAATATGGAGAAATGAGGAGGCATCACACGTTTTTGGCTGATGCCCCTGTCAAACCAATAGCTTTTCCTTAATGAAATTCAACAAATATTACATAACCTAAGAATTCAACTTCATAAATTTCATGCATGACGATCCAAATTCCAACTTCCAAGCAAACTGGTCATGTTCACCTATCAATATAATGTGCTTTGTTAAAACAAAGTGCTTTTATTGTCAATGGAAGCGATGGAAGCGAATGACAATGTTGCCTCTTTTGTAGTTTTGCAACATGTATATTTACTGAACATTTATCTCAATCTTTCAAGAAAGCAATGAATCTGGTTGAAAGACAAAGGGACAAGCTGAAGTTGCCAAAGTGGATACCTTGAGAGTTGGGAATCACACATTTCCTTTCAATGTTTGATGGCCCTCAAGAATATTCTAGTCTCTAGATGAAATAGTTTCCCCCTCCATGGCAATGGCATCTTAATATATGCCCTGTTGGGAGGTTTTAAATAAGACACTCATCAGGAAGAAATAAACGAGACAGTATCTTCTGGCATGTTGATAAACATAACAAAATTCTTAGTTTAGGATCATGTCAATACATTGATGCGCTTTATTGAGTTCAAAGAGGACATGTTAGTATATGGTAGGGCTGTTTGAAATAGAAAATGAGCTTGGCAGGAGATCTAACTTTCAAAATGTAGTGGGTTGTTTGCTTTTGTTAACTAACCAGTGCAATAGTACCTGAAGTTTAAGTAACTGGGATCCATGTATTAAAAAACAGCACGAGTCGGCCTTCTAGAGGTATGTGGTTGGGATCGGGTGTGTTGGGGAGGAACAAAAATATAACCCAAAAAGGAATGTGGTTGAGGTCAAGGTGGTAGCACCACTTGTGACTCAGCTACTGGTCTCGGCTTCCATTCCTACCAATGCTAACCCCTTACAAAAACTACTAATGGTTTCAAAAATTGCTAACCCACTAATAACAGTTAACGTTAAAAAAAAAAAAAAAAAAACCTAGAAGAACTACAATTGTAATAAAAACATTTTATGTCGTAAACTGATTTTTAATGTAATCTGATGTGATTTACCGATCAAAGTTCAGACTTTCAGTAAAGTATCACCAGCCTAGGGCAAACATTTTTATGTGGGTTCCACGTTTTTTGTTCCATAAATCCAAGAAGATGAGTCCATTTATTGGATTTAAGCAAAGTTAACATTCCAAGTGTGTCATCCATCATGAATTTGTTTGCCCATGTGAACAGCTATTGGATTTACGTGTGTGAGGGTCTTTTCTTAGTCCTCTTAGTGTAGTATTCAATGCACTGAAAGAAATCAAAGAACTGAAAATTTGACTGAAAATAATGGTGGAAGCCTGCAAGCCAAGAATATCCAACTTTGTATCAAGACCAACCCCTATTGGTAGACTCCAAGAAAATCCCAAGTCCATTCTAATTCAAATTAAGTTAGATTCATAATGAAAATATAAGAGGAAATGACCAAAGTACCTTTTATAAATAAAATAATACTACCTTTGACCAAAACAGAAAATGACTTAGCTGTTTTTCTAAAGTACATATACAATCTTAAAAAAAATCTTATAACCAAGAAAATAAATAAACCTTAAGAGCATCCTAAAAACTACATCCCTGAAATTAAATAAAAGAAAATAAAAAATGCAAATCAACATGTCTTGCATTAGAACCCTAAGCTGGTGAAAACCAGTGTTCGCAAATCTAACTGGAACGGTTAACCGGACATGTGCCCGGAAGCGGTTTAACTGGCCTAACTGGTAAACCTGCCGATTCAACCGCTATAACAGAGCAAGTCTCGGGCGGTCAAAAAAGTGTTGAAAAAATTAAATAAAATAAATAAAAAAATCTACTAAAATATGTGAAGCATATAAAGAATGATTAAAACAAAATACATTCAAATGAAGTTCAAAATTAATGAAAAAAATGAATTTTAATGAATCGATTTGTGCGTAGGGGTATTTTTAAATTTTTTTGAAAAAGACGGGAAAATATAAAAGTGAGTGTTAATGACCAAATTTTTTTTTAATCTTTACCATAATGTAAAGAATATTAAAAAATGCATTACAAATCAAATTCTATATTTTTGAGAATTTATACACATTTTTTTTAGATACTGGTTGATCTCCAAAACTGCCCAAAATCGGAACCCACCAGTGGCTGGTTCCGATCTAACCGGGCAGTTAGCGGTTAGATCTAACAGGGCGGTTAGAGGTTAAATTGGCCTGTTTTTCCAATAGTGGTGAAAACAAAAATGTTATCGTCGAATTAGCAGTGGCTTAAGGTGGTGAACAATGCATGAAATCCACAAACTTCTTCAATCGCACCTTCCTTTTGGCTTTAAGAATATGGTTTGTAGGGAGAGGTCCTCAAGAAATGGATTTTGATATGCATGTCGAGAAGTTGATTTAAACATATCAAATTCACCTATCCTTGAATTTGCATCGAAAACTTCAGACTTAGAGTTGAAGCCTTTAGAGACATTTTTTGCCAAGTTCCTTGGGCAAATCAGCAGCTTGTTTTGATGTCCTAGGGCTCATGCTGGTGTTTTCGAAGGGGTAATAATGGGCTTCTGGCACCTAAATGAAAAGTTATGCTCTCCAGAAGGTGCATTACCCAAAAATTGCCTAAATTGAATTACCCAGATTGGAGAGAGTACCAACTATTTGTTTCTCAGCTCTGCAAGTTATATGAAGAGAACTAGTAATCCTTCGATGGATCAAACCCTTTTGGGGCTTCAGCATTGAAGGGAATATCATCAACCACTTCTATTTTACTCTATATGACAAACTCACTAGTAGCTTGATCATACATGCCTCTAACACAAAGGAGCAAAAATGTAATATTACCCTCACCCTTGGTTTTAGCTTTTCATGCTCCTTTGTTGTAATAACACCCACAACCTCCAAATTTTCATCATACAGAAGATGATAAACTTCACCTTTCCCATTACTATTATGGGAATTGTTTGTCTCCATAAGCTCAATTGCAATTCCTTCACCATTGCCTTGCTCTTCATAACAAATCGCTTCACTACAAGATCTCATTTTTCATCATAGATTGGACAATCTATGAGATCTTGTTCTTCACTGTGGACTGGTTCGTCATCAAAAAACGAATCATCCATAGGACCTTACCAAAGATTAGACTTCTTATAGGATTCAGGAAGAGTGATTCAAACTAAAAACCTGAAAACATACTTCGATCCTCAAACACAATGAGATTATCTCTTAGCTAGTTATGAAGTGAAATAATTTTTGATACTTGAACCATCACTACGATTGGATTTGGATATGCCATAATCATGAATGCCTAAATGTCGATTAGAGCGGGTCGGTTACACCTCGTGCACCACTTCTTCGAAACTCCTTTAATTCGAATCATAGTTAAGGGACCCTTGTGGGTAGGGTGACGATCCCGGTTCGGAATTTCGATCCCACGGTTCTTGCAACGGATCTTGTAAGGACCCCGGTTTTCAAATTTGGGATCTCGCTCCCAAAAAAAGGGGACCATGTTCCATCCATCAGTGGAATCCAGGTCCATTTCGAAATAGATCCCCACTCTTATCAACCATGGTCTAAGGTTGTGATACATTAAAATCTTGGGTTCCATGTTTGTGGGATCTACTTTCATTAACCGATGATAACAGGTTAGAGATTTCCATTGTCTCAAGTTCCCATTATTTAGGAATCATAAGTTCCATGATAAAATTCAATCCCTTTTTTGTAATACTCTTTCAGCAATACAGTGTTAACTTTTATCAAAAGAAAAAATCCAATCCCTTTTTCTCAGAGCACGAAGGTCCATTATTTTAGATTCTTAATTTGAACTAGGCATAGTCTAGAGCGACCCATTGTTTTATTAAGTCTTATTGTGTAAGCCATCCCTCTTAGTTGTGAGAATATATGTTTCATTTAAAATGTTATATTTATGATGTCCTATTATTTTAGATTCTTAAATCACAATGATGAATCCTCTTAGTTCTGAGATGTGAATATATGCTTTTATTTCAAGCTTTAAAAAGTTTCTTTTACATATGAGAGAGAGAGAGAGGGAGAGAGTAGTTCATCTTGTCCTCTAGCTCCTTAGGAGGGCCAACTTATGAGAAACAATGGAAGTAGAGGAGACTACATTCCAAGAAGATAACCCTTGAGTGGTAGGATTTTGAGTTTCTAGGGGCTTCGCGGGAATGGTGCGTGCCAAATGTGTGTCATGGCCTGAAGATGTAGTAGGAGGGACATGCCTTGTTAAGGGAGCACTTTGACGAGCCTCATCATCAGCTTCAAGGTGGTCTCCTAATGCTTCTAATTCCCCAGCATCATTCTCAAGGTGGTCATCATCAGAATGAAAATCCCATCCTTTGTACTTCTCTGTATAGTCTGATCGCAATCTACTTAACAACTTGTCATTGTAGTGAACATAAACCAATGACTTGGAGAGTTAAACATTTAACCTATTTCGCTTAACACTATGAGTATAACTATACATATTCCAGCACCTCTCAGCACATGACGAGTTGACACTCTGAGACAACACCTTAACAACTAGTGAATAATTCAGGAACCCACCACCATATGGATCCCACCACGAAACAAGTGACATTGTTCCTCTATTGGAAATGGATATCGGGAGTAAGAAGACTCTGACTCCTTTATTACTTACAAAATCACTTGTGTTGTCATATTCTGCCCCTCTCATTCTCGTCTGGGTAAGATGTTGATACTTCTTTATCGTGGTGCGACTTTAGCCTCTTCTCCCCACCAGGAGTTGGCATAGTTAACCATTCCCGAAAGTGATACTTAAGACTCAAAACATATTCTAAACATAGTTAAGAATCTCGATATTAGAACAGGAGGAATCCCTACTTAAATCTCGTTTCGTTAACCGAGGGTACTCATACTAGCTCTACTTGACAACCTCATTTTTATGTATAGTGGAGCTTAGATTCCCACTAGTCAAAACATCGAACTCATTGACATGGGATCTCGCTCCCTAAAACTAAGGATCCCGTTCATTGTCTTGATCATTGTACGGACACCGATCCTAACCTCAGGGAGCTTCCTCTATAAGGCGGTTCAGTGAATCCCGAACCGATCCCACTCCTGTCTCCAACAACTATGATTTGAATTGTTTTTGACGTACCTAAAATGGCAATTCCTCGATTCTCACATTTAGATCATTGAATTCCGCCCATATAACTTAGACATCGCCACTACAACTGCGTCCAGGTTAGGCTTCTTTAGCGACCATCATGCAACTTTGTAAGTGTCACAACCCTGCCCCCTGACCCCTACCATACCACACAGGAGGGCGACAGAGTGCGGGATCGTGACCGGAGGTCGCGAACACCACTCAGGTGGGAGTGAACTCAACGCATTATAAAGGAAGGAAATCAGAGCAAACCACAAAATAAAATATAACTCCCACAAGGGCCATAGAAAAAGTCAGATAAATAAAAACTGAAAGGTTATATATATATATATATATATATATATATATATATATATCTATAAAAATAAAAACTAAAAGGTTATGTATATAAATAAATATTTATATATATATAGCCTTTTAGTTTTTATTTATCTGACTTTTTCTGTGGCCCTTGTGGGAGTTTATGTTTTATTTTGTGGTTTGCTCTGATTTCGTTCCTTTATAATGCGTTGAGTTCACTCCCACCTGAGTGGCGTTCGACCTCCGGTCGCGATCCCGCACTCTGTCATCCTCCGGCGTGGTATGGTAGGGATCAGGGGGCGGGGTCGTGACAGTAAGTGTCTCGGGCACTTTGGAAATGGACTTGCCAACTAACATGGTGGAGAATTTACAAGAAGAAATCAAAGAACTGAAAATTTGATTGAAAATAAAAGTGGAAGCTTATAGGCCAAGCTTCTAGCTATCTCTAAGTAAATCCTTAAAAAAATAAAAAACCCTAAAAATACATCCATGGAATTCAATAAGGAAAAAGTTTATATGAGGCTGCAACCTTATTCCTGTGTTTCGAAGTAGGAAAACCTTCGAATCGATCATCTCGACCTCGAGATGTATGGATATAAAGAAAAAACAAAAGAATTCCAAGTCGAGAAAAAGTAAACCTTCTAACAAGTTATCTGGACCATTTGTTTTCAAGATTTTCAAATGTTTATAAATCTACTCGATTTGTACTAATTTTCGAATTTTCAATGTCATGATTAGGTCGAATACAAATTTTCAAGCCATCATAAGGTTCCTGACACTGAAATTTAGAAGCGTACTTACTTCTACAGTACAAGGAGGCAACCTATGTAAACCTCACCCATTAAATAAACATAAAAAATATGAATCCCAATGTGTCCTGCACCACCACTCTTAGAGTTAACAATAGCATCATTTGACAGCCACTTGGGTGTCGTTTTGAGAAGCTGAAGAAATTGAATTTATTGCCACTCAATTTGGGAGAGATTTGTATGTGGTTTTTCTCTCCACCTGTTAGATCAATGATGGGCCTATTTTGGATATTTTTACAAAAGAGAGGGAGAGAGTGAAATGTCCTTTTCATGTAAAAGAATGGTAAGTATAGAATTCTTTCCTTTGTTCAATATGTCGTACATGTTTGGAAAGTTCAGTCAATTTTCATTTCTTTTGTTTACCGCTATATGCTTAAATGAGTTAATAAGACCTATTGGCCTTGTGGTTTCATACATAAAGGTATATAGATAAATCTTTATATTCATATTGATAGGTTTATGGTAGTAGATCTTTGTGGAGCTTTTTTATCTTTTTGTCTTCAGTATTCTATAAATTAAATTACACAAAATCAGTTGCTAGTTATGTCCTGGATAACACTTATCCCTGGTGATTTCGTGAAATATATGGATAGAAACTTGATAATTATTTTTGGGTTTCTTGCAAAACTCAGCATGTAATTCCAAAAACCTGTGACATGCATGAGCTGGTTGGTATTCTTTTTAACATTTGGACCATCTAACACTATAACCAGTCTGCATGTTATTTCAGATCCTTCACAATCTGCATTTCCTCCCTAGAAACTATGGATACGTAATATTGTGTGTGTTTGCGTGCTGCATTCATTGCCAAGCACTTACTTCTTTTCCTTCTCCTTGAATCTTCTACTAATCATATCCCCCAGAATACTAGGTAGGTAACTCGCAGAAAGCCGACAATTCATGCAAGAAATGTGATGTAGGATGCTGATCACTTCAATATCACAGGGATCTTCACATGCATAAAATGGTACTGGAAATGAATTATGTAATATATATCTAGACACCTGGGTCAACGTGAAATAAATCCAACTAGTCTTCTCTTGGATATTGCCCCATCTTCATTTCGTCCTACACTATAAAATGAGCATCTACCACTTACTTTTTGAACTGATGGGCAGAAGATGGTTCTTAAACATGTTTCCAGTACATAGCTTTATCTTGCTACTGACTGCTATATCCAATTTCTTTTGATGGAATTGAATGATGCATTTATCGTTTGTCATATCTGAGTTTTATAACAGGCATATGGTATCTGTTAATTGGCAACTACTTCTTTCTTTGCAGATATTGCATGGAGCTGATAATGATATTCTGTGGCTTCAACGAGATTTTCACATCTATGTAGTGAACTTGTTTGATACTGCTAAAGTAAGCTGTTCACGTTCTATGAAGATGTAGATTTTATGTAAGGAATACCTGATCTAGCGATGGTTAAGTGAAGTTTATTTCATTTACAAGAATGGATGTGCAGTTGGCTTTGCCTTTTCCCAGATGAGCTTGGGCTTGTTTTTCTGTTTGGTTTGCTGGTTATATTTCATAGATTGGGAATGAATATGTAACCTATTTGCATTAAGGTATCATATTTTACCTCTTTGTACGAACACTGTTCTTACATTTGGCTAAATTATCCTGCATCAGTTTTTATTAGACTGTTGAATCTCAATTATTTTGTGATAGGAGATAAAGTGGAATTTTTTTTAGCATTAAATCCTCAATAACTGTGATGGATATGAATGATCCAGTATACTTGCGCAAATGTTTACAACCTCATGGGCTTCACTAGCAATAATTCCATTTTCAAATTTCTGTTAAAACTGTCCAATGGAATGGTTATATCTAGAGCATACATATTTCTGCATGTTGCCTGTGTGATACTTCGGTTTTTCTGGTTATTCAGTGTTTGTTGCACCCTAAGTCCGTGAATGGATTTCTCATATTTGTGTTTGACAGGCGTGTGAGCTGTTGTCTAAACCGTACAAGTCATTGGCCTATTTGCTTCAAAGTTATTGTGGAATATCATCCAACAAATTGTTGCAGGTTGTACTCCGGGCATTCAAAGATGAAGAGTACTCTTTCCATTTAAACCTCACACTTGGGTTTCTTTCATTATTTTTAGAGACTGTTTTCTTGTGTACAGGGTGAAGCAATTTTAGTGCATGTTATTTAATTGTGTTTTTCTTTTTTCTCTTTTTCTTTATGAATGTCATGTTTATTGTTTGTTTCAGATAAAGTTTATTGTACCTTAAATTTATTTTATAACTAAATTTAACCTTCATATGACTTGCATACCCATGTGTGCCTGTAGGGTAAGCACACAAGGTTGCAGGACTTTTGCTTGTATCATATTTCTCTCTATGGGCATGAAAGAGCTTTACAACCTACATATACTTAGGTGTTCTTCTTTGAAAAATTGCATGCTAGTGCCCCTTCCCAAACTGACTCTTCATGAAAATCCTGGGAAATCCTTCCAAGTCTCCTACTGTCCTACATTTGAGGCAATAAATGGCTTGCATCCCATCTGCTCGCCGTTGAAGGTCACTTTAGCTCTCTAAACATCGCAAAAAGGATCTAAGGTTAACAAAAATATTCATAGAGATTTATCATTCCTATGCGATGAACCAGGCCTTTCTGCTCTGTTTGTGCTCAGGCTTGGGTGACACAAGGTATAACTTTAAAAAAAAATTAGCAGTTCACGGAAGAAAAATAGATAGAACACAATTGCAATAACATATCTATATCTCCCAAAATATGGTTGAGAATATTATGAAATTTTCATGGAGGTAGAATACTCAAAACCAAACAAAATAGTCATACCTTGCACCAAGGAATGTCACTAACCCATGATGAACCAGGGGCTTGAAGGCCTCTGAAATTTGCAAGCAAAAATGGCAAACTGTTTCTTGCCCAAGATCACCACTCCCTATGACTTCTTACAACCCTTATTGTTTCCCTGGACTAGTTTGGAGGCAAAGATTTCTTCTTCAAGGTTTCTTGGAGATGGAGTTGCAGAGACTCAAATTGAAGGAAGAAAGAAACAAGGTACATCCCCTTAAAACTGCTTCATGGAAAACCTTCGCCTTTCCAATGCACCACCCTCTCTCTCTTTCCACTATTTTCTCTCTTCAAAACCATCCTAGGGATTCTCTAGCTCTCCACGAATCTCCCGCTCACTTTTTTGGTTCATAAGAGAAGGTGAGAAGCGAAGAGGGTATGCTCTATATGGACATGGTTTAGGGGTATTTAGGAAATAAAGTTCTTTGCGTTCTACTAGAAGTGGGAAACCTAAGGGATGAGAGATTAAATCGTAGCCATCAACCCTTGATCAGCCTTCATGATCCAAGGGCTGGAATCACACCCTTATCCTAATAGGAATCTTTCCAATAGTCTTCCAATTTTATTAGGATTGCACCTTCTTAGAATTCCTTGTTTACTTGAAGTCCTAAACCAATCAGACCTGGTCCTAACTAACCTGAATTCTTGTAGAAGATAATTCATAATCCCCTGGAATCATTATAATCCTAGGAGATCTACAATCTACCTCATTGTTTAAGAATTAATAATACAAAAAAAAAGATCTTGGAAACCAAAACAGAGTGGTGCATGCCAGCCATGGGCCCCACATATGAGCACCACACGGCACCCATTGGAATGGGCCTCAAGTGACCACATTTGGCCCATGTGTGGCCCCCAAATGTGTATTCTGGTGTGACCCACGTGACAATTATATTCTTGCCCTACTCGTTTGCAATTTCCAAGAATGGTGCAAAAAGAAAATTATTTTTCAGAAAATTCCTTTCTAAGAAAACAAATTTATATATGCTAAAAAATCCTATTGTATTTTAAATAAAATAACACAAGATTGAGGCAGCCAAAAATATTTTTCTTTCTCAGAAAACATGAAAGAAAGAAAAACTAGGAAAGATATCCTTGGAAGATTGAGCGTGCTTGGTAAGGAAAATTACTTTCCACTAAGCACTCTTAGATAATCTCATAATCACTACCTACATCTCATTGGAAGATTGAGCATGCTTCAAAAGTAAAATTACTTTCCACTAGGCACTTCTAGAGAGCAATCATGATCACTACCAACCTTCAAACCAACCCAATAAACTCATGACCCGCAAGTGCTCTCATTCAAGGGCCTCATCAAATCCAACAAAGAAATAGACATCATTTCCAGAAAGAGAAAGTTCACTCAGGATTGCAGGTGTGTCCTTTAAGAATAAGTAATATCCAGCCAATTAATTCTGGTGATGACCAAGAACCTTCTTGAAAGGTGTGGCTATATGGAACTCAAGGTATTAAATTCAAAAATCTCTTGTTACTTTTATTCCAAATATTTGAATTCCATTTACATATGCTACAATATATTGCTGAAAATAAGCTCTAAATACAACTTAGGATCTTTATTTTACTGGCAAGAGAAATAGAAACTATCCAAGAACTTTAAAATAGCCTTTATAACAATTTTTAACACAATATAGGTTTTTGAAAAATTACAGAAAAATAGAAAATAAAACTGAGAATAAATAAAAACTAATGGGAAGACTTACTGAAAGATACATGGAGTTACCCAACCAGGACTTGGTACACCCCACATTCGATTCCTTGACCAATGACGCACTTTTCCTCTTTAAGGTGTTGCCAGAAATTCTTAGATGGGGAAGCTTTGTAGGCTACCCTTTTTTCTATAGGGTTTAAGAGAGCTAAAAAATAACCTAGGGTTTATACAAACCCTATTGGAACAAAATAGTGCTGATCTCGGAGTTCATATCTCTCTAAGTTAAGCTTCTCTCTTCTTCCTTTGAAAAATACAGCAATCCTACTTTAGGGTTTCTCCAAGAAAAATAGGCCACCTCTATTTTTTTCTTCCAAAGACAAAAACATAGAGAGAGAGAGGTGGCGTGCCTCTCTTTTGGTTGAAAGAGTGAGAGAGATAGGTGCCGTGAGAGAGGGAAAAAGAGGTCCCTACCCAATTGCTTAATGAGGGGGAGAGAGAGATCCCCCAAATTGGTGCGTGGGGGGAGAGAGAGGTCTCCCCAAATTGGTGATTTGGAGAGAGATCTTTCGGAGAGAGAGGAATAAGATCTAATGGTTAGATCTCAAATAGATTCAAACTCCTTGTTAAATAAAAGAAAACTTGTCTCCTAGTTTGCCTTATCTAATTTTCAACAAAACCTTTTAGGGCAATTAGGAAATTGAGAGATTAATCAGAGCCATCGATCCCAAAAATCAGCCATCGTGATTTTGAGTGGATAAATTAGGAACCTTATCCCTTTACATTTTGATCCAATCCACTTCTATTTAAAATCAAACCAATCAAATTCAAACTTTATCCCTTTTAAATTTGAAATCAAACGTAAAATGATTTCTAGATAAATCTAATATAGATTTCCCACAATATTGGGAAACTCTCATCTTTAGATTTATCATGTTTAAATTTGAATTTTAAAGAAATAAGGGGGTGTGCCTCTTACTCCCCAAAACAAATGGCGAGGGGGATTTTCCCCATATTTTCCTCAAAAAGTGGTGAGCCAATATTTTACCAAACATAGTGGCGTGCCCCTATTTTGTTAAAGTATTTGGCATGCCACCTTTTAGCTAGAAAGGTGGCGTACTCCCCCTTTAGCAAAAAAAAAAAAAAAAATAGGGCGTGCCAGATATGTTATACAAAAATAGGGCGTGGTCCCTAGGGTGCATGGCGTGCCACATGTGGGGTTGGATCCGTGGTCCCACGTGTTATTTTTAAAGCTCTGAAATTTTTAAAAGTACCCTTTTATGAAAATTTACAAAAGAAACAATATTTTAAAATTCTGAAAAAATATTGAAAAATCAAAGAAATATTTATAATACCTAGATAAAATATACTAGGAGTTGACTGGTACCAGTAGGTCAAAATAGGCGACACTAAGGGCACTCCACTCGCCCCATAAACCATGATCCATATGTTCTATTATCCAACCCAACAAAGTCCCATGACCCACAGTCTCTTTGTAGGGGCTCATGATTGGCTTGTCAAAGTTGGATAATAAAACAATAGGACTATGATTCTAGAATGTAAATTACAGTCCCCCCCCTTTAAGAGCAAGTTTAGCACCTGTCACTACGGTGCAAATGGGGCTCTCTCAATGCACATGTACATGTATACCCTCTAAAAAGGGTTGCTTCGCATGCGGCTGTCATATGTACATGCTATGCTGAAGTTTGTTGAGGATTTGACCCTTGCTCTTATAGGCCTACAACTACACACAGGAGAACACACAGTTCTCTTGACCTACAAACATGACCCCTGGGCATCTCTCCGACCTCAATAAGGGATGACCCTTGGGCATCTCTCGGTTGTGCCACATGCCCAAGGCTAAGGGTTTTAGACATGACCAGGGCCATAAACCACTCAATCCTTAGTCAATCAACTCACACTCCCATTGAAGTGCATATTTCAGTATACATCATTTTTATAAGCTCTCTAGACCTTTAAAGGCCACAAAACCCAACACTTCTTTCAAAAAAAAAAAAAAACAACAACATTTCTTTTTTTTGGGTAAGTCAGTGGGGGAGAAAGCCCCCTACTCGTTTTTTATTAATAGAAGAGCAAAGAAAAACAATTAAGATACAACCCTATGGTAGGGCACCGGGGCGAGCAGCTGCCCTCTTAGCTAGGGCATCAGCAACCATGTTAGCCTCACAAAAGACATGTGTAATGGACCATCGATGAGAAGACAGTCTAGTGCAACAATTGTTTACAATCATCTTTAGCCTCCATGGAGCATTGCATCGATTCTGAATGACATTCACAAACAATGCCGAGTCACTTTCAATCTGAATTGGAAAGCAATTACTTTGAATAACCAATTGAACTCCTTCCTCAAATGCCAAGAATTCTGCATGGTTATTAGAAGCAAAACCAAAATGCTTTGCGAAAGCAGCAATAAAGCGGCCCGCACTGTTCTTGATAACTCCACCACCACTTGCTAAACCTGGATTTCTCAAGGAAGCACCACCAATATTGAGTTTGTAATTATGAGTCTCAGGAAAAGACCACGCTACCAAAGTAAAGGACTCATCCCCCTGCTGCTGCCAAGTTATCCGAAGGTTACTAATGATGGCCTTTTTTAATAAATTAAAAGACCACTTCTTAACTTCTGCTAGTGCCTGCACATGTAGGGTAATCCTTTTCACAATAAGCTCTCTCCTGGTGGGTCTTTGACTCAAAAAGTCTTCTGTTTTGTTCTTCCCATAGAAACCAAATAGCAGTAAAAAAGATGGAAGACTAAATATTACGAAGTCCGTGTGATATAAACCTGAAAAGTAACCACCACCTAAGTAAATCAGGGACAAAGGTACCGAGGACAAACCTTTTTCGGCATCTCGAAGCGAGTGATCTCCATACACCATGCATAAAGGCACATTGGAATAATAGATGGAAAAGATTGTCATCATGGTTACTACAAAAGGGATATAAAGAGTCCAGTTGCATGCCTCTCTGCTATAATAGGAATGAAGTGGGCAATCGATTATGCAAGGCCAGCCATGAGAATCATTTCGCCCTTGAGTGGCATTTGGAGGACCAAAGTCACGGAAATAGGTTGTGATGAACCTTGATGCCTAATAAAATCCCATGCCCTTTTAATAGAGAATGATCCATTAGCAGAATGAATCCAGACCAGTGAATCTTTCTTGGGCTGTAGAGGGAGAGTATAATTCTCAACCTCTCTCCATATATTCCTCAAAAAATCAGATGTGGGATGTGGCAGAACCCAAGCTTGAGGTACTCCTCTGATAAAGTCTGAAACCCTCCTTACAGCAGCCCCCAAATATTTCTGAATGTTATCATCGTGGAAATCTGAACGTGACTGATCTGCTAACCATGGGTCCATCCAGAAATCCACCATCTAACCATTATCAACATTCCACTGTACATTGCCTCTCAAATGAAACAAACCAAGTAAAATCCCTTTCCATGCATGAGAACATCCTCTTCTGCCTTCAACCTACCAAATAGAAAAATTTCTAAAATATCGATGTTTGAAGAACCGTGCCAACAACGAGGATGGATTTTCTAAAATTTTCCTTGCTAACTTCATCATTCCTGTAATATTGAAATCCGCCATATCCCTTACCGCAAGACCTCCTTCAGCCATAGGGAGGCACACTGTTTTCCATTTTATAAGATGAACAGCTTTTTTTTTTGCTTCACCGGCCCATAAGAAGTTTCTCTATAGTCTCTTTATCATAGTACATGTTTTCTTTGGGAGAATGAAGGATAACAACTAGAAAATCAATGAAGCCCCCAGTACAAATTGAAGCAACTGAATTCGACCAGCACATGAGAGGCATAAAGGCTTCCAAGACCCAATCTTACCGAACACCTTACCCGCCAGACTATGACAATAACTGTGCCTCAGATGTCCACGAAATAATGGTAGGTCCAAATAGCGGACAGGAAGAAACCCTTCAACAAACTTTAACTCCCTCAGAATTCTCCCCCGTCCTCCCCGTGGTGCACCAAAGAAAAAGACCTTGCTTTTAGATGAGTTCATAATCTGACTAGTACTCCTCTCAAACTTTTGAATAAGTTCAAGCTGTAGAGATGGATGCCTCACAGAAAATAAGCACATCATCAGCATAAAAAAATGAGAGACCCCATAGTCACACCCTGAAGGAAACGCCCTGGGAACCATGCCTTGCAACATAGCACAATCAAGCTGTCTACTAAAAAATCCATGACCAACAAAAAAAGATAAGGAGATAGAGGATCCCCTTGCCTCAAACCTCTCTCACCTTTAAAAAAACCTTTGGGTGAGCCATTCTTCAGAACAAAAGAAGAATTAGTGGAAATACACAAGTGAACCTAAGAAACAAATAACTCAAGAAAACCTAAAGCATGCATCCTACCCACTATAAAATCCCAGGACACTCTGTCATATGCACTGCTCAAATCGATTTGCAGACACATTTTAAGCCAATCTGAGTTCCTATGGCAAAGAGACATAAGTGCCTACCTTTAAAAAATGCAGCCAGCCTAGGGTCGATAAAATCAGCATGAACAACTCGTAGGCGATTAGAAATTATTTTGCTGATGATTTTGTATAAGACATTACGCAACCCTATAGGTAGAAAATCTTTCATCACCCTAGGTGCATCCACTTTAGGAATCATACAAATGAAGGTGGAATTGATTTGCTTGAGCAGCTTACCCTTAGTGCAGAAATCTTTAAGGACCAGAAAAAGATCCTTTTTAATGACTTCCCATCCAAACTTATAGAATTCCACTGAAAAGCCATCTTGTCGTAGAGCACTTACATTTTTCATATCCCAAATGCATGTTTTAATCTCCTCCATAGTTACTGCGTTCACTAGTTTGTCCTTCTGAGAAGAATTGAGATGAAATGGCGGCAAGACCTGATCAACCATGTAAAGGTCAATATTGCTCTCCTGAGCCAATAAGTCTTTGAAGTAGCCAATCATATGATTTTCAGTATCAGCCTCAGTAGACAAGAGATTCCCATTCTGATCTTTCAAAGAGATAATTCTACCAGTCGTCCTTTTGACCACAGTCGATAAGTAAAAATATTTGGTATTGGAGTTCCCCTCTTTTAACCAGTTTTGTCTTGATTTTTGCCTCCAGAATCTTTCTTCATTGGCCAGAAGAGTTTGCAATTTCTGATTATACTCTTTTTCCTGAGACAAGAATGTCTCATTGGAAGGATCCATGTGTAAACGATCATGCAAAGATGATAGTTGAATTCGAACTATAGCAATGGACTCCCCAACAAAACCAAACACCACCTTGTTTTATAACCGTAGGTCAGCCTTGAGCCTCTTAAGTTTAGCCACAAAGCGATACATGGGAGTACCCCCTACTTGGCCTCGCCACGAATTACAACTAACATCTAAAAAACCATGATGCTGCTCCCACATAGAGAAATACTTAAAAGGTTTGGGCCCAACTGGATCCTGATAAAAAATAGAGACGAGTAAGGGACAATGATCTGAGGTTCCTTTAGGGAGTAACTGGACTTTGGATTCAGGGAAGGCCAAAATCCAATCAGTAGTTGCTAATGCTCAGTCCAACCTTCTTTTAATGCATCTTTTGCTCAACTGGTTTTTAGACCAGGAGAACCATCCTCTGGCTACACCAAGATCAGCAAGAGCACAATCCGTCATTACTTGAAAAAAATCGCCTGAATCTGGTGGTAGAGAACTGCTCCCCTCCTACTGATTCTAAGGGATCCAATAGCGTATTAAAATCCCCTAGTACCAGCCAGGGAAGAGCAATAGTTGCTCCTAAGGTCCTCATATGATCCCATAGCAAGGCCCTTTGGGACACATAATTAGAGGCTTACACTCCTGAAATCACTGAAATGTTTCTGTTACAGATACGGGTAGCCTCCACAATAATCGTTTGATCATTTACATCAATTAGTTTGATTGAGTAAATTAGAGGATTCCATAAGACTCAAATTTTGGATTTACCCTCAACTTCATTAGCAATAAAGTTATTATAGAATCCCAACTTTTTTTACCAACTACGGCTCAGCTCCACAGGAAGTTGAGTTTCCAATAAGAAAATAAGACCAAGATTATGTTGCGCTTTTAAAACCCCAATATCCGATATTCTACCCCAGCCCTGAAGGCCCCTAACATTCCAAGCAGCAATAGACATAAATAAAATCAAAGGTTTGGACATTCGATAAGTGAAACCTTAGCTTTAGGAGCTGTGAGAGCACGCTGAGCCTTACGGGTAACCCCATCTTGTCACCAATGGAAGCTGAAGTTAATCCTTTTGTATCACCTGTAGCTGATGAAGAATAGCCCCTCTTGTCACCAGCAGCTGCCAAAGAGACTTTTAATTGTGACCTAGTTCGAGCATGAATAAGCTTCTCAATATTCGCATGATCTTGCACTTGTTTACTAGAACCATCCACCTTATCGGCTATGTGCTTAGGATTGTGATCACCAACAATATTCCCCATGCATCCTCTAGCGTGTCCCCTTGTGGCCCAATCACACCGTTACCATGACCAAGCAAGTGATCCAAACGGCCCTCAACATCATACTCCTCCCCATCTTTCTCCGACGGTAGTGACGTTAACCTGCTTGAGACTGTGCTCACATATCTTCTTAGAATGGGCAACATGTTTATCATCAGCTTGGTTGTCTAGAGACAATAGCGAGGAGTCGCCATCCTCAACAGGTGCCGTCCCAATCACTGGCGACAGAACCTCGACCTCTCCAGACACACTAATATTATCAACATGAGTCATAGTTGTCACCTCATACTCCTGTTGCATATCAAAATTACCCATCGGAATACAAGTGTGGAGTATATTTTGCTCAGAAGAGCTAACTGCCTGCTCAATAAGAGACCCCTCGTTATCCTCATGGACATTGCCTAGGATTGCAAAAGCATTAGAAATGATATCCTTCGGATCCACTTTGTTGTTAACATGAGAAACAACATCATTATTCTTCTCTGACAAAATGGGAAGGGTTGGAACAACATCAGTGCTTTCCTTCCCCTTTTGTAAACTAACTGTTGTCTCCCTTTGACTACCTTCCAACCTTCTTCCCTTGAGGGTAACTTAACAGAAGTATCACCATTGGGAACAATTGTTGCACTGGGATGGAAACCTTTGCACTTAAGCCTGCTCGACATAATTCGAGATTGTGGCCCACCCTCCGACACTTGGAACAGATCGAGGGTATGAACTTATAGACTAGCTCTTGCCTATACTCCTTCCCAAAAAAGTCCATCCAAACTTCAGTCGAACAAAATGGTATCTAGATCCAATGCAACACACACCCTTGGCTCAACCCTTGATCTTAGTTTTTTCGGTTTGTCCATGAAGATGAGTTTTCCAACACTAGAGGCAATACAGAAAAGAATTTCTGGTTCCCAATACACTAATGGTAACCTTGGCAATTTGATCCAAACTGGCACAGTATGGCGAGTATGCCTAGAGGGTTGAACTGAAGGATCCCATTCTTGAAGCACCAAACATTTTTTGTTGATAAACCAAGGTCCCCCCGTACGGGCCACCTCCATCTCCTTACTAGAATGGAAACGAAAAATCAAGAAGCCCCCGTCAGCGGAGAATACTTCAACATCCCGCTCAAGCCTCCACATCTTCTTCAACATCACTTTCATATGATTCCAATCAGGTCGGCGGCCCAAGAAGTATCCCAATAGACAGTTTTCCCACCGGCTCCGACATGAATCCATCACCTTCTTGTCAATTTTGACAAATTTTTTACCATTAATAATTTCAGTAGGTGAAGTATCCATCTCCTCAAAGTAAGACACTCCATTTTGGACACCTTTGGCCCCAAATAATAGGTCTGAGGACCTACCCGAGCCCCAACAACTGTTAGGTAAACAATCAATCTTGTTCTTAGGAACCAAGGGTGGAAACTCCTCCCATACAACACCTTCATCATGAGGACCCGAGGTAGATCCTAGGACAATCTTACTACCCAAAAATTTTGCCAAAGGAGGAGTAACAGCCACCTCCTTGCCTTTGTTAGAAACACCCTTCAAAGGAGGAGGCCTCCCTTACAGGACTCCTGATGACCCCATCAAGATCAAAAGCATTAGATCTCGAGCCACGACCCAAACAAGGACTTTCAAGGCCAGAATCTTGAACAACATCATCGCAAGGGGCAGAACTACGAGCTTCCTCAAAGTGGGCCGCTTCACCTGCCCGAGGTTCAGGAGCTTTCCCCTCCATCTCTTCGCAGATCTGCTCCTCAAAGTGCTCCTCGCAGATCAAAAACAGATCTGCTCCTCGCAGATCAAAAACAGGTCTGCTCCTCGCAGATCAAAAACAGGTCTGCTCCTCGCAGATCTTCTCCTCAAAGAAAATGGCTTGGTTCTCAATGTGCTCCTCACAGATCTGCTCCTCGCAGATCTTCTCGTCGCAGATCTTCTCGTCGCAGATCTGCTCCTAAATGAGGCGTTCTACACTTTCTCTCTCTACAACAACAACAATCTGGCAATAACTTTTTGCCTACCAATATCTGGTACCAATATAGGTGGCAAAGGGTCTCTCTCCAACACATGCAAATGCCAACCCAAATCCAGGATTCCGACCAATACCAATACAATTTGGAAGTGCAGTAAAGAATGAAAATGTTGAGGTTTAGGCCTTTGTCCCCACTTTTCACACAGTGGCTTATACATCCACTGGTTGATAATCCTTAGCCACCATTGGACACAACTGGCCTCAATGGGTCCAAACCAATCGTATGGTATGGATCTGACTCTACAAGCATTGGCCCTAGATCACGAAGCCAAGGCTAGATTCTGATTTTTTAACATGGTTGCCAAGATTTTATCCTTTGCCACGAGCTGCTCAAAAGCTCCTGTTCTAGGTGGATGTCAAGATTCTCAAGGTCTTAATAACGAGCTAATCCTCAATTAGTTTACCTGTTAGAGCCTCCTAAGGAGAAAACTAGAAATAGCCATGATGTATATCGTGAACACCAAATTATTTGGGTATATATTTCTCCTGCTAGGAGCAAGCATCTCTACTAACGTAATCTGGTCTATTGATAGTCAGGGCTTGTTCTTGACTTGATCATTCTACAGGGCCCCTTTGCGGGATGAGATACAGCTATCCTCTTTCAGGGTTGTCTGGAGATACTCTACTCTGCCCAAGGTTTACGTGTCTGGCTTGTAAGCCTAGTGCTATGCTATCCTAAAAGACTCCCAACATGTGTATTATGTGCTGGTAGGAGCTCAAATCCATGTACCATGTACTTTTAAATTGTAGGGTGGCATGGCTGACTTGGTTGTATATCTTGGAGTTGCTTGGATTGCTGCAGGTGTACATAAAATCAATTGATGGTTTATTCCAAGTCAAGCTGTAGGAAGAAGAATGTGGAAGACATGCATATTGGCTACGAAATGGGGCATATGGAAGAAAGTAATGGCCTGATTTTAGGGGTGTTGGTGAATAGATGAAACTTGTTCTAGATGAAAATTAGGACTGTGTCAACCAGTTCCACCTCACTGTCCAAGGTCTACACCGTAACATGTACATGTCATTAATTCTGAGACCTTGTGTAATCCCACCTAGCATATCCTTAAATCTCAGGGTTTGCACTCTTAGGGTTAGTGTGTTTCGTTTTATTATGTTTCCTCCTTTGAGACAATGTTAAAACCAGAGAATAGTGAGAGTCACAAACCTCTTCGGGTCATTCTCATTGTAGATTAATCACAAAGATACATATGGACAAAAATGCCTTCACTTGGATGGAGTATATTACAAATGAAAGGAGGCAGATAACAAATTAACCCTTATACTACTATCACTATTCTCATCCAGAGACAGGATCAAATTGCATGCATTCATTACACCACTTAAATGCCTCCTTAATACTTTGAATAATCATATGAAAGATTGTAATATTCTACAATAGTACTCAGCATGGTCATATCGCCATCATCTACTAAGATTTCACATGTTACACTTTATGCCCGTTTTTGCTCCAAGTTCATTGGGAGCATCACATAGTTGTTTCTCCTTTACATTCAACAAATCAAGGTTCTAAATAAATTGCCTTTAATCACCCAGATCTTGTAGATCTATGCATTAAATTTGCTTCCATCCACAAATTTAAAAACCCGTGTATATTAAAACAGTGGCTATCCATACCCACTCATGTTATACAATAGTTTAAATGATGACTGTTTTTGTCATTTTGTTGTATTAAATCCACACATCGTTTAACAAAATATTTGGGGCAAAAAACGCTATTATTCTATCAATAGACATTACATTTCATGGGACATTGGAAAGAATTTATAGTTCAATACACCAGTACAAGCAATTTTATCTAGACAGGGTTGTATAAAATATTAATGGTAATCTATTCATTTTTGAAACCATTGTATGCCATGTGTAGCTTTGCTATCTCTACATAAACTTTAAAGTTGTTGATGGCATCAGTTTAATGTGGAAACTTGTAAAATCCCCAATCATTACAATAAGCTATCTTCACAAAGGAGAGTTCTGAATCACAAGCTTCGATAGAAGATGTATTGCAAACATTTATTAAAATTGTTATTAAAAATATCATGGTCATATGTGGAACAATGGAGGGCAACAAGAAGTTCTATTTTTGGAAATCTTTTGTGGCAGTTCTAATTTCAAAATATGTCGAACAAGGAAAGTTGTATGCATGCAACGATGGTTGTTTGTTAAGAGACATAGAATGTTATTCTCTCGATCACTGATTTTGGAGTCTATGAGTTGAGTATGACTTGAAAAATTATGAGTTATTTGCTTTTCTTTGCAAGTATATTTAAAATTTCTAATTTAATGAAGTGTTTTAGTTTTTAAACTGACCACTAAATCTATGCACCATGGTATTCAAAGATACATTTAGTTGCTTGATTGCATCTGCTATTAAAATTCTAAACTATTTATTGTGTTACGAAAAAAACCTTTGTTATGTCATCTTACCTTTTGATGTAATAGCTTGCAGATTGGAGACAACGACCTTTATCTGAAGAAATGGTTGAATATGCTCGTGGAGATGCACACTATCTACTGTATATAGCAAAATGTCTTGCCATTGAGCTTGAGAATCACCAAATCGGTATATTCTATTTTCAGTTTTATCATGTCCCACAATAACTTTTGAAGTTTGCCTTTTTATGGTGAAGCTTAGCATGAAATACACTTAAGTTTCTTATGACATGAGATGTGTTTTATTTGGGTTTGTTCATTTTATCCTCATTTCTATATATATTTGTGAAACATAGACTCCCCCTCATGCTTTTGTGGGCATTGTTCACAACATTTGGTGTTATTAGAGTGGTAAGTGAGTTGGAATTCTCAAGCGGAAGTTCATTCCTTAGGTTCTTTTTTTGGGATAAATCCCCCCGCCCCCTCCCTCTCTCAACATTTGTGGTCAAGCTCTGACCTCTCCCTTTCTCGGCCATATCTCTCTTTTATTTTGGTACTCGAAGTCTTCTCACTCTCTTTCTCTACCTCTCTATCATTCTCTCCCCCCCACCATATTGTTCCTCTTTGCTGTCTCCTCTCTAAAAGAATGGAAACCTTTCTAACTGTGCATATCTCCCCTAGAAAAGTCTTTTTACTTTTTTTCTTGTACCTTTTCAAAACTCTCATGGAAACCTTTCTAACTGTGCATATCTCCCTAGAAAAGCCTTTTTAACTTTTTTCTTGTACCTTTTGAAAACTCTCTCTCTCTCTCTCCCTCTCTCTCTCTCTCTCTCTCTCTCTCTCTCCGTCTCTCTCTCTCTCTCTCTCCGTCTCTCTCTCTCTCTCTCTCCGTCTCTCTCTCTCTCTCTCTCTTCGTCTCTCTCTCTCTCTCTCTCTCTCTCTCTCTCTCTGTGCCCGCGTCTGTGCACTACCATTTGTAAAAATATCTGTTCTCCTCCTGAACTTGAAGTCCTCCCAAGCATGGTACTTAGTTGTTTTGGATTATTTTCAATGTTGCAATTGGATTTGTACTTCATTGGTAGGTATCCAACTGCTCCTTTCTAATGAGGACAAAGTTTTTTATATCCTTTTGGTCTTGGTGCTTCGAGGAGCCATTTGCCACCTTGGCTTGTGCTTAACCCACTATTAATATTCTAGTCCTGAGCTGAGTCTTTCTGGAATGATAAGAGGTGTCTTATAGGCAGCCAAGTCTATTCATGTTTTAACAGAACTCTAGGAGACTTGGTGAGACTCAGCTGAGTCCTATGAGGCTCAGTGAAACTCACTAGATTGTCAGGGCGAATTGACTTGGGCATGTGTAGACACGGCAATCTGTAAAACACTGCCGGTATGCACTTTTTAGCTGAGCTTTAGTTCTATGAACCTACCGATATGTCTTCAACAATCTGTATAAGTGCTCTTTATCTGGCCCGTGTAAGACTTATCATCCCAGCATTCTTGTGGCTTCCAGTCTGGAGTCACTTTCATGTTTCTGGCCTATTTTGTAGCCATTGCGGCCATGGTTCTGCTGTCTATAATGTTGGATGTGGACATGGTGCCCCCTTAATTTATAGTTTACTTTCTTTCACTCTTGCTAACATTCATGAATTTTCATGAATTTGGTCTCTGTCCTTAGTTTGTCCATTGTCCTCCACTTCTTTTGGATATTCAGTGCTGATTCGATCAGAGGCGGATGCTGTGACCTACCAGTGTAACTTTCAAGGTCGCCATACAATTGTTCCTTTTGAGTCTCCTGGTCATTTGGGATCCAATTACATCTTTCCATTGATTTCCATGCATCTTTTAAGGCCTCTACTTAGGCAGTCATCATCTTATTTCCTCTGTGGACCACAACTAAGTAGGAAGGGATTGACATTTATTATGGTGGACACTCTTGAATGTTGGTCCCGCTAATATGAATGTTGTTGGTGGTAGGTTGGTCTATCATGTATTAGATCAAATACAGATTTGATGGGAGAATTGAAAGTTGCACATTGTTTTAAGAACCACATCGGTGGGTTGAATAGGGCACCCTCCGGTTTTCCTGAGCCCGCTTACTGGTTCTCCCTTTTTTTTTTTTCATTAGAAAAACCAAAGAACATGGGAAAATAGGTGAGAACCAGTGGGAAACTAGAAAAGGGGGTTTCAGGACTAGGCCAATACAAGCCAGTTTCGAGCTGGCTCGCCAATTTTAATACATTGATCCCATGCTAACTAATCTGATTTAGGTCGGTCTAGCGGATGGCAGATTCTGTGGGCCGATCCTTTTTTCCAAACACTGATGATAACTATGAGAAGAAGATAAAAACAAAAAAAAACTCCAAAATGGTTGTTTTGAGTTTTTTTATATTTGTCAATTTTTCAAAATTCAAACTAAAGAGTTAAACAAGTTACGCCACCAAATGACCACTGAGTTTAGTCTAATTCTGACTTTTCATACATTCTCAAAAAAAAATAAAAAAAATGACTTGATCAAACAAACTTTAAGCTAAAGATCTATGGCATAGTGGACCGAATTTTATACCTGCTGCACATTGGAACAATCGGGATCAGATTGTAAAAAATATAAGAAAAATAAGAACAATAGTTTAAAAATACAAAGTATATTAGAAAAAAGTTTCTCAACTTTGTTTATTCAGTCGAACCATGGAAAACTGAATGATCTCACCAGCCCAAACGTGTCAAACACTTATTTTGACCTATTTTTGACCAAACCAATATTTTTGCTTTAGATTGGACCGGCCAAAGTGCCAGTTAGCCGTCCTACCAATCGGATTGGGTGGTTCGGTTTGGTCTTGTTAACTATTAAGTTACAAGGTTTTCTTAGTCACCATGAGAGACAACCAGCAGAATGGACTTGGTTCTTTTTCAACTTTGTACTTAACCTACCATTTTCTGACATTGGCCTATTTGACAACTTTGTTTAGTAAATTCCATTTTCTGATGGCATAGCCCAAGGAGTTTTTATCCAGCAATCTTTGCGCTTAGAGGATTCCCTTCACCCCAATTCTTTAAGCAAGCTAAGTAAGGCGATCTATTTTATTAAGTGCTGTTCAGTTGTCATCTTTTTCACTTCACACAAGGAGTTCTTGATGCAATTGAGCCGATCCTTTTATGTTTGTTCAGCTCTCCAATATTGATACTGTTATCATTCTTGCTAGGGGAGTTATTTTGATTTATTGTCAGTCCTTTTCTACTTTAATACATTCATTTATAAGCATTGACCATAGTTTTGATATGAAGTATCTTGAGCCACTCTACTATTTATGAAGAAAGGAGCGTTGTTCATGGACCAAGTATTCCATGGGTATGTTGTACATGCTTGAATGCAAACATGTTAGCACTCTAATATTGTCCCTTTGTTTTCGCACTCATGGATGATATTTACTTTTTTATTATTTTGAAAGAAGGTTTGCTTTTATGTATTGAGAGAAAGCATGTATAGTAAAGCAAAAACTGGCATCCCATGAGTCGGGCACTCTATATATCTAAAATTAAGGGTGAGGAGCCTGAAATGAACCAAAAAATAAGGAAATACAAAAAGAGAGTGAAAAAGGCAGGTCCGTTGCTCAAAAAGTTGCTAAACTGTCCCTGCACTTCCTGAGGTAGCTTTGTCTTTGGGAAGCATGTCTCTTGCTAAGTATGCTGAAAGGAGATATGAGTGGGCCTGCATTGTTCAAATATGTGGTCAAATACTTGCTCAAGCTGCCAGGGGCATAGGGCCTTTCTTCTTATTATTGCAGTATTTTTGTTGGATTGCAATTTTTAACTCTTTGCCATATCTTATGTTGTACATCTTGTCTGGAAATATATGCACAAGTCATTGATCTTCATTCTACAGTCATGTATTGAAATTCTTCACTATAGTTAAGGACTGAGTTCTTCACTATATATCATGGGCACTGTTAGCTATGTACGTTTTTGACTTGCTCTTTTTCCATATAACATTACGATGTTGATGGGGTTATTTATCATAAGACTGTATATGATTGGATGCTGTGCCCTCCTGCACCCCCAACTGACGACTACTTTACTGTGAAGCAAAGTTTAGAGAGTCTATGAGATACTAGGCTGTGAAAATTACTTGGTTGATGTTTTCTGTTACAGGAAATTGGTGTGTTCTTATTTAAGCCCATAACATATTATTGTGTAGTCATAGTGCTTCATATATTTTTAACAACCTGGTTCTTCATGGTTGCTCAGAGCACAATTAGATTAATTATTACTTGAATAGGATGTATTTAGTTCTTGCCATTGTCTATGATTGGATTCACGCTTTAGTTAGTCTCGATTGGCTTTAATGCGGACAGCATTCAAGGACATAGTTTGTGATTTGAGGAAATGGCTTGTATCAATGTTCTCTGACTTGTGTTCTGAGCCTGAATTTCAATACATCTATACTTTCACATCTGTACTTTCAACCTCTATTTACTCATACATCGAAAAACAAGACGTTCGTAACTCTGTTAATGAAGACTTACGAATATGAAGATTGGAGTAACCAATATTCAGAGTGGAGTTCGTCCACAAAACTTATGATTGATTTTTCTCATCCATAGTTGAAAATTCTTATTTTCAGATTACGTTGTGAGATTCCTTGTGTTTGATCTGCATGACATCCCAATGTACCTATATCATCCATGCATATATTATGTATGCCTATAATGCAACAGTATACAAGTTGAAACCATTGGTTCTTTACACAAACATGTATAATCTGCTTCTTTTTAGCTAATGTTATACTGTTTTTACCCTAATCTTTATGAATTATCATTCCTATTTATTCTGCTCAATTATATTAGAAAAACTAGATTTCTCAAATATCAATAAGAAAAATATTGAATATTTGAAGATTGCATCTCTCAGAACATTCATCTGGTTCCCAGGATCCAATTTGTTTCATGAGGTAAGTCTACGTTCAAATATGCTCTGTTTACAACTTTATGAGAAAGACACAGAAGCTTTCCCGGGAGATTCTACCGCAGCATCTATATTAGCACGCTATATGAGCTTTGAGAAAGGAGGCATTCTGCAGAAATGTGAAGAGACTATGGTATGCCCTTCTATGTTTCCTTTGGGTAGGTTTCTTGGATACGTGTTAACTTTTAACTGCAGAGCGTGTTGATAAAGTTCTTGCCGTGCTATCAATTTCAGCAAATCATGCGGCTGCTGTGCAAGTGGAGAGATATGATGGTAAGTTATTCTGTCCTATGTCTCCTTGCTGATTTTTAACTGTTTTTTTTGTTTAACTTTCAATATCATGCCTTTTATTTTTGAAGATTGTCCAAGAATTTCCTGCTAAAGTTGTTCCTTTATACTTTCTATTGCTGCATTATTTCTACAATATTCTCATGTGTGGTGTGTAAAGCAAAAGTTTATGTTGTATTTGCAATTGCTTTTATTCACTACTATATACATTGAAGGAGACCTACGATTTTCATTTTGAGAAACTGCTGCAGTTTTTAATTTTTAAATTAACTTTTACTATTGTGAGGGTCCAAGTTGTTTCATGCAGTGAAGAAAATTGGTGACATTCTGTTGACATGTTGTTACATGTTACCAGACAAGCATATTCGGTTTTGTCTACTTGGAGCATTATATTATGGTAATGTTGGTTTAATATCTTCATAACTTGAGCAGCCAACCCCAAATAGTTGTGATGAGGCTTGGATGATGATGATCTTCATAACTTGAACTCTCACAATGGTATTGCATAAGGATATGTTTGACAAAACAGGAATTATATATCCAAATTTTTAGAAATTTGAATACCATTGCCTTGCATTTTATATATTTGGATTTTATAATATCTTGATATATGTTTTTCTGTGCACGTTTGATTTTCTACCTATATTTTTGTGATCATTGAAGTCCATGAGTATGCACCTCTTAAAAGAATTATATGTTACAAAACCAGGAACTAGACGCTTCTCTACAATCTCATCTAGCAATTTTTCGTCTTCTATCATTTTACCCACTTTTCTTTTTAGATCATTTGAAAAACCTAAGCACCAATTCTTCATCTACTTTCCATTGAAATAAAATATCGAGCAGTTTGTGATAACCCAATTCTCCATTTCTCGTGTTCGAGCATTCCAGTGTTGTTTTTGTTTATATGGTGAAAAACCCTAGATTTGAATCCATCCAAATCGATGGTATGAGAAGATGAAATGGGTTTTGTCGATAAGGGAACAAGAGGCATGAGAGAATTGAGTAGCTTCTCCGAAAACCCTTTTCAGAGCCTATCAATCTTTTGACTGTTAGAGAGATTGGATGACCCCCATTTGAAGCCTGCTGCATTTGAATAAGAAAAACAACGTTCTCCAAAGTCCATTAGATTTAGCATTCCACCCTCTCAGTAAGCTAGAGAGAGACATAGCCTCTCTGGAACATTACCTTAGAAGCGTTTCCATCTTTGCCAAAACTAGAGAAGGAAAAAGCATTTCTTGTAGTCAAGGTAAAGAAAAAAACCAGAGCTCCTTCTCGTCAACTACCCTTTGGCAGCCAGCCATTTTTAAAAAAAAATTAGAGAGAGAAGTAATGATCTCCGATATCATTTCTCCTCCAATGCCTAGATTTATTCCCTTGCAGTCCTCAAAACCCAGTATATTCCCCCTATCTCGATAACCTCATGGGTCCCCCTGTTCCAAAATCTTAAGAGAGAAAGAAGTGGAGGTGTTCTACATGTTAGAGAAAGAAGTTGTGTCCTCGATTGCTAGAGCGAGAGAGAAAGAGTTCCTCAAACTTAGATAGAGAAAGCAGAATGAGAGCACTACATGAAGATTTGAATCCGACCAAATCCGTTCAAGCTCTAAGTAGTTTCTTTAATGGTGAATTCTTTGGCTCATAGGCCCTTGCTCTGAATTAATTTGTCTTCTATGGCTCATGAGAAGCGGAGCTAGACAAGCCTTCTTCCATCCATAGCTCACAGGCCTCCTGCCATGGCCATAGAGAGAGTAGTAGAGTCTCCGTTGAAAGAGAGGCTAGTGGACGAGAGACACAAAAACTTATAGACGAAGATTTTGAATCCCGCAAAATTCAACTCAAAATTCCTCTCATCCTACCCTTTCTAAACTCGATAGGTTCCTCCTTTTCTTCAAAATGGGATGATGACTTTCCTGGTTCCCACACTTTGGCTTAGCTCAAACCTACTTCCGACCACTGCCCCATTATCTTGATACCCATGCAGTCCCGAGAGGTCCTAGACCATTTCGTTTTGAACTCTCTTGGCTTGAAGAGGCCTCTCTGTCTTCTCTTATCCCCTTGTGGTGGGACTCCTTGTCCCTTTGGTTTCGGGTAGGGCAGGATATATCTTGCAAACTAAAATCTAGCTCCTTAAGGCATCCCTCAAAGCTTGGAGTAGAACCATCCCAGGCAATTTCTCTCATCTCAAGTCCACCCTTCTTGCTTCCATCCAAGCTTTAGATCTTTCGGAGGAATCACGCCCCCTTTCGACCTCAGAAGCTAACCTTAGATTAGATCTCTTCACAAGTTGGAGTATTTCTCCACCCTCAAGAAAGAGGAGATTTACTGGTTTCAAAGTTCCAGGGTAAAATGGTTACACCATGGGGATAACAATACTGGATTCTTCCACAGAATCGCAAACTGCCGATGTCAAGATAACTCCATATCCACCATTAAGGATGGTATAAGGATTTTGGACCAACCATCCGAAATCGAAGCTGCCACCCTTTCTTATTTCCAAAACCTCTACTCAGTCCCTTCGGATCCCAGACCTAGGATGGGTGATTTACAGTTTTACATTGTCCCTACCCTTTGGGTCTAGTGGTTGGAACCAGTGTTTGCAAAATCGAACGGGAAAGGTTAACCGGTCATGAGTCTGGGAGTGGTTCGAACTGGAACCGGACTAACCGGCGCAGTTAACCAGACTAACCAGTGAAGTAGATTTTTTTTTAAAAAAATGGGTCAAAACCCCCCAAAAAAAATAGAAAAACTTAGATTAAGTATACACTATCATATTACATACATTTGTCATATAAAAAAAATTGAAAGAACTTTTTATATAATTTAATATTTGAATATTATGGAGATATGCGAGACAATTTATAATTTCACATAAATTCAATTGATGAAGTTACAAAGTCCAACTAACAATGGATGATGCAACAATATATGCTTCTATATTTTTTCAATGTTGATGTTGAAAAAGGTTGTTTTAATGTTGAAAAACCCTTTAATAAGGGATTTCAGAGCATATTTTTTTGTAGCATGATGTTCCCAGTTTTTCGAAGGGTTGTGAGTCAAGGTAGTAAGAGAGAGCACCTCATTTACTCAGTAACTTGGTTATCAAATCCAAGGTGTGCTTCAAATGGCCAAATCGCATCTTTTAAAAAATATGGCCAAGTCGATTTTCAAATGGCCAAATCGATTATAAAATGGCCAAACCACATTTACTCAGTAACCTTTTGAGTTAGGTTTTAACATGAAAAAAAAAAAATTTATATTAGATGCCAACTTTAAAATGTAGAATTAAGATGCATATTAATAATAATAAAAAAAAAAGGTTAAATTTTATCCATTTCGGCATGTGGAAACATGAGAGATGAGTAAAACACTTTTTAGTTTCTACCTCTTTTCTTCATAGAGGCTAATAAACAGATTTAAGGAGCATGAACTTGCAAAAAATGATAGATAGCTTGTAACAAATAAAAAACAAATTAGAATAATATGTCACAACTAAACAAGAAGTTGAGAACTAAGACAACAATAACATGCACCAAATATAATCTTAAAAAGAAATAAATTTTTTTCTCATATTCATCACAAAAAAAAAAAATTTTATAAAAAAAATATATAACATTAAAACCAATCCAACAAGCTCACCAAAAATATATAACATTAAAAAGAAGGAAATATTTTTTTCAAATATTCATAAAAAAAAAAGACATTTTTGTAAAAAACATAAATAACATAAAAAACGATCCAAAAAGCTCACCAAAAATATATGAAATTAAAAAAAAAAAGAATATATTATTTTTTTCTCATATTCATCACAAATAACATGTTTTTATAAAACAAAACGTAATTTTATTAAAAAACAATTTTTTTTTAAGAACCCTAAAATTGAGCCCAAGAACACATAAACTTTAGAGTCAAAATCAACCCCAAATCTTTCATTTTTTGAACAAATTGACATGGGGATATGATAGATACTTTAATTAAGATTCAAATGCCTTAAATTTCATAAAGATTCATTCACTATTGAGATCTTGATTCAAAAAAATTTCAGGAAAAAAATGCAGCAAAAAAAAATCGATATAAAAACATTTAATCAATAGTAAATCAAAATAATTAGTTTATTAGATACATGAGGCCTTTATGATCAAACTTCAGCGATCTATTCAATAAAAATCGATCAATTGATCGATCAGAAATCAATTTGTTTGGATAAAAAACAGTTCTTCGAGCAGCAGTACTTCGGGCCCAAAAAAAACCTCAAATCTTCATCGTTTTGGAAAATTTGAAATATGTGAACATTGAATACTTCAACAATGAATCAAAGCCCTCCATTTGTATGAAAATCTATGAGGTATTGAAGCTGCATTTGATAGAATGGCGGAAATTTCTAATTTTCAAAAAACCCCATTTCAATCCGCCAAGAACTCTTTGTTTTTGGAATTTTGATTCAATAATCGACGATTCATAGAAACTTTCCGGTGTATAACATCAATAGTTGACCGAAAAAACAAAAAATATACAAAAAAAAAAGCGGCAAAATCTTGTTATGTGAAAAATAACGGGCATGTATCAAATAACGACCGTTATTTGATGCGTTGAAAACGGCGTTATATCAGGCGTTAAAACGGTAAACCGGACCAGTTAGGAAAAATCGGCCGATTAAAAACCGTCGGTTTGATCTCAAACTGGTCGGTTTTAGTGCCGATTTTTTTGGAGACTGTTGTCTTATGAGGTGTGTCGTAAAACCGGCCCTAACCGGACACGCCACTCCACCGGTAGCAATCTAATCGGCCGGTTTCGATTCTAACCAGCTGTTTCCGGTTCTAACCGGGCCTGTTTTGCGAACACTGGTTGGAACGACCTTTCTCTGAATCAAAGATCTTGGCAGCAGATGTGAACCTGGGAAAGGGCAAAGCTCCCGGCACAAATGGCTTCCCAATAGCTCCTTTCGAACTTTACTAGGAAACCTTTAGGCCTGACTTTTTGAAGTTCTTTGAAGAAGTCTTCCATCGGGGTGTCCTCCACAAAGTAATGAATGCTACTTCCATTGCCCTGGTCCTTAAGATTGAAGGGGCAGAAGAATTGAAGGAATTCCGACCAATCAGTTTGGTCAACTCCTCCTACAGGATACTCGCCAAAGTTCTCACCTTGAGGATAAAAGAGGTCCTCCCTTTTGGGATAGCTCCATCTCAGAGTGCCTTCATCAAAGACAGGCAAATCCTTGATGGGGTCCTGGTTGCACATGAATGCCTACACTCTAGGCATCTTATTATCAAACCAAGGCCTCATATTCAAAATAGATTGGGAAAAGGCTTACGACCATGTTGGTTGGTCCATCTTGGATGAAACCATGACTAGAATGGGTTTTGGGGAGCGCTGGAGAAAACGGATGAGTGCTGCTACTCCCATCCATTCTTCTCCGTGCTCCTTAATGGTGCACCGAAAGATTTTTTCCCGCCTTTTAGGGCCCTCCGGCAAGGAGATCCCCTGTCTCCTTTCCTCTTTGCTATATCAGTGAAAGTGTTTAGCCAATCAATCTCACGAATGTACTAGGCAGGACTTATCTCAGGTTTTAAAAGTAGCACTAGAGGCCCGACAGTCTCTCACTTATAGTATGCCGACCATACGCTCGTCTTCATTGATGCAGTTCCAGAGGAAATTGAGACCCTACGTCTCTTCTTTAGATGAGTATGCCAGCAGCTTTAAAGTAAACATGGAGAAATCCACAATGATAGGGGTAGCCCTAACCTTCACTGAGTCCAGAGCGCTTATTCCATAATGGGAATGTAAAGTGGAAGACCTACCTACTAGTTACCTTGGGATGCCTTTGGGCTTGGGTAAACCCAAAAAAAGGCAATGGTCACACATTATTGACAAAGTCGATCGTCGCCTAGCAGGGTGGAAAGGGAGATTCCTCTCTTTTGCAGGAAGGTCAACACTTATTACGGCCACTTTGGCTAACACCCCAATGTACCTTATGTCCATGTTCCACATGCTTGCGACAGTAGCTAGTCGTCTTGAACAACTTATGAGAAACTTTCTATGGTCAAGGGACGCTGAATCAAAAAAGTTCCACCTCATTTCTTATGATAAAGTCTGCCAACCGAAGCGTCTGGGGGGACTCGAGATTCGTATTTTGAGGAAACAGAATACGGCCCTACTAAAATGGTGGTGGCGACTTGCAAATCACAATAACTTTCTTTGGACTCAAGTTATCCACCGCAAATACAGAATCCCCCCTTCTAACTGGTTACCGGAAGGGACTAGTCCTACCAAGATGTCTAGTGCTTGGAAGTCAATGATGTCGCCTTTCTCCCTCTTCCAACAAAACATTCGCTTCCATCCTAGGAGAGGTGACAAAACTTGCTTTTGGTCAGACCTATGGCTGGGCCCACTCCACTTAGGGATCGGTTCCCCTTTCTCTTAACCATGGCCACCAATACATCCTCTTCCATTGAGGACAAGATGCGCATCTCAAGTAGTCGTAGGGTTTGTAACCCATCTTTCAAAAGAAACCTCTCCGATAGAGAAACCTCAGACTTTCTCTCTCTATCCTCCTTGTTACACTCTACTTTCCTTGCTTTCTCTGATCCGTATTGTATGGGGTGGATCCCCTCACCCTCTGGCTCTTTCTCAGTTGCCTCCTTTGACAAGAACCTGTTGCAACTTCCCACCTTTCCCCACTCTCCGACCTCGTTGGTACCCAAGGTGTGGTTCACTATAGCCCCACCAAAAGTGCAAGCTTTCAATTGGATGGCGTGCTCTGAAAAGGCACTTACTATTGACCATTTACAACGAAGGGGTATTCCCATTCCTGACCACCGCTGTGTCATGTGCTTTTGTGAAGAAGAGAGCAACCGTCACCTCCGTATTCATTGTAGCCTTGCTTTCAATCTGTGGAGTCAACTTTTTCGCCACTTTGGCCTCTCCTGGGTTACACCTGCTTCCCTTCCGGCACTCTTGAGTCTCTCCTTGGACTCTCATTGTCCAAAGGCAGGCAGGCTCCTTTGGAAAGCCTCCATGGCAGCAACCAACTGGGTAATATGGATTGAAAGAAATTCAAGAATTTTTTGAGGATCCAGGTGTGAAGCTTCGGCCCTCTTCCACAAGATTATAGCTCATGCCATTTTCTGAGCTTCAAATCACAAAGGCTTTCAAAGGCATTTTGGCTTCGACTTTCCTACAAACTTGGGAAAACGTCCTTCGACTCCAACCACCTCGGGGTTGTTCGAGCTAACAATTGGTTTCCCCCTCCGGCAGGCCTCGCAAAAATGAATTTTGATGGGTGCTCATTGGGAATCCCCAGCCCAGCTGGCGTAGGTTCAGAGACCACAGTGGCAATATCCTGGCCTCTTTCTCCGAGTTCATTGGCCATGTCGATTCCCAATTAGCTGAGTCTTTCGCCCTACTATCGGGTGTCAAATTATTCGACCCCACATGGGGACAACCTCTAATTGGAATGAGATGCCAAAAATATTATCAATTGGGCTTTTGGAAAGGTTGTTCCCCCCTGGTACCTTGCTTCGATTTATGATGAGATTATGCACATTTAGAGGGATACAGCTGTCTTATGGTGGCATATTTTGAGTGAATCAAACACCCTGACGGACCAATTGGCTAGGAAACGTGCAGTTGCTCGTGATGCGAATCCTTAAGAGCGTGGGGATTGGTCTGCTCACCTGGGTGATTCGACCTTAGTCGTTTTTGTAGCCTCGACTTTTTGGTTCTGCTGTATCATTTTGTATATCTTATGTAATGGGCACTTGTTATAAGCCCCACTCATTTTTTTTATAGGGTCCTTTCGGATACACCCATTTTTTAGTGAGAAGCCTAGCCTGTGGGCTATCTTAAGGACTATTGTAATACCTTTTTTATTAATACAACAGTTAACAATTTCAAAAAAACATAAAAAATAGTAATGGTACTTGTCCTTGGGAGGAAGCTTTTTATACTATGTTTCTTCTTTGATATGTTGAATATAATGAATTCATTCCTGATAGGGCAATATCCCAGCAATCAATGTTCCAAAAAACACTGGGTGGCATACAGGCAGCTGTGTAAAATATGCATAATGAGGAATTTTAATACATTTTTTATGTTCAGTCAATCCAATCTCCAAAGACCAATCAAACTATTTGAGATTTGGACAATTAGGTAATAACACATTAAGAAATTTGAAAAATATAATCCAACATTCAAGTTCAGTACTAGACATAACACAGTCCATTGTCCATAACTCCATCCATACACACCATAGTCCATACCATGACCATTATTACCATCCTAGTCCATGGTCCATACGATGAAGAAAAAAAAGGGTTTACGTCACATCGAAAACTAACCCCCCCCCCCCCCCCCCCTCCCTCCTCTTTTCCCCCTAATTTAAGGGGGAGAAAGACTAAAATGCCCCTCCACGAGAAGTATTTTTACCCCTGGGCTGGCACAGGTGGCCGCTCAAGGACCGAGCTCCCAGAAGGGCCATCTAGGCCTGGGCGATGTGCCCAGGCCCTTTGGCTTAGGCGGCAACCTAGGCTCTACGTGGGCCGCTTTTTGAAACTACGCCAACAAAAAATCCCTAGCAAAACCAGGTAGTGATAATTTTGCCGGCATCTTGTTCATACTCATACCCCTTGGCCCTCCTCCACCAAGTAGTTTACTTCATAGGTATTATATGTCCATTCAAGTATCTTTTGTGCATTTGACTCATGGAGCTGATGTACCCACAAGACATTCTTGTTCTAATTGAAAGCCAAGACTCTTCGATCCTGCTTTCTGCATGTTATTTCACAAATGAAACCCACCATGACATCATTAATGTTTTTTGAAAGGGAGTGCAATTATATTTCAGGAATGCTGTTTGGATGCTATACAGTGTTTCAAAAAGCGCTAGGCATGTCCTAGGGGGTCCAGGTCGTCCAGTGCCTAGGCGGGCACCCAGAACCTGGGCGGCCCAGTCGAATCCAAAAAGGATGCCCATTTGAATAAAAAAGGATATATAGTATAAAAAATAAAAATTAGGTATTTAGGGCACTTACTTTGAGTTTGATTGCTCAATCTTCAAACTTCCACCTCAAAGATGCTTTTAAGGATTCAAAATCTTTTAAAAAAAAACCCAATAGATTTATAAAACATCAAAAATTAAATCTAATATCAATAGATGATGTTTTGATCAATTTTTGTCAACTTTGAGAAACCCTTCGATCTTAAAGAAATCACCAAAACTTAGTTTTTTTTGGAGGCTTTCTCTCTCTAAAATGGGCTCCAATAAGTTTTAGGTTTCAAATGAACTTAAAACCATCCTTCTAATCTTTTATATTTTAAAAAAAAATCAATACAAAAAAAAAGAAATTCCGCCTCTGGACCGTCTAGGTGCTGGGCGGCCCGCTTTTTGAATCATGGATGCTATGTGACAAGGACATGGACATTGATATAGGCATATGTTGTGTTCAGACAAAGAAATGATGCATCCATTACAGCTTCTTAGAATAGCATTGTCATACACGACATGTTTGTACATGCCCTTACAATGCTGAGATTTCAAGTTGCCTACACATGGGTTTGACTATTTGTACATATTTGGATCTAAGACGAATTCGTAATTAAATGAGAATGAAATTAACTAGAAGATTAGACATGCTTGTCCAAATTATATATAGGTGTGCACATGTACAGAGTAATGGCTACGCATGTCTAAGTTCTGGCAAAGTGTGTCCAGAATTTTGACGTAGCTGATGTTTGACATGCCATATGCTGCGTATCTCACATGAAAATCTCCATGTTGCACCTGAGGACATGTTTGGGAAGTTCCGAATGGCATATTGGCAACGGTTTTAGACGTGTCCGAGTTTGACACACTAAAACATGCCGAACACTCATGTTCTTACATGGTTCGGATGTATTTGCAAATTCCTTTTACATTGGTTGGTTGGCATGGTGTTAGTTAGCATGGTGTTAGTGCTAAATCTCAAAGCTCCTAGTATGGCATTTACCATCCTTGAAGTTGAGGTTCCTTGCTCACATGGCATTTGCTTTATCATAAAGTTTGTCATTCTTCACCTGAAGTTTGCACTCCGAATTCATTTGTAGTTCATTTCAAATTGTTTCGGAGGTGCATTGAGATTTGTTGTGGTTGGTGATGATGATAAACTTTAAATGGACAATAATTAACTGCAATTGCCTTAAATGCACAAAAAGGATACTTTTTTAAAAAAATATGAATTATTATGGTCATCAGCCCTCATAAACAAATAAGTACCCTTTCCCTATATGATTTGTCATAGACGATAGTAGTATATCTTGTATAAAATTTGGTGATGAGTTACATCCCCATTTTATTACGTTCCAAAATGATTATATGTAGAAAAATATCTTTCTCATCATTGTACTGTGGGAAACATCATGCATTTTAAAGAAGGTCAATATAAACATGGATGCTACGGGTATCTATGTTTCTGAGAAATATTGTCTTGTAACAGATACTATATTTAGATAAAGGGTGCGGTTTGTATAGAGCCATGCTCTAAACAATCAAATTAGAGCCTACCTTCAGTGTCTACAAATGTGGTTGCAATACTGGAAATCTTTGCGAGAGCCTTAAAATATATTTTCATCTTTATTTATAAAGTTTAAAGCTTAAAAAATAGTGTAGATCGACAGATCTATGAAAACTTGAAGATGTTGAAAACTAACGGTCCAAAAATACATTACAAAATACACTGTTTCCAAAACTTGAAATCTATTTTTTTCTCATGTCCATACATCTTAATGTCGAGATGATCAATTTGAGGATATTTAGGCATCAAAACTTTTCCCTTAGATAAAGTGTCTAGATATAGTATCTCTCAAGTGGGTGGGTATATAGTTTACATTTTGAGATATTCTTTCGCTGTCATGTTTTCTTTTCGTTTTCTCATTGGTGTTGTGTTCCTTGCTTTGTAATATGGTTGTGTTTGAAAATGGATTCCGATGCAGAGTTTATTAGAGTTCTTGGACTTTCCTTGCAGGCTCGTATACATGATGAAAGCTTGCGTTTTGTGCTATCAGATCAAGCTATAATGGCACTTGCGACTAACTTTCCACAGACAATAGAAGCAATTTGTGAAACTATATCTGAGGCTGATTCTGAATTGGATTTCTCAGAAATATATTATTGTTCTTCACTGTCTTCTCCTTCACCTGTTGTCTATAGTCACATAAAGGATGTTTCCCACCTTCTTCAGGCAAACTTGAACGACTTCGACTATATCTTGACAAGAATGCTCGAAACTTATCTAGGAAATGGGGGATCCTTTTCACTATCTGCCCAAAAGTATGCCATTACATCCACTTTCAATTTGAAACTGACAAATGGCTTGTGTTCTAAGAGAAATGGTGCAAAACCTATGAGACAGGCGTCTCGGAAGGCTTCTCGTGAGCTATTTGTCCAAAAGTTCTCCTGCAAATCTCCAGTGTATCATAACTGTAGAATTTATGCAAATGATGGGCGGTTACTTTGTTATTGTGATTGCAGAAAGGTCGCCTGGTTAGTAAGCATGTTGCGATATTTGGATTTCAGGACATTTGTTTTCATCATAATCTGTTATTTGTACTCAGCTATAAATTTCTATGGCAGGTATCTGCATCGACAATTGGCAACACTCATTGAGGATGATCCTCCAGCCATAATGCTACTTTTTGAACCCAAAGGACGACCTGAAGATGATGATAATGATTTTTATGTTCAAAGCAAGAAAAACATGTGCGTTGGTTGTGGTGAAAGAAACCACTATTTGCGGTATAGAATAATACCATCATGCTACAGGGCCCACTTTCCAGAACATTTAAAAAGTCATCGGTCTCATGATATTGTCCTTCTTTGTGTGGATTGTCATGAAATTGCTCATGCTGGTGCAGAGAAATACAAAAAACAAATAGCCTCGGAATTTGGCATCCCTCTATTTCTGCGAAAAGTAGCTGCTTCTGGTCAGGGTGTAGATAACAACAGTGACGTTGTTCATCAGGGGATTGTTCAGGAGGAAGGTGTATCTCCTTTGCAGTTGAGAACAGCTGCCATGGCTCTTCTGCGTCATGGATCAAAAATGCCATCAAAACGGCGTGAAGAGCTGATAATGGTAAGGCATTCATGACTACCTGATTGGTGCAAGTTTAGGTATAATTATACAATTCGCAGATCTCCATTTGCTTTAATTTACTTATAAGTCTCAATAAGTATAATGTCCTGGATTTTACCTGGATACATCTTACTTGCTTCTTATTTTACTTCTTTGTTTGTTTCTTATATAGTGCTCATTAATCCCTTTTCAACTTTGCTGCTATACCGGCCTTATGCAAAATGCAGCTGATGTGAATTATGGAATCCGAAAATTTGGTTGGTTCTCTATATTTTTTATGAGGAAGAAATAGGATATATTTTTCTTTCATCCAAAAATTAAAAGGCACAAGCTAATAAAACGAATAGAAAGAAATGGAGCTCGGGCTAGGAGATGTTAAGGAAGCATCTGGGTAAGAAATGCCAGTTTCTGATTTCCGTTTCTAAAAAAACAGGTTATATTTTTATTAATATAGTCATTTTCTTGTTGAGCTCATGAACTTTAGATTAGAAAGACTTATTGGACGTCCATCCATACAATGGTTTTTATGGTTAAAGTAATTGGGATTTGTGCCCTTTTCTCATTGTTGCTTCATGCTCATATTATCATATAATTAGTTTGGATTTTGTCAATGTCAGATCATGTAAATCCTTCCTTCTTCACGAAGTTGTTTTGTTTGTCATTCAAAAGAACTCATCATTTGGCTTCTCAAGAAATATTCTGTTTCTATTCTAGCTCTTCGTGGTGGACCCAGATGTTTATCATTTTTTATGCATGTTGTTGAGCCAGTTCCTTTCTTATGCTTGTGGAATTTGTAATTCGGGAACTTGTAGATGAAATTAATTTCCTTGGAAAGTGTGGCGGAAATTCTTATAAGCAGCTGACTCTTGACGTGAAATGATTAATAACTCTGTGAACTTAAAGGACTCAAGTACCAATAACTGTAAATTCAAATCGCATTGCTTCAGTACACGTATGCTGATAATTTATTGCCCATACATGTACATACGCTACCAGTTTTCAAACTCAAAATGAATAATTAAACTGATGATTGTGGGAGGTGATTTCTGTAGTGAGCAATCTAGTCATATGAACAGTTGTGTTAATTGGTTACGTCATGAATAATTAAACTGATGATTGTGGGAGGTGATTTCTGTAGTGAGCAATTTAGTCATATGAACAGTTGTATTAATTTGGTTACCTCTCAATTATCTTATATTCGATATGCTGGTAAACTCATTGTGCTTTGTTTGGTGACGGTTATTTTTTGGGCCTGTAGAATTTGGCTTACTCTTCTGTCGGTCCCTCAAATGTGGAATTTCCAAGGCACAAAAATAATCTTCTCCTTAGGGTTTGTGATTTAGGACATCATTATTTAAATGTGTGATGAAATTGGTAAAAAAATCTTATTGCATGTGTTAGGGGCAAAGTTGTTATGTTTCCCTTACAATTTGATCCTTCTTACCAGTGTTTCAAAAAGCGCTAGGCGGCGCCCAAGTGGCCATGGGGGTCCAGGCCGCCCAGCGCCTAGACGGGTGCCCAGATCCTAGGCAGCCCAGTTGAAAAAAAAAAATTGATGACTGATAATGATTAATCCATAAGAATTTTGATACATCTAGAAGACCATAATCCATAAGATTTTTGATAATCCATAAGACCATAATCCCAATTAAAAAAAAAAAAGATAGAAGTCCATAAGAGAATTTTGATAATCCATATGACCATAATCCATATTTTCATACAATGCTAAAACAGTAAAACCATACATGCATACATTGATAGCCTAATACACTGTAGATTGTACACACAAAAGTTAGATAGTAGAACTACAAAGTAGAAACTAAAAATTAAAAATAGAAAATATACAAAAATTTAGAGAATATACAGTCTAGGACACAACAGTCAACACTCAACACCAAGACTCTTCAGTCATCATCGTCATCAGAAGGAATAGGGTAAGCTTCATCATATGCGTCAGATTCGAGGCCATCATCATCAGAGTCATCTCCCTCTTCAATATAACGCTCATCTTCCTCTGCTTCTTCTGAATATGCCTCTTCCTCCTCCTCTTCTTCTACCTCCCTATTACTAGTATGTGCAGATGAGGCCTTAGGAGTCTTGGCTGCTCTACCATTTTCTATATTTTTGTGCTTTCCTGAACTCAAATATTGTATAATTTCCTCCCTAGTAACCTCTAGGAACATTTTTATACGGGACAACATGCCCCTTAATACCGACAAGTGGTTTTTTAAACTGGTAAATGCCCCCATTAGTATCCTTTCCACAATAATTACATTTAATACGATTTTTGTAATTCGGATTCGGGTTATAACCATACTTCCAACCCACCCGGATCACCACTTCTAGAAGAACCTGGAAAAAATATTTCCATATAACAAGGCCTATTTTCATCATTTTCTGGTTCTTTTAAATTAAGAAATTGTCTAATCTCATCCCGAATAGCTTCAGGAATTTTTTTACAAGAAGCAACATTCTCTTTAGTACCAGCAAGGTGTTTCTTGAATCAGTTAATACCACTATTGGTATCTTTTTCACAAAAATTACACCTTTTACAATTTTTATCGTTTGGTTTTGGGTTATATACTTCCAACCCGAATCACTTCTTTTAGAAGTAGCAGAAATAGATCTATTCAAATGATAAGGATTTTGTTCATGTTTTGGTTTTACAGAACTCATATATTGTTTAATCTCCTCTCTGATAGCTTCAGGAACATTTCTACATGGGGCAACATCCCCCTTAATACCGGCAAGATGTTTCTTAAACCGGTTTATGCTCCATTTTGTATCTTTTTCACAAAAATTGTATCTAATGCAATTTTTGTCATTTGGATTCGAGTTATATCCATATTTCCAACCTGGATCTTCACTTCGACTAGATCCTGAAGAAGACATCTCAAAATAAAACAAGCAATCTAAAAAATAAAGTTTTGCACTTACTTTGATTGCTCGAACTCCAAACTCCCACCTCTGAGATGTTTTTTGGTGCTAAAATAATAAAAAATACTCTCTAATAGGATTATAAAACTCCAAAACTAAATCAAATCTACGTGGGTGATGTTTGGATCAATTTTCCTAGCTTTGAGTAATACTTCAATGCAATGAAAGTCACAAAATTTAGTTTTCTTGAGGTTTTTTTCTCTCTAAAATGGGTTCTTGTAGGTTTAGGTTTCAAATGAACCTAAGCCCATCTTTAAAACCCTTTATGTTTAAAAGAAAATCAATACAACGAAAAAATAAATAAATTCCGTCCCTAGGCAGGGCGCAGGCCCTGAGCGGCCACTCAGGGCTGGGCGCTGGGTGCCCACCTAGGCGGGTTCCGTACCGCCTAAGCAGCCGCCCATTTTGGCCGCCTAGGCCTAGGCGATGTGCCCAGGCCTTCTGGACCGCCTAGGCGCTGGGCGGTCTGCTTTTTGAACAATGATTCTTACTCTCTTTTTTCTTACTTCCGTTTATAAGAATGCGGATTTGTCAATATGTCAAGTAAAATGTATGCTACTGCATAGGTACTTTCATTTTTCTTAATGCTTCATTGTGCTCAGTTATTTTCTGCTGTCCTTAGATAGTTCGGACATATTTTGGTGGGAGAGAAGTGTCAGACAGAGATCTTGAGACCGCTCTACTTGTTGGTATGAGTCCTCATGAGCGAAGGCGTCTGAGTAGAAAAAGAGGATCCTGTTTCAAGCAATCTGCTGATAAGGTCCTTGTCAAGGAGCCAAAGGATGGTAAAAGCAGAGATGCTTATCAGTCAAGAGACGGTGTAACACTAGCAGAGGATCATCATATGACTGCAGGTTTGCAGTTTTCAGAAGACTCGTGTATTTGGAAATCAATGGAGTTGGACATTGCAAAAGTCATAAGCACTGATGAAAGAGCTGCTTCTTCAAATCATATGTATGAGTTTGATTCGTTTCATGAAATTCATATCGGTGGAGATGATCATGGTGAGCTGAAATCAACTATGAGGAAACCTTCTAGCAAGGATAATAAAGGTCATCTAGACTCCAACCATGTTGATCTTGTGAGTGGAAAAGCAACAGATGGAAGTCATCGCTCCAACGAAGTTGCTGGATACTCAGCTCATGAGACCTGCACTTCAAATTATTCCCAGAAGTTATCTTTATTAGGTCATGGACCACATGGGAAACAGGTAGTGGAATATATACTTAAGAAGTCTGGGGAGGAAGGTATCCAACAATTTTGCCAAAGATGGAGACAAGTCTTTGTGGAATCCATCTGCCCTCGTTTCCTACCAGTTGGTTGGGATGTGATGCACAGGTACTTCTGTTGAATTTGTTGTTTTTTGTTCTGTTTTAAGTTACTGAATGTGTCCTGTTCAATTAATAGGATCTTGAAATTATCTTGCTTACTGTTATGTAATATGTTCATTATGCATGAGGATAATGCATACGCCTGCTTTCAAAAACTCTTAACTTGGTGGTCGAATCAATCCCTGCACAAAACCGAGTCTTAGTTAAACAGACAATGCGCAAAAACTCTGCCTAGTTTTTCAATATTGTTTTGAAAGATGTGATAGAAAAAGACAGCATCCACGTTGGAACTCAAAAACTATGTGTCACCAAGTTCTAAAACCCCACTACTGCTGTGCAGATAACATATATATGTTTTGGAGTATCGAAAGACAACACATGTATAGCATAAACTTGAGCATACCTGAGTTTTCATAAGTATAACTTGGCAACTAGCCAGTTCAGTTATGATCTAAAAAGCACTAGCCCAGTTCAGTTGACTTGGTGAGCTTTCCTGCGAGTTATCCAATTTATAAAGTCACACTGCCTCCCTTGCTATTAGATGTCTCAGTCTCAATCATTGTCTAATTGGTTGACCTGCATAGAAGCCAAGTAGTTAGCAGGTCTGAATGGGCCTGACTGAAAGTGATGTACCATAAACTCTAACAGTCCAAGTGTGCCATCTAAATATATTGGCTGTCCAGCCATGATTAGCTCTACCGCCTCCAATTTTCTTTTATGAGGTAAAGCCTGTCCTGACCTACCCATGACTACACTAACCTGGGAATAACAACAAATAGATAAAAGGACATTACTCCTTTTGCTTTATTTGAACTCTTTTCACCTCTCTGAATTGGCTGCCTCATTATGGAACGACAGCTGATTTTGAAAATGCCCATCCTGCAATGATCTTATAAGATATCAGAGAAAAAGTTTAATCTTCCTTCATTTTCATTGCATTCAAGTTTTGTGGCTTTCCTAATTTGACTAGGAACTACAATTTTATATTATGGTTATCTTATATCGATTCTTATTATGTCCCCTGTGCCTTCTAAACTGGAGAATATTAACAATAAAGGGACAATAAATTTCCATTTAGATCGTCATATTGATCCATTGCTTCCTAATTGTAGGGTTTGATGCAAGCAACTGTGAGCACCCATTCTAGCTGTAGATCTGTAATTATCTTTTAGAGTTGTTCGTATTGTGGGGCTTCATTTCTTTTTTTTCTAATCAGAGTTCCATGATTGTGCATAGAAGTGACCTATGTCTGCTGTGCATCAGAAACACATTCAGATTGTCACTCCCTTGTTTTGTGCATTTAGAAAGATAAGTGTTAGGGCATGAAATGTACACATGGACTGACAAAGAAGATCAGATTATACAAGGTCTTGTCAAGATTGAGTATGTCACCGCTTCAAATTGTTAGGATGCAGGTGATGTCCTTAGCAATACTGGTCATCTGAGTTCTTCAACTGGCTCCTGGGTATTGACTTGGGAGCATCTAATAATATGGCGGCAAGCTCTATGAATTTTGCCTTTCCTAAGAACTCTTTTGGTGAAATATCCTGGCAAATGGTTATTTAGCTGAGGACCTGGAGGTACATTAATGTAGGGTGTTAATCCAGGGGTTTTTAGCTTTCCAGCAAACATCCATAGGCTACACATGTCAAAATCAATGCGGAAAATGGAATTACTAACCTTTGGCATTCTTGTTGGCCCCATTCCTCGTGTGTCTACTCTTCTTTCTATCTTTTATGTAATGTTTTTTTTTTTTATAAGGTTACATAGGAATGGAACTTGAGACGTTGTACTATGAAAACCCAGCCTCTACCATCTTGACCCAAGCCCAATTCCTTCATCATTTAAGTAATGTTACTTTTGTTAAGCTTGTTTGTTGTGAATTGATCAATTATCCTTGCAATCTAAACTGCATTTAATGTGAACAAAACTTTGTGATGCTATTTTTGCTTTTATACCTTGGAAAGTTCAGACTTTTGGGTCCTGTACTTGAAGTTCCTTTGATTTGTCATAAATACCCCTGCTCTATCGGTAGTTGCTCTGGAGTTGCTCGATGTACCTTTCAAAAGAAAAAAGTTTTAAGTTTTAATGATTTTTAAAATGTCATAAATTAGCATGGTTCTTGCTTGATTTGATGCAAAAAACTTCTTGACAATGTGGCAAATGGCACAGTACCTTCGTGGCAGTGGTTTCATACTGTCTGAGTGCTGATCTTGAGGGACTTAAAAACAGATTTACCGAGCATAGGAATCATGATAATCTTGCGGTAGCTGTGTTTCTCTTGGTTGGCATGAATGTTCTTGAGTGTCATTGGTGAGATGTTGCATTAGCAAGATGCATGTATACAGCTACAAGATACTGTTTCTTGTGATTTTATATGCATTTCAAAATTATTTGACAAAGATATAGAACCCATTTTGACATATCTGAGCATCATACATTACGCACATGTTGTCTTGTCTATCAAGAATGCACTCAAGTTCTTAATTACCAATCTCCTCTGGTATATATGTCTTCTCTTCATATTTGTCAGTGTACATGCCATTTACCTAAAAATATTCATGACAAACTTGATATTAGATCCACAGCTGCATCGTCCTTCTTGGTTGTTGAGGAGCACAAAAATGTTATGAGTCTTATGACCCCACTAATAAAAAGCACAAGGGGTAGGTCCAAAAAGATATGGTTGGAAGTCGTGAGAAAATATATGGTGACTTATGGCCTCACTAAGGATATAACCCTTGGTAAAGCAGAATATTGGACCAGGATTTGTGTAGCCAACCCCAAATAGTTAGGAAAAGGTTATGATAATGATGATGATGTTTCATGCAATGTTACTGTCTTCCAAGAGAGCCTCATTTGAATGCCTTTTTTCATGCATTGCCACTATTGATTAAAGAGTCCTTTATTTTATGATTGTTACGAGTCACTCCTTAGCTGTACTATAGTTGTTGGAAACGTCTGTGATTCCGCATCGTTTCTGGAATCGGAATCGCATGTATCAAAAGTTTCAGAATCTAGGAATCATTGTCCGTACGATTCAAATTTGAGAAAAATGATTCTCACTATTTCGGAATCGTGATTCAAAAAATCAAGAATCGATGTTCCTTCATGTTGGAATCGTGTTTCATACCTATATGGAATCACACATGACCCCACTTGTTTCGGTGGTTGCTGAAATCATGTTTCTTAAAACTATGGAATCGTGATTCCTAAAAATAAGGAATCCTGATTCCGAAAATTCTAGAATCGTTGTCCCCATCAAGTTGGAATCACGTTCTCACCATTCTAGAATCGTGATTTTCCCCATATTGGAATCGAGATTCTCCCCTTACTAGAATTGTGAATCAATTCCCTCCGGTATATGAGAGAAGTATTCAAAAACTATATAAATTTACCCATTACTACATGATCAAACTTTGGCCTGTATATACTCAATCCAAGACTCCAAGTACTAATGTCAACCTTTATGATATCTTTGTGGACAATCTCATATAATGGACTCAGTCTATCGATAACCCTATTATGCCTACAAGGTCTGGAGCTAGTCTATGCCATACAAAGAGTGAGAACAAGGGCAAGCTCCCATTATCTCCTTTCTATAAAAATATAAGTACATGACATCGTAATTCTTCTTTGTTAAATGTAGTTTTGAGTCTTGTGACTTTTGAAAATTGACTTATTCAATTTTTAATCAATTTTTCTGATATTTAATGATTAATTTAACGTAAAACACCACACAGGGTACTTCGCTCATATCCTTATTTTCTTATTTTACTTAAAAAAAAGTATTTTGATCGTCTTATTCTACTTGAAAAAATGAGAGTGCCGATCATATATTAAACATTATTACATTAGTAGTTTAGTACCCACACCACCATTTACCAAACATTATTAAATTGAAGTAACATATTTTTTTAGTATTATTTATTCTTGGTGAGAGTTCTTAACAAGTAACATGGAATGAAGGATGGAAATTAGTAAATAAGAAAATAAAAAATTTACCATATTACTTATATTTTAAATTTTCATTTTATTGCCATGTGCAACAACTTCAAATTCTCTCACGTTCTCATAAATGTCGTGCTCGCTCATGATTGAGCACACATCGAAGGGTTTCTGCTCTCCCTATGCTCACATATTACTGATATTTTAAATTTTGATTTTATTGTCGTGTGCAACAACTTCAAATTCTCTCACGCTCTCATACATGTCGCGCTCACTCATGATTGAGCACACATCGAAGGGTTTCTGCTCTCCCTATGCTCACATTGCTTCTTGACAATATGGATTCGCAATTCCTTAATACTTTGAATCAACATTTAGCATAAGTAGAATCGCATTATTGTGTAGCAAGGAACCACGATGTCTGCGATATAGAAACTTGATTCCAAACAACATGGATTCGTAATTCCAAAAAATTTGGAATCATTGTTTCTCACAAGTAGAATCGCATTCGTGTGTAGCTAAGAATCATAAAGTCCTCGATATGGAATCTTGATTCCAGCAATCCAGGAATCGAGATTCCTAAACTAGGTGGAATCACGTTTCGCAAAAAATGGAAACGTGATTCTTTTCTTTTAGAATCAACTTTCGCTCGGGGAAACGTCTAATCGAGATGCCGAAATTGAATCGCTACCCTTATAGGCGATTCGGGTAACTATAGGCTGTACCATAGATGTGGGGAGCTTGGTTGTTGGCGTGTAGAAACCCCACCGCCCCGTCCTAGTGGGGAAATCTCACTCAGGTGATCCTGGAGATGGAGCTCGAGTGCAGCTCACTTCCCCCCATTAAGGGTCCCCATCTTATAAGAATTGCAGTCCCTAATAAAAATGGATCTTGATCCCTAGTTGAAAGGGATCTCATCTCCTATGGAAGATGGATGACAACCCACCGAAAATGAGGTCACACTCTTGGTTTCATAAGGAGAGTTTGAAAAGTTTTTAATGTTGAACCCTGCATCTTTTATGGGACGAAATGTTGTGCAGTCAAGAAACAATATATCTATAGATCAAATATAGCTAAGATGAGAATGTTGAGATGGATGAGTGGCAAGACAAAAAAAGATAGAATTCGAAAGGAATACATCTAAGGGAAATTAGTGGTACTGCCAATAAGCAATAAGATGAGGGAAAGTAGACTTAAATAGTTTGGCCATGTGCAATGTGGACCTAGTACAGCTCCAATTAGGACGGTTGATTTGGTTCAAGTAAAAGGCAGCTCCAATAGGCAATAAGATGAGGGAAAATAGACTTAAATAGTTTGGCCATGTGCAATGTGGACCTAGTACAGCTCCAATTAGGACGGGTGATTTGGTTCAAGTAAAAGGCTCTAAAAGGGCAAAAAGAAGGCCCAAAAGAATATAGATGGAAGTAGTGAGATATGATGTGACCTATGGTTTGATTGAGGATATAGCTTTTGATAGAGAAGAATGGCAAAACAAGATTTCCATAGCCGATCCTTTTATATATATATATATATATATATATATATATATATAGATATTCATTAGAGGTCACTTCTTGAACCACTCTCCCAAGGTAGAGAGGTTAAGCCACGGGCTCATCCCAAGGTTCCCCCTTCTGAACCTGCTCCCAACAACTACATATTGTACTTAAGGGCAGCACTTCATAAGGTCCGTTTAAACAATTTGGCCCTATTGGCTACCCTTCAAATGCTTTATCACCTATCGTTCTGCCCCTTAGGCAAAGGGTTAAGAGACAAGGATTCTATTGAGACTATTGTTCAAGAAGTTTACTCAAACCAGAAACTTCACTAAACAATTAACAACTTATTCAAGTGCATGAATACTTAGAGAATCTTGAAAACTCTTATCCAATCAACCTAATATTTCACAGATAGATTTGAGGATGCTCTTTCAAGGCATTCTATCTAGACCATTGCTCAGGAAGTTGACTTCCTCAAGCTTCAACAGGGAATCCCATGGGATGGACTGAACAAGATCTAGCCTTTCATTGACTTATGATGTGTCCAGTCAGAGAATTGTGCATTATCTTGACCTATTTAGGGTCTTCTTCATAGAATCACTTTACCCAAATATTTCACTGGTACTAGAAAGGCATTAATATTGAGCTATTCCCTAAACATCAATATCATAGTACGAGGCTGATTGAATTTTACCTTAGTTCTTTTTTGAATATCCACAATCTTTTTATTAGAGAAAAAAATGTTGATCTTCCTTCAGTCGCTGTAGATATTTCTTCATCTGAACTATAAATGATAAGGTGTTCATACTCCAAATCCTCCAAGTATTAGTGGAGATGAGGTTTTATGAGCTGCTTACCCCTACAAAATTACATTCTGGATCCCAATTCAATTACTTGAGTTTATAAGTGTGCACGAACTGAGTTTTCAGACTATCTTGTTCCTTATTTTTCTATATAATTTTTATTAAACTCTTCAACAAAAACTAGATGCATGATCTTTTGACTATTTGCAGTGTTTTTATTCACTTAGGTCAAATTTCAATGTAAATGATTTGTGAACACATTTACAAGTTTCCTACTTCTGCCATATGATGATTTTACTTCAGAAGCATCCAGGGAACTTTTCTTGTTTCTTTATAGCCAAATTAATCTTCAAAATTCACATGATCTGCAATATCACAACAGAGATGAAACCATACCAAATTTCACCGCTTGGTTACAATTCCCGGTAGACTTAATGATCCATAAAAGCTGTTTGTGGTTGAAACTCTTGGCCAATCTTTTATTTCAAACTGTAATCTTAGTGGAGTCCCTTTTTGCATTTGGAACAATGGTACTAGGAAAAAGTGGTATTATTTGGGAGATTTCAATAGGGACTTTTCTCATTTGAATGTTACTGCATTGGTGCATCTGGCTGTCTGACATCCTTGTAGTAACAAGTCAAAACCTAATTGGAACTACTTTTGACAGCGGCCGACGTGAATTTGGGGATTACAGCGTCTACAAGCCCGACAACAAGACAACCTAGGTCCAAGTCCAGGTCTGTGGCCAACTTGAGTGGCATTTGGGGCTGGGCATCAAATTTGGTTACAATCATAAAGCGTTGGAAAGCATGTATTTTATCAGCACAAACTTTTTGTCTTTTATACTGTTCGGTTGAAAATTTTGTTTGTATTTAAATTTTTCTGATCAGATGCAATCAAGAGTACTCCTATAATCAATAATCCCATGTCACCTACACATCAAAATATAAGGAATGACAACTCCAATTCAAGTTCAACCAATATGAGTAGCTGATGTTATTAAGCATTTTGATACCCAAACCTCTTTGCTTTTTTGGTTAGCAAATGATACTTCATATGACAAAGTCCAGTTGTTCTTTTATTTTAGTGGTTGCTCGCAGGGGAAGTTCAATTGTGATCTCTCTAGTCTTACTTTCTTGTAGAGGGTAGTTTTCAAACAGGGTACAAATGATTTGGGGTTAGAGTAAGGCATGAGGTGAGCAAAAGTGAGACTAAGGATCAAGAAGTTCGCAAGTTTCCTTGGTATAAATTTGGTTAGTCTTGTCAACGATGGATTTGCAAGACTTCATGCTGTGTACTTTCCAATGCTGGCAAACGAAAAAACAAATGGTACAGATCTGAGGAACTTATTTGAGCTTTTTTCAAAAAAAATTTGTTTCATGCGGTCCAAAAAATGTAAAGTAACCATCTTAAATATGGATGCAAGTAGGTATTCCATCTAAAAACAATGAAAACTATCGGTCCAAATGTTTTTTTACTATATTATTTTTTCTAGTTTTTTAAATTTACTTATCATTTCATATTCATGATCTAGATTACATGTCCTTACAAATTAAAGTCCGAAAGGCCATCTCAGAAATAGATTTATTTAATAGGCCCTCATTTCTACATATGCGGGCTTGGCCACATAAACTGGGTCCTTTTCCAAATGTTGTGGAACTGAATATATAACAACTTTCTCAAAAGACCGAATGACAACGGTAGTGCATACTTTGAAGATTGTCGTGGTTATAGCCTGCCCAGCCGGGAGTTAGATATACCCCACTGTACATAAATTTACTTGACTTTTATTTCTAGATTTACCCAAATACTCTGCCTGTGCTCTTTGTTGATCTCGTTTATTGAACGAGAGAGAGAGAGAGAGTGATGCTAGTCAGCAAGCGACCTAACCACTCATCTTCCATCATATTTATGCGTGTGTGTATGCACGCATGTGAGAGAGAAAACATCGTCGGTTGGCCAAGCGATTGAACTACATCCATACTTCCCATCATTTTTTTGATAATGTACATCAAAGTCGAGTATAGAAGATCAAAGCCATTAACTACAATTCAATCATTGTATTTACAAGTAATGTAAAATTGTGGGGGTAATTACAACGCATATCATTAATCATACCATCCATATAGATAATGAAAAAGAAAATTTGTAAAGTCGCCTTAGAATAAAAATTTGTAGAAATCCAAAACTATCTGCAGCCTCGGTGGCCAGAGAAAAGCAATAACGTCTTTTATCTTTGTGGCTCACCTTGCCTCTTTGCACTACTAAAATATACTAATTGTAGCAAAAACACATTCTCCAGTCAAATCTCGACGTGATCTGCAGTAAAATGCAGTGCCATAAGGCAGAAAACCAGTCAGTTTTCACTTGGAAGCACATAAGAGAACATTACTATAGGAAGCCCATACAATGAAAACGTATACACAACCCACAATAAACAAACGAAAAGGACCTCAGTATTATACAGGCATAGCGAACTAACCAACAGTTCACAAAGAACTATGAAGTGGAAAGATCACAGGAACAGCAACTGAGACTTGTGATCAATGCCATTGAATATGAATGTCCCAGTTAGTGGAATAAACTGCTTTGTAATAAGCTGCAGAAAGCAAGCAAATAGCATGTGTTCTCATTATGGCAATGAATACTAAACAAAAGCAGCAGCAAGTTGTCTGATGAGCTAAGAAAGCAAACCTTAATTGCTTCCTGTGAAGCTATTCCTCCAATATAAGCTGCTACTGTATGGAGCTCCGCACCACCATACCGGCACATCTCACTTATAAGGTCCTCAGATAAGCTTGAACCATTGCAACCCATGTCATTTAGGATACCAACAGCTATGGTCTTCAATCGAGATGTATCTTCATCCATCTCACTGCAGGACAGCACCTCACTAGAAAGTTATCCAAAGGCTGAAAATTCTAGTAAGATTTTGATTTGAAAGTAGCAATAATGAGCATGCAGTCACTACAAAGTTAGCCAAACACATTTGTGGTAGGTTTAAATTGGAAGTACCAATAACTAGCACATAAACAATACATACCCGTCAAAAAGACCAGGGAATCTATTGTAATTGGATGTGAAGCGATCAACAGCCCGAAGGAGAACATAGAAGCCAACAGCAACACTGCAACATTGTAGCCTCAGGCAAATGCCATGTTAACCAGTGTCATACCACTTCCATGACATTTAAAATTGAAAGATTAACAAAGTTGGTATCCACCTATAATCTTCATCAGTTAAATATTTTTGAACCTCTGTCAGAATAGGTGAGTTGAATTCATCCTCAATGAGACGGTACCGACAAACCTGCATGTATAAGCACATCATTAGCACCACAACATTTCAGCAAATAGGAGTAGACAGAAGGCACAAGTCACTAAAATTTAGCAGACAACAGGACAGAAAAACTTGAATTGGAACTTCATTAATGGAATAAAATCTGAAGTTGGAAATAGATGCAACAAATTATTTGACTGCATAACAAATGATACAACGATAAAAATCATTGGAAGTCATTATAGCAACTGTAGTTGTAGGGATCGGGAGGATCAGAAACGGGAACAAGGGATCGTGAAAGGCTAGAAGATCCCTATAGTTTGGAGCATGGTCCATAAAATGCATAAGTTAGAATCAAGATCCCCAAATGTTATGAGCCTCGATCCCAACTTTTTGAGGCTATCAATCCCGACCTTATTTAGATCTCAATCCCAACGTTCTTAGGATCTTGCTCCAACCTTAAGAGTATATAAAGTCCAGACTATATATAATTAGGGATCTCTTCATAAAGTGGGGATCTCTTCATTTATAGCCAACAAGCAATGTAACGGTATTAAAGTTACAATTGCATTACTAGCTGACTATAAATAAAGAAAACCACCAATTTAGTCGTTATCTTGATCTTTAAGGTGAAGATTGAGATCCCTAACAGTGGGGATCAAGATCCATAAAATTTTAAAATCGATATCCCTCAAAGTTCTCTTTTTTCGAAGTGCAGGATTCCAGAGTAGGATTGTCACCAAAGTTGACAGATCCAAACAACTATGACAACCCAAGCAAAATTATTCTGGTACATTTTGCAAGGATAAATAGGAACTAAGATATAACTAAAGACAAACTGGACGTATATAACCAAAAAAAGATATCCAATTCAATAATTCGAATGCCATGCATATGTCTAACAAAAATTTGAGAATGTAAACAATAATGTTGGTTTCTAGAGCTGCATACAATAGACATTGCAACAACATGAATATTCCAACTACAATACCAAAAAGAATTTCACTTTTGAATTGCCTTGTATCTTCTATTTAACTTATCTCGAGAGAACCTTAGGAAACAAGAATTTTAGGTGGCTGAGGACCAATCGAAGAAGTCTACCAGAATGCCATGATAGGACTTCAGCTTGCACAGTACTATAACTTCAGTTCCTGAAGTCCTGTGATCATGTCGTCACTAGATTCTTCACTTCAACATATAGATTACAGTCAAAATATACACTCCGGTTCTTGGAATTATGTGAAATGGATGATTTGTTTTTTAGAATGTTAACCTTAAATTGAGAAAAAGGAACAGTACAAAAAACCTAGGCAGACCACATAGTCAGGTGCTCTAGGGAAAGAGAACCAAAAAGGAAGACCAAAATGCTTCTATTAGACGGTTACAGTGTGAAAACAGCAACTAATAAAAGAAGGTGGTCCATAATGTCCAGCAAGGGAAACTTGTAAACTGCTAAAATTCCTCCCGTGAAGCCACTTCTTTAGCTAGGGCGTCTGCTTCCTGGTTGCCCTCCCGCCAGGTATGCTTCCATGAGACATCCATATCCCTGCACAGGTAATGAATGTGATCAAAGATGTGCGCTAGGGTCCAAGGCGGAGGTGAAGAGGGGCTTCTTTGGGCCCACAGAATAGTGTTCTGTGAGTCACCCTCGATCACACGATTGTGTGTAGGCTGAAAGTATGTAGGAGCTTAAGTCCTTCCAAGAGGGGGTGGGCCTCAGCTACCACAGAGGTGGTGTGGCCGATGTAAATGGAAGACGAAACTACCGTGTTGCCTAAATGGTCCCTGACTATGGCTCCCACTCCCAAAGACTTGGATTACCAAGGGAGCATCCGTCGAAGTTCAGTTTAAATGGTCTAGCGGTGGGGGAATCCAACAGAATGTCCAGGCTGGGCGTTTGCGATTATGTCTTAGGACAACGGACCAATCCTGAAAGAAGGCCATGGTGGTGACTCCTTTGAAACTTTGGTGATTTGTTGCACAGAAAACAACTGTGGATTTTAGCTTGGTGAATATTTTGTTCCACATAGAGTATTCACCCCAGAACTTTATTGTTTCTCTCGATCCATAGAGCCCAGATGGCTGCCGCCACCACGGATTTCCAAAGGAGAATCCCAGGTTTGGGCCAAGGGAAGGGCTGGATAGATGAGAGGATGGACGGGACATGTTCGGGTGTGAACCATTGAATGTCGAAAAGTTTGAGAATACCCCCCAGAGGTTGTAAGCAAAGGGACAGTGTAGGAGTAGGTGGCCGTTTGTTTTTCTGCAGCCATACACAAGACACATCGGTTGGGAAGTGGGATGCCCCTGCTGTATTTGACAGCAGATTTATTTTAAGTTTTTGGTGGCTCCAATCCTTGCAAGTCCAAGGCCTAGTCAAGAGCTTAGGATAGACCTGTCAGTGGAATCCCAGCAAAAAAACACTCGCGTCAGACCTTGAGAGGTAAATTAGTTGCATTGAGAAGTAATTATCCCTTTAAAATCTGATTTAAGAAGTAATTGATTCTCGATCATCCAAGATATGAAATGAAATAACTCATTGGTCATAATTTCTAAACCAGAACAAGATATGGTTTTGGTTGCCACATCTATTGGGATATGTCAGCTTTTCAAGTTAGATAAGCCAATGAGCAGTAGTTTGATCTGAGTATACATGTTACTTCGATGTTGATTCCCATTCTTCCCATCAATTTAATTTGTTATAACAACTTTTTAAATTGCATCAAGTATACTTTACATATTAGGGAGAGGTGATTGTGTGTGCCTCATTTGCATTGCAACTCGTGTGGCGGACCTGAATAACTTAGCAAAATCTTTTCTTGATCATCTTTCGATGAACCCTCCCAACCCAGCTCCTCTAGGATTGTCAAATGAACTTTGTCAAAGTTCAGCTTCACTACTCCCATAAAAGGGAGGCATCCATTTGGAAGATGTAGCCTCCATTGGTAGTTTGCCACTTGTAATTTCCCTCCATTTGGAGGATATACTTCATTCTAGTAAGGAAGCTTGAGACAAGAATAATTTGAAGCTCTATGCTACTATTCATCCAAAATATGGTTTCTGAATTAATGTGGTTCTGGGGGCTTTGGATGGAGGAGGTACCTTAAATTCACTTATTTCTTTCTATGCATATTGACCAGAGGTGCCATAACTGAGATTTTCCATAAGAAGATACCCACCTTGGAATATGTAGGGAATAAGAATGCTCAAAAGATCTGAATAATGGATTCTAAGTCCTGAATAAGTCAGGACCAGAGAAAAAAGGCTACTGCACAGTGTAGGGAAAAATGGCCCAAAGTTTATTTGCCATGGGGATACATGACACATCGATTGGCCAGTTGGAATCCTCTACAATGTAGTCGTTCACCAGTGAGGGTCTTTCCTGATAGTGCAATCCAATGGTTGGACTTCATGCAGCACCTGGATCGGCCACACTTTATTTGAGGAAGGGGAGTTTGAGGAGTGGGGACTAAGTGCTAGGTAGGAGGAGACAGAAAAAGGTTCAAGGAGGAGGGTGCCCCAAAGGATCCTATGCACTCCATCAACGCCACTAGCTTTTGGCCCAAAAATGCAGCATCATCATCATATAGGGGTCTCTGAATGTTGGTTTCAATTTATTGCACCCCCTCATCGCTCCGCCACCCTAGCGCTACCATGGTCTCAGGTCATAAGCTAATTTAGAAGGGAAGGCCACCGGATAGCCAGTGTTTGAGCCCCTGACCAAAGATCCTTCCGAGAGCGAACTCTTTCACCATTGCCTGATCAAAATCTCACAATTTCTTCTAAATAGTTCTGATGTAAATCGAGGGCATGAGCAATATAAACAAAAACAAAATATGCAAAACGTAGTATGGGTATTTAGAAACTCCTCAAAACAAAAGGGTCCCTCAATTTCCAAATTTAAATTACATAAATGCATATAATCCTTGCTGGAAAAAGGAGAACAGCAGTTGATCAAAGGAAACGTCAAACACTTGGTCTTCAAGCGCTGATTCACTGTGACAAGGTGATTGAGGGTGATCTAGAGCTTTATGCTTCAATGTCCTCACATAACCTCTCACATCCTCGCTAGAGGGGGAGCCTTGCTCTCAATCTTCTCAAACCAAAAGTTCCCCTTTTCCCCTTGAAACCACTATCTAAAACACCCCTAAGAAACCGTAAGAGCTCCTACGAAATCCTAGCCATTCATTTAATCTAATCTCAAACCTTAAATCCCAACATAAGTTAAAAGATTGCTAAATACCAAATATAACCCTTCATATAAAAGTAAATCCCAAAAAGTCCCAAATAATACCTATATAACCCTTAACTTGATAATAAATCCTTAAAGATCCAAAACATTTTGAAATCCCTTCAAACACTAAACAACTTAAAAGAAAGTAAAGAATAGGAATGTTGGGTCGTCTTCTCGGGTTGTCAACCCAAACCTTTTTTTTGCCATTCTCCTTCCCTTAAAAGGAACCCACCACCGTGTGAGTCATTCTTGGAGCTTGACACTTCTCGGCAACTCTCCTTCGATGAACTCCATTTCGGGCTCCACTTTACCATGATAACTATAAAGATCAGCAACATTAAAGATGAGAGCTATGTCTAGATCTTGGGGAAGCTTAAGTTCACAGGCATTTTCTCCAAATTTGCATAGTATTTTGCATGGACCCACCTTTATGTTCTTCAATTTGTGTTAAGTACCAATAGGAAACTTTTCCTTTTTAAGGAACACCATGACCCGGTCTCAAACTAGATATTCCTTGTATCTCCAATGGCGATTGCTAGCTTCCTCATATCTGTTGGTTCATCACTGTCAACTTCTTACGGACCGGTTTCTTGGATTTCCTTGATGTTTTCAGCATATGCAACAGCATCATCACTAACACGAGGTTGTCCCAACATGGGAAGGAAATTGACAATGTGACTCAGAAATCGCCCATACACGATCCAACAAGGGCTCTTTCCAGTAGAACTGTTCACTGAACTATTATAAGCAAATTCAGCTTGTGCTAAGGTAAAGTCCCACTGTTTAACATTGTCCCCTGAAGGCTTCACACCAAATTTCCTAAGCTTTGATTCACCACTTCTATTTGACCATTTGTTTGTGTATAGTAGGCATTACTCTACTGTAGCTTATCGCCAAGAACATCCACGAAGTCCACCAAAAATGACTTAAGGAACCTTGTATCCCTATTGGATGTAATAGTCTTTGGGACCCTATGAAGTCTCACCACTGACAAAAGAATAGATTTGATACATGGGTGACATCAACATCTTCTTGGATGCAATAAAATGGGCCATCTTGGAGAAGTGCTCAACCATGACAAATACCAAATCCATACCCCTTGCTATCTATGGTAAACCCAAAACAAAATCCATGCTAATATCCATCCAAGAAGCCATAGAGATCAGTAGAGGGGTATATAGGCCGATGTTTTTCTGTTGACCCTTTGAAACTTGGCATGTGTGACACCTATCAACATGTCAATAGATGCCGCATTGCAGCTTGTGCCAAAAATACTTCTCTACCACCATATTTGAGGTCTTGCTTCTGCCAAAATAACTCTTAAACCTTCTCTGTGCAACTCAACAATCAAGAACTTTCCCAATGACCCTTTAGGTATGCATAATATGAAGCCTTTAAAGAGAACTGTTGCTGATTATGAATTTAGCCACTACTTCATGATCTTCAGCTTGACACCTTTCAAAAATATCTTGGAAATGGGGGTCAATCTTGTATTGCACTTTAATCACTTTGAATCCAACGACATCAGCTGACATGGTCTTCAACAAATAAACCGTCCTACTCAAAGAGCACCAGCCACCTTGTTCTACAAACCCGTCTTGTATCGAAGTACGAAAGTATACTCTTGCAAAAGTGCCTACCCATTTTGCATTTCGCCTACTTGATTTCTTTTGCGCATTGATGAACCATAGGGCTTCATGGTCTGAATGCAAGATAAATTTCCTCTGAATTAAGTCGTCTCTCCAAAGCTTCAAAAACTTGAAAAATGGCATAGTACTCAATGTCGTAGGTAGAGTAATTTTGTCATGCCCCATTGAGTTTCTCGCTGAAATAGGTGATAGCTTGCCCTTCTTCGCTTAAGACAGCCTCAATACCTACTTTTGATGCATCACAATCCACCTCTTAATCTCTCGAAAACTCTCCTCAGCCCTTGAGTTCCAATTGTAGCTTCCACCTCAAGGCATTCTGTAATTGTGCCAATATGGTGCTAAACTTTATAATGAACCTTCAATAAAAAGTGGCCAGCCCATGGAAACTCCTAATCTTTGATAAGATCTTCTGGGTAGGCCAACTTGTAATGGCTAGAACCTTGGACTGATAAACTTCTATGCCCTTAGCCAACCCCACGAACCCTAAATATTCCAACTTATCCTCCATGAAGGTACACTTTTTGAGGTTTACAAAGCTGATTTTGACTTAAACGCTGTAGGATAGCCCTCAACATGAGACTTACCATCTTTCCAATAAAACAAAATACCGTCGAAATAGACAACCATGAACTTCTCGGCATTCGTTTTCAGTACCTGATTCATAAATCTCATAAACGTACTAGGCGCATTCGAGAATCCAAATGGCAGAACCAGCCATTTATAGAGCCCCTACTTGGTCTTGAAAATTCTCTTCCGTTCATCACCTTCTCTAATCCTTATTTGGTGGTACCCACTCCTTAAGTCTATGTTGGAGAAGACTTGAGAGCCAGATAACATGTCAAGCATATCGTCCAACCTCAGTATTGATTGGTTTTTCAAGAAAACAATCTATACTTGATTGTTCTCTTCTTTATAGCGTTGCTATCTACATATCCTCCAAGACCCATCCTGCTTTGGTGTGAGCAAGGTGACATTGCATGGGCTTAGACTCTCCCAAACAAGGCCATTTTGTAGAAGTTCAGGTATCTTCCTTTGGAGCACCTCATGCTCCTTGGGACTCATTCGGTAGTGGGGTAGGTTGGATAGGACAGCTCCTGGAATCAAATCAATATAGTATTGGATTTCCCTCATTGGAGGCAACCCATTAGGTAACTCCTCAGGCAAAATGTCCTTGAACTCTTCCAATAATTCATTCACACCCTCTAGCACTGGTTGTGGCCTGATGTCTTCTTTCCGAACCAGCACAAAGATCATCCCACTCTTTTCACCTTCTTCCGTAAAATCATCTAGATTCAAGAAGGCGGATGAAGCTCCTCTTCTCTTTACTAAGGCATCATCCTTCATTCGCTTTAAAACAATTTTCTTATCATTTAAGAAGAATGAATAGGTTTCCTTGTCACCATGATGGATAATTTTCCGATCACATTGCCAAGAAGATGTTGCACACATCCAAGGGGACCATATCATACCACACAATTCTTCAAAGAAAGTTCCAATTGAGAAAGTAACAAGGCATTTGAAGAGACAAGTACCTCGTGCCCTTGTTGAATCAAAGAATGTGCTAAACTTGTGGGTTCTTCACAATCTTGAGTTTGAGTTTGTCTACCAGCTCTTGAGCCACCATATATTTGCTGCTCTCACTATCAATGACATGAGTACTAAATTTTCTTGCAACTGTACAGAGGGTTTTTAAAATATTTTTATGGAGCCAATCATAGCTTGTTTAGACCAGCAGTGCCAGTATAGATCATCGGATGACAAGTGTTTCACCAATCATGTCACCCTCAAGTCCTTCCTCTTTAATATCAGTAGACTCGTGAACTTCTTCAAACCGAATTTCACCTTCCATGGTGCCAAATTCTCTTCAATTCCTACATCATGGTCTTCCGCTAGATTGACTTGAACTTCATTCTCCTTCTTGGACAACCATTCAATGTATGTCCAGATTCCAAACACCTAAAGTATTTAATTCTCCCTTGTACACTGCATCTACCTTGACCCCCTCTCCCATAATTAGGATTTGCTTGGTTGTTAGGACTTGTAGGGGCTGCTGCCTGCCCATCATGGATGATATTATTTCCACAACTACATAACACTACCATTGCGATCATTCCCAATCTACTTAGGGGCTCCACAGGTGAGTTGGGCTTCCACCTTTCAGGCAAGTTGATATGCATCACTTACTTTATAGAGTCGATGCAGTCCTACCTGATCCTGATCTTGATTCGCCAATCATAGACCATTCACATACTGGCTGACTGATTGGGCTTCACTCTTGGCCACATTACTCCTTAATGTGAGTTGATGGAATTCTTGAGTATACTCCTTCACGGTCTTCTCCCGCTAACGCAGATTTTGTACCTTTTGATACAAAATCTGCTCATAGTCTACAGGCAGAAATTGATTCTACAATTTGCCCTCATCTTATCCCATCTTTTAATCCTTTCCCTTACCTCTAATTTCGCAATCATGTTGATGATGCTTCCACCAAAAAAAAGCTCAACATCTTTCTTGGCTCCAACAAGTTTGACTTTTCTCTCTTCTAGGACCTTTTTCCAAACAAAATAATGTTCAATATGATCCACCCAGTCTTGAAACTCCTCAGCTTCCATTTCCCCATCAAACTCTGAAATTGGAACATGAACACCATACTCTTCGTTATTTTGCAGAGCACTTACAATGCGATCTTCCCATCGTTCTGCTCTCTCATTCTGCCTGTTAGACCTATCAGATACTGCCCTACTTTTATGGCTAGAGCTATCATTTCTTCTTTGGGCAAAAGGGATCCAAATTAATCATTACCCCTCTTAAAACGAACAAGGCATCTATCACTTCCATTTTCACAATCATTGCCCATCACATTCATAACCACTGGGTAAGCTACTGGATTTCTTCTTCCATCCCTTGAAAGATCTCAAGAGTCACTGCATTCACGGCATTCCTGCCCCTTCGGCGACGATTCCCATGTGCACCCCTTGCAGCCATCAGTAGGACAAATAAAGTGCCCAAAGGAAAAAAAGGAAAAGTGAACAGCTATAGGGAACAAACTTGCTCTGATACCACTTGATGGAAATCGAGGGCAAGAGCAATATAAACAAAAAGAAAATATGCAAGACTACTAGTATGGGTACTTAGAAAATCCTCAAAACAAAAGGATCCCTCAATTTCTAAATTTAAATTACATGAATCCTCAAAAGTGAATCCTTGTTGGAAAAGGGGAATAGCAGTTGACCAAAGGAAACGTTTGGTCCTCGAGCGCTGATTCACTGTAACAAGGTGATTGGGGATGATCCAAAGCTTCAAGCTTAAATGGCCTCATTTCCAACCTCTCAAACCCTAGCTAGAGGGGACTTTGCTCTCAAAGTAATCTTCTCAAACCAAAAGTCCCCCTTTCTCCCTTGAAATTAGAATTTAAAACAGCCCAAAGAAACCCTAAGAGCTCCAACGAATCATAGCTCTTCAATTAATCTAATCTCAACCATTAAATCCAACTTAAGTTCAAAGATTGCTAAATACCAAATATAACCCCTCAAATAAAAGTAAATCCCAAAAAAGTCCAAATAATATCAAATATAACCCTTAATAATAAATCCCTAAAGGTCCAAAACAATTCTAAATCCCTCCGAACACTAAACAACTGAAAAGAAAGTATTTAAACATCAAGCCAAATAAAAAATTAAAAAGAAAGCAAAGAATAGGAATGTTAGGCCGCCCTCTCGGGTTCTCAAGCCAACTTCTTTTTTTCGTCAAATTCCGTAATATGCACAATGCTTTTCCATGCTCTAGATTAGTGGAGCATTAAGGGAACAGCGCGAATCCTCTATGCCGTACTTCCTCTTATTACCTCCCGCCAATGGTAATATTCTTGCATGGCAAACCTCCTCCACCTGCCCAGGGCCATTTTGCCTGTTTTAGATCCCTAAGCCTCCAAAATTTGGGTCTACACAGCTCCCAAGTCAATCATGGCAATCACAGTAAAACCAACATAGATAACCTCGATAAAATAAGGCCCAGCTTGGCCAAAGTTGAGGTGTACTGTTATTGCAAAAAAGCTTCCACTTTGGCAAGGTAACCACTTTAGCCTGAAAGGAATAAGTCCAGACACTTAAATTTTAATAACTTTCTTTTCGACCGCAGGTACAAGTGGATCATTAATTTCAAATCCTGCTTGCACATTAGGCATCTGTTTAGGATAACAATGCCTTGGTCCATGAGGTGCCCAATTCCCGCTCAATGATGTATCCTAATACCAGGTTTTCCATTGTTCCAAACAATAGTTATAGCCTTATAGGAAGCATCAAGGGAAGCTCTGCGGGAGTAGGTGAATAGACCTTTTTCATTATAAATTGCCTTGGATGCAAGATGTCAACGTTGGTATAACAATCACATCCTATAGGACAGTAAGAGAATATCCAAATACTATTTACATCTCTTACAATACCTTACAGAACCCTAATGAAAATGCAAATGGCACAATGTCATACCATTGGAGATACATAACCTCCTTGACACTCATCTCAAGCTGGAGAGAAGAATCATAATTGATGTGGAGCAAAAGAAAAACATGTCATCCCTGTGATAGAAGATTGGTAAGGATATATGCTAAGATGGGTCGTCATGGTACCATATTCTACTTTTGTCTAATGTTAATGACATCTATTTCTGTTCTTTCTCCTATCATGGTATACTGGATTTCAGGATAAATGAAGAGCAGTTTTGATATTGCAAAATAATTCAACTGCTTCATCAGCTTAGCCCCTAAATCATTTAAAATAAGCCAAACTATCTCATAGGTAGCTTTGACTATGGTACCCATAGTGTGCTAAGGTTTTACAGGTGATTCCCTCATCAAGTGTCTCAAGAGGATTTAATCGGTGATATTTACAACCCACACTGCAAGTGCTTCTTGAGAGTGTACTGTGTACATGTGGTGTTTGTGATTAATGCCGAACTGTCACAAGAAGCCCATGATTTCCCTAAGTACACTAGATAGATAGATAGAGAGAGAGAGAGAGAGAGAGAGAGAGAGAGAGAGGTCCCAATATTTCCTTCATCAAAATCCCAGTTCTCCTATGCCCAATGAGAACAACAACCCTCATATAGATGGTTTAAAGGTCACCTGAGATTTGGATACAGCTACAATGATCCATGATTCTTTCAGTCTCCAAAAGGGTAAATCAAATATTTTTCAGAGGGGAGGATAGGAATTGGTTCCTCTAGTCTCTATCTTGAAAGGAAAAGATCCCTTCTTATTCTTATTTCCTTTCTTTTGCCTTTCAAATTGACCCAACATATAATAGTACTCATGCTTTGTCCTTGCCTTTGAAAAATGCCAAATTGGTCCTCGAAGAGTAAACCTTACATACCCCAAAGAATATTAAAAATGTCATGATCCTCAAGATTAAAAAAAAAAAAAAAATATCTATGGTTTAGAGGTCCAAGGGTTATGAAGTCATGTACCCACAGGCCGTACAAGGCAAAAGCCTTTGAAATCCAGACAAAGCCAAATACAACCAATCAATGGTTCCAGAAAAGCACAAAGACAAGGTAATCCTTGGCATTGAGAATAAAAGCAAGAATGAATGGATCCATGCAAACCCAAACATGCACATTCATATGCCTGTAGCTAAGAATGTAGTTCAATATGATCAGCAATTTGGAGTGCTTGAACAATAGAAGGTTACAGTGATCCAAAACCTACTCCCTTATGGATGACCACCATACTCCCTTATGAATGACCACCATACTCCCTCATGGATGACCACTACAAAATTCTTACAAAGAATGATATAGCACTTCCTATTCTATCATACTGTACAACTATTTCTCACCGAGCCACACCCACACACACACACACACCCACACCCACATGCAGACGCACACTCATACAAGCGCGTGTGCACACACACACACCCACACCCACATGCAGACACACTCATACAAGCGCATGCGCACCCACATACAAGCACAAAGATACTAAAGGGCTTATTGGATCTCTCAAAATGACATGTAGCAGAATTAAGAAAACCACATTTTAGAGTAAAGCAACCATTCATAAGAAGAATGAACACAATTGTTTCAATCCATGTAGCAAGAAATGATATGACTCACCATGAGTTTTCTGGCATTTTTACAGAAGTTCTTTATAGTTGTCTTTAAGATTGTGTCTGGATCTCTACCAATACGCTTTAGAATGCCCTTCACATGTTGCTCTATGGCAAGGAAATCAGCATCTGCCTTAGATTGATAAATCTTTTGCAAACTTATATAATACCTGGAGAGGAATGCACATGAATAAACCAGTAATAGTCAGAAATACAACAAAGTGGCACCAAGTCTTATTACTAATTTATCATCCAAAGAAAAGAAAGTATAAACTTAAGGCATAAAGTCAGTCACTCAACTCAGTCAACGATGTCATGTCTGGAATTGATCCCTCAAGTGGTGGCTCCCCGCCACCTTCATTCTCAATGAACTCCTGAGCAAAATCAAATAAAAAGGATTTAGGAACACAATTTTGTAGCATCATATATAGCAAAAAAATAAAGAAAAATTATTACTATCTTCAAATTTCAGCTTGAGATAACTCGACTTCATGGCAAAGTATAGTGAAAACAATCATAGGAAGTTGCTTATTGAATAGTCAGCAAGCAGAAAGAAGAAAGACGGATCAATATAACTGAAACAAGAGCAGTGCCTCCAAAAGGGACATCAATTACCATGCATATGATAAATAACTATAGATTAAAAGTTGAGATGTCATTTCACGAAAATATAAGTATATAAGGAAGTTGTTGATCAATCATAAACATGTCCTTCCTTAAACAAGCAAACCATTGGACATGGAAAAAGATTGTTCAAAATGATGAAGCATGTAGACACCTTTCTATTCAAGGAGGAGATTGAAAAGTTGAGTACAAATCAAAGAGGAATTCTGACATTAAACAGATCAATTCCCAAACACAAGCAGTCCTTACAACAATTAAGTTTCTGAGCCATCCCAAATAACTGCATATTATATAACTCAGACACCTACATTTAAGAATAGAATTCATTTCAAAAAAACCCAAAAAATTGGCTACCAGCTGGTTGGCCCTTTCCATAATAAATGCTCACAGAATAACAAGAGGAGCACAAATATGTTATTTTATTTAGATGGATCAATCCTAAGTCTTACCTGTCTCACACTTGGTATTCATTTACTATTGGTTTTCATATTAATTGGTATAAGTCACATGGAAAATTCAAATAAATTCAATGAAGTTTCATTGGTATTCATATTTTATGGTGGCAGTGCAACAGCAAACTTGGCATATACCAAACTCTCAATGCAAATCACAACCCCCCACCCTTTTTCCTTCTTTTTTTCCTCTCTCTCTCTCTCTCGGTGCTCATATACTGCTAGTCCTTATAAACAGCATAAGCACCCAAACTCCAAAAGGTTGAACCCGAAAAAGAATTACCAGAACTAGGTGTGGATTTTCTGCAATCATATATGTTATGGAGTATAAAGCCCCATTTATATGCTGCATTATTTTATAAGATTCATCATCATGATCATCGTCAGAGCCTTTTTTCAACTAGTTAGGCTCAGCTACAGGAATCTTGGTCCACTATTCTGCTCTATTAAGGGTCATACCCTCAGTAAAGCCATAATTCCCCATATCTTTTCTCTCTAATTCCAACCATGTCCTTTTTTGGGCCTACCCCCTGCCCTTTTTGAGCATTCCACTTGAACTAACTAACACCTCCTAACATGTGTTCTACTGGGTCTGCGCCACACATGGCCAACCCATCTAAGTGTATTTTCTCTTATCTTATTACCTATTGGCGCCACACCTAAATTCTCCCAAATGTGTTCATTACCAATTCTATCCCTTCCCATCCTGTGCATAATAAATAAAAAAATAAATAATAACATAAGAACTCACAAAATATCCATAGTATTGTGCATCTCTAAAAGGGCTCAATTGCCACTTCACACAATCAACAACACTCTACCCGGTGCTTAGGATGACTTCCAATGACAATGAATGATGGAAGACAAGGACTTCATATGAATAAGGCCAAGCATCTAGTTAACCTATTTAAGTCTGTTATAGACACCGATTCATTGGTGGAATTCCCATTCCCAAGACTAGGGTTTATTAGCTACTTTTGTATACCCTTCAGAATGGAAAATGTATTATTTCACCATTGCCATCCCTCCTCAATAGGTACTTCTGGTAATTAATTATACACCAACTTCGGACTTCTGAATAAATGGCCATGTAGACAAATAGATAAACGCTTGAGACGTCAGAGAATATCCACTTGCACCATGTGCTTTCTATCCTTCCAGATGGGTCAAAATCAGAAAGGGAACATAACAGTTATAGTCTTGGAAAATATAAAGTTTGTCAAAGCTCCAAAATAAAAATAAAACAATAACAATAACTCTTGGTAAATACATGCTATACTCCCTTGTTATAATTGCCATATTGTTTTTGTCACAAGGATTATCTTGGAAAGAGCAAATTTGAGAAGTAAAAGTTTTGGCAGCACAGTGCTTAAATGATCTCACCTTCAAAGCTGCCACAAGCACCCAAAAATTATATGAAGAAGAATCAATTTCCACAGAGCTATCATTAACAATTTGATGAAGCTGAGGGCCTGCGAATCAGACATAACTTAAATTAAGGGCTTCTTCAATCTCATTAAAAAGAAAAGAGAAACTCAATAGACTCTAGCATGGGGGACTTAAAATCTCAAGTTATAATTGTTCTATTGATTCCTATGTTACATTGGAACGCATACGTGTCCATTTGCGACATGGATGCTAATGTTAGAAATGTCAACCAAAAACTTGCCACCTAGACATGACATGTCTGTACAATATGTGGGTTTATGTGTATGTGCAATGTATATAGATACATATATTTAACCTTTTTTCTAATTTCGAGTTTTTTAGCTGATTAACCTTTTATCAAGACAAAGCTAGTAAACACCACCAGCAATCCGAAACATATCAAGACAAAGCTAATAAATACCACAAGCAATCCAAATAACATACATCAAAAAATCAAGACAAAAGACTCAAGAACCACGAACCACAAAAGACGCAAGAACCACGAACCATCAAGACAATTGAATTTATTTTTTAAAACTGAAAACTTTTACAATGACAATTCAAGTACTACAAAATTGCCAAAAAAAGTATGTTAAAAAACTAAGACAGACTATACATGCTATAAATGGCAAACAAAGTTACGCTTAGATTAAAAAAATAGAAAAATATAGTAAATGCCACTAAAAAGTGTACAACAAATAGAACAATCATATACTCGGGACAATTATAGGCAAATAATTGGCCCCTAAGATATTGTCAATTTATCCTAGGCTGTGTAAAAAAGGTCCCATGCATACTCGAGACAATTATTGGCAAATAATTGGCCCATAAGATAGTGTTAATTTATCCTAGGATGTGTAAACAAGGTCCCATTCCTTTGTTAAATAGACTAATCAAACAATAAAAATCAAGTGTTACAGTAGGACTCTTTAATATCATACGATACCATCATTGGAGCATGGATTAAAGTGGGAGTGAAGCTTATTACTAAGAGAACGATTATTAGATTTTCCTAAAACAATGAGCTCTCGATTACAAAAGAAGAAAAACAATATGGTTTGAACATACAAATGTACCTTACACGGCAAGAGGGGATGAAGGGAAGAAGGGGAGAGTTCAAGAAGAACCGAGATGGAGATTCGCAACTTGAGAAGGGCGGGGGAGGGAGGTGGGGGGAGGGAGGGAGGGAGGAAGAAAGAGAGAGAGAGACAGAGAGAGAGAGAGAGAGAGAGAAACCCAAGCTTTCTACCAGATGTAAGAAGAAGGAAACTTTATTTATATGAAGAATGATTTAAGTAAACCCCAACTAAAAAATAAAAAATTTCATGAAGAATGACATTTCAAAAAAAAGAAATCTCACAATCCCAAGCAGAAAGTTTCTCAAAAAGATGAACATGGCATTGGACACTCATTGGCCATCTCGTATCCATTACTTTAGGTTTCAACACACCTGTCCATGTTTCATAGGTTGAATCTCATATGCTATTTACCAAGTATGAGAGATGGTGTTATTCAAACTTCACACACACACGCATACAGAAACACATATATCTAAAATTTAAAATGCGATCGCATCGCCGCATCATGCGCGATGCGCTGGCAACCGCATCGCCTGATGCACCGCATCCTACCGCATATGCAGCTGCAAAGCGCATAGCCTGCATAAGGCGCATATGCGGCCCGCATGTGAAATGAAAAGTATCCCCTCGAAAAGGGGTATTTTGGCCTTTTTAAGCCCTAAAAAGGGGGGAAAGGGTTTGGAGGGTATTAAACCCCCTACCACCAAAACCAGCCACATCCGTGCCCTTTAGGGGATCAAATCGATCAAAAAATAAATAAAAGGTGGCAGAAATTTATTTTTCGAAATTCTTGGATTTTCGTCTTGGATATTCTTTGGTAGTTGATTTGTTTATTTTGGGAGTTGATTTGGGGAAGTTTTAGCGAAGTTTCAAGTTTCTATTTTTTAATGTCTTCCATGATCTATCAGGGGATAGTGGATACAAAATCTCCAACAGCTGATACTTTTAAAGTTAATGAATAAATTATATACCTACTATCACATAAATCACATACATATTATCACATAAATCACATACATATTTTTTCTTATGCATTAACCTTTATTTTTAGATTTTTTAAAATTTTGTTATATTCATTGACTGCATCAGGATAATGCACCCACATCTGGACCGCATCGAGCTGCATCGGCCCCACCCAATGCATCGGGCCACATGCCACATCTTAAAAACCTAATCTAATAAGGTACATGTGAGCATACATATTAGAGGGGTATTGCACAGTTGATCCAACCCAATCCAGCCCCCAACTATATTGACCACATCCAGGCAATATCCTCAAAGGCACAATGTAGACTTCAAATATATCGAAAAAAGACAAATATGAACAAAGGAGTTCCTTAAATAAACAGTAGAACACCAGTCTATTCTTTTGACTTAAAATTTGTCTAGGACACATCCATAACCCCTACTCCATAGTGGATCAAATGCATCAAATCTTATCCACAAGCAAGACAATATTTTATTAGTAGTCAACAGTTATACAACTTTAGCATTCTTTGATTTCACTTAAAAATCTCTATTTATGGTATAATTATCCATGTTAATAGAAGCATAATTCAAGGAAGCCATAAGGCGACAACATGCACATAACCCACTATAAGAATGGCTCTGTCAGCCTTACTTGTTTGAGCTCTGTTAACCTTCCATCACAATGATTGCAAGTTCTATCATTAATGGTATAACGTGAATAAAGTACTCTTAACCGGCTAATTCAAATACAACACAAAAGGGTGCACCAGCCAACACATTAACTTACACAAAAATGTCAATAGTGTTAACAATAAATTCCAAATAATATAACAGGCCATCTCATTAGAGAGTGAACATACTTATTCCACAAGGAAGAGAGACTTTAAATGAGGCTTCCATTGCCTCTTTATAGTTATCTTCATCCAATGAAATCATCTTGGATTTCAAAAGCTCCTGGCCAGAAAAGCAGGAAGCAAGAGGCACACATTAAGAGGCTTGCAATAGAACAAGAACATAAGAAATATTGGACAGAGATACAATCCAAGCGAACCTTGAACTCCCTTTTCTCTTCCCTAGTAGAAGGAAACTTGCCACCATGAGCACTGGCCCACTCCTCTACAATTTTTACAAGGATAACCACATAAGGTGTGTGCTTATGGACGACTGGATCTGTTGTGTAAAGATCAATACTTTCTGCAAACCTAAAAAAAAAAGCCTTTGTGATGACTTAATAAAGAAGGTAACTGAGCTCAAGACTAAATATTTAGACATGAATCCTTAGCATTTGTCATTTCCAGGAAGATAAAAAAAATATTCAAGGAGAATCATACTGCTTGAGTTCAGGCCATGGATTGTTGAGTCGAAGGTCATCCAGGAAATGATCAGGTTTCGTATCAACCACATCATGTTCCTGAAATATGCAAGTCAACGTAAATCCAGCTTGAATTAAAGGCCTAACATGTCTATAATGCATTTCTAATAGTTCTACATATATTACAGAGTAAAACGAGCCCGCTAAATACTTACATCACATTACCTTGATGCTAATCCGCACAAGTCCAGTGAGACCATAACTTCGTGCAACTATCAACATAATATTGTATTGCCGACATATTTTATCCAGTTTTAAGATTGAATTTTCAAGCAGCTGCAAAACATATCAATACCACGCCAATGTCAAAGAAACGTGGATAAACAAAATTATTCCCCCATCTGACTACTAAGAGATATGAATTCTATTAAAAAACTGTGCAAAAAGTATCATAACCAAATACAGAAAACCTCTTGCTGATGTAATGTAGATAATTGAATTACAAGTAGCAAAGTACTAAAAGAAAATCGCATTCTATAAGAAACAATTATTCTAGTAATATCAAAAAAACATATTTTAATATTACTGGACTAGTCAAGATGGTAAAAGAACAAAGACATCGAAGTCATCCATGGCCACCTAGAGATTAGGCAGACCGTTCACCATGGTCAGAGCCCCTTTAACCACTTGAATTACACACACTAAGCAAACAAAACAAGTTAATAATCCCAGCAAACGTTACGCAATCTTCACTGACAAGGGAATAATGGCCAAAAATTCAAAAGGCCAAGAATCCCTCTAATGAAAACATCAAAATTAAGCTCCCTGCAAACACAGGAAGTAGACATCATTCTACAACACGCCCAGTTTGAAACCAGACACTCTGAATTCAATAGCCAAGAATTTCCACATCTGCTAGCTTGCTACTATCCATAATGCTTCTATCAATTCATGTCATTAAATCCCTTTTAATATTGCCAAACACTTCCTCGGCATGGCAATCAAGCCCTCCAGAATGCTATAATTTATCCCAGTCCATAGTGGCTAGACAGTTGGAAGTATATGAAAGAGGAGATGTCAGTTCCATCATGATCTCCTATAAATCCATACAGATTAAAAAAGTATCAGGCTACCACACCCAAGATATGTTAAACACGCAAGACCAGCTTGCTCCATTATTGGGCTGACTGTCAAAGAACTCCCAAAACAAATGCTCGTCATAAACATTGAAGAACACTACAGTACAATATAATCCTCCATTTGGAGACAATACCTCCAAACAAACAAATTTCGAGCCTATGTTAACTATTTTAGCACTAATAAAACCATTTAATGCAAACATATACAACATGGTCAACAACTTATGAGAAAAAATTCATAATCCACTAGTATTCAATCTATACATGCTCATGCTTTTGTAGAAAATAGAGAAGCAGCCCAGTTACTAGCATAAAGAGTGTTGAACAGGTGCTCAAATCCATAACATTATTCCCAAAACACAAATGCTTAAATAGTGTGCCTCATAAAAGAAACCCAAGCTGCATATGAAGATACTCAAAAATATAACATGAATAGGCAAAAAGCAATTGATGTCAATGAACATCCATAAAGTATTGATGATTTGAGCACATGATCATACAACATAGATGAAGTACCTGGGTTGCAATCACCAAAGTAAACTGCTGAAAGAAGGCAGGGTTTGTATCGATCAGTGCCTCAGGAGACTCCTCCACAAACTTGGCTCTGACAGAATCATTTAATTCTTGCAGAAAGGCACATACGCACTTTGCTTTTGATTGTGCAATGCTCTGCAAATCCACTGTGCATTACAACATGAAAACAAAGTTCAAAAGAGATCGTTTCTTATTGTTACCTTTAATAGTTTAAAGAATAAATTTGAACTTAATAAAATAACAAAAAATGCATAAAAAATAATAGCTTGCCCATAAAATTATTCCCCATATCGCCTTCCTCAACTTTAGATCCATCAATAACGGTGATACTGCCTATTCCGCCAAGAACAAGATTTTTCAATGTTTCAGATCCAGTCGGTCCACAATTAAGCAAACAAATACTAGCTTTCTCAAGGGCTTCCTGTCCCTGCTCTCCCCAAATCCTGGACATAGCAAAAATAACCCCAATGTGAAAAAAAGAACTTCTAGCAAAAGCCTGAAAGACAGTCTTTAGATCAAGCAACTAGAAAGAACATCAGAAGCAGCTCAATCAAAAGCCAAATTTTGCATCAGCCAAATTAAATAATCTTTATAGGTTAAGGTTTTTTTATTGAATTTGCACAGCAAAGATCAGTGAAAAAAGGCTTGAACAAATTCACAAGTTTAGTAGCGAATTTACCAACTAATAGTCTTGAAAAGAAAAGAAAGGAATGGAGAGCACATTACATAAACAAGCTTGAAATTTTCCAAATGAAGCTGCAGTAAAATAACAAAGGAATAGCACATCATAGGACCGAACTCCCTCCATTTAAAAGAATTCAAAAGTAGATAGCTGTCAAGAAAAATATCCAAAAATCAAAACCAAAAAAATGGAAAACCTAATACTCCACATATCCAAAACTCATCACATTTAAAATCACCAATATTGGAATGAACATAAAATTTGAAGGTTCCAGTTACTTTCTAATTCCAACAGACCTGCTATACTGAAACAAAAGTTTTCATTTTGAACATTTGCAAGGAAATTTAACTTGACCTAGTGCTCCACAATCAATCTTTCTGCCCATATAAAGTAGAGTCACTAAGAACATAATGCAACATCTGTGAGCAACAAACCATCTCGGTAATTGAGAACAATAAAATGAGAATTAAATGGGGAAATAAACAGAAATATCTCAAGACACACACAAAACTGAAAGAGAAAGGGGTAAAAAAATTCCATGATTTTGCACATTCCGAGCATAGAATCCGTTACACAACACTCAATAGCCAATACAGGAAAAAGAAAAAAGAATAAGCAAAAAAGTAGAAAACATAGCCGAGGAATTACTTCAGCAAATAACAGGTAGTGCACATCTATTACAAAAAAAGACCTCGGAAGGAGAATGAGAAGAACCCTAAAGATAAAGGGAAGCGACATGCTTGGTTAGTGATAGTGCGCATAGAGAATGACTCAGTAAAAAAAGTAAGAGGGAGGGGAGGCGAACCTGAGCTGACGATCGTATTTGCTCTTCGGTTCCGCCATGGTGCTACAATCAATGGATCAATCCGCCCCCACTCCTCTGCAACTGAAATTGAAGAGAAAAAGGGTCGCGGCTATTCTCCGCTGGTCTGGGTTGGAATTGTTCTAAAGAAGCATGCCCGTTTCGGCCTCCGCTGTTCTATAAAGAAAACTAAGGTTTAAAAAAACGGATCGAGTCGGTCGGACTTGGATTGGCCAACCTAAAATTGGTGTTGAATCGGTGTATCAATGATCTGGATTGGAGAATCGGCCCGATCAATCAATTTTGGTTTAAAAGATTTTTAAACAATGACTTAAATTTTTTATAAATCTAGTTTTCTTATGTTTGAGTAATTTTCTTTTTATGAAAGATTGTATGTTTTATATATTCAAATTAGTCAACAATACAAGATAATTTTTCAAAACACACTGCACACAAAAATACATAATGAAAAGCAAAAAGCAAACGAAGAAAACTACAAACACCAGCTACTCAATGAAAAGCAAAAAGCAAACGAAAAAAACTACAAACACCAGTTACTCAAACTTTTTAATAATCTGATTATTGACCGCCCTTAGCTTTGCAAGTCCATCTGCCTCCATATTGCTTTCTCGATAGATATGTCCAACAGTACATTCTAACTCCATGCAATCAGTAAAGTTATGAAATTTCCATGCATATTTCGCTTTCTTGTTTAACCATTTCACAATATTCATGGAATCCCCTTCTATTTCCACATGCCTTCAAAAATCCTTTACTAGTTTAATACCCTTTTATTTCATGGATCAATAGGTGTAGTGAAATTAGGGGTATGACAATGTAGATTTTCACTATTTCATTGAAAATTTATAAATTTCATGCTTGAGCATTTGTTGACCACTACCTTTATTTGATATTCAAAATGAAGTTTAAAATACAACTTATTGCAATAAAATGGATCTCTCTAACTCTAGATTTTTTTTAGTTTGATTTTTATAATCTCCATTACGACTTGTAAATATAGGGATTGTTCTTTTTTCTTTTTTGTTTTTTAAATTAATTTATTGTATCACATGTTTTTGAACAAAAATAGCTAAAATAAATAGAAATCACCAAAAATCTGCACAGACAGAACGAGAGTCTTGAGATCATGGGTTCAAATCTTGAATGTTTTAGTTAGTATCATTTAGGAATGTTAATGGAAGTGGAGGATACGAAGAAGGTGGATGGAGCTGGAGCGAAGGTGGACGTGATTAAGGTAAAGTTTGATTTGGGTTCTGATTTCTTTGAGGATGCTCCATTCCCAATAGTGGAATCCTTTTCTTCTTGCTCGATTGACATTTTTTGTTTGAGTGATTGGGCAAGAAGGGATTGGAACCTCTCTTATGCTCCAAAAGTTAAGATTCTTGGAGAAAATAAGATCGTCTTCTTGCTTCGATCCAAGGAAGATGTTGCTTATGCTTTAGTTAATCGCTTTGTTTGTATTAGGGGAAGACTCTTATCTCTCCAAATGTATGGAAACCTTCCTCCCACTCGTCGTATATGCTTAAAGAAAGTCTTTGGATCTATCTCCAAGGCATTCCTTTTCATGCTTGAACATTGGCCAATATTCGTTTAATAACAAACTGTTGTGGGAAATTTTGTGATATGGATAAGGATTTCTTTGCTGGACCAGACTTTCCTGGGGTCAGAGCTCGTATATGAAAATTGAGTGGGGTCGCTCTTCCTAAAGTTGTCATGCTTGCGGTGGGACATGACTACTTCACTATTTTGATTTTTCCTGAACAATTCCAAAGGCTCTCGATTCTTGTGCCCCCCAACATGCATGCTCAAGAAGATTGGAAGGTGGTGTCCCGCCGGAAAAGCAATGACAAATTTCTAAAAAATCGTTGAGGGAAGGTTTCTTCCGGCAGCTAATCGGACGGTGAAACCGTCCATCGCAAATGGCGGAAGGATTCAAAATTTAAAAATAAAAAACCGATGGATACCTGTGGGTCCGTTTCAAGGAAGACCCAGCGCTTTCTAAGGAGGTACATATGATCAACAAGAACGTTCAAGCTGATCTCGCGGGTGCATGCACAAGTTTGAGAGTGATTTCTAATAAGAAGATGAGGCCACTTGTTTCCTCGGAAACGGAGATTGACGTGGATCAACTGGAGGTGGCGGGCAGCTTCAGGCCATCAGCACGCGCCTCTTCCCATTCTTCCAAAAACGAAAGTTGTATTTTTTGCTACAATTGAGAAGTTGAAAGGTCGGTGGTGCAGATCGTTCTCCATTTTCTTAGCGTTGGTGGTGGTGGGCTGCCATAGAGAGTCTCAGACTCTAGCTAAAGTGCTCCTCGCCTTTCTTGCAAATATGTATCCATTGAGCCATCGGATTGCTGCAAATAGACCCAAAGTCTCTCGCCGCCCTGATTTTGACCCTTTTGAGTATTGAACCCTTCGCAATCATGATGGTTGATGATCATGAGGATGAGTAGCTGGTTGTGGAGGAGAATGTGTATCATGAGGATGATTTCATTCATGAGGATGCAGAGGACCCTGATTCTCAACCTCCTGATTGTCTTGCGGTGGGTGGTACAGGTGGATGAGACATTGCCGCTGGTTGCAGTCCTTGAGCCAGCGTCTACTCCTCTATTGCTCCACTTCATTTCGATACCATCGATCCAGGGGGAGAGGATAGAGAGATGGAGAGAGAGATTCTTTGAAAACCAGTAGGAGAGAGAGAGAGATTCATTGAGAACCAAAATGTTTAGGGCAAAAAAGGTTACAAAAAGCAAAATGTTTCAGTTAATAAGGGCCAGGGAGTTGGAAGATAGATTTTTAGAAAAGTTATTGCAACCAGATAAACATCAAATTTGATGGTCTATAAGAAAATAATATATCAAATTGGGGATTATAGAAATATTTTTCTTTTATTTGTTTTTTAGTTTTTCAGTATTGCATTTTTTTTTTCTTTTCTTTCCATTTTCTATTTTTTCTTTTACGCATTTACCAAACTTAATTCTTAAAAAGGTTACAAGCATAAAATAAAATACATAATCTTGCTAGAATCATATCAGAATCTCGTTGAAAAGTAAAGCGTGAACCAAAAAAGGAGTGCATTTTTTCCATTTATTTTTTGCATATTCGAACTAAATATTAAACTGTCTAAAAAGAGGAAGAAAGAAAAAAAAGAACCGATGTGGTTCGATTTCTCGCTTGAATCTCACCAGAATCTTGTCAAACACCAGAATCTTGTCAAATACATTGCTCTAGATTCTTTGAATCTCACCAGAATCTTGTCAAATACATTGCTCTAGATTCTTTGGTGGAGAAGAGAGAGAAAGGCAAGAAAATACATGAAGTAAATTCATGCCATTGAAAGGCATGGGCCAATGGGGATCTGCCTATTCTTGCTCCATGCATGAATCAACGACTAAAGAAACAATTAATTTCCACAATTAAATGCAACTTAGGGTTCTATGTTTACTCCCTTGTACTCAAAACTTTATTAACATTCCATTAGGTTATCAAATCTATGTATTTAGAGCTTCCTTAACATTTCAAAAAAATAACTACCAATTCCTAAGAAAGAATTTCTAGTTTCCAAAGAATGTTTACCTTCCAACAATCAAACACACCGTTTGAGTAAGGATTTAAGACTGCTTCTCTTTAGTTTTCTCTCGCCCTCTCTATGTTTGCTTTCTTCGCTCTATATATCCCTTTTTTCTCCATGTACATGTACTTCTATTCCGTGTTTTATTCTCTTTTGTCTTTTTTTCCTCTATGTACTACTATTTTGTGTTTTAAAACAAAAAAGTTTATATAAAGTTGCAACCTTACAATGTAGAATTACATATGCATCTCAAAAATCCATCGAATAATGTTGTTTTAATATTGAAAAACCCTCTAATTGATCATCTGGACATCGAGATATATGAATATGAAAAGAAAAAAGATTTTGAGTCCCATAAATAGTGCATCTTGCAACACATTATCTAGACCGTCCATTTTCAAGATTTTCATATATTTATAGATTTACTTGATTTTGACCATTTTTAAGTTTAAAAGTATATAATTAAATATAAAAATAGATTTTGAGATAATCCTAAGAATTTTTTACACCGAAATTACAAGTTACAAAATTTTTTGGAGGTGCGCCTTAATTGAATTGTTTAAGATTGCAACCTTAAAGAAACCTCACCCTTTTAAGACTACTGATTTTCTCTCTCTAGAGTTTCTCTTTATACGCTCCAAGAAAAAACCCTAATACCAAATACTTTGAAAAATCACTCTATATGCATTCTCCTTATCTTAGAAATCTTACTAAAATCTCCTATGCGTTTTGGAAATGGAAAAATAGTGCTCAATAGTTACAATTGGAATGCTTATTAAATTCTTTGGAAACCACGAAATCCTCAAAATGGTAAAATCGAAAATTCTTTTTTACAAGGAAACTATGTACTCATTGTTTTTAAATAATCATACTGTAAAAATATTCTATAATTAATGAATTAAATTTTTTTGCCAATATTTCAAAGAGACCAATATCATATTGATATGTGATTTGACACTAATTATGTAGTTTATTGATTATATTGTGTCATAATTATGCAATTTTTTCACCACTTTCTTTCTCTTCCTTTTAAAGCCACTGATTCTTCATTCATTCCTTTTACCTATTAAATTCCTTGGAAACCATGAAATCATCAAAAGGGTAAAATGGGAAATTCTTTTTTGAAAGGAAACTATGTACTCATTGTTTTTAATTAATCATACTGTAAAAATATTCTATACTTAATTAATGAAATTTTTTTGCCAATATTTCAAATAGACCAATATCAGATTGATATGTGATTTGACACTAATTATGTGGTTTATAGATTAATTATGCAATTTTACAACCATTTTCTTTCACTTTCTTTTAAAGCCACTAATTCTTCATTCATGAGGTTGTACTTTTTACAAGAAGTTACCGAGGCCTACTGCAAAAAGAAAATCCAAAATGTATAACGATGTTATTTTTTATCAAATAAATTAATTTTTATTTTCAAGATTTCCATATATATATATATATATATATAAGGGGAGGAGCTCAACCCATTCGAGTGTCTTGGAGTTTCCTCAGCCTCTTTGCTTAGCCTCTCTGCTCAGCCTCTCTGTTCTTTGGTTTGCTCTCTACTCTTTATCTTCTCTACAACTTCTACAGTATTATCTCGGATGTACTATCCTAGACCTACCCCAGTAGACCATCGAAGAAGACTTAATATCAGTCTCAGTTTCTTACTCAAGAAATCTATTGTAAATTAGAATATTTATGGTATGGCAAAAAACCAAATCCTAGATCTCATGAAACACATGACGATGTATGCCACTGCCTGCAAGGCTAGTGAAAATAAGGACCATGAGATAGCCAAAGCCATAATTTGTAGATTCATTGGTTGGCTAAGAGGCTGGTGGGACTTCCATATGGATGAAAATTCAAAAAACCAAATATTAAATGCTACAAAATTGGTTCTCCATATGGGGATCCACAAGCCAAATACTTCCAACAGAATACCAAATATCTCAGAGAAAATTCTCTGATTTTAATTAGCAAAGTTTAAAAAGAAACTTTCATTTATATTTTATGGTCCCTTATCAGATCTTAAAATAGGAATACCAAATCTCATTGGACGATATGGAACGATATGATTGTCTCCCTACATTACACCGCCAAATCTCCATTAAGTGGTGGGACAGTTACAAGAATGACTCTTTATCTCCTAATAAAATCAAATTGAAGTTTACCTCTTCCCCACCACCTCCACAAATGGATATTTCCCACTATGTGGCACTCCTCTAGCAGCAAAACCCAGCCATGACCAAAGAAGATCTTAAACTCAAGCTCTGGGAAGCCCTCGAAGTTACTGATGACAACATGTCCACCCAAAGTGAAGATCCTGAAGACCACTGCCACACCCCAAGAATTTACGATACTGATATTTCTGATATGTGACAGTCAAAAGAAAGCAATTTTAGATATCTACTATGCATTTTTTTTTTGAAATTTTAGGATTATTACATTAAACTCTATTAATAACTAATATTAACATAAAGGTCTAAACATATATACATCTCTTGACAGAACAAATTTATAATGGCGAATTCTTACAAAGTAACAAAAGAAAGTTTAAGCACAACTACAATATCTTCCAAAGTTTATCCTGACGAGCACTCAAAATGAAACCGCAGTTATCCTGAAAAAATGTTTACCATAGTTTGATGAGTTTGGCTACTTAGTAATTGATCATCATAATCCTAAAAATAATCATGGTTGAAAGATATCAATATTTTAAAAAAGGAGGTCTATTAACAGAAATGCATCAACAGTTTCACTTTCAAAAATACATAATTAAGTATAATTCGAATAATTGAAATGCGTATAACATTTTAACGGCAGTACGTAATTCAAAGAATTTCACAAAATACCCTACTGGTGTCCCAAGTCGGTCACCTATATACCTAATCAGCGTCCTGATGGGTCAACTTATACCTCAATGGCATACCGGATGAGTCTGCTTAATCCCTACCAGCGTACCGAATAGGTCCACTTATACCTCACCGGCGAACCGGATGAGTCCACTTGCATACTTAAAATATTTCTAAATCTCTTTAAACATTCGAAAGCAGCAATATCATGTACTCAACATATCACTACAATTATTAATATGAACTGAAACCATTAATAACAGTCACTTTCAATAACATTTCAAAAATACTCAGTCAAATATTTTGGGCTCAAATTAAAAAAAGGTAGCAGTTCGTAAAGACATTCTAGCATAATTGACAATCTAGTATGTATAGAAAAACTCTTATAGAAATCCAAGAATACGGAATTATCACAATTTATGGGATGTCAATCCGTAAATAAACATTTCACAGACAATATTATATCAAATGCAAAAATATCAGTTTTCAAATAATAAGGCAGTCATTTGCACATGAATTTTACAATGTCTAAATATTAAAAAACAGTAGAAAGAAATCTCACAATTTTTTAAAAAGCAGAAATATCACATTTATTTCTAATAATTTTACAGTATCTAAAATTCTCTAACAATAGACAAGAAAAATAAATTTATTTCTAAGAATTTACAGCATTTAAAATTTCTAACATAAATAAAATATCACAATTTTATTAAAATGACTATTTTTCGAGACAATGAGGTCACTCACAGTTGCTCATCAGATTTGATTCATCGGAACCATATATAGGTTTGGACCTTCCAAATGGTCTAAGAGATTCATGGTTTAGAGTCCCTAAGTTTTACTTTGTACAGTTACTGCTCTCGGCTTTTTATTTTCTTTTGGAGGAACTAACCCTTGTCGGATGGTCAAGCCCCTTGAAATTGCCGACTACATGGCAGAAGTAAAAAGTATATGGCAAAAGTAAAAATTATATCAATAATATCAATTTCTATTATTGATATTAGCTGCTTCGTTATCTATCCTATTTGAATTTTCTGTTATCTTTTTTCAGTTTTATTACTCTTGGGTGCAAATGGTATTAGAGCCACGTTTCATAAAGTGGTATAACTGTAGTACTAATAGAACCTGAACTATTATAAGATTCTAAGAACAGTTTGCAGTAGTAAGTTCAAAGTCGTCGTGACCCAAAGATCACTAAGGCCAAGGAAGAGCCAAGAAAGTGTAGGGAGTGTTTCCGATTGACTCGAACTATGATGGCAAATTTTATTAGAACTCTATCTAATATGTCAGATACTACTAGTAGTACATTACGTGTGAATAACCGTGAGGAAATAATAATTGATAACATAGAAAAACAAATTCAAAACTGGAACATACCTATGGTACATGTTTCAGATATTTATAGTAAAGAAATTTTTTATTTTCAAACTAGTTTTTCTAATAAACCTATAGAACAAAGTATTTATATCATGGAAACCCAGGATAAATTTTAACTACTCTCTCCTACAATGGTTGAAGATCATAAGAGGAAGGAATATAAATATTTACATATTGGTCTTGTCCAGCTAGTTGTAAAACCTTTAACTAGAACAGGGCTAAATAATTCAGTCCTACTCTGTTTAAGGGACTGCAGACATAAACGCTTCACTGATTCCTTACTTAGAATAGTTGAATCTAGTATTTGTAATGGGCCTATTTACTTCAATTGTTTTCCAAACTTTTCAGTGGCCCTGATAGACCCAAACCTCTTAAAAGTCTTAACTCTAAACCTTCGAACTCAAGGTTTTGATATGGACCCAAGATCACAAAACTTAGCTTTTGTCTACCGAATATACTATAAGGTAATGAATACCTTATGTCCAAATGCAAGGCAAATGGACTCCAAAGGACAAACAACATTTTTTCGAACAAATATGAAAAAATCAAACCTGGTAATACCCAAGTCTATTGCATGGTCCCAGGTAAAATTACCTAAGAGATGGTCTTTACAATCAGAGGCTCGAATTGAACCTCCAGAAAACAAAGACCCTGAACAAATAATTGAATATTCTGATGGGGAAATAGAAATTAGATTTTCTTCATCCAGGAAAACCACACTAAGAATAGCTGAATCTAGTGTTAGGGAACCTCCGAGAAGTTCTACTTCTTCAATTCCACAGTCAGAACATGAGAGACTTATCTTCTCATAGACTGACCGTTATAGACAGATTAAATAGAACCTCAAACCAGGTACAACAACTAGTTTATATGGTTGAGACCCCAGGCTCTTCTGAAATAGAAGAACATGAACCAACTCTTTCAGATCTAGATTTTGATTTCAATGTAATTCAAAAGGAAGAATTTGAAATTGACAAAGAATGGATAAACAAGGACTTTTACTCTGAAGAAAACAAGTTAATAAGAGAATGGTTTTTCAAAGAATTTAAAGAACCTATAAGAGATGCCTTCCATTTCAAATTTAATAGGTTTATGTTTAAATATAAGGCAACTGGTTAAAATATATAGCAAAAGATTATAATATGAAAATCCCAAAGTTTGAAGTAAACATGGTAGAAAAATCTTTCCAAACCTACCAGACTTCTCAAGGAGAAACAATTGAGTCCATACATCCCCCTGAGGTTAGTATAAGACTCACTGCGGAAAAGTTAGGCGAAAAGGTTGAAATTAGAGCCTCACCTCTAAAACTAGGATCAAAAGAAAGTGACTAAAGCATGGCCAAAATTGATGGAATACCTCATATCATTGAACAGAACAATTATACAAACGCCTTTCTCCAAACAATAGGAAAACAAACCACCCGAATAGAAAATGCTATAAACTAATTAAAAACAACTCCTGAAGAAAGAAGTTGTTCTATTCAAACCTCCTCTAACAATAGAAGCAGGGAAATTTAGCCTGCAAGGAATAAAGAAAAAAGAGGAAAACAGTGAGCTCATAAATGAATTAGTCAAAAGAATGAGAAAATTGAACATCAATGATAAAGCTCAGTTCGCTAAAACTCAAAAAGGAAATGTTCAGGTCTTAGAAAAGGCACCTGAAGAAGAAATTGAACAAATTGAGCAAGCTTTTAAAACTAAAAGCTTAGAAGTAAATAGGATCAATTATGGGAAAAAATTTAGACCAGTATCCCAAACTCGGATGTACTATCCTAGACCTACCCCAGTAGACCTACAGATCGAAGAAAACTTAATATCAGCCTCAGTTTCTTACTCAAGAAAATCTATTATGAATTGGAATATTGATAGTATGGCGGAAAACCAAATCCTAGATCTCATGAAACACATGACGATGTATGACATTGCCTGCAAGGCTAGTGGAAATCAGGACCATGAGATAGCCAAAGCCACAATTTGTGGATTCACTGGTTGGCTAAGAGGCTGGTGGGACTTCCATATGGATGAAAATTTGAAAAACCAAATATTAAATGCTACAAAACAATGGATGATCAAAAGAGAAGATGGCCAAGAAAACATAGTACAAGTGGGTGATGCAGTTAACACATTAATATATACTATAACCCTCAAGTTTGTAGGAAGTACTGCCCTGTTGGTAGCAAGGTCTGAAGATTTATTATCTAATCTTAGGTGCCCAACATTGTCTCATTATAAGTGTTACAAGGATGTGTTTTTGTCACGACTACTGTTAAGAGAAGATAGTAAATCAGACCATTGGAAAGAAAAATTTATAGCTGGTTTACCACATTTATTTGCTGAAAAGGTAAAAACCAGGCTCAAAAACAAATATGAGGGACTCATTCCTTATTCTTTGCATACTTTAGGCGAGTTATCAGTAGAAATTTGTGCTGAAGGTCTGGCATTATGTACAGACTTAAAACTCCGAAGGCAATTAGACGAGCAAAGAATAACAGGGAGGAAACAACTAGGGGATTTTTATGAACTATTTGGATAGGTTTAAGCCAACCTGTTATCCTAGGGATTCCATTTCTGAATATGCTCTATCCTATAAAAATAGATGATACATGAATAGAAGCTAGCAATGAAGGGCATAAGGTAAAATTTACCTTTATTGAAAAGCCCAGAGTCCATGAGATTAACAAAATCAGAGACACAATTTCTTTTAAAGAAAAAATTTTGTTCTATCTAAAAGAAGAAATAAAATATAAATTTTATGAAAAAATATTGTTTGTCCTTTGGAGTCCATTTGCCTTGCATTTGGACATAAGGTATTCATTACCTTGTAACATATTCGGTAGACAAAAGCTAAGTTTTGTGATCATGGGTCTATATCAAAACCTTGAGTTTGAAGGTTTAGAGTTAAGACTTTTAAGTTGTTTGGATCAGTCAGGGCCACTGAAAAGTTTGGAAAACAATTGAAGTAAATAGGCTCGTTACAAAGACTAGATTCAACTATTCCAAGTAAGGAATCAGTGAAGCGTTTATGTCTGCTATCCTTTAAAAAAAGCAGGACTGAATTATTTAGCCATGTTCTAGTTAAAGGTTTTACAACTATTTGGACAAGACCAATATGTAAATATTTATATTCCTTCCTCTTATGATCTTCAATCATTTTAGGAGAGTAGTTGAAATTTATCCTGGGTTTCCATGACAAAAATACTTTGTTCTATAGTTTTAATAGAAAAACTAATGTTAAAATCAAAAGTTCATTTACTATAAATATCTGAAACAGGTACCTTAGGTATGTTCCAGTTTTGAATTTGTTTTTCTAAGTTATCGATTATTATTTCCTCATGGTTATTCACACGTAATGAACTACTAGTAGTAACTGACCTATTAGATAGAGTTCTAATAAAGTTTGCAATCATAGGTCAAGTCAATCGGAAACAGTCCATACACTTTCTTAGCTCTTCATTGGCCTTAGTGATCTTTGGGTCACGACGACTTTGAACTTACTACTACAAACTGTTCTTAGAATCTTATAATAGTTCAGGTTCTATTAGTACTACAGTTATACCACTGTATGAAACGTGGCTCTGATACCATTTACACCCAAACTACTAGTGCAAAATCTATCTACCTCGACACAGGATATATACCATTGCTGGTCATTGAAAATGAAAATCAGTCTAAACCTTCGACTGAAATTGCCACCTTATATCTCAAGCAACATATACATCCCAATAATGGGGATAGATGCAGAGATTGGTATGAATGCATCTTAATAGAAACAGAGTCGGTTTTTATTGTTCACCATTCACGAAACAATGATAATGCCTATTCCAAATTTCAAATCAAAAAGATTCTCACCTACAAAGACTGGGGACTAGACCTATATATATATATATATATAGACAATGATTTCATGCAACTGTTGTATAGTAATATGATGCAAGAACTTTAAAAAACCATCTTATGGCCATTTGTTTGATCTAAGTTTTGAAAAATACACTTTTTTTATTCTAATGAACAATCATAAAAAAAGAAAAAATTGAAAACATAACCTAGAAAATACTTTTTTAGCCTAATTAACATATGTCATTCATTTTGGTGAGATGCTTAGATCTAGGTCTTAGAGGAATTTTTTCATTTTCAATTTTTTTGGATGGCTTTATTATCATTAGATGAATAATGCTAAAACAGAAAAAAAATGATTTTGAGTTTATAAAGGCTAAGATATTGAAATTCATAAAATGAATGGTCTAGATTTTTTTTGGAGGGGACTCATTTTGACCATATCTAAGGTTCAAATTAAACTTTTTTTTTTTTGGGATTAACTATTGAGATGAGAGTTTGTGTGTAAAATTTGGGGTCATACAAACACCACAAACATGGTTTTCTAGAAGTGTCGTTACATTATACTATAATACAACCGTTACATTGGATCATTGCTCCATATATATATATATCTACCCATCATTCTAACCATAAAATAAGTCTAACCTATTTAAAAAAGATTCTATACTATCAGTCTTAGATAACAGAAATAGAGACTTAATACTATGATAATAATGAGAGATACAGGAGTAATATCAATAGTAATCCATGTATTATAAGTAGTTTGATATATCTTTATGCTACATACAACACGTATTATCATAACAACTGTAAACTGTTACAAACTTGAAGCAAACTGAAGCAAACTTGTTAAACAAACTGTTACAGACTCAAACTTTAACTAAGCAAACTTGAAAATAATAAACTGTTAATAACTCAAACTTTAACTAAGCAAACTTGAAAATAACAAACTGTTACAGACTCAAACTTTAACTAAGCAAACTTGAAAATAACAAACTGTTACGGACTCAAACTTATCAGCTATAAAAATCAAAGCGACTCATAAAACAAAACTTATAGAGTGCAGATACAGTAACTGCATAATAGTTTCCACTCGTCTGGGTAATAATCTGGTAAAGCTTTCACGTTATAGTCACACATAGATGGTTTAAAGAGAAGAGAAATGGGAAGAGATGAGAAGCGAGGCTGTTCTCTGAGAGGAGAGGTGTACTGAATGTTTCTCTTCCTCCCCTATTTATAGAGAAGTAAGAGATGTATGTGGGTGCCACGTGGTTGGTCATGGTTGTAGAAGATCATTCATCTTTATCTTCGAGAATCTTGCTTTAGTTGTAAAAGACCGGTTGATGAGATGGTTGGAGCATCTTTTGTGGAGACAGGTGGAATTTCTGATGACAGGTGGCTTTGTCGGTGGCTCGAGCATCTTTATTTGGGTCATATCTAGGTCACATCTATTTTGCTTTTGCTTATTTTCTTCAACTTCTTTGGTTCTGAAGGATTCTGGTTCTTTATCACTAGGATCTGCTAGTTGGTCGAATTCGATGTCGTCTGTATCAGTTACAGTTCCTGATATGTCATTCTGTAATTCTAATATTTTGATTCTAGTTTTTAATTGTCCTATTTCTGTTTTTATTTCATTTACTTCTTTTTTTAATTCAGATATTGTGGGTTCTCTTTGAAGTATATCTTTTTTATTAATTCGTTTGAGTATCTCAGCAAAATTGTAATCCTCTAGTGGTTTGAGTAATGGAATTGGTTTATTTTTTGCTTTTGTTAATGTGATAAATTAGGTAATAATTTCTCTCTTTTCCTCTGGATCATTTATTTTTTCTATGAGGTTTAATATTAATGTATCTTCTTTGGATAGCATATTACAGGAACATTCTTCTATATTCTGTTCAGATTCAGATTGTTCTGTTGAGGACATGAAATAATCTTCATCTTCTATTTGTCCTATCATTGTAGTATCAGTGGAAGATTCAGAAGAATCATCATCATATATTTGTATTATATCATATAGTTTATTTCTAATGGATTCTTCTAAGATTATAGTATCTATTTTCTTTTTTATTTTACATTGGCTTTTATAATGGCCAACTTTTCCGCATTTATAACATACAGGTAATTTTCTTTTACCCTTATGGTACTTGTATTTTGGAGAGAATCTTTTTATGAATTTTTCTTTCTTATGTTTTTTATAAGATTTCTTTTCTTTTCTTTCTGTCTTATATCTTTTCTTTTTATGAAATTTATCTCTAGATTTTTCTATATGATATCCAAATTGTTTACAGAAGTCTCCTAATTCTTTTTTACCAGTCATTTTTTATTTATCTAATTGTTTCTTTAATTTCATATCGGTACATAGGGCTAATCCTTCTGCACATATTTCTGCAGATAATTCTCTTAATGTATAAACAGAATATGGTATTATTCATCCATCTTTATTTTTTAATCTAGTTTTTACCTTTTCTACAAATAAATATGATAATCCAGCAATAAATTTTTCTTTCCAATGATCCTGCTGGCTATCTTCTCTGCTTATTAGTCTGGAAAAGAAAACATCTTTGTACCATTTATAATGGGATAGGGTTGGACATCTTAAATTAGATAACAATCACTTATATTTTATTGCTATGTATCAAGTACCATGGATCGTTAAATGGAATTTTGTGATATCCCCAAATATATGTCATGCTTAGGCAAACAAATTGCCATAAAATGGTGGGACGTCTTTGTCTACCATAATATTGAACTAGGCAATATACAGCTCAAACGAATCCCATTAGCATATGGCTCTCATTCATACTCCAACCCAAATAGTCTAGCTGAATATGGCTCTCATTCATACTCCAACCCAAATAGTCTAGCAGAATATATTACCATAATGAAAAAGCAAAATCCCAGAGCCACCAAAGAAGAGCTAGAAAAATAACTACTGAAAATATTTAAAGAAGAGGCAGAAACTGCCAGCACACCAAGCACTCCCGAAATAGAAATACCACTTGATACACCAGACCCATCAGGACATGGAATATCCCAAAAACATACCTTGTATTAACCCAATATGGATACCATAATATTTATGATATGACATAAATATTTATGATATGACCCAAAGCAAAGATGTGACCCAAAGCAAAGCTGATGTGACCCAAAGCAAAGTTGATGTGACCCAAAGCAAAGCTGATGTGACCCAAAGCAAAGCTGATGTGACCCAAAGCAAAGCTAATGTGACCTAAAGCAAAGCTGATGTGACCTAAAACAAAGCTGATGTGACTTAAAGCAAAAGCAAAATAGATGTGACCCAGATTTGACCCAAATAAAGATGCTCGAGCCACCGACAAAGCCACCTGTCATCAGAAATTCCACCTGTCTCCACAAAAGATGCTCCAACCATCTCATCAACCGGTCTTTTACAACTAAAGCAAGATTCCCGAAGATAAGGATGAATGATCTTCTACAACCATGACCAACCACGTGGCACCCACATACATCTCTTACTTCTCTATAAATAGGGGAGGAAGAGAAACATTTAGTACAACTTCTCCTCTGAGAGAACAGCGTCGCTTCTCATCTCCTCCCATTTCTCTTCTCTTTTAAACCATCTATGTGTGACTGTAACTTAAAAGCCTTACCAGATTATTACTCAGACGAGTGAAAACTATTATGCAGTTACTGTATCTGCACTCTGTAAGTTTTATGAGTCGCTTTGATTTTTAGCTGTTAAGTATGAGTCTGTAACAGTTTGTTATTTTCAAGTTTACTTCAGTCTGTAACAAGTTTGCTTCAGTTTGCTTCACGTTTGTAATAGTTTATAGTTGTTATGATAATACGTGTTGTATGTAGCATAAAGATATATCAAACTACTTATAATACATGGGTTACTATTGATATTACTCCTGTATCTCTCATCATTATTATAGTATTAAGTCTCTATTTCGGTTATCTAAGACTGATAGTATAGAATCTTTATTAAATATGTTATTAAATATGTTAAAATTGTTTTATGGTTAGAATGATGGGTAGATTATTTGTAGATTGGTAGATCCTTGTTAAAATTAAGGGTAGATTGGTAGATTAAATGGTAGATTGGTAGATCTTGGTTAGAATTGGTATCAGAGCCAAACCATAGTCTTCTTTAAATAATATCCAAAAAATATTACTACTAAGAGTAATACCTTAGGAGAAAGAAACCTAATTAAATTCCTTCATTAGAGAAAGTTGGTCCGAGAGTTGAGGTTAGAAAGCATCCAGTCAAAAGACCGTTAAGGCCAGGAGAGCCGCTGAGGTCAAAAGGACATAAGAGATAGCTAAGAACACTCATCCGCAACCTAAAAATGGAGAATTTTATTAGGAATCTATCAAATAAAGCATTACCAGAAACTAGTAATATTCTAAGGATAAAAAATAAAGAAGAGATAGTAATAGATAGTATTGAAAACCAAATACAGAACTGGAATATACCTAAAGTCCCTATAAGTGATATATATAAGAAATGATATTTTAACTTCAAAGTAGGATATGCTATAAAAACCGTAGAACAAACTTTATCAGTAACAAGTACCCAGGAACATTTTTTGCTATTAAGTAATAAAATAATACAATCTCATAATGATAAAAGTTACAATTACCTTCATATAGGTTTAATACAAGTAGCTATTAAACCATTAACCAGGTTAGGACTTAATAATTCAATATTAGTATGTTTAAGAGATACTAAACATAATATGTTTAATGATTCCTTATTAGGCATGGTAGAATCTAGTTTATGTAATGGTCCAGTATACTTTAACTGCTTCCCAAATTATTCTATGTCATTAAAAGATCCAAATATCCTTAAGGTATTAACTCTAAACCTGAAAGCCCAAGGGTTCGATATGATCCCAGGATCTCAGAATTTAGCCATAGTATATAGAATATATTACAAAGTTATGACCACATTATGCCCTAATGTTTTACAACATGATACAAGAGGAAAAACAATACTTTTCCAAACCAATATTGAAAAACTCTAATACTATTATACAAAAAACCATAGAATGGTCAGAAATTACTCTACCAGAATCATGGTCAATCTACAATGAAAATCATCAGTACCAAGCCCCAAGAATAAATAATATTCCAAAAAGAATATTAGAAAATCCTAATGGTCACCAACAATAGAAGAAATAACAGTAAAGATGATTCTGAAATAAAATCATCTACAAAACCTATAATAGAATTACCAAGAAGTTCTACTTCTTCTATAAATCCAAACTTAGAAAATCTATATAGAACAAGAGAAAATATTATCATCCCACAATATAGGTCCATAAAAAAATCTGAACAAAAAATAACTAACTCAGAAATGGATTTTCAAGTCTTAACTCTAACAGAAGAAAAAAGACTTAACAAACAATTTATAGAACAAGATTACTTATCTGAAGAAAATAAGAACTTGGTATAAAAAACATTTTCAACCTAGATTGGTAGAATTATTTCATATAAAGTACAATAAGGCACAAAAAAGAGAACGATATAACAAAGGATTTTTTGTCTGGTTAAAAGAAATATGTAGAGAAAGAAAAATACATATTTCTAATTTTGAAATAAATACAATACAAAATCAATATGCTTCATATGAAACAACTGAAGGAAATACAATGACAAGTATTCACCCTCCTGAAAAAAGTATTCTTATAAAAGGATCAAAACCAGAATTAAAATTAGAAACAAAGGCTACACCATATAAAATGACTACATGAGAAATAATACATAAAGCTGAATTAATTCCACATGTAATAGAACAAAATAACTATATAAATTTATATATGCAATCTTTAGGAAGATAAGCATCCAGAATTGAAAATATGTTAAGACCTGTACCTATAAAAGAAACCACAAATGTTTTATTTAAACCACCTCCATCACTTGATAAAGAAAAATTTAATTTTGGAGAAGATAATAAAACCCTAATGGATCAATTAATATCAAAATTATCTAAATTAGAAATTAAAGAGAAAACTTTAAATTATTAGACATTATGAAACATATGACCATGTATGCCTCTGCGTGCAAAATGGTAGGCAACCATGATCAAGAGGTCGCCAAAGCCATTGTTTGTGGTTTCACAGGATGGCTTCGAGGTTGGTGGGATTTCCACTTACCTGAAAATACAAAACAAAAAATTTTGAATAATACTCGCCAATGGACTGTTAAAAATGAAAATAATCAAGAGGTCCTATATTCCGAAAGTGATGCTGTTAATACTCTCATTTACACCATCACACTTCATTTTGTGGGGAGTACAGCCTTACTTGAAGCCCGATTTGAAGATTTGTTATCTAATTTAAGATGTCCAACCCTATCCCATTATAAATGGTACGAACTATGGAAAGTATTTCTTTTTTCACAGTAGAATAATTTTTTTGAGTAGAGTTCCAAGCTTTCGAAGTATAGCGGACTAATTGTTCATTAGAGTTTATTCGTTGTTTTAAAATACCTCCTAATCCTAATTCAGAAGCATCACATTCTATTATTTTGAAAGCATTAGGATTCGCTAGATTTAAACAAGGTAATTCTTTAGCTTTAATTTTTATTTTCTTTATAGCTTGAGTATGTTCCTCTGTCCATTTAGGAGGATTCTTTTTAAGCCGTTCATATAATGGTTTAGCATCTATAGCCAAATTTTCATAAAAGTCTACTATATAATTTAAACATCCTAAAAATCTTTGTAATTCGGTTTTGTATAAAATAATATCAGGAAATTTATCAGCAAATTGAATAGATCTTTCGATTGGTATAATTGTACCATAATGAATATGATGGCCTAAAAATCTTATTTTTGTTTGGAAAAGATTTATCTTTTTAGCAGATACTACTAAACCTGCATGTTTGATTGCTTGTACAAATGTATGAATATGTTTAAAATGTTGTTCTATAGTATCTGAGAAGACTAAAACATCATCAATATATACTATCATAAATTTATAATATGGGTTAAATACTTCATTCATTATTTTTTGAAATTCTGATGGAGCATTTTTTAATTCGAATGCCATTACATTCCATTCATATTGTCCAAATGGAACATTGAATGCAGTTTTATATTTGTCTTATTCTTTTATTTGTATTTGCCAATAACCAGATTTTAAATCAAATTTAGAAAAGATTGTAGCAGTAGAAGTCTATTTAGCAAGTCTTTTTTATTTGGTATTGGATACCTAATCCATTGTAAAACTTTATTTAAAGGTTTATAATTTATTACTAATCTTGGTACGCCTCTTTCTTTTTCCGCATTTTTATTGACGTAAAAAGCAGCACAGCTCCAAGGAGATGCACTTATTCTTATTAGAGTTGGACATCTTAAATTAGATAACAAATCTTGAGATCGGGCTTCAAGTAAGGCTGTACTCCCCACAAAATGAAGTGTGATGGGGTAAATGAGAGTATTAACAGCATCACTTTCGGAATATAGGACGTCTTGATTATTTTCATTTTTAACAGTCCATTGGCGAGTATTATTCAAAATTTGTTGTTTTGTATTTTCAGGTAAGTGGAAATCCCACCAACCTCGAAACCATCCTGTGAAACCACAAACAATGACTTTGGCGACCTCTTGACCATGGTTGCCTACCATTTTACACGCAGAGGCATACATGGTCATATGTTTCATAATGTCTAATATTTGTTGTTCAGATAATCCATCTATATTCCAATTTACTATTGATCTTCCTGAATAGGAAATATTCTGGGCTACCAAATCTTCTTCGAATTGTATATCAACAAGGGTAGGTCTATGATGATAGAGCCTAGCCATTAAAGGTTTCCATGATTTTCCATATACTATTTCTTGAATATTATTATTATCTTGTTCATGACTATTTTCCATAAAGGCTTCTTCTATATTTTCTATTGTGTTAGCAATTATGGGTGTCTCTTCTTGTAAGGTTAATGTAGATGATTCAGAGATTTCTGTAGAAATTTTCTTTTTTCCTTTATCCTGAATGTTTAAAGTTTTCTCTTTAATTTCTAATTTAGATAATTTTGATATTAATTGATCCATTAGGGTTTTATTATCTTCTCCAAAATTAAAATTTTCTTTATCCAAGATCTACCAATCTACCATTAATCTACCAATCTACCCTTAATTCTAACCAAGATCTACCAATCTACCATTAATCTACCAATCTACCATTAATCTACCCATCATTCTAACTATAAAACAAGTCTAATCTATTTAATAAAGATTCTATAATACCAGTCTTAGATAACCAAAATAGAGACTTAATACTATGATAATAATGAGAGATACAGGAGTAATATCAATAGTAATCAATGTATTATAAGTATTTTGATATATCTTTATGCTACATACAACACGTATTATCATAACAATTGTAAACTGTTACAAGCTTGAAGCAAACTGAAGCAATCTTGTTACAGACTGAAGTAAACTTGAAAACAAACTGTTACAGACTCAAACTTTAACTAAGCAAACTTGAAAATAACAAACTGTTACAGACTCAGACTTTAACTAAGCAAACATGAAAATAACAAACTTACATACTCAAACTTTAACTAAGCAAACTTGAAAATAACAAACTCTTACGGACTCAAACTTATCAGCTATAAAAATCAAGGCGACTCATAAAACAAAACTTACAGAGTACAGATACAGTAACTGCATAATAGTGTCAACTCGTCTGGGTAATAATCTGGTAAAGCTTTCACGTTACAGTCACACATAGATGGTTTAAAGAGAAGAGAAATGGGAAGAGATGAGAAGCGAGGTTGTTCTCTGAGAGGAAAGGTGTACTGAATGTTTCTCTTCCTCCCCTATTTATAGAGAAGTAAGAGATGTATGTGGGTGCCACGTGGTTGGTCATGGTTGTAGAAGATCATTCATCATTATCTTCGGGAATCTTGCTTTAGTTGTAAAAGACCGGTTGATGAGATGGTTGGAGCATCTTTTGTGGAGACAGGTGGAATTTCTGATGACAGGTGGCTTTGTTGGTGGCTCGAGCATCTTTATTTAGGTCATATCTGGGTCGCATCTATTTTGCTTTTGTTTTAGGTCACATCAGCTTTGCTTTAGGTCACATCAGCTTTATTTTAGATCACATCAGCTTTGTTTTAGGTCACATCAGTTTTGCTTTGGGTCACATCAGTTTTACTTTAGGTCACATCAGCTTTGCTTTGGGTCACATCAGTTTTGCTTTGGGTCACATCAGCTTTGCTTTGGGTCACATCAGCTCTGCTTTGGGTCACATCTTTGCGTTGGGTCATATCATAAATATTTATGTCATATCATAAATATTATGGTATCCATATTGAGTTAATACAAGGTATGTTTTTGGGACATTCCATGTCCTGATGGGTCTGGTGTATCTATTTCGGGAGTGCTTGGTGTGTTGCCAGTTTCTGCCTCTTCTTCAAATATTTTCAGTAGTTGTTTTTCTAGCTCTTCTTTGGTGGCTCTGGGATTTTGCTTTTTCATTATGGTAATATATTCTGCTAGACTATTTGGGTTGGAGTATGAATGAGAGCCATATGCTAATGGGATTCGTTTGAGCTGTATATTGTCTGGTTCAATATTATAGTAGACAAAGACGTCCCCCCATTTTATGGCAATTTGTTTGCCTAAGCATGGCATATATTCAAAATTATTTGTATTATTTGGGGATATCACAAAATTCTATTTAACAATCCATGGTACTTGATACATAGCAATAAAATATAAGTGGTAATCTATATTGGGAACACTCCCATTGAATTCAATAAAACGGTTTTGAGAGAGTTGTAGAGGCTCAGGAAGTATTTGGGTTAAAGACCCCCATGTTGCAAACCAGTTACGAAACCAGTTTGGAAATGGAGTGTTTATAGGCATTTTAAACTGTAAGAACCAAGTGTGAGAATTATATGGGTTTTGAAGTGTCAGTATCTTATGCCAAGCATCTATGTAATCAGCATGTCTGTAGTATTTATTTGGGAAATCTGGGAAATATATTCTCTTGGCTTTTGAAGGGTCTGATCCCCATTCTTCTAAAGATAATACTTTCCTTATTTGTAATTTTGAATATGGTACTATTTTTGAATTCTTTTGATTTAGCAAGTCTATCTAGTAAGTATTTTTTATTTGGTATTTGATACCTAATCCATTGTAAAACTTTATTTAAAGGTTTATAATTTATTACTAATCTTGGTACGCCTTTTTTTTTTTCCGTATTTTTATTGACATAAAAAGCAGTACAGCTCCAAGGAGATGCACTTATTCTTATTAGATTTTTGCTTTGTAATTCATCAATTTCTTTTTTACAAAATTTTAATAAGGTTGTATTCATTTGTACTGGTCTAGCCTTGGTAGGAATTTTTGATTCATCAAACCCCTTTTCGTAAGGTAATCCTACTATATGTTTCTTTCTTGTCCAAAAGGCATTAAGAATGTTACTACAAATTTCTGTTTCTATTTGAGTTCGAAGATTATTAATTTTTGTTATTATCTCAGGGTTTTCTAAGTCTTCTTCTATTTGTTTATATTTTATTTTTATTTTAAGGGAACATAAAAACTTTTCTTTATTAGCCATTTTTTCTTTAACTCTATTGATTTCTTTAAGTTTTGGTTTTTCTAAGAATTCAAACTTAATTGTCTGTCGTACTCTAGATGTTTCTATTCCTGTATTAATAATTGTTATGGGATACAGTAAGGTTAGGAATGGAATTGCAAGTATGACTACCTGACTTAAGTTTTTTACTGTCACACCCCAAGAATTTACAATACTGATATTCCTGAGATGTGACAGTCAAAACATATGTACATCTCTTGATAGGACAAATTTACACTGACAAATTCTTACAAAGTAAAAAAAAAAAAAGCTTAGACACAACTACAATATCTTCCAAAGTTGCCCTTGACGAGTACTCAAAATGAAGCCGCAATTATCCTGAAAAATGTTTACCATAGTTTGATGAGTTTGGCTACTCAGTAAGTGATCATCATAATCCTAAAAATAATCATGGTTGAAAGATATTAATATTTTCCAAAAGGAGATATATTAACAGAAATGCATCAACAGTTTCACTTTCAATAAATGCATAATTAAGTATAAAACGAATAATTGAAATGCATATAACACTTTAACGGTAGTGCATAATTCAAAACTGTCTTCCCAAGTAGGTCACCTATATACCCCATCAGCGTCCTGATGGGTCCACTTAATCCCTGCAGGTCCACTTATACCTCACCGGCATACCGGATGAGTCCACTTAATCCCTACCGACGTCCCAGATAGGTCCACTTATACCTCACCGGCGAACCGGATGAGTCCATTTGCATACTTAAATTATTTATAAATCTCTTTAAACATTCGAAAGCAGCAATATCATGTACTCAACATATCATTGAAATCATTAATATAAATTTCACTTAAACCATTAATAACAATCACTGTCTATAACATTTCAAAAATAACCAATCAAATATTTTGGGCTCAAATTTAGAAAGGTAGCAGTTTGTAAAGGCATACTAGCATAATTGCCAATTTAATATGTATAGAAAAACTCTTATAGAAATTCAAGAATACGGAATTATCACAATTTATGGGATATCAATCCACAAATAAAAATTTCACAACAATACTATAATCAATTGTAAAAATGTCAATTTTTTAAATAATAAGGCAGTCATTTGCACATGAATTTTACAATGTCTAAATATTCAAAACAGTAGAAAGAAATATCACAATTTTACTAGAAGCAGAAATATCACATTTATTTCTAACAATAGACAAGAAAAATAAATAAATTTATTTTTCTAATTTACAGCATTCAAAATTTCTAACATAAATAAAATATCACAATTTTTATTAAAAAGATTATTTATCAAAATAATGAGGTCACGTGCGCATAAAATTTATTGCGCCGAAAATTCAAGATAATAAGCAGAAATAATTATTTCATTTTATTTTTAAAAAGAATGGATTATTTTTCGAGACAATGAGGTCACTTACACACAAAACTTATAAAATAAAGATCGTAGACGAAAATATCACTATTTAATAAAAACAGACTATTTTTCAGGAAGACGATGTCACTTACACACAAAACTTATAAAATAAAGATCCTAGATAGAAATATCACTATTTATTAGAAATAGACTATTTTTCAGGAAGACGATGTCACTTACACACAAAACTTATAAAATAAAGACCCTAGATGGAAATATCACTGTTTATTAAAAACATACTATTTTTCAGGAAGACGATATCACTTACACACAAAACTTATAAAATAAAGATCCTGGACGGAAATATCACTATTTATTAAAAACAGACTATTTTTCAGGAAGACGATGTCACTTACACACAAAACTTATAAAATAAAGATCTTGGACGGAAATATCGCTATTTATTAAAAACAGACTATTTTTCAGGAAGACGATGTCACTTACCAAAATATTTGAGAGGGAGCTTCCGATAAAAATTCGGCTAGGGAGAGGAGCTCACTGTGTTTCGACCAGAAAGGGAAAGATTTCAAAAGTTTTCTAGGGTGGGAGTCCTCGCCTCTCGTATTTAAACTCTTACGACACCTTATTATAATATTTTATTAAGTGACACCTCTTAAACGAGGTGTAACCGTTACAATACCCCTTTTATGCTTAAAGCCCACGTCCACTTGACGTGGCAAGGCAGGAGCAAACAAAAGAAACTTAACCAAAAGACTTTGAAAATAGCGATGGTCCCTAAGGACCATCTTGGTCATATAGACCATCACTTATTAAGAGTTTCTTTCTTTCTTTTTTATTTTTATTTTTATTTTTTTATTTTTATTTTTTATTTTTTATTTTTTTAATTTTTTTAAAAAAATTTTAGAATTATTACATTCTTCCCCCTTAAAGAAATTTAGTCCTCTAAATTTGTGTACCTGATTACTGAAAAAGATAGGGATTTTTTTTTTTTTTTTTTCTCATATTCTTTCAACTTCATTATTATTTTAAGTACATTTTTTTAAAAAAAAAATTTTTCTTAATAATCTTAAACCTATTGCTCTGATACCATAATTGTCACACCCCAAGAATTTATATATTCCTGAGATGTGACATTCAAAACATATGTACATCTCTTGATAGGACAAATTTACACTGACGAATTCTTACAAAGTAACAAAAAAAAAGGCTTAGACACAACTACAATATCTTCCAAAGTTGCCCTTGACGAGTACTCAAAATGAAGCCGCAGTTATCCTGAAAAATGTTTACCATAGTTTGATGAGTTTGGCTACTCAGTAAGTGATCATCATAATCCTAAAAATAATCATGGTTGAAAGATATCAATATTTTCCAAAAGGAGATATATTAACAGAAATGCATCAACAGTTTCCCTTTCAATAAATGCATAATTAAGTATAATCCGAATAATTGAAATGCATATAACACTTTAACGGTAGTGCATAATTCAAAGGATTTCACAAAATACCCTACTGGCGTCCCAAGTAGGTCACCTATATACCCCATCAGCGTCCTGATGGGTCCACTTAATCCCTATCGGTGTCTCAGATAGGTCCACTTAATCCCTGCAGGTCCACTTATACCTCACCGGCGTACCGGATGAGTCCACTTAATCCCTACCGGCGTCCCAAATAGGTCCACTTATACCTCACCGGCGAACCGGATGAGTCCATTTGCATACTTAAATTATTTATAAATCTCTTTAAACATTCGAAAGCAGCAATATCATGTACTCAACATATCACTGAAATCATTAATATAAATTTCACTTAAACCATTAATAACAGTCACTCTCTATAACATTTCAAAAATAACCAATCAAATATTTTGGGCTCAAATTTAGAAAGGTAGCAGTTTGTAAAGGCATACTAGCATAATTGCCAATTTAATATGTATAGAAAAACTCTTATAGAAATTCAAGAATACGGAATTATCACAATTTATGGGATATCAATCCACAAATAAACATTTCACAACAATACTATAATCAATTGCAAAAATGTCATTTTTTTTAAATAATAAGGCAGTCATTTGCACATGAATTTTACAATGTCTAAATATTCAAAACAGTAGAAAGAAATATCACAATTTTACTAGAAGCAGAAATATCACATTTATTTCTAACAATAGACAAGAAAAATAAATAAATTTATTTTTCTAATTTACAGCATCCAAAATTTCTAACATAGATAAAATATCACAATTTTTATTAAAAAGATTATTTTTCAAGATAATGAGGTCACGTGCGCATAAAATTTATTGCGCCTAAAATTCATGATAATAAGCAGAAATAATTATTTCATTTTATTTTTAAAAAGAATGGATTATTTTTCGAGACAATGAGGTCACTTACACACAAAACTTATAAAATAAAGATCCTAGACTGAAATATCACTATTTAATAAAAACAGACTATTTTTCAGGAAGACGATGTCACTTACACACAAAACTTATAAAATAAAGATCCTAGACGGAAATATCACTATTTATTAGAAATAGACTATTTTTCAAGAAGACGATGTCACTTACACGCAAAACTTATAAAATAAAGATCCTAGACGGAAATATCACTGTTTATTAAAAACATACTATTTTTCAGGAAGACGATATCACTCACACAAAACTTATAAAATAAAGATCCTGAACGGAAATATCACTATTTATTAAAAACAGACTATTTTTTAGGAAGACGATGTCACTTACACACAAAACTTATAAAATAAAGATCTTGGACGGAGTTTATTAAAAACAGACTATTTTTCAGGAAGACGATGTCACTTACCTAAAATATTTGAGAGGGAGCTTCCGATAAAAATTCGGCTAGGGAGAGGAGCTCACAGTGTTTCGACCAGAAAGGGAAAGATTTCAAAAGTTTTCTAGGGTGAGAGTCCTCGCCTCTCGTATTTAAACTCTTACGACACCTTATTATAATATTTTATTAAGTGACACCTCATAAACGAGGTGTAACCGTTACAATACCCCTTATATGCTTAAAGCCCACGTCCACTTGACGTGGCAAGGCAGGAGCAAACAAAAGAAGCTTAACCAAAAGATTTTGAAAATAGTGATGGTCCCTAAGGACCATCATGGTCATATAGACCATCACTTATTAAGAGTTTCTTTCCTTCTTTTTTATTTTTTTTATTTTTTATTTTTTATTTTTTTACTTTTTTTTTTAAATTTTAGAATTATTACATTTACCTTAATAAAAGGTGTTGGAAAACAGTGTCCATTATTACATACCATCGCATTTGATAATTTGTATTTAATAAATAATCTACTCCAATCAGCAGTATTAAGTATTTGAATAGTTTTATCAAAATATTTTGGTGGAACTAAACCTTCATTAATACAATTTAAATTTACACCTGAATCAACTAAAGCTAATGTTAGAAAATTATATTCCTCTTCGATAACAATTTTTACTAATATAAACCATTTTTAAAAAATAATTTTATTTACTAAGTTTACCGATATATTTTCTTCAATTTCTTTAGTTCTGAAGGATTCTGGTTCTTTATCACTAGGATCTGCTAGTTGGTCAAATTCGATTTCGTCTGTATCAGTTACAGTTCCTGATATGTCATTCTGTAATTCTAATATTTTGATTCTAGTTTTTAATTGTCCTATTTCTATTTTTATTTCATTTACTTCTTTTTTTAATTCAGATATTGTGGGTTCTCTTTGAAGTATATCTTTTTTATTAATTCGTTTGAGTATCTCAGCAAAATTGTGATCCTCTGGTGGTTTGAGTAATGGAATTGGTTTATTTTTTGCTTTTGTTAATGTGATAAATTGGGTAATAATTTCTCTTTTTTTCTCTGGATCAATTATTTTTTCTATAAGGTCTAATATTAAGGTATCTTCTTTGGATAGCATATTACAGGAGCATTCTTCTATATTCTTTTCAGATCCAGATTGTTCTGTTGAGGACATGAAATAATCTTCATCTTCTATTTGTCCTACCATTGTAGTATCAGTGGAAGATTCAGAAGAATCATCATCATATATTTGTATTATATCATATAGTTTATTTCTAATGGATTCTTCTAAGATTATAGTATCTATTTTCTTTTTTATTTTACATTGGCTTTTATAATGGCCAACTTTTCCGCATTTATAACATATAGGTAATTTCTTTTTACCCTTATGGTACTTGTATTTTGGAGAGAATCTTTTTATGAATTTTTTCACCTTTTGTTTTTTATAAGATTTCTTTTCTTTTCTTTCTGTCTTATATCTTTTCTTTTTATGAAATTTATCTCTAGATTTTTTTATATGATATCCAAATTGTTCACATAAGTCTCTTAATTCTTTTTTCCCAGTCATTTTTTGTTTATCTAATTGTTTCTTTAATTTCATGTCGGTACATAGGGCTAATCCTTCTGCACATATTTGTGCAGATAATTCTTCTAATGTATGAAAAGAATATGGTATTATTCCTCCATTTTTATTTTTTAATCTAGTTTTTACCTTTTCTGCAAATAAATATGGTAATCCAGCAATAAATTTTTCTTTCCAATGATCCTGCTGGCTATCTTGTCTGCTTAATAGTCTGGAAAAAAAAACATCTTTGTACCATTTATAATGGGATAGGGTTGGACATCTTAAATTAGATAACAAATCTTCAGATCGGGCTTCAAGTGAGGCTGTACTCCCACAAAATGAAGTGTGATGGTGTAAATGAGAGTATTAACAGTATCACTTTCGGAATATAGGACGTCTTGATTATTTTCATTTTTAACAGTCCATTGGCGAGTATTATTCAAAATTTGTTGTTTTGTATTTTCAGGTAAGTAGAAATCCCACCAACCTCGAAGCCATCCTGTGAAACCACAAACAATGGCTTTGGCGACCTCTTGATCATGGTTGCCTATCATTTTGCACGCAGAGGCATACATGGTCATATGTTTCATAGTGTCTAATATTTGTTGTTCTGATAATCCATCTATATTCCAATTTACTATTGATCTTCCTGAATAGGAAATATTCTGGGCTACCAAATCTTCTTCGAATTGTATAACAACAGGGGTAGGTCTATGATGATAGGGCCTAGCGGTTAAAGGTTTCCATGATTTTCCATATACTATTCTTTGAATATTATTATTATCTTGTTCATGACTATTTTCCGTAAAGGCTTCTTAGCAATTATGGGTGTCCCTTCTTGTAAGGTTAATGTAGATGATTTAGGGATTTCTGTGGAAATTTTCTCTTTTCCTTTGTCCTGAATGTTTAAAGTTTTCTCTTTAATTTCTAATTTAGATAATTTTGATATTAATTGATCCATTAGGGTTTTATTATCTTCTCCAAAATTAAATTTTTCTTAATCAAGAGATGGAGGTGGTTTAAATAAAACATTTGTGGTTTCTTTTATAGGTACAGGTCTAAACATATTTTCAATTCTGGATGCTTGTCTTCCTAAAGATTGCATATATAAATTTGTATAGTTATTTTGTTCTAGGACATGTGGAATTAATTCAGCTTTATGTATTATTTCTCCTATAGTCATTTTATATGGTGTAGCCTTTGTTTCTAATTTTAATTCTGGTTTTGATCCTTTTATATTAATACTTTTTTAAGGAGGGTGAATACTTGTCATTGTATTTCCTTCAGTTGTTTCATATGAAGCATATTGACTTTGTATTGTATTTATTTCAAAATTAGGAATATGTATTTTTCTTTCTCTACATATTTCTTTTAACCAGACAAAAAATCATTTGTTATATCGTTCTCTTTTTCGTGCCTTATTGTACTTTATATGAAATAATTCTACTAATCTAGGTTGAAAATGTTTTTTATACCAACTTCTTATTTCCTTATTTTCTTCAGATAAGTAATCATGTTATATAAATTGTTTGCTAAGTCTTTTTTCTTCCGTTAGAGTTAAGACTTGAAAATCCATTTCTGAGTCAGTTATTTCTGGTTCAGATTTTTGTATGGATCTATAATGTGGGATGATAATATTTTCTCTTGTTCTGTATAGACTTTCTAAGTTTGGATTTATAGAAGAAGTAGAACTTCTTGGTAATTCTATTATAGGTTTTGTAGATGATTTTATTTCAGAATCATCTTTACTGTTATTTCTTCTATTGTTGGTAAATTGGATTTCTATTTTACCATTAGGATTTTCTAATATTCTTTGTGGAATATTATTTATTCTTGGGGCTTGGTACTGATGATTTTCATTGTAGATTGACCATGATTCTGGTAGAGTAATTTCTGACCATTCTATGGTTTTTGGTAAAATAGTATTAGATTTTTCAATATTGGTTTGGAAAAGCATTGTTTTTCCTCTTGTATCATGTTGTAAAACATTAGGGCATAATGTGGTCATAATTTTGTAATATATTCTATATACTATGGCTAAATTCTGAGATCCTGGGATCATATCGAACCCTTGGGTTTTCAGGTTTAGGGTTAATACCTTAAGGATATTTGGATCTTTTAATGATATAGAATAATTTGGGAAGCAATTAAAGTATATTGGACCATTACATAAACTAGATTCTACTATGCCTAATAAAGAATCATTAAACTTATTATGTCTAGTGTCTCTTAAACATACTAATATTGAATTATTAAGTCCTAACCTGGTTAATGGTTTAATAGCTACTTATATTAAACCTATATAAAGGTAATTGTAACTTTTATCATTATGAGATTGTATTATTTTATTACTTAATAGCTGAAAATCTTCCTGGGTACTTGTTACTGATAAAGTTTGTTCTACGGTTTTTATAGCATCTCCTACTTTGAAGTTAAAAGATCCTTTCTTATATATATCACTTATAGGGACTTTAGGTATATTCCAGTTCTGTATTTGGTTTTCAATACTATCTATTACTATCTCTTCTTTATTTTTTATCCTTAGAATATTACTAGTTTGTGGTAATGCTTTATTTGATCGATTCCTAATAAAATTCTCCATTATTAGGTTGCGGATGAGTGTTCTTAGCTATCTCTTACGTCCTTTTGACCTCAGCGGCTCTCCTGGCCTTAACGGTCTTTTGACTGGATGCTTTCTAACCTCAACTCTCGGACCAACTTTATCTAATGAAGGAATTTAATTAGGTTTCTCTCTCCTAAAGTATTACTCTTAGTAGTAATATTTTTTGGATATTATTTAAAGAAGACTATGGTTTGGCTCTTATACCAATTCTAACCAAGATCTACCAATCTACCATTAAGCTACCAATCTACCCTTAATTCTAACCATAAAAATGGTCTAACTTATTTAATAAAAATTCTATACTATCTGTCTTAGATAACTGAAATAGAGACTTAATACTATGATAATAATGAGAGATACAGGAGTAATATCAATAGTAATCCATGTATTACAAGTAGTTTGATATATCTTTATGCTACATACAACACGTAATATCATAACAACTGTAAACTGTTAAAAACTTGAAGCAAACTGAAGCAAACTTGTTACAGACTGAAGTAAACTTGAAAACAAACTGTTAGAGACTCAAACTTTAACTAAGCAAACTTGAAAATAACAAACTGTTACAGACTCAAACTTTAACTAAGCAAACTTGAAAATAACAAACTGTTACAGACTCAAACTTTAACTACGCAAACTTGAAAATAACAAACTGTTACAGACTCAAACTTTAACTAAGCAAACCTGAAAATAACAAACTGTTACAGTCTCAAACGTTAACTAAGTAAACTTGAAAATAACAAACTGTTACGGACTCAAACTTATCAGCCATAAAAATCAAAGCGACTCATAAAACAAAACTTACAGTGTGCAGATACAGTAACTACATAATAGTTTCCACTCGTCTGGGTAATAATCTGGTAAAGCTTTCACGTTACAGTCACACATAGATGGTTTAAAGAGAAGAGAAATGGGAAGAGATGAGAAGCGAGGTTGTTCTCTGAGAGGAGAGGTGTACTGAATGTTTCTCTTCCTCCCCTATTTATAGAGAAGTAAGAGATGTATGTGGGTGCCATGTGGTTAGTCATGGTTGTAGAAGATCATTCATCCTTATCTTCGAGAATCTTGATTTAGTTGTAAAAGACCGGTTGATGGGATGGTTGGAGCATCTTTTGTGGAGACAGGTGGAATTTCTGATGACAGGTGGCTTTGTCGGTGGCTCGAGCATCTTTATTTGGGTCATATCTGGGTCACATCTATTTTGCTTTTGCTTTAGGTCACATCAGCTTTGCTTTAGGTCACATCAGCTTTGCTTTGGATCACATCAGTTTTGCTTTAGGTCACATCAGCTTTGCTTTGGGTCACATCAATTTTGCTATTTCTGACAGTTTGTTATTTTCAAGTTTGCTTAGTTAAAGTTTGAGTCTGTAACAGTTTGTTATTTTCAAGTTTGCTTAGTTAAAGTTTGAGTCTGTAACAGTTTGTTAATTTCAAATTTGCTTAGTTAAAGTTTGAGTCTGTAACAGTTTGTTTTCAAGTTTACTTCAGTCTGTAGCAAGTTTGCTTCAGTTTGCTTCAAGTTTGTAACAGTTTACAGTTGTTATGATAATACGTGTTGTATGTAGCATAAAGATATATCAAACTACTTGTAATACATGGATTACTATTGATATTACTCCTGTATCTCTCATTATTATCATAGTATTAAGTCTCTATTTCGGTTATCTAAGACTGATAGTATAGAATCTTTATTAAATAGGTTAGACTTGTTTTATGGTTAGAATTAAGGGTAGATTGGTAGATTAATGGTAGATTGGTAGATCTTGGTTAGAATTGGTATAAGAGCCAAACCATAGTCTTCTTTAAATAATATCCAAAAAATATTACTACTAAGAGTAATACTTTAGGAGAGAGAAACCTAATTAAATTTCTTCATTAGAGAAAGTTCGTCCGAGAGTTGAGGTTAGAAAGCATCCAGTCAAAAGACCGTTAAGGCCAGGAGAGCCGCTGAGGTCAAAAGGACGTAAGAGATAGCTAAGAACACTCATCCACAACCTAATAATAGAGAATTTTATTAGGAATCTATCAAATAAAGCATTACCCCAAACTAGTAATATTCTAAAGATAAAAAATAAAGAAGAGATAGTAATAGATAGTATTGAAAACCAAATACAGAACTGGAATATACCTAAAGTCCCTATAAGTGATATATATAAGAAAGGATCTTTTAACTTCAAAGTAGGATATGCTATAAAAACCGTAGAACAAACTTTATCAGTAACAAGTACCCAGGAAGATTTTCAGCTATTAAGTAATAAAATAATACAATCTCATAATGATAAAAGTTACAATTACCTTCATATAGGTTTAATACAAGTAGCTATTAAACGATTAACCAAGTTAGGACTTAATAATTCAATATTAGTATGTTTAAGAGATACTAGACATAATAAGTTTAATGATTCCTTATTAGGCATGATAGAATCTAGTTTATGTAATGGTCCAGTATACTTTAATTGCTTCCCAAATTATTCTATATCATTAAAAGATCCAAATATCCTTAAGGTATTAACCCTAAACCTGAAAGCCCAAGGGTTCGATATGATCCCAGGATCTCAGAATTTAGCCATAGTATATAGAATATATTACAAAGTTATGACCACATTATGCCCTAATGTTTTACAACATGATACAAGAGGAAAAACAATACTTTTCCAAACCAATATTGAAAAATCTAATACTATTATACAAAAAACCATAGAATGGTCAGAAATTACTCTACCAGAATCATGGTCAATCTACAATGAAAATATCAGTACCTAGCCCCAAGAATAAATAATATTCCAGAAAGAATATTAGAAAATCCTAATGGTAAAATAGAAATCCAATTCACCAACAATAGAAGAAATAACAGTAAAGATGATTCTGAAATAAAATCATCTACAAAACCTATAATAGAATTACCAAGAAGTTCTACTTCTTCTATAAATCCAAACTTAGAAAGTCTATATAGAACAAGAGAAAATATTATCATCCCACAATATAGGTCCATACAAAAATCTGAACCAAAAATAATGGACTCAGAAATGGATTTTCAAGTCTTAACTCTAACAGAAGAAAAAAGACTTAGCAAAGAATTTATAGAAAAGGATTACTTATCTGAAGAAAATAAGGAAATAAGAACTTGGTGTAAAAAACATTTTCAACCTAGATTAGTAGAATTATTTCATATAAAGTACAATAAGGCACGAAAAAGAGAACGATATAACAAAGGATTTTTTGTCTGGTTAAAAGAAATATGTAGAGAAAGAAAAATACATATTCCTAATTTTGAAATAAATACAATACAAAATCAATATGCTTCATATGAAACAACTGAAGGAAATACAATGACAAGTATTCACCCTCCTGAAAAAAGTATTATTATAAAAGGATCAAAACCAAAATTAAAATTAGAAACAAAGGCTACGCCATATAAAATGACTACAGGATAAATAATACATAAAGCTGAATTAATTCCACATGTAATAGAACAAAATAACTATACAAATTTATATATGCAATCTTTAGGAAGACAAGCATCCAGAATTGAAAATATGTTAAGACCTGTACCTATAAAAGAAACCACAAATGTTTTATTTAAACCACCTCCATCACTTGATAAAGAAAAATTTAATTTTGGAGAAGATAATAAAACCCTAATGGATCAATTAATATCAAAATTATCTAAATTAGAAATTAAAGAGAAAACTTTAAACATTCAGGACAAAAGAAAAGAGAAAATTTCTACAGAAATCCCTGAATCATCTACTTACAAGAAGAGACACCCATAATGCTAACACAATAGAAAATATGGAAGAAGCCTTTACGGAAAATAGTCATGAACAAGATAATAATATTCAAAGAATAGTATATGGAAAATCATGGAAACCTTTAACAGCTAGGCCCTATCATCATAAACCTACCCCTGTTGATATACAATTCGAAGAAGATTTGGTAGCCTAGAATATTTCCTATTCAGGAAGATCAATAGTAAATTGGAATATAGATGGATTATCTGAACAACAAATATTAGACACTATGAAACATATGACCATGTATGCCTCTGCGTGCAAAATGGTAGGCAACCATGATCAAGAGGTCGCCAAAGCCATCGTTTGTGGTTTCACAGGATGGCTTCGAGGTTGGTGGGATTTCCACTTACCTGAAAATACAAAACAACAAATTTTGAATAATACTCGCCAATGGACTGTTAAAAATGAAAATAATCAAGAAAAAGTGATGCTATTAATACTCTCATTTACACCATCACACTTCATTTTGTGGGGAGTACAGCCTTACTTGAAGCCCGATCTGAAGATTTGTTATCTAATTTAAGATGTCCAACCATATCCCATTATAAATGGTACAAAGCTGTTTTCTTTTCCAGACTATTAAGCAGAGAAGATAGCCATCATGATCATTGGAAAGAAAAATTTATTGTCGGATTACCATATTTATTTACAGAAAAGGTAAAAACTAGATTAAAAAATAAAAATGGAGGAATAATACCATATATATATATATATATATATATATATATATATATTTCAAAGAGTAATGGGTGAAAATGGAGTCCAATTTATCAAATTTAGAAATTAACATGTTAAATTATTTTTACATCGAAAATATGAAATAAAAAATAAGTTTATTTTTTAAAAAATATCATAAATAACAATTAACACAATCTTACTTTCAGATTTTTAATATCTGAAAATTAGATAAAACAAATATATATTATTTTGACTTAATTTTTTGGATATTGACAAATATTATAATTAAGAATCAAGTTATTTTAAAAAAATAACATAAACATAATTCTTAATTTATATTTTTGAACCAAATTACAAAATTATTACTTTTAGATTTTAAACATCTCATTCACGATAATTATGAAATTATGAAGGACTTTAAATTTAGTCAAATTTTACATTGTTTAATTTTACAAATATCGTTTTTTTTACTTTAAACTAGATAAGATTGTCTTTATATCTTTTTCTTACTTTGTTACTTGACTTTGAAAATATAGAAAAAAAAAAAAAAAGATGAGTATGAAAGATAACAAAGCTATGCCAGGAAACATTTGAGTTCAGATATTGACTTTGTTAAGTCTCGGGCTGCTAGGTGGGCAGACAAATTTCTTTCTTCATCCGAGGGGAGTCGAAGAATATGGATCAATATGGATTCTTGTGCCATGCCGATGGTAGATCCAATCTTTCCCTTAAAAGGTTTCGAAGTTATTAGGCTTATTTGACTCTCTCTATACTTTTTTTTTTTTTTTAATATGCTGTTTATAACATTTTAACGAGCAAAATTTTGTGATGTAATTTATCATATTTACTTGACATGATAGTAAAGGTTAAGAGTAAACCTTACAATAATTGGGCAGCTATAATGAATAGTAATATAGGTGAAATCGTAACCGTCAGATCTTCATTGAGTGATTCAAAATATATGTCACTATTTTAATTTTAAATTTTTTTCTATAAATCTGATTAAGATAAAATTTTGGGTGTATATACTTAACACTATTGAGCACCATATAAATATATATAAAATAATAATTAATTTCAATAATTTAAAATCACCAAATTACCCCCATCATTTTTCATAGGTATTTCAGTAATTTCATATTTTGGGAAATAATTTTTTTATATTTTTTAATTTTGTACCTTATTGTTTAATATGCAGGTATAAAATTTCATTATGGTCCAATTTCTAGAAAAAAATATTAAAATTCATAAAGTGATATGCATTCTGAACCATATGATGGAGATCTGACAATTGTGATTTCATCTATATTAGTATTCATATAATGCTCTTTTGTCTACAAATGATTGCTCTTATAGTTCCATTACTAAGTGCTTTAAAAGGTGCTCGAGTGTTGGTGACTCCATAACCCAGGTAATTAGAGGCCTTAAGCTAAAACGACAATCATTTATTGCTTAAAATAAAACAAGTAAAGGTGGGGATGCTTGCTCCTGAGTCTGTTATAACCAGACTCTCTTAGACCTCCCATTTATAGGATATCCGAGATGCCCCTGCTCTTTAGGGTGGACAATGGTATTGCACCTGACGAGGTTAACCTTCAATGGCTGAAGGACCTTACTTCCCAGAGCAACCATAGTACATAGACCAGAATTTTTGGCTCTCTCTCTTTCTCTCTTTTTCTCTGTTTTTGTTTTGTGACAATTTAAGGAATTTCACTAGAGTGAGAAAAATAAATTTCAGAGTATGGGCAAGATAGAACCTGGATCACTTTGATACTAGTTGAAGCAAAATTTTGATTTGAATATGAGCAGGCGAGAGTGTAAGTCGAGCCTAGGTCATGCCGTGCGACTATTGACTGCAAAAATCTGAACCTTCCTTTAGTGATCTTTCGAGAGAAATGAGTTTTTGATCTCTCTCGCTTTTCTTTGCTTGCTTTGCACTCTCTTGCTATGCATCATGCCCTCAGTTGCTCTACACCCTCTACTTTGCACCCTTCACCCTATGGCTCTTCACTCTGTCTTTCCATTGGGTAGCTAGCCCCTATTCATAAGCCTTCCAAATATGATCATTGAGAGTATAGCGGATAGAAATATAGTCGCTCTGAGAATATGGCCATTGGAAATATGATTGTTGGGAATGTACCCATTGGGAGCATAGCCGTTGGGAATATGGCTGTTGGAAATATAGCTGTTGGGAATATGACCGTTAGAAATATGGCTGTTGAAAAGCGGTTAAAAATATGATCATTACGGGCCATGTGGGCTTTGTAAGGGCATGCGGGCCATGTGGTTTATGCTAGCATGTGGGCCATGTGGACCCTACCATGGGTCATGTGGTCCCATGTGGACCCCACCATGGGCCATGTGGTCCCATGTGGATCCCACCATAGGCCATATGGTTCCATGTGGGTCCCAATTTCTCAATTTGGTGGGCCCGATTCAGTATTCTATCATCCACTTGGCCTGATTTTCCTGGGCTTTTATAACTACATCAATTGTTTCTATTTTTCTTCAAAAATGCCCCCCAACACTCAAATGCTGAAAAGTAAAATATTTTTCTTATTTATTTATTACAAATTTATGTAGAAAATATAGCCGTTTAACTATACTGTAGAAAGTCTTATTAAATTGATTTACTACTAATATTCACTTTTATATAAAAATATAAAAATTATAATAACACAAGAAATTGCACATTTTCATTGATCTTAATGTATTACATTGAACAAAATAAGCAAGCAGTAAATTCATAGAATACCACTTCACTTTCTTAAATTTCAAATGAAATATGACTTCATTGTGTTTAGGGTAAAAAAAGTCATGTCGCATGTACGAAAAGAACGTTGTGTTCAAATCAGCGTTTTAAAAAACACCGAGTCGAACCGGACTCGCCCGGTTCGACTCGGAAATCGTGAAAAGGGACCAGATCGCTCAAAAAATCGGAAATCGTCCGGTTCTAAAGAGAACCGGACGATTCTGTACAGTGAATCGCCGATTCACTGTACGGAATCGGCGAGTCCGAACAGTGAATCGGCGATTCCGTACGGTTTTTTTTTTTGTTGTAATACTTGATCGATTTTTTTGTAATCCATGATCGAATTGTTTTTGTTTTTTTGTAATCCATGATCGAATTTTTTGGTTTTTTGTAACCCATAATAGAATTTTTTGTAATCTATGAGCGAAATGTTTGTTTTCTTTTCTTGTAATCCATGATCGATTTTTTTGTTTTTTTTTTATTTTTTTGTAACCCATGATAGAATTTTTTGTAATCCATGATCGAATGTTTTGTAATACATGATCGAAATGTTTGTTTTTTTTTTGTAATCCATGATCGAAATGTTTGTTTTTTTTTTTGTAATCCATGATTGAATTTTTTGTTTTTTGCTTTTTTTGTAACCCATGATAGAGTTTTTTGTAAATCATGATTGAATTTTTTGTAATCCATGATCGAACTATTTTTTTCTTTTTTTGTAATCCACGATTGAATTTTTTGTTTTTTTTTGTTTGTTTTTTTTGTTTGTTTTTTTTTGTAATCCATGATCGAATTTTATGTAATCCATGATCGAATTTTATGTAATCCATGATCGAATTTTATGTAATCCATGATTGAATTTTTTGAAAATTTGTGATTTTTTTTGTTTAATCCATGATCGAATTTTTTTTTGTAATCCATGATAGAATTTTTTGAAAATTTGTGATTTTTTTTTTAATCCATGATCGATTTTTTTGAAAATTTGTTTTTTTTTTTTTTTAATCCATATTATTCAAAGAGAAAACGAGAGAGATGATGATTCTGAGGCCACCCTATCCCAGCCATATTATTCACATATCGAGTCCCAATAGCAACAGTGTAGGGATGAGCACGAAATACTGTAAATTAAATACTGAATGGCGGTTCATGCAGGGAAAGAACATATCAATATTCGCATATTCATTCAAAAACATGAAAATTCTTAATGGAGTACCCTCATTTTTTATTGAATTCCTAAAAAACAATATTTATAATGAATTTTAATAATTTTTTCGAATTTTTTTTAAGCTTTATTCTGACCGATTCACCCGATTCCAGATCCGGATCGCCGATTCGCCGATCCGGATCGGTTTTTTGGAAGCCCGATCCGGGTCACCGATCCATTTTTTAAACCATTGGTTCAAATACATGAACGATCTTAACAAAATCGTATCAAGTATGATTGAAAGGGAAAGTTAGAACATAGAATTAAGACAAGGGAAAGGTTTCTATGCTTTCCTTACAGTATAGAAGAATTATACTTCCTCTACCATCTAGCTGCCCAATTCTGATCAAGAGAGCCACTCACCTTTTGATCTTATATCCGACGTCTAAAAGTATTTTTTTTAGTTTTTTTTATACAAATTGTATGAATATGAAATTTGGTACGTGCCATCCTCTTATTGGGGTGCACCTATAAAAAATGTTAGAAATAATTTTTCGATAAAATATAATGATCAAAATACCCCTTTAATCTTTCAAGAGTATTTTGGTCATTTTATTTTATTGAAAATATTTTTTTTATATTTTTTGTTAGTACGAGTTTAATAGATGATTCGACATCCAAAATTTGGTGTCAAAATAGTTTATAGAAAAAAAATTAAAAATAAAATAGTATAGAGATGTGACATTGTGATTGGAGCAATCTTAGCCCTCCATTTTGGATAAGAGGAAATATATAAGTTTTATGCTGTTGGGAAGACATAAAAAGCTTGCCCATAAAACAATAGATTATTTGAAATATAGAAAGCTTGCCCTTAAAACAATAGACATTGTAATCAAATATTTATGGATATAACTTTGCATTCTAATATGCATTATTTTTGGGTCTTGATACAATGGACAACATCTATAAAGGAAAAGAAATCTGTACACTTAAAATTAGAGGTCAATAGTACCCTTATGCACTGAACTTGTTCCCCACAAACAATCATCCAAAAAGAATTTTCGCATTCTTTTTGAGGGTTTTCTTCGTAACTCATTTTGCGAGACATAATATTTGAATTTTTATAGACTTCTATTATTTTTTTAGTTCTAGTTTTTTATATGTAACATTTGTCTAAAAATCACGTGTAGAGCACGGGCATTTTGCTAGTACACTTTATAAAAAAAAAAAGCTCCAGCCCTATGCTAACTCTGGCCGGTCTAGGCTAAACCTTAGGCGATGGAGCCTATCCCTGGACCAGCCCAAGGCTCTAGGCCCCATTTGTTATTAGCCCAAGACCTAATTTTTCATGGTGGCCAAACCAACCTAGCCCTACTAGCCCTAAACTTGCCAACACAACAAATTTTTTTTTTTCGGAAAGTTTGCCGTCTGAACCCTTCGTAGATCCCTTTCACGTGGACGTGCTTCTGAAAGGCGTTCCAATTTGAGAAATGGCTTCTTCCTCTTTTAAAGTCGAACCCTCTGCTCCCCCATTTCTTCATAGTAGCAGCCCGGAGAGAGAAACATGGCTTCTCCCTCCTGCATCCTACAGATCGAAACAGAGAGGCGCATGGCTTCTCTCTCTGGTTCGCTACCAAAGGAACTGTTGATGAAGGTCTTCATACTACTTCCAGTGAAGACTCTCTGCCGATTCAGAGCAGTTTGCAAATCATGGGAAGGCCTCCTTTCTTCTCAATCCTTCCTCCCTTCCTCCCTCTCATCGCCTCGACCTTTTACTCTCTTCCTCAAAGATTGCGATTATGGTATCAAGAAGATGTTTTTTCGGAGCAATTTCGATCCTAGCAATGCTTTATCCTGTAACGAGACACAATTTCAGTGTGAAGATGACATTAAAGGTTTCGCTTGCAGTAATGGCATGGTATGTTGCCTGATCGGATTGGGATCTTCTGTTAAATTGTCCATTGGGAATCCTCTTGCACAGCAAAATTTCTGCCCTATTCCAAAACTGGAGACTTCGATAATGAGTTTTGGGTTTTCCTTCGACCCCAATTCCCGAAACTTCAAGATCTTAGTGCATTCCTACCCCTATGACATTTGGATATTCGATTCATCGGTGGGGAGTTGGAGCTTGCTAAATGCTCAGAGGGGAATTAGTCTACTTCCTTTGAGTTCATTTGTTTGTATTGGCACAACCTGGTATGCCTTGTCGAATGATCAACAACTTTTAGTATCCATCGACACGAAGAGAAAGAAATGGGAAAAGATTTGGACCCCAATTGGCTTCGGGATTATGGGGGCAAATGGGTTTTCATGCGATAAAATACAGGAGTGGAATGGTCGACTTTCTTATGCAATGGTGACAAATGAAGTTTTGGAGGCAGGGATTTGGGTTTTGTATGAAGACAATCAGTGGGTTGAGGTGATGACTTTGGATCTGAAGGAATTGGGGCTCCGTGATTTCAGACTTCATCCGGTTGTCTGGTTCGATGAGATGTTCGTTATGGAGAATGAGGACAATTGTGTAACTTATAATTCTGTGAATGATCAGTTAAAGTCATTTCCACCTCAATGGTTCAAAGGACACTTGGTATATCGCCCTACCATGTTCGCTTGGAAACAGATGGAGGCGTCTAGGTGGAGTAGTTTGCTATAAGGAGTAGTTTGCTATAAGGTTAGACTGTTTCTCTTCATTTGGTTTGTTTGTTTTTATTTTTGGATTTTATTTTATTTTATTATTTTAATGGGCTTCTTCTCTTTAGAAATAGAAGGTCTTACACAGTTTTCTTTGCTTTACCCGAACATAGCTGAGTTTCACATCACTGCAAAATAGGGTTTGTGTTGGGTAGTAATTTGGAAAGTTACTGAGGACATCGCATTGTTGTAGTCAATTGATTTGGCATTTAAATATTCTGCTACAAGTGAATTTTAAGGTACTTTATATTTCATTGGTTTGTTTAAGTTATTGTTTTTTCTTTTTTCTTAGTTGTTACCTTCAATAAGGGTTGTTAATCATCTTCTGAAGTCAATATCATTGTTTTATTAAAAGTGATAATAAATAAGAAAATAATGCTTCATTATTGAGGTGCATATTCAGATTTGACTGGTCAAGAAACAACACAGTCATAGGATAAGTGTAGCTGAGATGATATTGAGATGGATGAGTGGCAAGATAGAAGGGATAAAACTCGAAATGAATAAGTGATTTAAAAAGAAGTGGTTCACACAATGTCGAGGCGGTCCAAAAAGCTTGGGTACATCGCCCAGGTCTAGGCGGTTAAATTAGGCAGGATATCCCGAGGTGCTTGACAACCTGCCTGGGTCCTTAGGAGTAGAAATGCCCCTCGTTGCATTTTTTGGTCATTTTTTAAATACTGAAGGGGCAAAATTGTGGGTTTTAGGTTCATTTGAAACATAAAACCCATTAGAGCCTATTTTAGGGAGAGAAAAGCCCCAAAAAAACTAGTTTTTAATGATTTCCATAGGATCAAAAGGTTTCTCAAAGTTACGAGAAATTGATCTAAGCATCACCCATTGATATTAGATTTAATTTTGGATGTTTTATAAATCTATTAGAGGTTGTGTACTGTGGATTTGTGGTTCACTAGTTCGTGGTAACTTTGTGTGGACTGTGGAGTGTGGACTATCAGACTATGGATAATTGGATATGGACTTATGGTTATAGAGTATGGAGGAGTGCGTGCTATGGGGACTTGTGTACTATACATTTGATATGCCCTAAATCCCTAATTCTCACGTATTATACAATTATATTTATACTGTTAGACTATAAAGACATTTTTTTCTATTGGGCCACTGCCACCCAGGTCCGGTGCCTGCCTAGGCGTTGGGCGGCTTGGACCCCTCGGCCGCTTAGGCATTGCCTAGTGTATTTTGAAACATTGAAATGAATACATTCAGGAGAGAATTTAGGTTTGACACCAATAGGCGATAAGATGAGAGAAATTAGACTTAGGTGGGTTGACCATGTGTGGCGCAGATCCTGTACAATACCTGTCAGTAGGTGCGAGTTAGTTCACATTGAAGGCTCAAAAAGGGCAAGGGGTATACCCAAAAGGACATGGTTGGAAGTAGTGAAAATAGATATGGGGATTTATGGCCTCATTGAGGGTAAAGCAAAATGGCGGAGTAGGATTCGTATAGCCGACCCCACTTAGGTGGGAAAAGGTTTGATAATGATGATGATGCAGATTTGGTAGTTTGTAGCTATCATAAATATTCTTTCGCAGTTGTTGATGAGAGCGAAGCAAAGGAGATAACTAAGTTGAATATATTCCATAGACATTGTTTGCAGAAATCAATTTTAAGTAACGATGTAGTTTCCGCTAAAAGGAAAAAAGATACAAAATCTACTTAACTACAGAATTGTTAGCAAGTTGGGAAGTTACATTTTCCATATGACTAAGATTACAAAAGTTGTTGTGCTAACGTGCAGCCGTTTTCTTTCAAGAAGCAATGGCTAGCGCGAAAGCCATTGCGCTAACATGCATCTGTTTTCTTGCAAGAAGCATTCCCTCTAAAGTTTGCAATTCCATGGATATTGTTTGCAGAATTAATTTTAAGTTAAGATGTAGTTTGTCTTAAAAAGGAAAAAAAATACAAATTCTAATTAACTGTAGAATTGGTAGCAAGTTGTGAAGTGACATTTTTTGTATGACTTAGACTGGCTCTAAAGTTTTCAATCTAACTGGGCAACTTTGACCATAATGTACATATCAAGCATACATTAAACTACCTCAATGTCAATTAGTGAAAGAAAACTGAGCCTAGTCTAATTGGACTCACCCCTGATTCTTGGACTTGGTAGTGTCCCAAGTTCAGCACATTGCACGTGGCAATCAACCGACTTTGGCTGGTTTCCCATTATATTTTTGGAATAGACTTGGACTTCGCACCCTCCTGAGCCCCAACCTGAGTTCGTTTTTTCTTTCAGTGATCTCAATACAAGCTTCTTCCCTATTGCACTTTCTTGGAGTTTGTTTCAATATTTAAACAATGAAGTAGTTGACGGCCAAAAAACACCAAAAAAAGAGCGGACTTTTTATATTCTTGAGTCGATAATCTAGGAAAATGGAGAGATTGAGGAAGATATCACACATAATTAGAGCTGGGTGGGCGAAGGGAGATGTGCAACTGGAGTTTTATGTGATCACCGCATACTAATAAAGCTGAAGGGCAACTTCTATATAGGACAATTGTGAGACCAGTTTTTCTTTATGGGGCAGAATGCTAGGTGGTCAAGAAACAACATACCCATAGAATGAGTGTAACTGAGATGAGGATGTTGAAATGGACGAGTGGTAAGATAAGAACGTATAGAATTCTAAATGTGTATATTCAGGAGAATTTAGGTGTGACACCAATAGGGGATAAGATGACATAAAGTAGACTCAGGTGGGCTGGCCATGTGCAGTGCAAACTCACTACAACACTTATAAGAAGGTGCAAGTTAGTTCAAGTGGTTAAAAATGGCAAGGGCTGGCCCAAACATACATGGTTGGAAGTTGTAAGAAAAGATATGGGGACTTATGGCCTCATTGAGGGTATAATAGAGCAGAATGACGGACCGAGATTTGTGTAGCGGACCACAATTAGTTGGGAAAAGGCTCTGATAATGATGATGATGAAAATATGATTTAAATTTGTCTTTGAAATTATGATTTTCATTGCTTAGCATCCAAAAAAAGAAATGACCATGTGATAATGCTGTCTAGATTTCTTTCTCAATGACAGATTGTCACTGGGTTTTTGGGAAGCTGATGCTGATTAAAATTTGGATGTTGAGATGGATGAGGGGCAAGAAAAGAACAGATAGAATTCGAAATGAATACATTCGGGAGAATTTAGGTGTGACACCAATAGGCCATAAGATGAGAGAAAGTAAACTTAGGTGGGCTGGCCATGTGCAGTGCATACGCAATACAACACCTGTTAGAAGGTGCAAGTTAGTTCAAGTGGAAGGCTAAAAAATGACAAGGGGTAGGCCCAAAAAGACATGGTTGGAAGTAGTAAGAAAAGATTTGGGTACTTAAGGCATCACTGAGGGTATAATAGAGCAGAATGGCGGACCAAGATTCGTGTAGCTGACCCTAGTTAGTTGGAAAAAGGCTCTGATGATGATGATGATGATGAAAGTATGATTTAAACTTGTCTTTGTATTTATGCTGTGCATTGCCTAACATCCAAAAAACGAAATGACCATGCGATAATGCTGTCTGGATTTCTTTCGCAATGACATATTGTCACTGAATATTTGGGATGCTGATGCTGATTAATGGATGAGTTGGTTATGATCATGTTTCCCATGTCATCTTTGATCTACCTACTCGGTGATCATTAGGCTGATGAGTCCATGGGTGGTAAGGAAAGGTCCTGAAGCTTCAAGATGATAGGTGTAGAGATCAAGTATTAACATGAAGGGATGAGTGTACATTTTATTAGATGAGAAAGGGATTTCTCAGGGATAATTGACGAAAGCGCACACAAGCAGCAGCATTTTCTATGCATCTAACTTGTATTCTATAAGTTTAAAATTGCTTAAAATACAAATGAAACTTAACAATAATCTTATAATTGGTGCATTACTAGAAAAGCCTCTTCAAATATTATATGCCTGCTGTTTTCAGCCCACACTGTGGTGCCAATTATGGGGGATAAATGGCTTGAAGACTTGAGGTTACCATATAATCTGTCTCACAGAATGGCAGCCTCATAAGGTACAATTGCATAGATGGAGTTCACTGAATTTCAAAGTACGTGTACCATCTACGGAGTTCATCAAGTTCTATTGTGGATTTTTAGTTATGTGAAGCTTACTAGATATGTAATGAATATGAGAAAATGTATAATCTTTTAAAAGAATCCGTAAGACCTAAATTTTTAGTTATGTGAATCTTTCTGGATATGTAATGAATATGATAAAATTTATAAAAATATTATTCTTTTTTGTTAGGTATCAAAATCTTTTAAAAGAATCCAGACCTAAAAGTTGTCCGAGTTGTATTATCATCATCATCATTATCATCCGATCCTTATCTGAACTATTTAGGGTCAGCTGTATGAATCCTGTTCTAAGTTGTATATAAGTACAAAATGGTTATACACTAAAAGTAAACATGGCTTTCTTTATTGTGAATAAAACATTACTGGTGTTGGATTAGGCTCATTCGTGGTAACAACCAAAATCTATAAAAGGTGCTGAACACCATTTGAAACGGTCTGTTTGTCTCTGTCTCTCGCGATTATATATACATATGTCTGTGCATGCATGCGAGAGAGAGAGAGAGAGAGAGAGAGAGAGAGAGAGAGAGAGAAAGAGAGAGAGAGATGGATGTGTGAACTAGCCCCTTTGGTCTAATACTTTCTACAATTTCATTCAAGAACGGCCAGTATACATCAATACATACACATAAAAGAACAAAGGTACAATAAGGTGGGACTGATTTTTGTTGAAGCTGTTAACTTTTGTCTTAAAGGGAAGGTCTACAAGATGTACAACATACAATAATGATCACCTACAGGATGACTACAAAAACGCCTAAGGGTGGACAATCGATATACAGAAAGGTGGGACTGATACCACCACTTTAAATTCACTTCTACTGCTCAAAATAAAGAAGAAAACAAAGAAACTCCTCATGGCCCCCCACACACTTTCTGTTCAATTACTCTAGAGAAGGAAGCATTCCAGCACGACTGTGTGCTTAATATGCAATCTTCATTACATTAGATATACTTTCAAGTACATCAAAATTCAGCACAAATGCTTTCCTTCACTTTACAAGAGTTATACAAATTGATTACAACTCAATTATGAAAAAGTTAACCATGGGAGACCAAACTTAGAACTTGTTTGCTCGAGGTCAAACCATGAGACTAATGCACCCCAAGTACGATCTCCGCCTTCGATAGCACGGGGATTGCGTGTCCTCGTCATTCCATGAAATGGGAAGTCAACCAAGAAAGCAATCTTACACGATAATAGGTCATTCTAGAATACTTAGATCAGTGTGCATGCAATTGACAATAGAGATCTAGCATGGAGATAGCAATTGTGCAACTTGGAGCATAGAATGTGCACCATATGGAAGGCCTCTCATGTGCATCATGTAGGCTTTCAAAATTGGCCACAAAATCATAAAAGTTAAACTCTATTTTTCTGCAACTGATAGTAGAGCACATGTTACAGCAAGGTAATGGATGCTTAATTCTCATAGATAGATGGCATGGGTTATAGGTATGTATGGTGTAGTATGGACTGTGCTATGACATGGACTTGCCAATTGGCCATAAATATCATAAAACTCAAAATCTATCTTGCTATAACTGATGTCAGAACTCAAATTACAGCAAGATAATGGAGGTTTAATGCTCACAAATAGATGGTTAGAGTGTAGATACAAAGGGCAAACTGTGTGGTTTGATATGGACTATAATAAAATGACATTGTATTGTCTACAAAATTAAGCCTCTAAGATCAAAGGGATGATAATAGCTTGCTGTAAATTTGGGATAAGTTAAGGTTACATCAATATTGAAGGTCCTTTATGCTCCATTAATGGCAGAAATCTTTATGGATTTAAAAACAAAATTATCATAGACAATCATTGACGTAAATAAAGTGATGACAGCCCCTCCCTAAAATTCATGGCCACTTAGCCACAGGAAACACATGGGATGTTTACTGGCTTTGAGATCCTTCATGAAATCTCTCTAAAACACCCAAAACCATTCTCCAAACTCACTCACCAAACCCTTATTCACAAAAAGCAAAAGAAAATTAAAAAACCTTAGTCATCTGCAGTTTCAACAAAATGAAAAAGAACAAAATATGTCCCTCATCTGAACTAATTTGAGTGCATTTCAAATTTCTCTCCGTTTCCCTTCCTTCACTGGTCGTCGTGAAATCAATTTCTTGTCCTCCATCAATGTTATCACTTTGTTCAAAAGGGAAAGTTTATTTCACTACCCATCTTCAGATTTGTAAGAGGAGGGGGAGAGAGATTATGTTTGATGAATAAGAATTTTAAGAGAGAGAGCGTTGTTTTAGTGTAAGCGAATCAAGGGTTTTGATTCGATGGTTGTGGATAACCTATTTCTGGCAATTGGGTTGGTTTATCTTTCACTTACAGAGCAGCTCGGGTGGCTCTTGTGTGATAGTTTCCACTTGGGGAGAATATTTCCTTTTTGTTGCTTTTGATGTCGTAGTGATATCTTTCTGATCATTCTTAAAGTTTAGTTGATTTTTGATATTAAATTGGGTTTTCTTGTATGCATTGATTTTCTCTTTCTAAGTTCTTGGAAGATTATGGACGCTTCTTTTCCTTTTGTGCCACTGAAAATAATTCAAGAAGAAAGAAGAATAGGACGCACGAGCTAGGTATGAGAGAATGAATGGCACGTCCAAGACTAGCCCTTGGTTTAAATGTCCTTATATAAATTACAACTCGCTTATGACGATATTTTATTGATAGAACTCGCTTATGACGATATTAATATTTATATATGAACATATTTACAAATCTGCTCTTGTAAACCATGTTATATTGTTTATAAGTAGCAATCATGGATAGTTAGAAGTCTATTTCTTTGTTTGGTTAGCCTTTCTGTAGAAATATCTGCCACCTTTTCATTGGTCCCAACAAATTTTCATCGATTGCGTTGTTTTAAATTTTCTCACTCATGAAGTGTTGGCCTTTCTGAATATGTTTCGTCTTTCATGGAGCGCTGGATTTATGGTGATGACTATTGTACTTTGATTATTATAGTATAGAATGACACTACATAATCTGAGACCAAGAACCATAACAAATTTTTTTTTTCCAACTCCAGAAGGGACTAGAACTCAGCCTCTGTGCTTAATCTTGCTACTGTCCATTGTTTCTTGCCACGCAAGGATACCAAATTATTGCCCATGAACACAAAATAATCTATAACCGATCGTCCCTAGCCCAATTGGCATCTAAAAAGGCTACAAACCTTAAAGAGTCATGTCCTTAGGATTATTTTTAAAGTAAAGCAGCCCATTATTTGTAATGTCCTTTATGCATCTTCTTGGTAGCCTCTACATGATCTGTTCTTGGACTATGCATGTACTGGCTCACTCAATTTGGAGCATAAGGTACATCGGGTCTTGTGAAGGCGAGATATTATTAGGCACCAACTGTAATACTGTATTCTTTTGGGTATGTAATAAAATCTCCGAAACTTTTATTATCTTCCAATCTTCTATTCCGAACTTAAGGCGTAGGGGGCTGGTTTTGCATTTAACATCTTTTTCCTTTTCAAAAGGTCAAAGCATATTCGTGCTACCCAAGTATTATCGTATTTTTCTTCTTTCAACTTCTATATCTAGAAAGTATTTTAGATTTCCCATTTACTTCATTTGAAATGCATCAAAAAGAACCTTTTCAATGTGATTCATCTTCTTCAATGAGCTACTTTTGAGGATAATGTCATCTATATGGAATAGTCGAATGGTTATATCTTTTCTATCACACTGAATAAATAAGGAGACGTCTACTAGAGATCTCTGAAGTCCATAATTCCTTGTTACTTTACAAAAGCTATCAAATCAAGCTCGTGATGCCTGCTTCAACCCATCTCACCCGATTTAATTTGCACTCTATGAGTTTCATATCTCCTTCACTATATCCCATTGGCGATTCTGTATCTACTTCTTTCGAATCCCCTTGTAAATGCATTTTTAAAATCCAACTGGAGCATCTCCCTAGCATGGGCTAGTGCAAGGGATAAATAACTTTGATGGCGCCCACTTTACCACAGACTTAAAGTTTCATCATTGTCCAGCCTTTATTCTCGATTGTATCGCTTTGCGATGAACATTGCTTTGAGCTGCTCAATGGAACCATTCTGCTTATACTTTATTTTGTACTTTAGGCCTTGGGAATATCACCCATATTCTTTATCTTTGCAATGCTTGAATCTCTTCATGCACTACCTCTATCCATCTCACATTTTTAAATGCCAATTCATCCAAACCGGACCCATTCTCTTTTGGAATTTCTATCAAGAGAATTTGACTTTCAACGGAAAGAGGGTCATAACTTGCCCACCTTTCTGACGCCAAGTGCGAGCTGATTCTCTGAGTTGATTTTGCTCCCTAAATGGACTATGAAGTACTACATTTTGATTTTGATCGCTTGTAAGGCATATGTCAAGTTCTCTCTCATGATTCTCTACTTCTTGGTGCTCATTTTCTATACTTGAATTGTCCTTCATGGGCTACTATTAGCTATGTGTCATGCTTTTCATGTGTAACACTTTTATCTTCTTCTGATGACTAACTTCTAATCGCTCTACGAACTTTTAATACTTTCTGGTTCATCATGCAATAAGTTTTGTTTGTTAGAAATGGTGCATGAGGGAGAATCCATCTTGGGCATCAACCTCCAGGCCTTCTCTTTCCTTCTCTTTCAATTTAAGAAGCTTTGGAGGAGAATAAATTCCGTTTTCATCAAAGATCACATGTCCATAAATTCATATCCTCTTATTTCTTGGGCAATAACAGCAATACCCTTTGTGCATATACATTGTAGCTTATGAACATGCATATCTCAGCTTTCTGCATCAACTTATCCTTTTGACTTCGATTGACATGAACATAATAAGTAGCCTTGAAAAAGTCGTAACATGATGTATTCTGGGTCTCTTCCATGAAGAGTAAAGAATGAAGATTTTCCATCAATGTTTGTGGAAGGCAACTTATTAATAATATGCACTATAATGTGAAAATCTTCACTCCACGTAGATTTGGAGACTCCGCTAACATGCATCATATATTAGGCTGCCTCTCTTATATGTCTATTTTTTCTTCTTGTTGGAATTATGGCTTTTCAAGGTCTTAAATTCAAGATTCCTTTGCTCCGTGGGGGTGAGTGAGAGATGGTGGGGGTGAGTGAGAGATGATGATTCTAGGTGCTTGGTGCATTAGGGCCTAAAATCACATGCCCCAAGTACATGAGGTAATAAGAAATACCAGTGAGGGAGTGAGATCGCTGTAAAAAGTGTACGAGTTACCTCTAAGTCAGGGATATACTTAAAATGTATGCCTCATTGATTATGTGTTGGCCAGGGCTAAGAGAACCAAGAAGAGATCAAAACTTAAGTACCTTAAGTGTAATGGCCCTATATAGGATGGTTGTGACTTGTGACTCATGAGACATGAGTCTGTATCTCGACATGAGACTGCCTTATGGCATGGGTACCCACAGTCGCACGGGAAGATACTCTTTTAACGTGTTATCCAACTAGGAAGAGATTGTGCACCTGTACCTTGAGAGGACCCCCGTATATATTGCTCCAGGGGTACACTTGTAATCCACTGATACTTGAAAATGACAAGACATTGATTAGGGCAACTTTGATAAGCCATAATATGCGTCGTGCCATAGATTGTAGAGCATAGGCTTGGTGGGTCATTCCGAGAGAATGGATCATCATTTTGGTTTAGCCCAATAGAGTACTTCGATACCTAGATTTTAGCCTAAAGATCTCATTTACCAATTGTCTAATTTTATTTTAATGCTACAATTAGAATTTATGATGGAAATATCTATAGAATTTTTGAATTTTTTGAATTTTCGGAGCAAGGAAAAGGAGTTTTTGGATTTGTTTAAATAATTCCATTTGAGGGCAACTAGTGGGGAGCCCCACGTACCCCCAAGTGGCCATATAGTGACACGTGACACGCCACACGACCCACTAGTGGCTAGCGTTAGCATGGCATCAAATACTATCAAGTCTCCTTGTTTGTCATTTGTGAGGGTTTTGGGTATGCCATGAAATTATGGCTTAAATGCTGATCCATGGTTGGACATGATATTTTAAAGTTACTTTTTGTGTGGCATCACTCCATGGGCTTGGGCTCATGTGAATCTTTTGAAATGGTTTAATTCTAATGGATAGTTGGAAGATATTTTACCAATTACAAAAGGGGCACGCCCCTCCCTCTTCATTCTTTACTTATTTTCAAAAGATCACAATGAGCACTATGGGCATACTTAAATGGCATGTGTGAAATTTATTTGAAGCTTAGGATAATTTGGTAAAATGACTTAATCTAGGGTTTTTAAGGAGTGATAAGGGTGTGGAATTTCATCATTTGATCTTGATGGCTAGATAAGGATGATTGGCTAGGATTAAAGCTCTCACATGTTCCATGGATGATGAGCATCAAGGGTCTTGATTAACTCTCTTAAAATATCACACCTAAAATTCTTTGTAAGTAGAACCCCTTAGCCTCATTTCAATACACATCTTAGAGCACACTAGGTGAGAGATGGATAGAGAGTAGAGAGAGCCTCAACGCCCTACATTCTTTTTTCATCTTTATTCCTTCAAGTTGTGAACAAACTTCCTATGGCCATTAAAGCTTTCTTCCTACTTGGTGCTTCACACCTAAGGTAACTTCCATAGTTCCAACTCTTTTATTTCTAGAGTATTTTGCTCATATTTTCTTTGCTGTAAATCTGAGATTGCAATAGCCTTTTCATCCATATATACTTGAGTATTCATGATTTATAACTCCCTTGTGGAACTATGCATGTATACAATCATATGTGTATAGTCTAGTTTACGACTTTGCTCCTAGACACCATTTTCTTCATCATTTTAATTACCTGATATCTTTGAGATTTTTTGAGCATATCAGCAAGAATTTGATGTCCATTTGAGTACTATATCATTGGCCCTTGATCCTAGAGTGTTTCTCTTGTGAAACTACTCTTGTTTTCTCAAGTTTATGGCCACCTACACCCACATAGTTCAAGCTGTTTATAGCTGAATTTTAGTCACTGTCTTCATCACGAAAAGTTAATCTCTCTCTCTCTCTCTCTCTCTCTCTCTCTCTCTTTCTCTCTTATTTTAAAGTTAATCAAGTGCATTTCAAGTGTACATAAGCTTCCCATTTCATAAGTGAGATCAACCCTTGTGTTTTATAGGCCTCCATGGGACAAAATTAAGTCCCTCAAAGGTCCACTTATGTGACCCAAACGCAAAGGGTTCGACCATTGGCTTCCCCCCACCACTTTGCACTTATTTGCTTTAACTTTAAGTTTATTAACTTTTTATTTATTAATAGTTGATTATGCAAAGTTTGGAGTTGGTTTATATTGATAAGAAAAGTGTTTGTATAGTCTATGTGCAAGTGTATGTGCTAAGTGGTGTAGTCTGCTTCTATATGAGTAGTGTGTTGGTTATTTATGACTTGGGGACCCTATAGAGTTGTAATTTTTTCATTTTAAATGATATTTGAGTTTCTGTAAGTTCAAAATTGTGGCTATAATAATGAGTAAGAATTTTGTAAGCCACATGTGAAAGTGTTGTATAAAGAGCATCCTAGACTCAATATCACCCTCACTTATCACTACACCATATTGTTGTGGTGTATGAGGACAACAAAGCTCTTACTTAATTCTTTTGTTGGAAAGAAATTCTTTGAATTTACCTGATGTGTACTCCCCTCCCCTTTGGAATTGAGTAATGTGGCCTTATAAAATACGACTCAACAAAGGAATGAAATTTAACAAAGATATCGGGAACATCTGACTTCTGTTTTAAAATGAAGATCCAAGTGAATATGTTGTATTCATCAATGCAAAGAACTGATGGTGGTAAAGAGGCTAGAGTGCTGCTTGTATAACACTTTCACTTATTATTCAACTTAAAATTTTTACAAACACTTCTTTCACATACAACTTCTCATTAAAATTTTTGATTTACAAAGACTTAAATACTATTGAAAATAAAAGCAATACAACTCTTTGGAGTCCCCAAGTCATAAAAACAAACACATTGTACTCATAGAAGCAAACTACACCACTTAACACACACATTTATATATTGACTGTACATAGACTTTTCTCTTTCATATCAATGAACTCCAAACTTTACATAATCAACTGTTGATGACATAAAACTTTAATGAACTCAAAGTTACAGTAAATAAGTGCAAAACAACGGTGGGTAGCCAATGATAGAGCCCTTTGCTCCCAATTCTCTCAAGTGGACCTTTTAGGGACTTAATTTTGTCTTATGGATGAATGCACGGATGCCTAAATCACAAGGGCTGATCTCACTTATGAAGTGGGAGGTTTATGAACACTTGAAAAATACATGACTTTAAAATGAGAGAAAGAGAGATGAACTTTTGATGTTTAAAATAGTGAACAAAAGTAAGCTATAAACAACTTAAATGATGTGAGTATATATGGCTATAAACCTAAGGAAACAAGAGTAGTTTCATGAGAGAAACACTCAAGGACCAAGGACTAATGAAATGGTACTCAAATAGGCATCAAATGCTTATTGATATGCTAAAAAATTCTCAGAGAAATTTAGTGAACTTTCCTCTAAAACAAAAAAAAATTCTCAGAGAATTCTCAAAAAAATCAGGTAATGAAAATCAAGAAAAAGATGGTGTCTAGGTGCTAAGTACTAAACTGAACTATGCACATATGATGATATACATGCATAGTTTCATAAGGGATATGAATAAATTACTTTAGAAAGGAATAGAGCTATGAAAGTTACCTCAAGTGTAGATTACCAAATAACCTAGACATCAAGAGAGGAACCTTTAATGTCCATAAGAACTATTGTAAAAAAAAATGGCCATAGGAATTTTTGCTCACAAAATGAAACAAGCACGGAAGGGGAATAGGTGAAGCATGGGGCCTCTTACTCTCTCTTATCTCTCATCATGATGGGTTCTCAAGTGTGTTGGAAATGAAGTTAAGGGGCGCTATTTATAGGCAATTTCAAGTGTGAGATTTTAAGTAAATTGATCATGGCCTTTGATGCTCATCATCCATGGCAATTAAGAGGGCTTTGATCTTAGTCACTCATCCTTATCTAGCCATCAAGATCAAATGATGAGATTTCATAACCTTATTACTCATTAAAATCCTAGATTTGGCCATTTTTCCAAATTGTCCTATGTAGGAAATAATTTTAACAAATGTCATTTATTCATTCCAAAAGTGCGCATGATGATCTTTGAAAATGAATAAAGAATGAAACGGTAGGGGCGTGCCCCTCATGTAATTTGCAAAAGTCCATCATCCAATAGGCAAGGTTTCAGAAAATGCTAGACGGCTTGCGTGGCGCCCAGCACCTAGGTGGGGGCCCAGAACCTCGGGCATCATGTAGTGCAAATTCTGAGCATTTTTTCATATATTTTCTATCCAAATGCACATATATCCATATATTTGTGTCAAATTTTGTAATTTTTTCCATTTGAAAATATTGTAAGTTCGCAACATACGTTTTTATATACAAACATATCACATATCTCAGGTTGAGAATAAACTTATTCAAAATTCCAAACCATACAAAACATTTAGAAGTCTAATAGTCTATTGTAAGGTCTCCAACTCTCGTATTTTCTATATTCAATAGCCATAAAATAAACCATAATAACATCCAAGTCTCCAACTCTCCAAGTCTTCAACAAACTGACTTCCAAAACTATAAAAAACCATTAAACCACACAACAAAATAGTCCAAAAGGCAAAAAAAGTATAAACCACATAACAAAATTGTACAAATGTTTAAAGCCCAAACCAAGATGGTGCGATAAAGTTACTACAAAAGAAGAGAGAAGACATCAATAAAAATCAGAATCATCCTCTTCATTACTTCAATCTGCATAAGAATCGAGGCCGTCATCATCAGAATCATCACCCTCTTCAACATATTCCTCTTATTTCGAAGATTCTTCTGAATCTGCCTTTTCTTCCTCTATTTCCCTCTGTGAGTGTGAAGTACCAGCAGAAGAAGTTGCTCAAGTGGCCCTCCTAGGATCAAAAGCTTGCCCCAAAGCCTCCTCGACCATTTCCCATGTCAAACCCTCCTTTGGGAAGACCTCCGCAATACCAGGGTCACCAACTAGCTAATCTGAAGCATTCTCCATGTCTTTCGATGAGATAAGATCCTTCTTTGGCTAGTTTTTCTTCTCCTTGTGCCTTTGGTTCTCTTTAACAAAAACCAAGTCACTATTTCTTCTCTTTGTATGCACCTATAAGGAAAAATCCTTAACTATTATGAGTCTACGATCTTCTTACCTTCTATGAATCTATATTAGAAAAATACACTTATAAATAAGAAAAACACATAAAATTGTAAAATAGTAAAATACCATCTCAAATGAACTCCAATTGCGCTCACAACCATAAGAGGTAGCTGTCAACCTCAAAATCTGTATAGCCATCTTCTAGAGGTTTGGAGCGTTACTCCCATGTTGTCTCCACCATTGGGCTGCAATATGTGGGCAACCTTTATAATTAATTTAGGCATTTAACATTATCGTACATAATTCTAAGAACTTGACAGTTGAAACTTGAAAGAAAATTGTACTTTATAAAACAAAATTCAAAATTATATTATCTGGTTCGTCTTTGTTTCTCTGTCTTAATGCCATATCTTTCTCAAATGACATCAAAGAACATTTGTACGAAATAAGCTCTTCAGTTGATATCTTATCTTGGATATGTAGATCGGGAACTAATTTATTAAGGCATTCATTAAAACCTTCCATAATTATCCCTTTTGACTCAATATGCACATCTTTATAAAAGAATTTGGAGTCCAAGTAGTGCCCTGCTGCATGCAATGGTCTATGGAGCTGCCTATCTCATTTGTCGTACTTGGCTGCATCATTGCCCAAATTCTCTACAATCTCATTCTTAGCCCTTTCCATTGCATCATATATAAAGCCCATGGAGGGCTTATCAGCATCAACCAAGCACAAGATCTTCACCAAGGGAAGAAATATTAATATCGCATGCTTCACCCCACGTCAAAAATATTTCGAAAGAACAATATCCCGTAACTTCTTTCCCTTGGCGTCTCTAGACCACTTACACCTTAATGTGATCCTCTTCTTATACATGCTCTGTAGGATAAGGTAGGCAGTGACAAATCTAGTGACCCCAGGCCTCACTAGCTCTCTGTTTTTTGTAAACTTGCGCATCATGCTAAGGGTAAGTATGTTAATGTATATGAAGATTGTAACCTCCTTAGCCTTAAACAGAATTCCTTTAATAGTAGACAAATCACCAATGGCCTCAAGCATAAGATCTATGCAAAAGGAGTCCAAAATATGCGAGACCTCTTTTGTCGAAGCAAATGACCTACAGCTAGATTGGGAGCAGCATTATATGTGACCACTTGAATTACAAGTTCCTCAACCTCCTCAATAGCCTCATCAATGAAAGAAAATATATAATGAGCATCATGTATATTATTGGAAGCATCAATTGATCGCAAAAAACTGTACCACAGGGACAATTTACCAACAAATTGATGTTACTCCTCCTATCACTCCACATATCTGTTAAAGAAACCACAAATTTAGCCAATCCCTCCTTATGGGTCTTGAGATATTTGTTAGTATATTCAACTTCTTTCTTCAGTAGTGGTTCTCCAATCTCATAAGAAGTTGGACTTTTCAAATCTAGCCCAAATTGCCCAATTGCTTCCAATATTGTATGGAAGCTATTCAAGCGAGCGGTGTTAAAAAAAATGCCTGTATGATGAAACCATCGAGCAATATACTGAATCACCCTGCCTCTATCTTCTTTCTTAAATCTATTTTCAATTGTCACTTGTTTTTTCCCCTTTCCTCCTTTGCCTTTTTCAATTATTGTCTTAGGGTTAGGAGTAAAAAAACTATCTATAGGGCCTCTCATACGAGGCTTCTTACACCGAAAAGCCCTCTTGCTCGAGCTTTGAGTACCAACCATGGCTACCTCTTTTTCCCCCTCTTCAGTGTCAATATTATCAGAAAAAACATGGACCCCTGAATTTAATTATGCTATATCTTATTTTTTTGAAATTTTTTTACTCTTTTCACCTTCAATGTATTCGAAAATTTCTTTCTTTACAAGCTCTAGGACTTTCTTACATGGAACACCATCACCTCTAATACCGGCAAGATGTTTCTTAAATCTATTTATGTCGGCATTATAAACATGTCCACAAAAAATGCATATAATTTTATTCTTATCATTTTTATCCAGGTTAAAACAATATTTCCATCTTGGATCTTCACCCCTAGTAGACCCGGCAAAAGACATCTCAAATTGGAAAAATAAAACTCAAATAAAGATTACAAACTGACATTTTCTGCCCAATCTCTAATCTTCTAATGCCATCAATAACACCCTAAAAATAATTTCAATGAGAAAAGAAAACTTTTTCAATTCACAAAAAATACTTTATATTATCAGAAATTACTTTAGATTCACATAAATACGTTTAACATAATTTGTCACATCCCTGCTCCCTACCGTCCTTATTGGACCCACAGAGGCGTAAATCGGGGCCCACCGAAAGACAATAGGCATGGGGTCACGACCACAAGTAGCGAAAGCCACTCGGGTTGTAGTGCGCTTAACACTTTTATAATCAAGGGATCAATGCCAACTACGAAATAACAGAAAAACCAAGCACAAAACAAAAAATCATGAACTGATGGACAAACAAGTCCCAAAAAGGCATATGATGGTTCCAAAATAGTGAGTACAATTGGGTTCAAGGCATATAAGGCCCATACAACAAGATACAATTCCAATGCAAAGTGGACCATAAGGCCAAGCTGCTAACTAAAACATATAAGTAAAAGATTCTTCCACAGAAAGGGAGTACGGGCTCCAATTGCGATCACCAGAACGCCCTTCCAAAACCCGCAGTCTATTACTCTATATAGAGAAAAGTTGAAAGAGTGAGCTGTAAAGCCCAGTAAATAGATCAAGATGCCATGCTTTCTTGCCTACACATATTATCTCTATTACTCTACATAGAGGAAAGTTGAAAGAGTGAGCTGTAAAGCCCAATAAATAGATCAAGGTGCCATGCTTTCTTGCCTACACATATTATCTCATAACAATACTCAGGGTGTTATGCAAGTCATACAAAACATGGAGCCATGTGTTAAAATCATATTTAACAATGTGTCGTGCATGGTGGAGCAATAACAAATCAAATTAATCAAATATGATAGGAACCAAAAGTCGATCAAATTATTCAAGCATGAGCAATTTAATAGTTCAACATAATTGGGCAAATATTTATCACGCATAATCAATATCAAGAAATACTACCTAACTCCCTAACTCCTGAAATAGAAGCCTTATCCCATCAGGCCAATCAAATCTCGATATATAGAACTTCTACCACCACACCAGAAGGGAAGCACCACCAATGGGTCCCTCCGTTGTGTAGTGCCTTACACACACACAGTCCCAGCGTGCTTTGAGGCTTTTGATACGTGGTGGCGTTGCAAGACGCGACCCTCTCCTTGTGCCCTTCTGGCGGGAGGGCGTTATACTACCAAAGGGGTCCCAATGGATAGTACCTCACTTAGACTTTGGGGGGCGCGACCATCCCAAACACTCACATCCTAACTCTCATCCTTTCATGGAGAGCTAGGGAAAGATCTCAGCTGCTGGCATAATTTTTCTCATCACACAACATGTGACCATCAACACAATCATATCATAAGCATGAGTCCACGCACACAGCATGTGACTATCAACACATATCTCATAAGCATGAGTCCATGCACACAGCATGTGACCATCAGCACATATCTCATAAGCATGTGACCATCAACTCATATTTTATCATAAGCATGAGTCCACGCACACAGCGTGTGACCATCAACACATATCTTATAAGCATGAGTCCACGCGCACTGCATGTGACCATCAATACATATCTCACAAGCATGACTCCACGCACACAACATGTGACCATCAACACATATCTCATAAGCATGAGTCTATGCACATAGCTTGTGACCATCAACACATAATAAGCAGCATATTACAATGCGCACATATCACATCAACAGCATGCTATGCATATAAGCATATTATCATGCTCATTAGCTCAAGGGACATCATTATGTCACTATCATATTGTATATCAATGCAATAGGCATCACTATATCATATCATCATGCTTATTAGTTCAAGAGACATCATCATGTCAATGTCATGCTATATATCAATGGAATAGATATCACCATGTCATATTTCTGGTTTTTCAATATGTACACAGTCCACCTTTAAAGGCCTATCATGAGATTCAAAGATCATTTAAACTTGAACCCAATTTTATGACAATCTAGGCTCATGAAAAGACAACTTTCGTATAGAAGGTAACCCCAAATATTGGTCTAAAGTTTGTCAAACTGTTTGATGTTCTTGGGTGAAGTTTCTGTTTTGCACATCAAAAAATCTAGGGTGACACCTTAATATGAAAATGACTATAACTTTCAAACCACAAGGAACTTTATCATGATTCCAATACCAATTTCAAAATAGATTCATCTATCTATCATTTCAAAGTAGTTTGACCTCATTCTAGTATATTTTGGTCAGTGAAGATCTTCACACCAAAACACGTTAAATCCCTAGAACTTTACTTCACAAATTGGACATGCTTCAAATAATGGTTAATAACTTTCAAATCAAATGAGTTATTAACAAGGGGTCTTTTTCATGCTGTAATAGATTCAATGAGTTACCGACCTACCAAAATTCATGGTTTAAGGTGAGGTTTAATATACCCGAACGATATCTTAAACAGGGGCCACAATTGTGGAAATCAGAACACATTTTAGAAGGATTTCAGTAGCATGCACCTGCACTCTCTCTGACACCCATATTCATATTTGAGTTTCATATTTTGATTAGGTAAGGAAACATGCATTAACATAAGCATGAAGCCATGGAAACTAGATCCACTTACCTACTCCAATCGAAATTTCAAAGTTATCCACCAGCTTCACCTTGAATGCCAAGCCCAAAGGATTGGGTTCAAGCTTGAAGGATTAAGGGAGGTTTAGAAGGCTTAAGGGATGAGAAGGAGAACGTGGGTAAAAGAGGCGCAGTGAGGAGAAAGAGAGACAGCCCAAATTCATGAGTGGGTGGGGAGTATAAATAAACATGGATGGTGGAGGTATGCATTTGCTACATTGCACTCATGCTTGAAGAGAGAGAGAGAGATCAAGTGTTGGATGCACAATGATGCGGTGGAAGCATGCATGTGCCACATGGCACTCATGCATGAAGAGAGAGAGAGCAAGCATGAGAAACACAATGATGGGGTGAAAGCATGCATATTCCATATGGCACTCATGCATGAAGAGAGAGAGCAAATATTTGAAGCACAATGATGGGGTAGAAGCATGCATGTGCCACATGGCACTCGTGCACGAAGAGAGAGCAAACATGAGAGAGAAGAAGCACCCTTAGACCACCATACACCACCCGCGCTCAGCAGCGCACTCAACCGTCCGTGCTCTTAACGCATGTTCGACCACCCACGCTTGCCAGCTCGCTCATCCATCCGCGCTCTTAGCTATGCACTTATCCGATCGCACTCGACCATCTGTGATCCCCACGCGCGTCAGTCCACTCGTGCCATCGACTCGCCAGTGTACTACAATTACCCTAGAAAAGTTTTGGTCCTTACATCATGCGTCCCCTTAAAAATGATTTTGTCCTCTAAATCATACATCTGCTATTCAAATAATTAGTTGATAACCTCAGATAAAAGGGACACTCAATTGCTCTATGGAAGGAAGTGCATGTCCTGCATTTGTTGGGATGAGATTGGTGAGAAAAGGCTTTTGGGGCTAGAAATCGTCTAGGTGACCTCATATAAGATAACATTGATTCGAGAGAGGCTTAAGACGGCAGAAGAGTTACGTCGATAATCGAAAGAGAGACCTCGAGTTTGAGGTGGGTAATTAGGTCTTCCTAAAGGTGTCACCATCCAAGGGCATCATGAGGTTCGACAAGAAATGGAAGCTGAGCCCTCGCTATATCGGACCCTTTGAGATCTTGGAGAGGGTCGAAAGGGTGGCATATCGACTTGCCTTATCGCTCAAGTTGGCAAACATCCATAATGTCTTTCATGTATCTTTATTGCGGAAGTATGAGCCCGATTTATCCCATGTTCTGAGATGTGAACCCTTACAGATCAGAGAGGAACTGACCTTCATTGGGAGGCCAGTTCAGATACTGGATAGAAGGGTGCGGGTATTGTGTAATAAGGAGATCCGAGAAAAGTACCCCCATTTATTTAAATAGTAGATGCATGATTTAGAGGACTATATCCTTGTTAAGGAGGGGATGATGTAAGGACCGAGACTTTTTCGGGGTAACTGAAGTACGTTGGTGAGTCGTTGGCGCAGGTGGATTGACGCGCGTGGGGAGCGTGGATAGTTAAGTGCGCTGTTGAGCGCGGGCCGATGAGTGCACTGTTGAGTACGGACGGATGAGTGCACTGTTGAGTACGGACGGAAAAGTGCGTTGCTGAGAGCGCATTGGCGAGTACGAGTAGACGGACGCGCATTGAGAGTGCAGACGGTTGAGTGCGCTACTGAGCACAGGGGGTGTATGGTGGTCTAGGGTGCTTCTTCTCTCTCATGATTGCTCTCTCTCTCTCTTCATGCGTGAGTGCCATATGGCACATGCATCCTTCGACCCAATCATTGTGTTTCCCATGCTTGCTCTCTCTCTCTTCATGCATGAGTGCAATGTGGCACATGCATCCTTCCACCCCATCATTGAGTTTCCCATGTTTGCTCTATCTCTTTCTCTTCATGCATGAGTGCCATGTGGCACATGCATGCTTCCACCATCCATGCTTATTTATACTCCCCACCCACTCGTGAATTTGGGTTTTCTCTCTCTCTCTCCTCACTGTCCCTCTTTTTCACCCACGTTCTCCTTCTCCTCCCTTTAAGCCTTTTAAACCTCCCCAAGCCTTAATCCCTTAAGCATGAATCCAATCCTTTGGAGCTTGGCATTCAAGGTGAGCTGGTGGAACACTTTGGAATTTCGATTGGGGTAGCTAAGTAAATCTAGTTTTCATGGCTTCATGTTTATGTTAATGTATATGTTTCCTTACCTAATCAAAATATGAAAGTCAAGTATGAGTGTGGGTGTGAGTGCGAGTGCAGGTGCATGCTACTGAAATCCTTCTAAAGTGTGTTTTGATTTCCAAAATTGTGGCCCCTGTTTAAGAGATCGTTTGGGTACCTTAAACCTCTCCTTAGACCATGAATTTTGGTGGGTCAATAACCCATTGAATCTATTTCAGCATGAAAAAGACCCTTTGTTAATATCTCATTTGATTTGAAAGTTATTAACTATTTTTTAAAGCATGTCAGATTTGTGAAGTAAAATTCTAGAGATATAAAGTGTTTTTGTGTGAAGCTTTTCACTAACCAAAATATACTAGAATGAAGTCAAACCACTTTGAAATGAATCTATTTTGAAATTGGTTTTGGAATCATGATAAAATTTCTTGTAGTTTGAAAGTTATGGTCATTTTCTTATTAGGGTCACTTTGGATTTTCTGCAGTGCAAAACAGAAACTTCACCCATGAACATTAAACAGTTTGACAAACTTTAGACCAATATGATTATACGCATAACATTCTTTGGACATGTTGATGTTTCATGTTAGTATATGTATAACATGCTTATGATATGATATGTCTTGATGGTCACATGCTGTGTACACAACTCATGCTTATGATATGATATGTGTTGATGGTCACATGCTATGTGCATGGACACATGCTTATGAGATATGTGCTAATGGTCACATTCCGTGCATGGACTCATGCTTATGATATGATATGTACTGATGGTCACATGTTGTGTGTGTGGACTCATGCTTATGATATGATATGTGTTGATGGTCGCATGCTGTGTGCGTGGACTCATGCTTATGATATGATATGTGCTGATGGTCACATGCTATGTGCATGGACTCATGATTATGATACGATATGTGCTGATGGTCACATGTTGTGTGCATGGACCCATGCTTATGAGATATGTGCTGATGGTCATATACTGTGTGCGTAGACTAATGCTTATGATATGATATGTGGTGATGGTCACATGTTGTGTGATGAGAAATATTGTGCCGACAGCTGAGATCTTTCCCTGGCTCTCTATAATAGGATGAGAGTTAGGATGTGAGTGTTTGGGAGGGTCACGCCTTCCAAAATCTAAGTGAGGCACTATCTATTGGGACCCTTTTGGTAGTGTAGCGCCCTCTTGCCAGAAGCGCACAAGGAGAGGGTCGCGGTTTGCAAGGCCACCGCCTATCAAAAGCCCCAAAGCGTGTTGAGACTGTGTGTGTGAGGCACTACGCAACGGAGACTATGTGTGTGAGGCACTACGCAACGGAGTGATCCGTTGGTGGTGCTTCCCTCTTGGTGTGATGGTAGAAGTTCTATGCATTGGGATTTGATTGGCCTGATGGATAGGGCTTCTATTTCAGGAGTTAAGGAATTAGGGAGTGAGGCAGTATCTCTTGATATTGATTATGCATGATATGTACTTGCCTAATTATGTTGATCTATTAAGATGCTCATGCTTCAATGATTTGATCGACTTCTGGTTCATATCAGATTTGATTGATCTTATTTGTTATTGCTCCACCATGAACGAATTATGCACGACGCATTGTTAAATATATTTTGACACATGGCTCCATGTTTTCTAAGAGTTGCATAACACCATGAGTATTGTTATGAGATAATATGCGTAGGCAGGAAAGCATGGCACTTTGATCTATTTACTAGGCTTTACAGCTCACTTTTTTAACTTTCCTTTATGTAGAATAATAGCCTGCGAGTTTTGGAAGGGTGTTCCGGTGATCACAGTTGGAGCCCGTACTCGCTTTCTGTGGAAACTTCTTTTTACTTATATATTTTAGTTGGCAGATTGGCCTTATGGTCCACTTTGTATTGGAATTATGTCTTGTTGTATGGCCTTTTGTGGCTTAGACCCAATTGTACTCACTAATTTGGAATTATACTCACTAATTTGGAACTATCAAATGCCTTTTTGGGACCTGTTCGTCATTTAGTTCATAGTTATGTGTTTTGTGCTTGGTTTTTCTTTTCTTTCGTGGCCGGCTTTGATCCCTTCATTATAAAAGCATTGAGCGCACTACAACTTGAGTGACTTTCGCTACCTATGGTTGTAATCCCACGCCCTATTGTCCTTCGGCTGGCTCGGGTTAGCCCTTTGTGGGTCCAACAAGGACTGTAGGGGGTGGGGTTGTGACAAATTATGACACCCTGCCCCCTACCGTCCTTGCCTAACCCACAAAGGGCTTACCCGAGCCCACCGGAGGACAATAGGGCGTGGGGTCACGACCACAAGTAGCAAAATCCACTCAGGTTGTAGTGCGCACAACGCTTTTTTAATGAAGGGATTAAAACCAACCACGAAAGAAAAGCAAAACCAAGCTCAAAACACATAACCCTGAACTGATGGACAAACAAGTCCCAAAAAAGCATATGATAATTCCAAAATAGTGAGTACAATTGCGTCCAAGGCACAAAAGGCCCATACAACAAGACATAATTCCAATACAAAGTAGACCATAAGGGCAATCTGCCAACTAAAACATCTCAGTAAAAAGAAGCTTCCACAGGAAGGGAATATGGGCTCCAACTGTGATCACCAGAATGCCCTTCCAAAACCCGCAGTCTATTACTCTACATAGAGGAAAGTTACAAGAGTGAGCTGTAAAGCCCAATAAATCGATCAAGGTGCCATGCTTTCCTGCCTACGCATATTCTCTCATAACAATACTTAGGGAGTTGTGCAAGTCTTACAAAACATGGAGCCATGTTTCAAAATCATATTTAATAATGTGTCGTGCATGATTCATTCATGGTGGAGCAATAACAAATCAGATTAATCAAATATGATATGAACCAAAAGTCAATCAAATCATTCAATCATGAGCATCTTAATAGATCAACATAATTAGGCAAGTATATATCACGCATAATCAATATCAAGAGATATTACTTACCTCCCTAACTCCTAAAATAGAAGCCCTATCCCTCAGGCAAATCAAATCTCGATGCATAGAACTTCTATCATCACACCAGGTGGGAAGCACCACCAACAGATCACTCCTTTGCATGCCTCACACAGTCCCAACACGCTTTGGGGATTTTGATAGGCAGTGGCTTTGCAAGACACGACCCTATTCTTTTGCCCTTTTGGCGGCAGGGCATTACACTACCAAAGGGGTCCCAATGGATAGTGCCTCACTTAGATTTTGGGGGACACGACCCTCTCAAACACTCACATCTTAACTCTCATCCTATCATAGAGAGCCAAGGAAAGATCTTAGCCGCTGGCACAATTTTTCTCATCATATCTTAAGCATGAGTTCATGCACACAGCATGTGACCATCAACACATATCATATTATAAGCATGAGTCCGTGCACACAACATGTGACCATCAGCACATATCGTATCATAAGCATGAGTCTACGCACACAACATGTGACCATCTTCACATGTCATATCATAAGCATGAGTCCATACACACAACATGTGACCATCAACACATATCATATCATAAGCATGAGTCCATGCACACAGAATGTGACTATTAACACATATCTCATAAGCATGAGTCCATGCACACTGCATGTGACCTTCAGCACCATATCATATCATAAGCATGAGTCCACGCACACAGAATGTGACCATCAGCACATATCTCATAGGCATGAGTCCATGCACACAACATGTGACCATCAATACATATCATATCATAAGCATGAGTCCATGCACATAGAACGTGACCATCAACACATATCTCATAAGCATGAGTCCATGCACACTGCATTTGACCTTCAGCACCATATCATATCATAAGCATGAGTCCACACACACAGAATGTGACCATCAGCATATATCTCATAGGCATGAGTCCATGCACACAACATGTGACCATCAACACATATCATATCATAAGCATGAGTCTATGCACACAACATGTGACCATCAACACAATTCATATTATAAGCATGAGTCCATGCACACAGCATGTGACCATCAACACATATCATATCATAAGCATGTTATACATATACTCACATGAAACATCAACATGTCCAAAGTACGCTATGCCTATAATCATATTATCATGCTCATTAGCTCAAGGGATATCATCATGTCAATATCATACTATATACCAACGCAATAGACATCGCAATGTTATTTTTCTGGTTTTTCAATATGACCACATTCCACCTCTAAAGACATATCATGAGATTCAAAGATCATTTAAACATGAAACCAATTTTATGACAATCTAGGCTCATGAAAAGACAACTTTCGTATAGGGCGTAACCCCAAATATTGGTCTAATGTTTGTTAAACTGGTTGATGTTCTTGGGTGAAGTTTATGTTTTGCCCTGCATAAAATTCAGAGTGACACCCTAATAGGAAAATGACCATAACTTTCAAACCATAGAGAATTTTATCATGATTCCAAAACCAATTTCAAAATAGATTCATCTTTTTATCTTTTCAAAGTGGTTTGACCTCATTCTAGTATATTTTGGTCAGTGAAAAGCTTCATACAAAAACAGATTAAATCCTTGGAATTTACTTCACAAATCTGACATGCTTCAGAAAGTGGTTAATAACTTTCAAATCAAAAGAGATATTACTAAGGGGTCTTTTTCATTCTTAAATAGATTCAATGGGTTATTGACCCACCAAAATTCATTGTCTAAGGCGAGGCTTAAGGTACCCTATTGATCTCTCAAACAGAAACCACAGTTCTGGAAATCACAATGCTCTTTAGAAGAATTTTAATAGCACACACTCACACTCACACCCATATTCAAATTTCACATCTTGATTAGGTAAGGAAACATGCAGTAATTTAACATGAAGCCATGGAAACTAGATCCACCTACCTAATTCAATCAAAATTCGAAAGTGTTCCACCAGCTTCACCTTGAATGCCAAGCTTCAAATGATTGGGTTCAAGCTTAAGGAATTAAGGCTTGGGGAGGTTTGATGGAAAACATGGGTGAAAGAGGGGCAGTGAGGAGAGAGAGAGAGAGAGAAAACCCAAATTCATGAGTAGGTGGGGAGTGTAGATATGCATAGATGGTGGAAGCATGCATGTGCCACATGGCATTCATGCATGAAGAGACAGAGAGTAAGCATGGGAAACACAATGATGGGGTGGAAGCATGCATGTGCCACATGACACTCATGCATGAAGAGAGAGCAAACATGAGAGAGAAGAAGCACCCCTTGACCACCATACATCAGCCACGCTCGCCAGTGCGCTCATCCATCCGCGCTCTCAGCAGTGCACTTATCCGTCCGCGCTCAACAACGCACTCATCCGCCCGCACTCAACAGCGCAGTTATCTAACTGCCCTCAACGACGTACTTATCCTCTCGCACTCAACAGCGCACTCGACCATCCGCACTCCCCACGCGCGTTAGTCCACTTGCCCCATCGACTCGCCAGCGTACTACAATTACCCTGGAAAAGTCTCGGTCTTTACATCACCCCCCCCTTAAAAAGGATTTAGTCCTCTAAATCATACAGTTGCTATTCAAATAAATGGGGGTACTTTTCCCTGATCTCATCTTCCAGCTTCCAGGTCGACTCTTGTCGTGAATGATACTGCCACAAAACTCGGATTAGAGAGATCTTATTACGTAATACTTGCACGCTTCTATCCAGTATCTGAATTGACCGCTCAATGAGGGTCAGGTCCTCTCTGGTCGGTATAGGCTCATATCTCAAGACATGGGATGGGTTGCGCTTATACCTTCGCAATAAAGATACATGGAAGACATTATGGATGTTTGCCAACTCGTGCGGTAAGGCAAGTCGATATGTCACGCTTTCGACCCTCTCCATGATTTCAAAGGGACCAATATAGCGCGGGCTCAGCTTCCTTTTCTTGCCGAACCTCATGATACCTCTGTTGGTGACACCTTTAGAAAGACCTGATTACCTACCTCAAACTTGAGGTTCTCCTTCGATTAGCAGCGTAACTCTTTCGCCGACTCTGAGCTGTCTTGAGCCTCTCTCGAATCAATGCTATCTTATCTGAGGTAATTGGACGATTTCTAGCCCCAAAAACCTTCTCTCACCAATCTTGTCCCAACAAATAGGTGACCTGCACTTCCTTCCATATAGAGCTTCAAATGGTACCATCTAAATACTGGCTTGGAAGCTGTTATTATTGGCAAACTTAATCAAGGGTAAATGGTCATCCCAGAAATTTGTCAAAGAATTTTAGGCTGTTATCAAAGACTATAAACTATAACTCAATTTGTTATAGTGTCATGTGCTAAGGGTAAATCGTAATCCCTTTTATCACAAACAAAGAGATTACCTCGGATCACTGTGGTAAATGAGCATCTTTGATCATTTACCTTTCCACTATAAACTATAACAAATCGTAATCCCTTTTCATGTTTAGCACTGTAACAAATTTGATAACAAATTTAAGTTGTTATCAATTTATCAGACATATAAATTGACAGTACTATAAATTCTAAACTTTAGAGATAGCTCAATTTATCAGACATATCCAATATGTCACATAACAGATTTAAATTTGATAGCTCAATTCTTCTAAAGAGCATTCTGATTTCCAGAACTGTGGTTCTTGTTTGAGAGATCAATAGGGTCCCTTAAACCTCGCCTTAAACCATGAATTTGGTGGGTCAGTAACCCATTGAATTTATTTCAGCATGAAAAAGACCCCTTGTTAATATCTCAATTGATTTGAAAGTTATTAACCATTTTCTGAAGCATGTCAGATTTGTAAAGTAGAATTCCAGGGATTTAACTTGTTTATGTGTGAAGCTTTTCACTGATCAACATATACTACAATGAGGTCAAACCACTTTGAAATGATAGATAGATGAATCTATTTTGAAATTGGTTTTGAAATCATGATAAAATTTCCTATGGTTTGAAAGTTATGGTCATTTTCCTATTAGTGTGTCACTCTGGATTTTCTGTAGTGCAAAACAGAAACTTTACCCAAGAACATCAAACAGTTTGACAAACTTTAGACCAATATTTGGGGTTACCCCCTATACAAAAGTTATCTTTTCATGAGCCTAGATTGCCATAAAACTGGTTTCAAGTTTAAATGATCTTTAAATCTCATGATATGCCTTTAAAGGTGGACTGTGTTCATATTGAAAAACCAGAAAATAACGTTGTGATGTCTATTGCATTGATAAATAGTATGATATTGACATGATGATGTCTCTTGTGCTAATAAGCATGATGATATGACATAGTGATCTTTATTGCATTGGTATATAGTATGATATTTACATAATGATGTCCCTTGAGCTAATGAGCATGATAATATGATTATACGTATAGCATGCTTTGGATATGTGACCATCAGCACATATCTCATAAGCATGTGTCCATGCACATAGCATGTGACCATCAGCACATATCGTATCATAAGCATGAGTCCGCACACACAACATGTGACCCGTTGGTGGTGCTTCCCTCCTAGTGTGATGGTAGAAGTTCTTTGTATCGGGATTTGATTGGCTTAATGGATAGGGCTCCAATTTCAGGAGTTAGGGAGTTAGATAGTATCTCTTGATATTGATTATGCGTGATATATACCTGCCTAATTATGTTGATTTGTTAAGATGCTCATGCTTGAATGATTTGATCGACTTCTGGTGTATATCATATTTGATTAATCTGATTTGTTATTGCTCCACCATGAACGACACATTGTTAAATATGATTTTGACATGACTCCATGTGTTGTAAGACTTGTATAACACCCTGAGTTTTGTTATGAAATAATATGTGTAGGCAGGAAAGCATGACTCCTGGATCTATTTACTGAGCTTTACAGCTCACTCTTTTAACTTTCATTTTTGTAGAGTAATATAGCCTGCGGGTTTTGGAAGGGCGTCCTGGTGATCGCAATTGGAGTCTCCCTTCCTGTGGAAGCTTCTTTTTACTTATATGTTTTAGTTGGCAGATTGGCCTTATGGTCCACTTTGTATTGAAATTATGGCTTGTTGTATGGGCCTTTTGTGCCTTGGACCCAATGCTACTCACTATTTTGGAACTATCATATGCCTTTTTGGTTTGTCGATCAGTTCTTGGTTTTTTTTTTGTGCTTGGTTTTTCTTTTCTTTTGTGGTTGGCTTTGATCCTTTCATTATAAAAGCGTTGAGCGCACTACAGCCCGAGTGGCTTTCGCTACCTGTGGTCGTGACCCATGCCCTTTGTCCTCTATTGGGCCCGGGTTAGCCCTTTGTGTTGGGGGTTAAAAATAAACTTCATGATATATATATATATATATATAATCTTGGGGGTTATAATGACCTTGGGTGAGTTAAAAAGACGGAAAAGGGCCTTCGACCCTGAGCGCCCCCCTAGAACTGGGCGCTCGCCCTAGTACATCCGCTTGTGTAGTGCCGTCTGGGTCTAGGTGTGCGGAGTTTTTGGTCCATGCCGCTTAGGCACCGGGCGGACTGTTTTTTAAAACATTGCCAATAAGATGAAGTCATTTCATAAGATTCACATGGGCTCAAGCCAATGAGGTGATGCCACACAAAAAACTACTTTAATAAATCATTTTCTCCCATAGATTGGGGTTTAAGCCATATTTCAAAGCATGCCCAAAACCCTAGGCACATGTTGATGAGATCAAGTGTGCCAAAACAACATGTGACTAATTAAATCACTTTAAGTTATAAAATCAATTTTCTCATTTAAAACATTATCAACTTTTTCAAACAAATCACTAAAAGACAAAGGACACCCCCGTTGCCTTTGATGTCATGATGATGTCAACCCTAGGTGGGTCCATGGGGGGTGCCACATGTCTGCTATATGGTCACTTGGGTGGCATGTGGGGCGCATCACTAGATGTCTTCAAATGGAATTATGTTAAAACAAATTTAAAAACCCTCATTTAATGCTCTAAAAAATTCCAAAACATTCTCAAAAATTTCATAAGTCATTTTTTATCATAAATACCATTGTGGCATCAAAATAAATTGGACTCTCTAGCCTTGAAATCTAGGTTACTGGAGTACTCCATTGGGCTAGTCCAGAATGATGGTTCATTCTCTCGGAATGACCCAACAAGCCTATGCTCTGCAGATTGTGGCAGAGATACATAATATAGCTAATCAAAGTCACCTCAATCAATGTCTCATCATTTTGGAGTATAAGTGGATTGTTGGTGTACCCCTGGGGGCATGAAAATACTCATATGCAGGGGTCCTCTTAAGGCACATGTGTGCATGTTCTTCCTTGTTGGATCACACAATAGAATAGTGGCTTCCCATACTACTGTAGGTGCACATGCCATAGGGTGGTCTCATGTCAGGATACGGTCTCATGTCCCATGAGTCATGACCATGCTACACAAGGCTATTTCTCTTAAGATAGTCAAGTATGAATCTCTTCGTAGTTCTCTTAGCCCTAGCCAACACATCATCCATGAAGCATATAATCCAAGTATATCCCTAACTTAGAAGTGAGCCTCACATCTCTAAAAGTGATCTCTCTGTCTCTCTCCTGTATTTCTCATTTCCTCATGTACTCGGGGTATATAATTCTTTGCCCCAATGCCTATGCACCTAGAATCATCTTCACTCATTCACTCCCACTGAGTGAGGTAATCTTGGATTTAAGGACTTGAAAGGGCAATAATTCCATTAGGAACATAGCATTAGTGTGCGTTTTAGATTCTAAAAAGGACCCCAAACATCAACATGTAGTAACTCTAAAGGAAAAGTGACTCTTTTATTATCAATAAAGAAAGGAACTTCACTACGTTGCCAAGTTGACAACTTGAACATAATACTTGACTCTTTTAATTAGTTGACGTACTTAAAATCAAACTGACTATTTTTGTGACTCTCAAGAGGACCTTTTCTACAATGAGCTAGTCACTAGTGCCATATAAACTCGTCGGCCTTATTGGGAAGAAAAATTATGGATGGTTGAACTAGAAAAACAAAAGATTCTTTCTCTTGATACAACCATTCTTGATATGTTTTCATGATGATAAAAGTTCCTCAATAAAATATAGGTTCCCTTTCAGTGTTCCTTCAGCGAATGTTCTTTTCGTGCAAAGATCCTTTAGGAACACAAAGTTAGGAGTAAATACTGAGAACACTTCAAACCATTTGATAATTGAGACATGGAAATACGATTTCATTTAATTTTAGGGATATTTAATCTTAGGGATTGAGACATGGAAATACGATTTCATTTAATTTTAGGGATATTTAATCTTAGGGACTAGAAAAGCATTAAGCAAAGAAAAGGAACCCCAAGGAGAAGAGCCAACAAAATTTCCAATGTCTGTGATGGGAAGTGGAGTGCCATCCATGTAATAAATTTTAATAATTTTTTCTTACCAACGTATGGAACCAAGAAAGAAAATAGACATCCATAAGATGTTACATGATTGGCTGTCCCCATATCCATAATCCAACAGACATTTCTGAGAGCAGTGTTGAGGAAGTCATTCGAGCTTGTGATATGTTTAGATCATATTTATTTATTGGGATAGGGATCAGGACCCACTTTGAGATCGGATTTGGAGCAAGGAATCATGAAAGGCTAAAAGTTCCCTAGGTTTGGGATTATTTGTACAACCCAAATGTAGGACTGAGATCATAAATATGTTGGGGAGCTTGATTCCAACTTCTAGGGATCGTAGGATAAGTTCTGCTGGTTTGAGCTCCAATTGCTTAAAAATCGAGGTCCTAGAGTTCATTTAACTAGGGTTCCGCATGTCAGATGCACAATCCATATAATACCATAAATTATTAGTGATCTTAAAAAATTCAATATTTTTTTATTAAAAATTTAAGAAATCCAATCATTCTTTAAGAATTTAATATTTTTATCCTCCTTTGCATGTAATTTATATTTTAATTAAGTAATAAAGAATTTATAGAAATTAAAACTTATAAAAAAAGAAAAAGAAAAAAGAAAATCGAATGCTATGTAATATTTAAATTTTTGCATTCGTTGAGTATAGTTATGACTTTAGGTAATGTAATAGCAATAATAGTCATCCTACTTAGTTGAATAAAAATTATTAAGATAAGTATTAAATTGAAGCTCAAGGTAACTTGTGATCTGTTAAGATCCCAAAAGGGGCTATATTGTCTACAACCACGGAAAATTATGTGTGAATAATACGTGCAGCTAATATATTACATAAAACTTAACAATGTTAACTAATTTATCCAAATAGCCGTTATTTAGCATTAATTTGAAGTTCGAGGTTTGAATTCATGACCTATTAAAGAGGGCAAGAGGAATAGTCCACCAAGGGAATCTCAATCCCACATTGGTGGAGCCTTGGTTCTGTTTACCTATGAACCCTTAGATATGAGGCAAAGCAATTTGGATCCTGTGTAAATCAGGATCTCAATCCTTAATAGGAAAGATAGAGATTTCAAAGTTTATAAATCACAGACTGAGATCCCCCCTACTTGGAGCTCAGGAGCTCTGCAGTGGGAATCGACTCCTTGGCTAGGAGATCCTGGTAACTGTTGTTCAGATCCTGGTAACATTATGTTGGAACATAGAATCATATATGTGGAAAAATTGGGAGGAGGTGTGATTCTTTCCAACAAAGCTGACATGTAATGGGTTAGTTGGCATTTGCAAGCTGACAGGGCACCAGTAAAAGGAAAAGTATCCCATCCCCATGATGTGGATGGGCACCCTTTTACTGATTGAGATTTGACAAGGCCATATCTAATGGCCAAAAATTTATTTCAGTATTTTTTTATTCAAATGAGATATTTTACTGAATTTTTAGCTGTAAGTTCATTTTTATAAATACAATTCAATGAGGATGTTTGAAAAATGTTTAAATGAAAAATGACTAAAATACCCCTAAATTTATTTTGATCAATATTTTTTTATTTCAAATATTTATTATTATTATTATTATTATTATTCTTATTTATTTATTTAATTCTACTAAAAAATAAAACTAAAGCACAAATTTCATATTAATATATTTTTAAGTAAAAGTTAAAATAAAAAATGAAATTCTTTTTTGACTTGGATTAGGCTGATTCAATCTGAACCATTAAAAGGTGATTATGCACCTTTTAAGTGTCTACAGCTTGTGGATGCAATACCATCCCCCAGTAAAATTCCAAGTGTGTCCTTATTGCTGATTGTCATGACTGGGAAAGAACGGTGAAGTCCTTCCAAACCATCCAATGAATAAGAGTAGAGCAAAGGGCCAATGGCGCGCGAAGTGCATGCAGAACGAGCGCAGAGAAAAAGAAGTGCGGAGGAGAACCAGCCGAGCTCATTCCCTTCACTTCTTGGGTCCAAAGCAGTGTAGTGTTTCCTGGCCAAATCAAGGATTTGGGGCCTCTTGCACATTTATATAAAATATATAGATATCCATGATTTCCATAATGCTGGTTAAGTGGATAGAATCAACCACATCCACGACCAGAGTCTATATAAAATATATAGATATCCATGATTTTATAAAAATTTATGTTTTTAAGGCATCATGATTCTCTTCCTTTGCCTTCCACTGATTTTTCTTGAATGAGATTTGATGCTGCAATAAGAGTTGAAGCTCATTGAAGCCAGGTATAGGAGGTGGTCTAGACATGACCGATGTGACAAAAATGTCATACTCTTCACCTAACCCTCCAAGCAAGTAGAATACTTTATTGTCATCAAAAAACTTTTAGCCAATTATAGCTAATTGATCACAAAGTCCCTTCACCTTGTTGAAATACTAATGATAGAATTCTCTTCTTACACTATTGGAGTTGACGGTGAATATGCATCAGGATTAGATGATTGAGAATAAATCTTATGAAGAAGATCCCATAATTGTTGGCTGAACAAACACCTGCACTTGAGCCTAAATGTCTTGAGGAAGAGTAGAATTTAGCCAGGCGATTAGAGACAGGCTGAGGCAACTCATAATCAAGATTAGAGACTAGTTTCATCTCTTTTGTGCCATCTTTAAGCACAAACTATTTCCCAAAAAAGGCTGGTGTAGTAGATAGGGTTCTGGCGAGATGTCCCATATGGTTTTAGCCCATTTAAGAGTGGAACAATTTGACTTTTCCAGATTATGAAGTTGGTACAGTCGAATTTAATAGCAACCATTTATGGAAGCATGTTAGTTGAGAAAGAAATTTGTAGATGAGGAAGCCATATTTAACATGACAGAAAATATTAGGTTTAAGTAGAAGGTTGGGTCTCTATTTTAAGGTTGTACAGAGAGAAAATTTCATGCTTTTGAAAGGAAATAGAGATTTTTAGAATTGGGTCTTTTGGTAAGTGATAGAGTTTCGGTCCACTTTTTTTGGCAGAACTCCAAGATTCAAGAAGGAGACAATGCAAAGAAATTTGAGATATGAACTAGTAGATCAAACAAGTCGATGTGGAGCATAAAAATATGAAGTGTTCGGATCTGATTTTGGGATTTTCAGATCTGATTTGATGTAATCAACAGTTAACTTAGGGTTAATAAGGTTTGAAGTATAGGGAATATCAGATTTGATTTCGAGAGGAGAAAAAATAAAATGGAAAGAGATTGAGATGATATAAGATAGCTTAGGGTTTCAAAAGAAAGTAAAGTTTGAAACGAGAATGAAATTAGGATCAAGAAAGAAGAATAGGTTCGACAATTGATGTGAAATACTAGGAGAAACATGAGTTAGGTTTGAAGAGAGATGGGATTTAGGAAAGTCAGAGTTCACGAAGAGAAGAATCTGGTTTGATATTCAAGAAAGGAAGAAATTGGAATTAGGGTTTAGTTTCACTTTTCAATCCTTGTCTCTTACATCGATCTTTAACCTTGCCTTGACAATATGAACAATATGAACAATACAAATTACAAACAATACAAATTACAAACAAGCTCATGACAATATTAATAATTTCATAAGAACATAATTTACAAGTTTGTGCCTGTAAACCACATTGTACCCTAAATAGTCTCTCTCTTGCTTGTTATAAACATAAATCAGGTAGAATGATCCAAATTTCTTTTCCTAAATGGATGGATTTTCAAACAAATGCCTAATTGTGAGGGCCTTTAGGTTTCTAGTTGTGTGAATGTTTGCAAATGCTTTTGGCGAGAAAACCCTGTGATAAACCTCCAATTATTTGGAAACCTCCCAAATCTTTATCAAATTAAGCATATTGTAGATGTAGCAAACATTGAATGCAAATAACAGAGCATATACTGAGCAAATAGACAGAGGAAGCAAAAAAAGAATAGTTTATCGTTAAATTTTTCTTTTTATCCATAGTAGGCATTTTTACTTCAAAATGATGTGGCCTAGGAGTCTGTGTTATGATGAATGATAATGAGCATTGTACTTTAACCATGTGCCAATCTTAGCGAGACATGCCCATGGTCTACATGGTTTTCCACCTCAGTGCACCAATAGTGCTGTGAGAGTTCCTAAAATTGCCAATTGAGGCATTTAAATTTCTAGCACTAGTTTCGATTTATGCTTGATAAGTACTACATGCTTTCTGTTTCTGTTCAGTGATCCCTACTTATGAGAAGTGCCACGTAGTGTGCGTGAGGTTTCCCCAGAATCATATACTGACGCAATTCTTGGTATGTTGACCAAGTTCTGTATTCCATCGTTTAGTTGTTTAAGGTATGGTCATTTACTCAGTTAAGTGGCCTATGTTCACCATGGAAACTCAGATCCAGTAAAAGGCCAGTAAAATAGGGCCACAACCTTGGGGGAAGTCAACTGCAGAAAATCTGTAATAGCAGAAATGCTTGTGGGGTTGGGCTCTCTAATGCCCATCTTTTGTGATGAGAAAACAACACCTTTTTTATGAATAGGAAAATGCATAATAGTAGTAAAGCCCTTGTGATATGTGTAATTTATCTTAACACCGAGCTCCTTATTTCTAAGCTTGGTATGTGATCTGGAGATTATTATATGGACACAGAATAATTGATGAGGTAAATTCACAAAAAGCTTGAGGTATTGATAGTCTTGTGTTGCTTTTATTGCATGTAAATACTATTTTCAAACTAAATCAATGGTTTATCTTATGATTGCTATCCATTTTTCAGGATTTTAAAGCAACTGTTTTTCAGCTTGAAAGTGTTGGCGTGAACTGTAACGGGAAAACCTTTCTAGAAAACATCCATATTTATTGAAAAGCAAAAGACACTTGCCATTTGGATTGATGAACATCCATCAAACTAGAGAGAGAAGTGAAATAAGCATTTTCCTTTTCAGTAAGTGGTTTTGATGTACTGCACCGCCTCGGTATAGCTGTAACCTTGGGGGAAGTAAAATAAGCATTTTCCATCAGTTGTCTTTTGATGTGTGACTGCACCGCCTTGGTATACATTATACAGTGATGTATGTTTGCCCTGCCTTAGTGTATTGTGAAGTGAAGAAATGTAAGAGTCAAAAGTGGAGAAAGTATAAAAAGTGAAGGGCGTGTTTTGACGCTTGGAAGAGGGGGCCACATCTCATAGAAGGGGCAGTTTCCAAGGAAAAAAGGGCTTTTGATGTTGAGTGTGGGATGCCGCACTTCTATTTTGCGGCTTTCATGCTCCTGCAACAAATGCAAAAGGGAGATTTGGTCGAACTTGGGTCTCCGGCTCTTAAAGTCCCACCAATCAAACATACCCGAAATAATGGATGCTTTGAATCAAACCATTGTGGCTACTCTACCCTGTCTTTTGTCTGGATATTGGATTTCCATGCCTTTGACTTGCCTTGATGGATTATTCTAGTCGGTGTTTTAAAAACCGGACCGCCCAGTGCCTAGGTGGTTCAGAAGGCGCCCAAGCCTAGGCTGGCTGTTTTCGGGTGACCGACTAGGCGCCAGGGAACCTGACTAGGCGGGCGCTTAATGCCCAGCCCTGGGCGGGCCAGGGAACCTGCCTAGGCGGGCGCTCAATGCCTAGCCTTGGGCGGCCGCTCAGAGGCGGAAATGCCTCTCGTTGAGGCCAGTTTTTGGTAGGAAATGCCCATTGTTGAGGGAATTTTTGTTTTTTTTTAATACTAAAAGGGCCTTTTAGAGAGAAGAAATCCAAAAAATCTAGTTTTTGGTGATTTCTATAGGATAGAAGGGTTTCTCAAAGTTATGAGAAACTGAGCTGAACATCACCCGTTGATATTAGATTTAGTGGACCATCAGACTATGGACTTGTGAAGTATGAAGGAGTGTATGCCATGTGTACTTTTGTACTTCACATTTGATGTGCCATAAGCCCCAACTCTTACATGTTATATAGATTTACTTATATTGTTAGACTATAGAGACATTTTTTTTCTATTGGGCTGCTTAGGTTATGGGTACTCATTTAGTCATTGAACGGCTTGGACCCCTCCCCTCCCTTGGCTGCCTAACATTTTTTAAAACACTCAAACCAAAGATTCTTCCTACTTAGTTCTAGGCATTCTCTAGACATCCTGTATTTGGCATAGAGTATGAATTTGCCATCTCTCTCTCTCTCTCTCTTACTGGTAATTGTAGGGCAAATGGGTTAACATAGTTCTATGGTCAACTCTTGTAAGCAGACATTCTTGGGCAGTGTAACTCTTGATTCCATAGATTCCTCAAAAAAAAAAAAATACAAAAAAAAAGAAAGTGTAGTTCTAGAGAATGCTTGAGTGAAATTTTCCTCAAGAGGCAGTAAAAGAGAGAGAGAGATTCAAGTGGCTTATCCCAATCTTTCTCTCCCCTCCATGTTGGAGTGACATGCTAGCTGACGCTCCCCCCAACGAATAAAACCATATAAAGAAAGCAAAAAGTTTTTGGGTTTATCACTTTCTAGTGAAGTTTATCGCAACAAACGCATGCACGTCTAAAACATACACTGAGCTATTTACAAATGGGATTGGATGCCGTGAGACCATTTATCTTTTATATATATATGTTGCAATTGATTAGATGGTTTGATGTACGAGAAAAAGTTCAAGATTATGTGTTTTTGAACTTTGAGAATAGTTGATGACACGTTTACAACCACTTTATTCAAAATTTGATGGATAAAAGTAATTGCGATATCTTTATATATTAAAGAGTAATGATCCTATAGGATCTTCTCCCACTCATGTGTGTAGGACATTAAAAGATCACTATTAAAGTTGACACGAATTTTTAGAAAAGTTATCATGTGGTTGTGGGACTTGAATTTTCTATAGATATGTACCAAATTTAATGGTGATCTTTCGGTCCTACGCATATGGGTGAGGGAGGGTTCTATAAGATTATTTCTCTTTATTAAAATGTATCTTTATGTATTTTTCGTTCACAAATATGGCACTTTAACGAATCAACATGTAACTTTTACACCAGAGGACCAAACAAAGAGAGAAGAATTACAAGCATAATGGCCAAGCCCTCTAATTTTGCTCAGTGTTTCAAAAAGCGCTAGGTGGCACTTAGGCGGTCAGGGGATTCATGCCGCCCAATACCTAGGTGGGCGCCCAGAACCCCTAGTAGAAAACTTGATTTTTTTGGGTTTTCTCTATGTAAAATAGCCTCTAATTGGTTTTAGGTTTTAAATGAACCTAAAACCCACATTTTTGCCCTTTGTATTAAAAAAATTGACAAAAAAATACCCTCAAGGAGCCACATTTACGCCCCTGGGCGGTCGCCTCAAGCGGGCGTTGAGGGATATCCGCTTAAGCTCTGGGCGGTCCTCCCTGGGTGGCCCGCTTTTTGAAACTATGATTTTACTTGTGACCCACTCTAGAGTTTTACAAAATTAGCCAAGAAATGCTTTTCAAAAGGCGTACCAAAAGCAAAATGAATACAAAAATAAAGGCATTAGTTAAGCATAATTAATTGTTTTTTTTGTTAAAACATCGTAGGGTAACAAGAATTAAGCACAATAAAAAATTTAAAGTGTTATAAACATCGTAGGGTAACAAGAATTGGTTCATGAAAAATCCTTTGTTCATGATTGACTGTGTTCATGATTGACATGGGCGAAAAAAGGAGTTGGCGAAGTGGTTGATCAAAATCATGAACCGAAGATTTTTCATGCTTATTATGAAATGTTGGGAGGGTGGTGCTTATAGGAATGCGTCCATTACAATTTATTTTTTAAAAAAGGGTTTATGAAACCAAAATAAAGCTTCACCTCATCTCCATGATGACACTATAAAATTCATTTATGACACTGACAATGATATTGGAACTCAAAAAATGGTTTAGATCTTGCTGATCTTTGAACACTTATTTCTAGGGTGAAATGGATGGTCTAGAAAATTTGTTACAATATACATTATTTTCAAAGCTTAAATCCTTTTTTTTTTTCACAACCATAATGTCTAATTCCGAGATGATTGATAGACTTTTGACATACTCATGTCGAATCATGAATAGATCTAAGTGTTTGTAACACTGCCTAGGAGATTGTTTTAGGTCATACAATGACTTCTTCAACTTGTAAATATAGTCCTCATTGCCTTTAATTATAAATCCTTAAGGCTGTGTCATATAAATCTATTTATCTTTCCATACCGGAATGCAATCTTAACATCAAGCTACTCTAACTCCAAATCAAATAATCTTCATGAATAAAAGTGTACTTCACAATGGAGGAAAGATCTTATTATAGTCAATATCTTCCTTTTGTGCATTTGTAACTAATCATGCCTCAAACTGATCACCACCGGACTCAAATGTACCTTCTTTCTTTTTATAAACCTATTTATATTTAAACGCTTTCTGGCCTTTAGGCAACTTCACGAGATCCTATATATGATTCTTTTGAAGAGATTCCATTCCTTCATTCATGGCATCACTCCACTCGCTACTGCCTATGTCATATGTAGCTTTCTTAAAAGTAGATAGCTCTTGGATTGTAGCATTTAATATTTAAGCCACCATATCCTCAATACTGTACACCACTGGCTTCTTAATTCTTTTTTCCCTTTCTATGTAAGGTTCTTCCTTAGGTGCAGTAGGCTCAATGACCTCTTCATGATCAACATTTTCCACCATTCTTTCCTAGGGATTTTCTCATACATATTTTAGAGTATTTTTTGGACTTTTCAACGCTACCTCAACTGCATCATCACTATTATGATTTTTCACTTCGGCATCCTTTTGAATGTGCTTCAACATGACAAACTCATCAAACTTAACATCACAACTAAATAATAAACTTAGGCGACTTATGATCTGGGCACCATAGTTTATGGCCCTTAACACCATATGCAAAACCAAGGAAATTACACTTCTTTGATCATAGACTTGACTTATCATCCTTAGCATGAATGCAAATAGGACAGCTAAAAATTCTCAAATGAGAATAATTAGTAGGTTTACCATATCGTACCTTTTGCGGTGTTTTACATTCTATGCAACCTATTAATGAGGAAACATATTGTATTGACTACTTCTGCCTAAAAGTCCTTCGACAAACCAACATTACTCAACATGCTATCGGGTGCAGGTCTTCGCAGGAAGTGTAATATTCATGCGCTTAACAACTCTATTATGTTGTGGCGTCTTCAGAGTAGTGTAGTAATGAACAATTCCTTCACTCTTATAAAAATTCACAAATTCCTCTTAAGTACACTATCCACCGTTATCCGTCTTCAAGCACTTGATCTTTTCCTAGTCTATCATTCAACCTTAGCCTTCCAATGGTTGAATGTATTAAATACATTTGTCTTCTTCTTCAGTATGTAAATCCACACCCTTATAAGAAACTCATCTTTGAAGGGAGTTAAGGGCAAAGATTTGCCTTTTGAGACAATTGATGTAGTGCCCCATACATTTGAATGAACATAATCAAGAATGTTTTATGTGGTATGCTTTGACAGTAAAACTGCACCTTACACTGTTCATCATAAATGCAGTACTCACAGAAGTCCAACTTGCATTTCTTTACGCCAGTAATAAATTAACATTTGCTCAACTTTGACAAACTCTTTCAATCATGTGGCTCAGCCGTATATGCCACAACTAAGTCAAGTTAGAATCACCACCATCAAATATGGAAATTGTTGCTACGTCTATGACATTTCCCAAGCAACATATATAAATTTGGCCCAATATTTTTGGTGTTTAATAACAACACTAACACCACATTATCTGTTTAATTTTCCAAACTTTGATCCACAATATTGGCCACATTGGAGGTACTTTTTTTCCTTCTCTTTGAGTTTCTAACAATTTTTCTTGACATCACTATTTTTCTTGTAGTAATAGCAATGACATTACCTTTTCCCAATCTAGATTTGATATGGATCTGTCCTGACCTTCACATCCCTTTTCATTTATGTCAATGGATCTCCCTCTAGCAACTACACTATCTGTGTGTAGTAGAGCATTATCATTTGAGAGAAGAGTCAAAGTCATATCCATCATTTCTATGGTGTTTTTTTATAAAGCAATGTCATGACAAGATGCTCATATAAATGAGGGAGTGAGAACAATAAAATTATAGTCTTGTCTTCATCTTCCCTATTAACACCGATGCCCAATAATTCATAAAAAAAATGTATTAACTTGATTAAGGTGTTTATAGATATCCATACCTTAATTTATATGCATGGTATATAACTGTTATTTTAAATATAACCGATTTGTGAGGGATTTTATCACATAATCTCTCAAGCTTCGACCATTGATGATGTTAAACAACATTTCACTCGATAGGCACAACTGAATAGCTCTCATAGCCCTTAGATTTAAGTCTTTTCAATCTTCATTTGACATGGATTCTGGTTTCTTTGACTTTTTTTTTAATGTTTTATGTAATCTTTGTTCCACTAGCAAATCTCAAACATTAATTTGCCAAATTTTTAAATTATTTTTTCCATCAAATTTTTCCACTCCAAACTTTGTAATCGAAACCTTTACCATCATACCAACAACCCAAACTAGCATCTGATACCACTCTGTGTGTGGAAGCTCTAATACCCGATGGGTTTATTTTGGCAAATAAAGAGCGAAAAAAATAGAACCGATACCAAGCAACAAACAATAAAAAAAAAAAAAACAGAAAATAAATAATACAAAAAGAACATTAGGATTCTATGTGATTCGTCACAAATAGGATAACAACCACTAGCTAAAATGATCGCTCATTTTTTTTTTTTGTTAATTAGAAGAAAGAAGATTACAAAATGAGTGTTACATGAGAGAATAAGAGACAAATCCAATCTTACAAAGTCTATCTCTACAATTTTATCTCTCTACACCCAAGGATTCTCTATACAACCCGCTTATTGTCTTATATGTTTTTCTCTCCACAAAACAACCTAAACAGAGAGAAGAAAAGACCCCATAGATACTTATGCATGGCCTTCCCCAACTTTTAAGAACACTTAGTATTATTCTATCAAAAATGGACCTGCATAACCATCCTAATCCAATAGGATCTCATCCCCCTATATACTCCTACATAATAGGAAGTTAGATAATAGCAATCTCAAAATAATGAGAAATATATAAAAAATAGGAGACTCAAAATAAAAAGAAGCAATCCCTCAACTATAGGGATTCAAGACAAATCAACACTTCTAGATCTTCTATTGTAATATATCATATATGTTAATAAATAATTTGATGGTTACTTTACTACTATTATTTTTTAGTTTTCTTTTGCCTGTTAGAGCTTCCTTTTTAAATTCTCTCTCCATCTTGAGTTAGTTACTTATATTTATGATTACCGCAAGGAGAGTGAATCCCACTAGACAATCATCTATTTTATTTAAAATTTTCAATTTTTTTTGTTATTCCATTAAATCTGTGTCCAACCAATATGTTGCTTCCAAGGCCAAATTAGTATAATAATTAGATACTTTGTGTCCTGTTTATCGTTATTTTTATCTAGATTATAGTGATAATTTTGTTTGTAGGGAAAATAACGTATATATCCTTTTATTATGAGATTACTTCCAAGTTTTTATCATTACACCTATACCCATTTTTTTACCATCTTAATAATTTTTTTAAAAGACACAAATATCCATTTTTGGTTTTTAAAAACCGAAATGTGACTGATTTCAGTTTCTAAAAATCGAAATGCGCCTGAATTCGATTTTTCAAAAAGTGAATTTCGGTTCATCCCTTTAATCCCTCTTCCCCTGCCTTTCTCTTAATTTTGGACGTTTGGCTCTTTTCTCTTTGCGCTTTGAAATTTTCCCCCATGCCTCTCTCTCTTTCTTACCGCTCACAAGAAATCCCATTCCAAAGCTTGGACTTTACTTGATGGATTTCAGATCCATAGTGAAGATATATATATGAATAATATTTATTCGAGGGTCAATTTTAGAATTCTAGATTGTATAAGATTTTGATTTAGGTTTCAAAGTTGAGTATATAATGTCAATTAGGGTTTGATTTGAGAGTTTATTTGTATAAAGTCCCACTCCTAAAATGCTTGTAACAAGTATTATTATAGTTCCAAGATTAAGAAACCATCCTTTAGGTACTTCGTAAAACCCTGATTCATGCATCTCTTACAAAACCGGAAATTAGGCCTTGATCATCACTACTATGAACTTGTTCCTGAGTTTCATCCTTTGTCATTTGTAGAATTCACTACATAAATATGGAAATTTGGTTTTTTGAGTTCCTATAGCTTACTGTAGTTGTGTTTTGTGGTGATTGATGCATTGGTATCAATGATTCAGTGGTTGTTTTATGGAGGATCTGAGAAGAAGAAAGATTTGCTTTTTTTTTTTAGTTAAATTTTGGTCCTTTTGGATGAAGTCATCGTTCTTTACCCTGTCATTTTAGTGTATCTAATTTAAAATAGGGTCTATTTTGAAATAGGTTCTGGTTGTGGTACTTGAAGTGGATGATTCAATGATGTGTTTTATGGATATTTAAAAATTATAGTTAAGGGCTAGTTTGGATGTCAAATAAAAAAACCTTCACATTGAAAAAAGTTCTTCATCTTTAATTAAGAAACATTGCTATCTTTTTTTATTATTATGTTGGACTGTTTAGATGGAGCTAACATACTAAAAGCAAAGTCGCATTCTACCCTTCCAAAATTCTCTTGCCAATCCAAAAGATTTTCCTGTATCTCTCGCAACAATAAACAATTTGCTTCCATACAATAAGCAAACCTGCAACTTGAGCTTCTCCTTATTCATGAAGAGAATGGGTTTCTTATGGGTGTAGTATGAGAGAAAATGCTTGCCTTTTGTTGAGAGAGAAAGGGCCTTGGCCTTACAAAAACGTCGTCCAGGGCTGCCATGGATAGGGCTTGAGCTTCTCTAGTTTTTTGCAACCTGAGCTTCTCCTTATTCATGAAGAGAAAGGGCTTCCCATGGGTGTGGTATGAGAGAAAAGATTTGCCTTTTGTAGAGAGAGAAAGGGTCTTGGCTTTACAAAGATGCCGCCTAAGGCTGTCATGGATGGGGCGTGAGCTTCTTTGGTTTTTTACAACACGAGCCCATGGGTGTGGTATGAGAGAAAGGCTCGCCTTTTGTAGAGAGAGAGAGTAGATTTGGGGTTTCTGAGGTTTCACGAAGTTGTTGGGTCATGGGTTGAGGTTTGCACGGCAGTGAGAGAGCTGCACTTTCATAAAAAAAATTCAAGTTTGACTTAAATTTTTTTTTAACGGTAACTTTTGTCTTGACACTACAGTATTTTTTATTTCAATATAAAAAGCTAACAAAATCTTGAGGTTGTCCAAACGGTTCAAATATGTTTCACAAGATTTTTGAATTGCAATCCAAAAATATTGCAATTTTGGGTACATCTGAACTGGCATTAATGCAGGCAATTCATATTCTCCGGGTTTAAATTATGATGCCAACACATTTTAAATATGCAGCAAATGCAAGTATGTTTTAATGCATTTGCTATATAATTCCATTGCTTTTTGTTTTCTTGGATTCTTTGGAACTTTTATGACAATGAATTATGATGCATGTATTGAACATTTGATAAATACCTGTAGTTTTAGGAGTACACAGGAAATAAATTATTTTACTCTTCAATTTTTTTTGGATAAAATAATTTGTGATCAATTATAAATTATGATGTATGTATTGAACATTTGATAAATACTTGTGGTTTTAGGAGTACACATGAAATAAATTATTTTGTGCTTCATTTTTTTTGGATAAAATAATTTGTGATCAATTTTATTTGAGAGCTCATTCGATCTGTAAATATTTGGAGGTTTAATCTGTGACTTAGTATCGTTTCATTGATTCCATGATGCAAATGCTTAATGAGTTATTAGTATCTCGATATTCCTTCCTTTATATTATCATGTTCTTTTATCAATTATTTAGTTTTGCATATGTAACCTTATGATTAGCATGGTCACCATATGGGGCTCAAATGATCATGGATCATACCCATCCAGATGGGGGATACCCAAGAGGTCATGAGGACCCCAGTTTGCTACAGTTGCATAAGATTCATTTGTCCTATTTTATATGGGAAGGATATGTATATTTCATATATTCATCTTCCTTGTCTGATAGTTCGTCATTTTGTAATCAATTATAATCTGTTTAAATATCATACGGGAAGTATATGCATTTATGTTGTGACCCACACGTTGTCGATTTGTTGTATCTTAGGAGAAATTGAAAAAATTGATGAGAAAACCGATCAATTGATTGAGTGAGATCTAACCAATGAGCAACTTCAACTACTGAATTTATCGACTGGGTGCTTTGTCTATTATCCGGCCACGTCAAATAGACCATCCATTAGTCACAGTCAATATAGAGAGGTGGCATTATGAGACCAATTTTGTACATTTCAATATTCAAAATTGGTGAGATGACACCTACACTCTTTTGATGCTCACAAGATCCTAGGTTTGGTTGTGGATGACGAGGTTGTTACCTGTCGTCCAATTAGTGACTATTGAGAGTATATACGAAACCAATTGGGTGAAGTCCCCACTGGGGCTAACTTGACAGTCATCAAGTACTCATGGTTGAAGGCCAAATTTTACGATTGCCACCTGATGCAGGCCCTTTGGACTTTATTGGGTACACTCGTGCCTACCTACTCTTCTTCATTAGTGTCACCATTTTCTTAGATGCATCGCAGACAGCAATACCAACTAGGTATTTACAATTCTTTGAGGATATTGAGCAAGCTGACAGATATGCTTGGGGTTATTACAGCCATCTCTTATCAGCATGGTTCCCTCGGAAAGGCTTGTACTTTTAAGCACTGACATTTTAGTAGCTCAACAGCTCTTATACAGGTAAATCATATTTCATCATTTCTTACATAAGATTAGTGTTCAAAACTTATTATAGCATATCATATCTTGACATAATGCAGTGTTAGTCCTATGAGTATATTATGCATATGTGGCCCATACCACATAGTATCCTTCTAAATTGGCCTAGAGAAAAAAGAGGGGAGCCACCAAAAAATTATCATGAAAATCCACATAACCTGATGTCTGCCATACGCAGGAGTTATATAACCTCCAACTTAATAAGGTTAGACTAAATTCTATTGTTTTTAGGCCTTTTGTAATTTGGATGAATTTGATTGTTTTTAAGTATGTGTAATTTGTTTGTTGACTGATTGTCTTATATGGGATTTCAAATGATGTGACAGTTAATAGGAAATATCTATTTCAAGCCTAGTGATAACCTTTCAGACAATAGGGTGAATGCATTCCAAACTGTCCTGTGCATAACGACTCTCATAGTTGATGACATCGTCGAGCCATATATCTGGACCGTGTATGCCAGTAGTTTCGAGCAAAACAAGGCATACCAAGGAATCTCAAAGGACTAATAGACATGGTGAGCAGTAAGATTTGAGGGTGGATAATATAGATACAAATCGACATTGAGAAACTCGACATAACCACATGATGCCAGACATTGAAGTGGATGAGAAGAATGGGCTGCCCTCAGAGGAGTACAAGGGCTGATACTGCAGAGTCACCCATCTGATAATCTACAATATCACCAAACCCAACAAATGACATATTGTGACCTAGTAGCCAGCAAGAAGAAGATGTGGTTTCTGCTCCTGAACCACAATATAATATGAGACCCCAATATTATAAAGATGAGGTGGTATGTTTCTATTGATCTCGAGGTTATATAGATTAGTCCCTCCAAATTGTTTTAATATTATACGTACCTATTTTGTTTTTGTAGGTTAACACTTTTAGGTTAATACAACGTTATTAGTCGAGGCGTAGTTAACAAAGGATAGAGTACAATAGGTTTAGCTGAGCAAATCATAAATATTTGTGCACATGAATGATTCAACTAAAGCAAATTAGAGATGAAAATGTAAATTATACGTGTAACTATTTCTTGTAGATGGATCATCACCAACAGGTTACGTCATTCGAAATTTCATTGATCTCCGCTCCGGTTCTATTACAAATGTAATATATATAACAATACTCGAAAACTCCCCTCCCAACATATTTGACATATCTATATCATCATTGTGTCAAATCAATTCAAGGCCACTAGATAGAATCTTGTTGTGATACGTAATAGTCAAATTGTTTGGATCACACGATGTCAAATTCTCAAAATGATTTCCATGGTACTTAGTAACCTTGAATTTTCTCCTTTATAAAAGAGACGTATCTCATTTGGGTTCGTCTCAAAAGACCCCCTATATGCAATTGCGCTCCCGTGGTAACTATTGTCGAAGCTACTGTATTAAATTAATACCAAATTCATGTTGCAAAGATAAAATAAAATGCAATTAAAAAATTGGGATATGTATAATACATAACTAATTGAGGGTTCATAAAATGTGAGTTTTACGTAATAGATCTGGCAAGTTAGTATTGCTCATTGGGCAAGACTGAGTTATACAGTGTACTAGTAAATCAATTATTTAATCCAATATTTACCAAAAAAAAATCTACTTGAAAATAAATATCAATACAAATACAAAATATTTCATTAATTCAAACAAATTTAATCAACAATATAGGGCAAGAGTAAGAAATGTATCAATCACGATGACATAGAGAGCAAAAAAAGTAATATAGATTATTCTATGTATAGGTAGGTCCCTATGATAGTTTTTTATTCGCACCAAATTCCCTAGCATTCTTTTCTTTAGCATATATGCCATTGAAGTTTTTAGTTTATTTGGAAAAAAATGCCCCTGTTAATCAAACAAGACATTACATGAAAAGCTAGTTTTGCATATGGCAACACTAATTAGCTTCAGGTTTACAATTGAGAAGCCTCTAAAAATTTAAAAAATGAGGCTACAAACATTCTTGACCAAAATGGTATGTTCGCCTAAAGTACCTTTTATCCTTCATTGGAGGGATTGAGAAAAAAATTAAAAATAAATGTGTTGTCAATGTGATCATGAAAGTATTAGAATGTGAGATTGGGGTTGTGGTAGTGGTGGTAGCATCACCTAAGCCCAAGCTAAGGTTTAGGCTTCCATTCTCACATAACATATTTAAAAACAACTAATTTATTTCAAAAATGAGTAGGGGCTCGTTATTCCCATTGAAATACCCCAAAAAGAAAAAGTATTGGGAGATCCATGCTTAAAAAATTTGGACTAAAGGGTGTACGTAATTTTACGTTCTTTTCTTTATCTGGCACTTTGTGAAACATGTTTGATTCAATATATAGATAATAAAAAGAGAAAATATCTTCATACCCCCTATTTTTGACGTCCATTTCTCATGAGACCCAAGGATTTAAAGTATTACTTGCAGCATATAATCTATATGTTTTCTATCCTCTAACCCTTTGGACCCCTTTGATCATGTATTTTTTAGTTAAATAAATAGTAAAATGCACCCTCTCAACAACCCTTTTATTTTTTGTTAACTTCACCGTCGCTCTCTCAAAATACCGTCTCTCTCTCTCTCAAACACCCAAAACACCATCTCTATCTCTCTCTTTTTAAACATCGTATCTCTGTCTCTCAAAACTCCCTCTCTCTCTCTCTCTCTTTCACACACACATGAAATAAGTTTACAAATTTTTAGGGGAAAAAAATGATTCTTGAGATAGATGCTTGATTGATAAACCTCTTTGGCTTCAACAGGTATCACATGAAATAAAAAACAATAATAAATCCTTTAAATTCTAATAAAAGAGTAAAAAAATAAAAAGTGATTACTTTTAATCAGTCCAAGTACACAAGTATACAATTTTTGCAGAAAAATACAAATAATCAAGCAAGTAAGAATACTGAAAAAACTCAGCTTCATCTTATTTTATTTTTTTTCAAATTTTACAAATAAATGTAGAAATTATCCAAAAAATGAATTAATTTTCATCAAATTTATCCCTTTTGCAGAATTAGAGTTCAAACCTTACAAAAGTGAGAAAACAAATTTGCAGTGTGAGAAGAACCCAGAATTCTAGAGAGGGGAATTTTCTGCAACAATTTGGGTATTTGAGAGAGAAAGAGAGAGTTTTGAGTGAGAGAGAGAGGCGACGTTTTGGGTATTTGAGAGAGAGAGACATGAAGTCAAAGGAGAAAGAAAAAGGTTGTTGAAAGGGTGTCATTTTACTATTTTTTGTGTAAAAAATATATGGTCAAAGGAGTCTAGAGGGTTCAAGGATAGAAAAGATAATGACCTAATATTAAGAGTAATATTCTGAATCCTTGGGTCTCATGAGAGATAGATGCCAAAAATAAAGGTTATGCAGATATTTACCCAAAAGGATAAGATAAGGCGAAGGCTTTATGGGAAAAAAAGTAAAATTAGGGCTCAAGACTCATGGAAAATTATAGTTTTCAGATTTTTAACTCTTAGAAACGATCATCTAGACCTTGATTATTATGGCTGTAAATAAATAATAATAATTAAAATAATTAAAATTTCAAGTTCTAAAAATAACATATATTGCAACAAATTATATAGACCTTCCATTTTCAAGTGTTGACACATCATCAAGTACTTTACTATTTTTGAGCTATAAGTTTCATTATCAGTGGTGGAAACAGAGTCAATAGCCATTTTAAGAATATTCCATGCTCTAGACAAGATTCAAAATGTGCCTAAGCCCTTAGAAACTGCGACCTTTTTAAAATGGACACAATTTCTATGGAGCCAGCCCGCATTCTGTAGAAATACAGGCTTGGCAATAAATATATTTTTAATATAATATGATCCCAATTTTTAGAGAATATATAATCTTTAATATGGAGATCATGAATATGAAAAAAATAATAATTATATTAAAAAAACTTTTGGACCATTAGTTACACTTGCTTTTAGATGGACCACCTATTTGCGTCCATGTTAAAGATGGATGTTTTATACCTTTGGACCGCATATTGTAGAAATGCAGTCCAACCCGCATGAAACAATTTTCCTTTTAAAATAGGATGAAGTTTTTGTAAGGCCTAGCTTGTGAAAATGAAATAAAGCCTCACCTCAAATCCTTATTTGGAAAGTGCTTTCGGCAACATAAATCTCTATGATAACTATAAAATTAATTTCTAACATTGACAATAAAATTTGAAACTAAAAAAATAATATTGATCTTACGGATCTAAATAATTTTTTATAATATATATTATTTTTAGAGCGTGAAATCTTAATTTTTTGCACAATCATAATGTTCAAGATGAGATAATTGATATAAAGGTTTTTCAATGCTTGAATTACAATTTTCGATGATTTATGAGGTGGGACTTTACTTATTTAGATATGGCTGCAAATCTATCAAACAATTTTCCACTAAATAAGAATATTGACCATCTGACAAGTATTAAAGTCAAATCAAGGTTTCTAGCTGCATGAGCAAGTTAACAATTTGGTCCCACGAGACACAATATCTTCTTTCCTCAAAGAAATGGAGTTTTATGTTCACACGTACTTCTTGCATCAATTTTTCCGTCTACCTCCGTTTTTCAATTTTTTCTGTCTACCTCCGTTTTTCAATTTTTTTTTTTTTTTTTGACGAAATTCAAACTTTATTAGAATAAGAGCAAGTTACAGTAGAGTTTCTACATTATCAGCTATCATCAAAAGACTCCAAGTCTACACTCCTCTTGGCAAATGAATCAGCCATATTATTTGCCTCGCTGTACACATGTGCTAAGGATAATGTCAGCATAGACATCAAATCGAAGATTTGTAGACCAACTAGTTTGAGTTCCCACGAGAAACGTTGCTCTCTCTTACACCATTTTATCACATTTATTGAATCCCCTTCAATGATATAACCAACTCCAAAGTTTTTGGCCACTAGTAATTTTAAACCATGTAAGATAGTGAGGAGCTCAGCATGGTTAGCCGTAGTCACTCCGCACGAACCTGCATAAGCCACTATAACATTTCTTTGCCAATCACGTACCACTCCACCAAAGCCTGCTGGGCTTGGGTTAACCAAAGAATTGCCACCAAAATTCAGCTTTAGGATATCTTGGTCTAGTGGCTTCCACCTCGCACATGGCCTATTTCTAGGCACATCTAGTTAAAATAGATTATGTAGGTTAATCATCGTATCAGCCTTAGATATTCCCCTTCCTACCTTTGTGACTGACAACCAGAACCAGAGTGAAAACTTGATATTGTTCAACACCATTTCAAAACTCCAAACCACCCTTTCAAAGGTTCTCCGATTTCTCTCCAACCATACCTCCCATAGTATTACTCCCAGCAAAATTTTTCAAATATTTCCTCCAATTTTCGGTAAGGGCACATCCATTTGAACAATCATATCCAACACATATTGTGGTAAAGTTAGATTTATCCCCATCATCTGAAAACACCACCACCAAATTTTGGATATGAACGAGCAATGAATAAACATGTGCACCACAGTCTCACCATCCGTCTTACACATTAAGCACACATTCGTAATTATCTTCCCTCGCTCAATGAGATTATCAACAGTTAGGATTTTATCTTGAGGTTCTAACCACAGGAAAACTTACACTTTATGAAGAATGGGTCATCTCCAAATCTACGAAATCTTGGGGAGATTCCAGCACTTTTTTTCAATTTTATTTCATCATAATCATTTAACATATGCAAGGGACGCATAACTACATTTGTATAACTCCAAAGATATATGTAAGTGGTGGTCCCTGCAAAATAAAATAAAATCAATGATCCAAATATTCCCAACAAAAAATTACTTAATTTTAGTATTTAAATTTTGTTTTATTTTTCACATGTTAATGATCTTTAAAAATTAAATATTCCTTAAAATTAAGGCCAAAATCCATTTAAAAAATAAATTATTAAGAGGGGCACATTTCTATATACGAGTCCGGGGCCAAATTCATCTCAATTGTATAGAAGGATGTGGTGGTTATTCCCAACCAAACAACCATTTGATCTAAATGTACATCTTAGATAGCTTTAGTTATGCTGTCATGCACTGTTTTATTTTTAATTTTTTTTTATTTAAATCAAATGGTTGTTTTAGGATGTACCCACCCTTAAAAGGGCACAACAACAAAAAGAATTACAGAAAATATATTTTTAAAAATACCCATGCTAGTTGCAAGGGCATCATGGTCAATATTTTTATTAAAAATATTTTATATTATTTTTTATCAAATATTACCTTATAAGAAGTATCAAAATGATTTCTAAACTAAAAATTCAAAATATAATGCTCTAAGCCCTCCAATTAAAATTACATGATGAATAACAGTGATACATTTCATATGTAGGTTGGACCTAATGTAAAGATTTCCCTTTAAAGAGAAAAAAAAAAAAAAAACCATTATCCTATGAGACTTGAGAAGAGAGGAAGTGAGAGAGTAAGTTCTGCAACTGATTTGATCGTTGCCATTAAAAGGAAAAAGTTGTAAATCCTATTTAAACATGACTTCGAGATTTGGTTCACAAAATATCTCTTTGAAAGTTCTAATGAATATGGTTTCCATGGATACCAAGGATTAAGACAAATTTTTAAGCTTAATAATCTATTTAATTCTTTTGAGAAAAAAAATGACACTTTTTAAATTTTATTATAGAAACAGTATACATAATGTTGCAACCTTCTACTATTAAAGTAAGGTCAACCTCATGTTGCAACCTAATACTATTGAAGTAAGTCACACCTAAAAAATCGTATAGAAGAGATTGCTCTAGTATTGAAGAACCTTTCGATTGGTCATCTCAACCTCGAGATGTAGGAACCAAGTCCAAGTTCTTTAGACCATTTATTTTTAAGATTTTCAAGTGTTTGTTGATTTACTCCATCTGTGCTATTTTTATAATTTTAAAATTTGTAATTGAAGATAAAAATAGATTATCAAACCATCATAAGATTTCCAACACCGAAACTACATTTCTAAGTAAAAAGAAATCAACTTTATACATACGTCACCCTTTCATTATTTAATCACGAGCCTTTGTGTCTAAACGAACTCAGGTTTAGATAAGGTATATCAGAAGAGCCACGGAGATTTGGGTCGTGTTAGAATCTAAAGTTTCTCTTAAGAGACTCTAAGTGTCTTTTAATTAATACAAATATACAGGCTTGTCTTATATAGACAAATACATATAATAAGAATAAAAATAAATCACAAATATCTATACTATACCCCTACCTACCATAAATATACTTATCCTTCCCGTCAACATTGATTACAATATACAATTTCTATATCAACCTTACATGTTATATACACTTTCCTTAACACTCTCCCTCAAACTTAAGATGCATTGAGAAAGTAGTTGGAGTTTGGACAACAATTTTCAGAATAGAGCACTTAGATATTCATGTCCACAACTTTAGATTGTTTGATTAAAAAGTACGGTTGGATCTTTGATTTAGAGCTCATAATGGTAAGATCCAAGACATGCTTGAGCAATGGTGGATGCCTTTGGAAAAGAAGACCAGAACAGATATGCTCGAGCAATAGCAAATCAACGGACTTCAACAACAGATAAAAAACTTCAAATCTTCACTAGAGATAGAACAACAGTCGAGACAACTGAAATAATGAAAAGGCCTAAAAAATCCAATAAGCTGATTTCTAATGGTGAATTGGTTTTTGATGGTCCAATCTGAGATCGGTTTAGCAGCTCACATACAAGAACATGATCAAATAATAGAGCAACAAACTTGATCATACAGAAATAGAACGGAACGAGCACCACCAAAAAAGAAAAGGGGTTTTGTGCATAGGCCCCTCATAGGCCTTGACCGTAGGAAAAGATATTTGGATTCACCTTGTTGCTAAGTTGGTCCTATTCTCTGCAAGTTTGCTTTGCCATTTGTTGGGCTTGTGTTGCGTATTAAGGACTTGACACCATGCAACTCATTCCATTCGTTGGAGTCTGAACCTTATTTTGACATACAAAGCATTTGGGTGTCGAGTTCGCGCATGTATCTCAACTAAAATTCACTGGGCACCAAATTTGTGTCTTGAAAAGAACTTCCTCTCAAAAAAATTTGAGAGAAAAGAAGCTCGAAACTGAGAAGAGCAAGAGATAATTCTAATGAGTGGGAGGGGCGAGGGGCGTTTGAAGCCATTGTAGCTCAACTTACTAAAACATGGGCAAACCATAGATAGACTACAGTGAGCCCTCAAGTTTTATAGAGAGAGTTTTGGGTTTTGAGACGTGTGAGATTGTAGAGGAAGAGAGAGAAAAGGAGATCAACTGGTTTGCAGATCTACTTGAAAAAATAAAATTGTTACTCCAGTGATGAAGGTCCAAGCAAAACTTGGTAAAGTAATTCCGACATCTTCACATCGCAATTCAAAGAATTGGTTGCGACGCCATTTTAGGAATCTTCAGTTTGGGCAGTTTGCTTTTCAAAATTTGAAAATATCAAAACGTTGGATTCCGGTAGGACATTTCATGGGAAATATGACTGAGTCTTCGTCTTCATTGTTGACCGTGGGTGTGGGTCTACGGTGCCCTGTTGATAAGGAGGGATCACCGGTTTCTATTTCTATTGATAAGATGAAATCTGACATCGGGATTTGAGGCTCCAGTCCCGAAGTTGGGAATGATGATGAGGGTTCACACATGCCCATACGGAAGGGGAAAGATCTCTTTCGTCTTCCTTCCCTAAAGCTGCATCTCCTTTTGCAAGTTCTAAGGCGGTTGCTGAGGGCTGCATTCATATGCTCGTAGTCTTCTTTTTGGTGCTTGTAGGGCAATGGAGGTGCTCTTCTATCATGCTACAGGTGCTGCTTGCTTTTTTGGGCAAAGTGTATCCTCTACAGTATTGGCGTGCAGCTAGGAAGAGCCGCTCTCGTCCTAGGTCCTTGTTTGTTCCTCTGGCACTTGACCCTTTGGCCATTGTGGTTATTGAAGAGGCTGAAGAGCAGCTGGCTCTTGAGGAAGGGGTATTTGTGCCAGAAGCTGGTCTTGAAGGTGGGCTTGGAGAAGGTGGTCTTGATCAAGAACCTGGGTTAGCTCTGGTTGAAATAGATATTCCCACCCCCCCCCCTCCCCCTCTAAACTTTATTCATCAAGAGAATATGCCGCTCTTACTTCATTTAGTCATTGAAAACCCAAGGATCCCATCTCCGGAGGATTCACCAGGGCAAGTCAATTTAAGGGGATGTAGAGCAAGATAAATCGGAAGAGAATAGGGTTGCCACAATTGTGTCTGATAGCAGGATGGATTTTGATGTCTCGATTGGAGTTGTCTTCCAAGAGATTATTGATAAGAAGAAAGATAAAAAGGAGAAGGAGGTCGGTGGGCAGTAGAAGTCTTGTGACAAGGGAAAGACTTCTGTCAAAGATGGTAGTAAGAACAAGCTAAAAGGTAAAAGCTCAGCGATGGGTACGCGATCCTCTGCGAGAGAGAGGGATTTTGCCTGTGACAACTGTGACTCGAGGAATCATCATCTCAGATGACAAGCCAATTGAAGTTAGCTCGGGAGAGTCATTGTCTTCATCTTCTCTAGATTCGGATGAGGCTATGGATGAGGCAATGGAGGAAGCGATGGCTCTGGAAGAAATCTTTTTTTGCTCGGGTAGGAATGGCCCAGGTTCTTCCGCTTCTTATTTTTCTTAATGATTATTATATCATGGAATATTCTTCCACTTCTTATTCTTTTTAATGATTATTGATTATTATATCATGGAATATAAGAGGTTTGGGTGACCTCAAGTGTAAGAAAGAAGTCCTATTTTTGGTTTGTACGTTTAGACCCACAATCCTTAATTTACAGGAAATCCAACTTTCAAGTCTCAATATTGCTGGTTTCGGTGAAGTTTGGGGTTTGGTTCTATTGACTTTATGAGTGTTGATTCAGTTAGGGCTTTCGGGGGGTATGTGGATTTTGTTGGATTCTACTATTTTGCACTCTTTTTATTATGTTAAAAAAGATAATTTTTGGTTGATGGTTTTGTGAGCCCAATTCCTAAATTTCATTGGGGGCTGATGAATGTTTATGGTCTACATTCTTTTGTTTTCAAAGAATTCTTTATTAATGGACTTCATTTTGAGCTTCAACCATCCGATTTGTTTAGGGCGGATTTTAAATTCATCAGGTGGTCGAATGAGAGTATCTCGGGTCCCATTACCTCTGCCATGCGTCTGTTTAATAGTTTTATTGAATCTTAAGCTTTGATTGATGTGCCTATTTCAGGCATTGTTTTTACTTGGACTAGTAGGAGCACTTCGAATTTATCAATGTCTAAAATTGACATATTCTTGGTTTTTGGAGAATGGTCAGAGTCTTTTTCCCTCGCTTCAGTCATAGCATTTTCTAGGCTTTCCTCTGATCATACCCCCATTATTCTTTGTTCTAAAGGTGTTTGTGGGGCCTTAAACCTTTTCGATTAGAAATTTATATTTATTCAACTACACTAGTACAACCACCCATTTTGAAATTTAAAGGACCATAATGATTGTGCGTACGAAAGATAAAAGGCTCCTCTGTAGACAAATCCATATTAAATTGTTATGTTTAGTAAGAACAATGTAAGAGCAATGAGAAATGTATTACCAACATTTTACTAGCACTTTGCCTATAATCTATTATTTATTTATTTTTGTCACAAAATTCCATTAAAATGTGATGTTTAAAAGAAATATGAGAAATGCATTACCCATATTTTACCAACGTTTGCCTATAAACTATCAATTTTTTTTTTTTTTTTGTCACAAAATTCCACTGAAATACGGAATTAAATTCATCATCAATCATTCTAAAAAGATTTTCTAATAATAACATCATCACCATTCCAAAAAGATTTTCTAATAATAACATCATCACCATTCCAAAAAGATTTTCTAATAATAACATCATCACCATTCCAAAAAGATTTCTTAATAATAACTTATACCATTCTAAAGTCATCATCACACAAATTCTTACTTATTTTGCATGTCTTTGACACTTACATGAAATCACATGTCTTCTAACATGATTAAACTTTGGTTTCAACATGGTAAGCCATTGGAATAACATGTTTTTATTGTGATAAGTTTTATTTTTATTTATTTATTATAGAAATCTTTCAAATTATCTATATAATTTTAAATAAGCAATAAATTTATGATAGCAAATTAAAAAAATTTATCGTACAAGTTAAAAATTAGGAAGAAATTTGATTAGTAAACTAGAAAGTTTGGTAATTACAATAGAAAATTATGAGGTATTGGAAGAAATTAAAGAGGTATTTTATTTTAATTGAGCTTTTTCTAATCTCTTATGAGGATTATGTTGGGTAAAAAATTTTATTATATTGTGTTATGTAATTTTTTGGGTGAAATTTTTTATTATAATTGTGCAGAGTAATTTCTCATTGATTAGATATACTAAGGAGAAATGAATATGTTAAGTAGAGAGGGAGAATGGAAAAAATCTACATGAGAGGAATGGGTGATAAAAAGCCTTCAAAAAGACAAAACTAAAAAAAAATACAAATAAAAAGAAGGAAAGAGCACATTATGCAAACCAGTTATTAGAGTAGGGGACGGGCTCAGATAAAAAAAATACAAATAAGAAGAAGGAAAGAGCACCGTATACAAATCAAATAAAAAGAAGGAAAAAGCACTTTATACAAACCAATTATTAGGATAAGGAATGGGCGCAAAAAAAGAGGGGGGAGCCCCAATGCAAAAGACTAAACGGGTTGTCATTTTATTAAGCCGAGAGAGACGCACACGACAAATTGCGAAAGATTTCTAAGATTACTCGCGCAATTTTTTCACCTTTAACCGCTTGCATGATTTTTAAGAAACTCTCCTGTAACCACTTTCTATTTTTCTACTATAAATTTTGGGACAGTGAAGATGTTATATTTCCTCGTAATCGATTGTCATTTAATATTGGGACAGTGAAGATGTTATATTTTCTCGTAATCGATTGTCATTTAATAGATTTTCATGTACCCTTATGTGTCTATTAACTATTATGAATATATAAGGTCGTTGTTTTATATAGATAAATACATATAAAAATAATAAAAATAAAATATAAATTTTTAAACATAAACACAAGAAGTAAGAATGAAATGAAAATCAGTGGACAGAGCTGTACTAAAGCAACTTGTCATGGTTTTTTCCTTCTTGGCAGCCCATCCATCATTTCCGTTTGCCTATGTGCCTTCGGCAGAAAGTCATTTGATGAACAAGCAAGAAAACTACGGATGGCAGGTTATGCAATTCACCAGCCGATTACAAACTTCTTAAATTGTCGACATCCCGACCACGGTCTCCATGAATTTAAGACCTTTGAAATGAGGGCAAGGGCTGGCAACAGGCCGAACCAGCCTTGGCCCTAGTGCCCAAACAGCCGGACCAGGCCTGGCCCGCCCTTGACTGTGCCAAAAAGGCCCTGATCAAAGAAGATTTAAAAGAAAAGGAGGGCCAGGCTGAACAGGGCCCTACCCCAAGCCTGGCCCAGCCCTATCCTCCAACCACATTTCGTGGCCCAAAACCTAGTTTCTTAGGGTTAAGCTGACAGGGCTGGGCTGAGCCAGGCCACCCAGCCCATTCCCACCCCTAACAAGAGCCAAAAAGCCCCCCATTAAAAAAGTAAAATAGTGGAAAACATGAACAGCATGCCGAATTAGAAAATGATCACGAAAATGAAACACATTTTCAGAACTAAGATATTTTGAGAGAGAGAAAACCCACTAGAGATTTCATATGTTACATAATCGAACAATTCCAAAGGGATCTAGTTCCAAGTAGCCCTCTTTGCTCTTCCTTCTAGTGAACTCAATTTTCAAAAATCTAAGGCCATTTTATCATCTCTTCTAAATACTACATTGCCAATAGTGATGATACTGCGATACAAGGCCACTAGTTCCTCTTTGGCAACTAATCCCGCTTCTGGCTTTATGCCCTCCATAATTTAGACAGTCTTTAAGTAAACACAAGAAGTAAGAATGAAATGAAAATCAGTGGACAGAGCTGTACTAAAGCAACTTGTCATGGTTTTTTCCTTCTTGGCAGCCCATCCATCATTTCCGTTTGCCTATGTGCCTTCGGCAGAAAGTCATTTGATGAACAAGCAAGAAAACTACGGATGGCAGGTTATGCAATTCACCAGCCGATTACAAACTTCTTAAATTGTCGACATCCCGACCACGGTCTCCATGAATTTAAGACCTTTGGAATGAGGGCAAGGGCTGGCAACAGGCCGAACCAGCCTTGCCCCTAGTGCCCAAACAGCCGGACCAGGCCTGGCCCGCCCTTGACTGTGCCAAAAAGGCCCTGATCAAAGAAGATTTAAAAGAAAAGGAGGGCCAGGCTGAACAGGGCCCTACCCCAAGCCTGGCCCAGCCCTATCCTCCAACCACATTTCGTGGCCCAAAACCTAGTTTCTTAGGGTTAAGCTGACAGGGCTGGGCTGAGCCAGGCCACCCAGCCCATTCCCACCCCTAACAAGAGCCAAAAAGCCCCCCATTAAAAAAGTAAAATAGTGGAAAACATGAACAGCATGCCGAATTAGAAAATGATCACGAAAATGAAACACATTTTCAGAACTAAGATATTTTGAGAGAGAGAAAACCCACTAGAGATTTCATATGTTACATAATCGAACAATTCCAAAGGGATCTAGTTCCAAGTAGCCCTCTTTGCTCTTCCTTCTAGTGAACTCAATTTTCAAAAATCTAAGGCCATTTTATCATCTCTTCTAAATACTACATTGCCAATAGTGATGATACTGCGATACAAGGCCACTAGTTCCTCTTTGGCAACTAATCCCGCTTCTGGCTTTATGCCCTCCATAATTTAGACAGTCTTTAAGTAAACACAAGAAGTAAGAATGAAATGAAAATCAGTGGACAGAGCTGTACTAAAGCAACTTGTCATGGTTTTTTCCTTCTTGGCAGCCCATCCATCATTTCCGTTTGCCTATGTGCCTTCGGCAGAAAGTCATTTGATGAACAAGCAAGAAAACTACGGATGGCAGGTTATGCAATTCACCAGCCGATTACAAACTTCTTAAATTGTCGACATCCCGACCACGGTCTCCATGAATTTAAGACCTTTGGAATGAGGGCAAGGGCTGGCAACAGGCCGAACCAGCCTTGCCCCTAGTGCCCAAACAGCCGGACCAGGCCTGGCCCGCCCTTGACTGTGCCAAAAAGGCCCTGATCAAAGAAGATTTAAAAGAAAAGGAGGGCCAGGCTGAACAGGGCCCTACCCCAAGCCTGGCCCAGCCCTATCCTCCAACCACATTTCGTGGCCCAAAACCTAGTTTCTTAGGGTTAAGCTGACAGGGCTGGGCTGAGCCAGGCCACCCAGCCCATTCCCACCCCTAACAAGAGCCAAAAAGCCCCCCATTAAAAAAGTAAAATAGTGGAAAACATGAACAGCATGCCGATTTAGAAAATGATCACGAAAATGAAACACATTTTCAGAACTAAGATATTTTGAGAGAGAGAAAACCCACTAGAGATTTCATATGTTACATAATCGAACAATTCCAAAGGGATCTAGTTCCAAGTAGCCCTCTTTGCTCTTCCTTCTAGTGAACTCAATTTTCAAAAATCTAAGGCCATTTTATCATCTCTTCTAAATACTACATTGCCAATAGTGATGATACTGCGATACAAGGCCACTAGTTCCTCTTTGGCAACTAATCCCGCTTCTGGCTTTATGCCCTCCATAATTTAGACAGTCTTTAAGTAAACACAAGAAGTAAGAATGAAATGAAAATCAGTGGACAGAGCTGTACTAAAGCAACTTGTCATGGTTTTTTCCTTCTTGGCAGCCCATCCATCATTTCCGTTTGCCTATGTGCCTTCGGCAGAAAGTCATTTGATGAACAAGCAAGAAAACTACGGATGGCAGGTTATGCAATTCACCAGCCGATTACAAACTTCTTAAATTGTCGACATCCCGACCACGGTCTCCATGAATTTAAGACCTTTGGAATGAGGGCAAGGGCTGGCAACAGGCCGAACCAGCCTTGCCCCTAGTGCCCAAACAGCCGGACCAGGCCTGGCCCGCCCTTGACTGTGCCAAAAAGGCCCTGATCAAAGAAGATTTAAAAGAAAAGGAGGGCCAGGCTGAACAGGGCCCTACCCCAAGCCTGGCCCAGCCCTATCCTCCAACCACATTTCGTGGCCCAAAACCTAGTTTCTTAGGGTTAAGCTGACAGGGCTGGGCTGAGCCAGGCCACCCAGCCCATTCCCACCCCTAACAAGAGCCAAAAAGCCCCCCATTAAAAAAGTAAAATAGTGGAAAACATGAACAGCATGCCGAATTAGAAAATGATCACGAAAATGAAACACATTTTCAGAACTAAGATATTTTGAGAGAGAGAAAACCCACTAGAGATTTCATATGTTACATAATCGAACAATTCCAAAGGGATCTAGTTCCAAGTAGCCCTCTTTGCTCTTCCTTCTATTGAACTCAATTTTCAAAAATCTAAGGCCATTTTATCATCTCTTCTAAATACTACATTGCCAATAGTGATGATACTGCGATACAAGGCCACTAGTTCCTCTTTGGCAACTAATCCCGCTTCTGGCTTTATGCCCTCCATAATTTAGACAGTCTTTAAGTAAACCGTACTACTCCTGTACAAAACCCTCCTGATCAAACAATGGAGTGTAACCTCACACAGGGTCCATGGTTTCCAAGTATTGGACCCCACTTTTCATGAAGAACCCCAACCGGCTTCCCTCTCCCAGAAGAATTGACACAGTTCCCCAACATGTACAAGAGATTATACCACAATCAACTTTGCCTCAGTTGCAATCAAAATTCAGGCCATGGAAAGACTTCCGCCAAGATCTTCAGGCACATTGGCCCCTATAGATTAACAAAATATGCCAAATACAAAGGGCCATCATAAGCAACTACTTCCAACTGCACATATGGCACGATTTTCCCCCAACTTCCATTTTGCTTTCTAAGTATCAAATCCAACATTCTGTATCTCCCAAATCTAGAGTTGCAGTGCCAAATCAGGCTGTTGAGAATCGACCAACACACCTGAAGACTGCTGAACAGGAGAGGAAGGTAGCTGAAACACTAGATTCAAGTCAGGAGGAAGCGTGTCTCTCTTCTGCTTTTGCTGCGTTTGAGGTGAAAGGCCTCTCCATGGAGATTGAACCTGAAACCTGAACAAATCAGCAGCCTGGCCTTGATGAGCAGAAGCCATGGCCTGGTATTGCAAATTGGGTTCTTCTCTACCAGATCTCCAAAGCAATTGAGAGGCCGATATATTCTTCTCTGTTGAACGAATATTAACTTCAGCATTAGAGGACTCTCTTCCTGGATTGTAGAGAGAAGACGCGACACTCTGAATCTTGGATGGCGTTGCTTTCTCCATTAGAGGAAGCTCCGAACCTCTAATGGACATCCAGGCAAGAGCAGCTGCAGTTACCCCTGAATCATCTCTTCTTAATGGAGGTCCTTTTGCCCCAACTTGTGAATTATTGAGCATAATGTTTGAATGGATTGGTTGATTTGTCATCTTTTCAGATAAAACCTTCATAAGACTCACTTTTTCCTGTAAACCCATCTCATGATTTCCGTGGATGAAGGTATTAGCAGCTCCGGTTTGTGGATTACGTGAATAGTCAGCTAAAGAAGAGCTTGTTGTTCTTATGCTATCAGAACTACACATTGTGTTCTTATAATCAACTCTCTCCATTGTCCTTCCCGACCCACTTGCTAAGGAAACTGATGGTTCAGTCTGTTGTGTGAGATTTAGAAGGCTGCAGCTCCTTGGCACCATTTCAATCAATTGTGAAGAAGCCGCTTCTGCATTTGTCTTACGCAAGGAAGAACCATCAGCAGAAGGGGAAGAGCAGGCACCCTCTCCTTGCTTAAGAACATTAGAAGGCAAAGTAGAGCCCAGATTGTTGCTACCAAGTTGGGAACGACCATATTCATTACCTCCATGCATCATAGAATTCATGGACAAAAAGTTCTGCTGCTGCTGCTGCTGCTGATTCTGACTAGCAGCACCTGCAATAGACTTGGTGACAGCAACTGAATTTTCAGATGACTTTTGGGGTTCAAAAGAATTTGGCACTCTCAATGAGCCCTCCCTCACAGAAGCACCATGCCCACCCCAAGACAGCACTTGCATAGGGTGCAACCTCTGTCGAATCTCACTTACATCCTTTTCTACAGAAGCAACAGATTGCATGGGCATGGCAGATATAGGCTTTGTTTGGATGTTTTGGATATGGCTTTGTGAAGGCGATATTCGCAAGCCAGAAGAAGGTTTTGTTTGGGATATTTGGTGAGTTTGGGAAGGCAATACAACAGAACCAGAAGGCTTTGTTTGGGTAGTTTGTGGCTGGCTGTGTGAAATCATGCCAGAAGAAAGCATTGTTTGGGTCTGGCTTTGGGATGCCAACCCAAAGGAACGGTTAGCTTGGGTGCTTTGGGTCTGGCCTTGTGAGAGCAAACCCAAAGAAGGCTTTGATTGGGTGGTTTGGTTCTGGCTTTGTGAGGTCAATGTATGAGAGACAGAATCAGTCTTCGGTTGGGTGTTTTGGATTTGGTTTTGAGAGGACGATATGCGAAAGACAGAAACAGGCTTCGATTGGGTGGTCTGGGTCTGGTTTTGTGAGGACAATGTATGAAAGCCAGAAGAAGGGTTTGCTTGGGGAGTTTGGGTCTGGCTTTGTGAAGGCAATAAAGGCCTGACAGGCACTTCATCCTCTCCAACCCAGCCCGGCCCGAACTTCAAGCCTGTAGGTAATGCTTCTTCAATTCTTCGTGATGCAATTTTCCAAGCAGTAGGCCCAAGATTTGCAGCAAATCGAGCCAAGCTCCTTGCATATCCATGCTCCGCCTGAAGCCCAACCTGATTCCAAAAGTTGATGCGATTGTCATATCTATCGACCGAAAATTAAAATACAACTCTGGTTTAGAGAAGAAGATAATGAGATTTGAGTAATTTTGAAAAGGAGAAACAACAAAACAGTAGAGTTGTTACTCACTAGCATAAGCTGCTTCATATCTCCCTGAAATAGTGTAAAGGCTAATTCGGATGGCCCCTCGGGTTGTTGATTAGATAACTTGTAAGCTCCACGACGATTTTCATCAAACACTGTAGGCCTCCTTCCAAATCTTGAAGCCAATCCCCTCACTGCCTCAAACCAAACACGACCATGCAAAGCAATTATTTATCCAGAATCATTCTAACTTTGAAATGGTAAACAGATAAAGAAACGCACAGTTTAATTCCATACCTGAGAGTTCCTCTGTCTTGTCTATTCTAAAACTATCAGCCAAGGTGGAATTGCCATCTCCAAAGCAAGATCCATTTCCAGCCTGCTCAGAAGCAGGAGGTTGCAGAATGTTGGACAAATTGGAGATGTCCCCCGCCGTGGCAAGTGTAGCACCGGAAGAAAAATCAGAGCCAGCATGTTCCAATGTTGACCTGCTCAAAGACTTCTTTAATGGTTTCCTAATTGAGGAGTCGTCTTTCACTTCCTGAGCAGCCTTCAATTCGATTTTAGCACCTTCATGGTCAACCTTCAGTTCATGAAACTTTTTCCTTGCAAGCTCCTTTATAGAGTGTGCCTACCAACCATGAAACTACTAATTGGCTAATGTTTCCAACTTGCAAAATGAACACTAACATAAAAGATAGAGCATGGGATTCCTACTTCCCAGGAATAATTTGGAATCCTCAAGCAGGAGACTCGTACTGACCTGTTTGAAGTATATGGTATCAGGTGCATTGTATTGCATTGCATTTGTGCAGATTAAGATTACATCTCCCTGCATGCCAGAAGAGAAACTTCAGTCAAGCAACAAAGCATGCATCTTTATCTGAATAGAAAACATCAATGTGAGACAAAATGAAAAACACATTAACCTTTTGGGACAGTACAACAACAGTGCCACATAACAAAAAAAGGTAAAATGCCAACTGAAACAGTCCCCAATTCAACCAACACTAATGGCAACATAGCCAAAAGGAACCTAAAGATGCACATTTGGCCCCGAAGTGACTACAAGCCTGAAGTGCAGGCTATGTACCACATCCTCAAAGCAATATGCCCCAAAGATGAGGTTTTGGCGTGGCCTGGCCTTTTAAGCTAGCAGGACTTTCCTGCTGCTAGCGATCTTTGAGGCTTGGCATCGAAATTAGTACAGGACCCCTTTTTCACATTACGTGTATAACACATTGTTCACTCGATTTAGCAGGGACTCAAAAACTGCAGTGCTCTCAATCAGGTGAACTTTTTTTCTGGTCTCTCTATGGTGGGGCGCCTCGCACGCTAATGAATGAAACCAGAGTTTACACAGTGAGCAGAGCCTGGGGTAGCAAGTTCTAACCATTTGTTGGGCTTTGCTCATTGCCAACACGACCTCTCCTATGCCACACATCAAAGCACTCGCTGCTAACCATAGTAGCACTTATTTATGTTTCCACATGGTCCACACATAAATCACTTGGGGCTTTATTCTCCAAAACAGAAAAAAGAAAAAAAAAAGGAAGGGAGAAAAAAGAGAGGCAGAAGAATCACAACAGCTGGGGCTTTGACAAGGTTTGGCTACCACTAGCTCTCTACTAGGTTGATATAGCCTGAGAGGGTATTCTAGTCATTCTTGTAATTGTTTCATCTCTTTCTCATTACCAGGAATGTTAGTTAGGTACATTTGTTCAATCACTTAGCAATCTTGTCCATGATTCTCCCAAAAAGATCTTTATGGATTTTTCCCTCAGAATTTGTGTGTTGATAGAACTAAGAAAGGAAGTTTTGTATGATCTTTCTTTTAAGCCTGTATGCAAAGCAGCCTTCCACTTAACAATCATAATGGCCTTCCACTTAACAATCATAATGGCCCTCTATCTCCTAAATTCGGCTCTGTTGACAAAACAGAATTTGAATATTTAATTATTCAAAAATTTGAATAAAGGCACTGACTTTTCATATATCTGAATTATATATTAGAAATTTTTGAATAAAGGCACTGCCCACTTTTCATATATCTGAATTATATACATCTGGATTTGTTTCTTTTTATGAATGTTTGGCCGTAATTTTTTTACATATAAAATATTTGACGACAGGAGAGGGGAGAGGGAAAACCATGATCTGACAATTTCTCCAGGCAAAAAACAAGGGTTTTTGAAAAGGGTAATGTCAAAGGCTCTATCTTCATCCATTTATCTTATCACAGCTAGTCACACCGAGAGGCTTCCGGTCATCTCTCTCTCAGGCCTCTCTCTCTCTCCCACCGAACTCTTGGCTGTGTGGGTTCCTTAGGTAATAGCTACGGTCATTTATTTACGATTTCTATTCTTGATGGACAATGGCGATGCCAAGTAATAGCTACGGCAAGGAACATAGTGAAATTACTTGGGTGCACAGCGACCATGATAAAGATGTTGCAGATCCTTCCACATTCAATCGCAGGTTCTTTAGAGAAAAAATGGCCGGTAAAAAATTAGAAGAGGACGAACCAGAGGCTTTTGAGGTTGACAGATTCATACAGGTGTTAGGGCAGTTAATCCTCTCTTGGGTTGCCGGATAAAACCCAATTTGGCCAGAATCTGGTCATTTTCGGGTGGCCCTCTTTGAAGAATTGATGAGTTGCAGCCAGAATTGGGCTCCAATGGCTTCAGAGATCCAAGCTTTTGCTTCTCTTTTACACAGGGCTTAAACCCTAATGCAACAGGCCATATTCAGGAGGCGTTTTGGATGGGATATGATGGTGGTGGTAACAAGAGTGTTGACAGGGCTTTGAAGGAGGACAGGATATCAGAGTGTTACTAAACATACCCTTCAGCTCTCCCACCTTTCTGCTCCGTTCCTTATTTTTGTAATACCGATCTTCTTATATCACATGATTCCCATATGTCACACAACATTTTCAATAAATGGTGCCCAATATGGCCTATGAAGAAGAGATCATAAATAATGCAGGGGCCAATGTACATAAGAAATCGTATAACTAAAAGTTTGATTGAAAATAAAGGTGGAAACTTACAAGACAAACTTCCTTACTCCCCCGTTTAACCAGGACTCTCAAAACAAATAAAATATTCAACTTCGCTTCTAAACTCCCCGTTTAACCAGGACTCTCAAAACAAATAAAATATTCAACTTTGCTTCTAAACTCCTATACAAACCCCTATTTATAGCTTAAAGCTTAACCCTCGGGAAATCATAATCCTAATATAATTATAACTTGTAATTAAAACGAAAATCTAATAATACTGTTACCCCTGAAAATAAAATAATATCCATAAGAACATTGAATGCTTTTCCAAACAGTCCCTAAATCCTGAAAAATTAACCAAATTTAAAAAAAAAAAAAAAAACCCTAAAAATAAACCCCGAAGTACATCCCTAAAATTAATTAGAAATTTAAAAAACACGAGGCATCCTGTCCTACACCAGATACTCCTAGTTGGAGAAAAGTCATCCTCGAGTTTTGAGGTAGGCAAAGATGAATCATGCATCAAAACCACCTTCATCTTCAACTTTTTTTTTTGTTGGCACAAATACTATTTCTGGTAGGAAAAAGTCCTCAAGAAATGGATCTTAATATGTGTGTTGAGAAATTGATTCAAGTATATGAAATCCGGCTATCCCTAAACTCGCACTGAGAAGTCTTATTCAAAAAAAAAAAAGCATTGAGAAGTTCAAACTGAAATTCTCAGACTTTTAGGGGCTTTCTCTAACGAAATCGGTTGGGAAAAGCAATAGAGTAGGTTTCAGTCATTGTAGACTTTTGAGTCCCGATTTCAAAGAGTACCAATTATAGCGATTCCAAGCTACAAGTTACAAGCACAGCTATGTTGAAAGTAAAGTGCTCAAAATCTGCTCATAAACTGCTTGACTCTTTCCAAATTCAAGATTAAGGATCTCTTGTGGTTTCTCCACATCTACTTCATTACCCCCTGAATCCATGCTCATGATTTTGGTTTATGAATGCATCATTCGTCTGCTGTGTTACTTTGATGCCAAATAATGAAAATCGAAGAGTTCTTCACCCCATCAACCTTTGCAACTTTTAGAATTCTTACCAAGCTCGAAAACCTATCAGCCACGTTTTCACCATACACCTCACTGAAAACTCATATACGAAGTCCATGCCACCTGATTTCACACAAAAATTCTAGTCCAAGACTTCCTCAACATACCCTACCAGAGCCATTCTTCCTCACCTAAGGATTTTGTTGTTCATCTTGGCATCTAGGGATTCTTCATCCTTTTCAAGATCTAATCTCTCCTCACTATCTTCAAGAGAGAGGGTCCCAATTTCCTCAACTTCTTCCAAGAGTTCTTCATTAAAAATTGAATCACCCACAACATCTTGTTTTTACTCATGTGGCTCTAGTTCGAAGATAGGTTCTTCTTCTTCCTAATCAAAGATAGGTTTAAATAGGCACTCGTCATGAGAAGATCTTTGTTCCTCCCCTGATTGTGCAGCAAAGTTTCATCCTTTCTATGGTTACGAAAGAATTCTCATATTCGGACTCAAAACTGTAGTTCACAACTGACTTTGTCTTGAAACGACTCAACATCAATCAGATGGGAGTTGGATGCACCTTGTACATCGGATCCTTGAACCTCCTTCAATTCGAACAATTTTTACTTATTTCACATGACAATTCCTCAATTCTCCTTTTCAAATCATTGAACTCCCATGTAACTCGTCATCACCACAACTAGACCTCCTCTAGCAGTCATAATGCAACTTTGCAACGGATCTTTGGTGCTCTAATCTTATGCAGAATTTACATAAAGAAATCAAAGAATTGAAATTTTATTTGAAAATAAAAAGTCTCCAAGCCTTCTTAGCTTCTGGTTTAACTAGGAATCTTAAAACAAATAATATTCAACTCTGCTTCTAAGTAACTCTTGAACCTCAAGAAATCTTAGTTCTAATATACTTAGAACTTCTAACTTAAATAAAATTCATTGACACCTTTACCCTTGATGAATTAAATAATTCCAAAAGGAAATTAACTACTTTTCTAAACAGCCTCCCTAAAAGCCAAAAATAAACCTTACAAAAAAAAGAAACAAAATACATCACTAAAAATAATTAGAAAAAAATTTAAAAAATACGAGGCATCTTGTCATGTATTATAAAGTAGGACGCCACATCATTCTAGATTGATTCCCTTGGAAGAGGCATACCCACAATCATGAAAGTGGACATACTTCATCTTTCCCAATACCAGAAAGTTAGAAACTCAGAGATGAAGGTGAACCATCAAGAAGGTCCTCCCTATCATGCTTCTTCCTCCTGCACTACTTGCCTATGGTTCCGAAATTGGGTAACTCGTTTCTTGTTTGTTAACAACTACAGCAAAAAATCCCAAATTTATATCCTATTTCCTATTCATAGAAAAAAATGTAATTACATAAAAAGTGTCTCCTACTAGACTTAACTAAGACAATAGACTCCAAAAGGCATTAATTCATTTTATTGGCCTCAAATTCAAAGGCAGTCAAAAGTGAAATATCCAATTGAGACTTTGTGGACTTCAGTTTATGACACTAGCAGAATCTGACACTTTTCTAAACAGTATTTTTCAGCTGGGCAAAGGAAGATCTAAGTGCTATTTCGTATATCTCATGAAATTCTAGGGATCTTTAGGGTATTCAAAGGATCTAGTCATATTTGTGTCCCTCTATCGGATCGAAAATCTTTAAAGCCCCAAAAACACATAAAAACCTCAGATGTACAAGATTTTGGAATTTGGTTCCAAGGTTTGGATTTGCATTTGCGAGCTTCAGATCTTCGAAATCCACAACCTGAACATATCCAAAGCATGACTGGGGGACTGGTGTAATTTTCGGTTGATTCTGGTTCGTTTGCAAAGAATCAGGGCTGCAAACACTTCAATTTTCCTTATTCTCCATTCCATTACGTGGAGGTTGACCACCATTTGAATTATTGGAACTTAGGGTCCATATTTTCCTTATTCTCCATTCTGCCTCCTATAATTTTTTTCAATAAAAAAACACTAAACCGACAAAGATCTAGGTTTCTTCATAGATCCTTTATTTCTTTTACCAATTCTTCTTTTTCAGCAAACAACTTTTATAGAATACCAAAGACATGAAAATAAATACATAAATTCAGAACACATTATTTAACATAATAAATATTGGATTATTGCTGTAGTATTACTTTGTATTTAATTTGATTTGATCTTCACCTATTGTCTTACTTTGGTTACAAACTAACCATTTCTCAAAAAAAATAAGAAAAAAAAAAAGTTTAGTTAGCAACTATCCAGTACATATTGAGATACTGGTTATGTATTAATTTGTAATCGTTTGTTAAGTTTTGGATATTTTGTAACCAATTACATAATATATATTAAGATAAATGCAGGCATTTTTTACCATTTTCTATTAGCTTTTTAATGGTTTTTATTTTTCCTATTTTTCAAATTTTAAAACATTTTGTAATTTTCCATTTTTAAAATGAGATTAACGATTTAAGAGAGGTGCAGAGAGTGAGAAGAAGAGAGGCGGCGGGGGATGGGAATTTGTGCATCAACAATGCAACACCAAACTTTATATTTTGTTTTCCCCAAATATTAACTTTGGAATCGGAGAATATAATTCTAGACGTCGTGTTGTGGCATCTACCCGTCGACCGCCAATGCCTAGAGCGCATTCTCAGAACACCACACTTTATATAAGATCCAAAATGCACTTGGGGGCAGGGACAGCAAGAAACTAAGTTCAATGCTTCCTTGAAGCCCAAAATATTTCAAGAAAGCACGCTTTTCTCAACAAAATACCCATGAAATGCAAGCCTTAAAAAGTTTGGCTTTGCAACAATAGCACCAATGGACGATGCCTTGCCCAGATCAATGTTCGCAAAATCGAACCGAAACTGTTAACCAGACATAAGCCTCGAAGCTGGTTAACCGGCCTAACCGGTACACCTGCCGATTCAACCGCTCTAACCGGGCAAGTCCCGAGCAATCAAAAAAGTGTTGAAAAAAATAAAAAAATACAAAAAAAATCTATTAAAATATGAAAAAAAACAACACATATTCAAATGAAGTTGAAAAATAATGAAAAAAATGAATTTTAGCCCATTTTATATTTTTCAAGGGCTATTTTTAAAATTTTCTAAAAAATATGGGAAAATATAAAAGTGAGTATTAGTGACCAAAACAATTTTTAATCTTTACCATAATGTAAAGAATATTTAAAAATGCATTACAAATCAAATTCCTTATTTTTCAGAATTTATATACTTTTTTATTTATTTTTTTTAAATACCGATTGATCACCCTAACCGCCTAAAACCGAAATCGGTCCCTGGCATGTTCCGATCTAACCAGGCGGTTAGCGGTTAGATCGAGCGATTTGGGGAACAATGGCCCAGACTTGGCAACCGGACTTGCTCTGAGGACCGAGCAAGTCCATCCCAAAAAATCAAAAAAATCATGAAATAATTGAGGAAAAGTAATTTGAAGTTTTGAGATTACTAATAAAAAAGAAATGTAACTTGAAGGAAAAGCAATAAAATCTTAAATTACCTAGGAAAGGCAAGGTAACCTGGAGATAGGTAGGTAAAACCATAATTAACCAATAGCAGAAAGCACAATTTGCAACAGAAGAAGCTTCTAAATCCAACAATGATCAGGGAAGGTATCATCGTTGGTACCCTTGGTGCTAAAGCATACCCTTTAAGGCTTAGGTTTCAGGAGTAGTCCCATAAGATATTCATGCGAATTTAGTAAAGAACTGAATTAAGATCTCTGTCTCCCACCCTTAACTTCATTGTAGGTTTATACATATCAATGTCCCATTGTCCATAGACAAACGCCTTCTTTTTCCTTCTCCTCCTGCACATTCGCATCTCTTCCCATCTCTTTTCAAGCCAGCATTTCTTCTCACTCCTAAACCACTCACTCTTTCTCTCTCTTAGTTCATTAAGACCCTGAAACAGGACATAAAATCCAAATCCTTCTTAGATAAATAGGCACATGCATTCCCCTCAATTCTTCCAAATAACTCAAAATGGCCCAAACAAATGGGGTGAACATGGCCTTCACCTCCTCCATCACATCTGAATTCCTCCTCTTCCCTCACCTTGATTGGCTTCCTTCCCCTACTTCTGCCAATTTGGGCATCTTCTTGATGATCTCATCTCCTATGTCAGGGTGCTCTCTCTTTATGGTCAATAGTGAGTATTGAGGTTTCCAAGGAGAAAAAGGTAAGATTAGAAGCTGAGTTAGAAGAACAGATAGTTAAGGAGAGAGAAAGACAGCAGTTCAGAATGTGGAGAAAGTGAGAGCAGCTCAGAGTGTTAGTCTATAGACAATGGAACAACACTCTTTGTAGAATACCCAAACTGAAGAAAGGGGCAGGAGAGAGAAAAAACTGACTAACTACATAAAATTGTTCCTTAAAATGCCCATGAATCTTTCAAGAGGGAACCAATTGACTCTAAAACACAACCCCAAAACCCAAGACTCGAAGAATCTTCTTTTGCATCAATGGCATTGATGACCAGTACCATGCTCAATCGACTTAAATTTAAAAGTATATATTGTTGCATGCTTTCTCGTTTTGGATATCTAAGTTGTCTCTCCCTCCAAGTCACTTCATCCTTTTTAGGTCATCCTTTTTAGGCAATTTAGGGGCTCTCTTGCTTAACCGTCGAAATACATTATCTTTTGCACTAGTAATTTCAAAATTTCAAGTTACTCCCCTTCAATTCTTTAAAAAATTGATGGCTTGACCTGCTGTCATGGTGGTGTGCTCTTCATGCGCATCGATGTCTCGGGTTCGCAGCCCTGCTTGATTGACACCGTGGACCCCCCCTCTTTCTCTCAAATATCTCTAAAACAAATTATTTAAAAATTTATATTATTTTAAGCACAGAACCATTCCAGGATTCCCTGGGTCCCAAGGATGAATAAAGTCGCCAAGTTCTGAGTCAACTCGATGAATCTTATCTAACTTTCATTCAAAAAAAAAACCACAAAAAATAAATAAATAAATAACAAAAAGTAAAAAAAATATAAAATGGTTGAAAAAAATATTAGGTAATCAATAAGAAAAACATCCAAAACAAATCAAATCAGTTACAAGTCCTAATATTTATTATGTAAAATAATCTAAAATTGCTAATCCAAATTCCAACCTTAGAACCCAAATAGAAAATCTCATAGATCCAATATATTAACATGTTTTACGGCTTGCATATTGTATATCTGGGAGGGTAAAAATAGGGCCAAGATCCTTTAGATGCTTCTAAAGAACCCCAAAAAGTCTCAAGAAAAGATAAAAAACACTTCCAACTTCTGATCGGAAATCACTATTCAGAGAGTGTCAGACTTTGTGATTCCCTTTCACCTAGAGACTCACCTAACATATGGCACGAAAACTCATCAAGTCCCTAATAAAACCCCAGCAAGTTTTTAGATTTTGGGCCCAAAGAGTAGAGGCAATCATGCACCGGAGGCCTATCCAAGCCAAGTGAACTTGGATGAGTCATCATCATCATCAGAGCCTTTTTCCAACTAATTGGGGTCAGCTTGGGCGAGTCCCGAGTTTCAACTCCAAATTTTAAAAAATCGGGGGGACTCAACAATATCTAGAATCAAGTCTCGAGAATATAAATCAGCCTCAACATTGCTTCACCGGAGAAGGTACACGAAAGAACGAGTAAAGCAGGTAGAACAATATGAGAGAGATGAAACATCATCTCAAAACCAAAACAAAAAGGCTAGGTTAGGATTGACTATCACTCCCCAAGGCCTGCGAAAAATTGAGTGAGCCACACCTCAATGTGCTCAACACATCAACAACCTTAAATCCCCACAAAACCCAGAACTAACTGAACCCCAAGAGATGATTATAATTTAAATGCTCTCCTCAGAGATGTTTATACTTTGAATGTTCTCTCTCAAAGCCTCATCCGAAATATACCCAATTTTGGCATGTAGAAGAGTACGGCCAAATGTATCACTGAGGGAAACCAAAAAGAAATTGTCTATCTGCACTCTATATGTAACATGTTGAATTGATTGCAAGTATGATTTTCCATCCACACTGAGTAAGAACATATAAAACAAAAAGGGTCCAACAGAATAGCGTGTTTGCTCCATTGTTAGCAAAATCGCCCGATTTAACAGCTAACCGCCCTGTTAGATCGGAACTGGCCAGTGGCAGGTTCCAGTTTCGGGCGGTTAGGGTGATTAACTGGTATTTAAAAAAAACAAAATTCAAAAAAATGTATATAAATTCTCAAAAATATGGAATTTGATTTGTAATGCATTTTAAAATATTCTTTATATTATAATAAAGATTAAAACTTGTTTGGGTCACTAATACTCACTTTTATATTTTCCTATCTTTTTTAGAAAATTTTAAAAATAGCCCTTGGAAAAGATAAAATGGGTTAAAATCCATTTTTTTCATTAATTTTCAACTTCATTTGAATGTGTTTTGTTTTAATCATTCTTTATATGCTTTTCATATTTTAGTAGATTTTTTTTGTACTTTTTTTTTATTTTTTTTCAACACTTTTTTGACTGCCCGGGACTTGCCCAATTAGAGCAATTGAATCGATCGGTTTACTAGTTAGGCCGGTTAAACCGCTTCCAGGCCCATGTCTGGTTAATCATTCCGGTTCGATTTTGCGAACACTGGTTTGCTCTGTCAACTATGTTAACATGGCACCAGAGAAACTTCCCCAAAAATATACCAAACCCTAAGGAAACGTGGAAAGAAATGCTTCGAACTAAACAATGAGGGTCCAATACTAAAACGAACATTTAGCTGCATTGCCAAAAGCTAAAACAACAAAAGCGGAACCCTAATCCAAAGATATTCTTGAGGTCATATATCCATTATAGAATTTTAAACCACACTACATATTATTTCTTCAAGACTTTGGGGAAAGCTGTCACCGGTCAAGTACTAAGGCACAAATTCGATGATCTCAGAGTTCTATCAATAAATAGTTTATTTATAAGGGAAATTCTATATAAGGTGTCAACTTTATACCATTAAAGTAAGGTGCACCTTAAAATACTCTAGAAGAGAGTGCTCTAACGTTGGAGAACCCCTAATAGATCATCTTATTTAGACCGACTATATTTTCAAGTGTTTATAAATATTCTTGATCTGTATTTTAAAAAAAAAAAAAAAAATCAGCTAGGGATAAAAATAGATTTTCAAACCATCATAAGGTTTCTGATATTGGAATTACATCTCCAGAGAAAATTTAGAGGTGTGCCTTACGTCGACAGTATAAGAACGGTTCCTTATATAAACCTCACCCTATTTATAAATGTGGCCATTTCTAGTTCTTTTTAAATAGGACATGGAATAGTTCTTTTTAAACCTCACCTCATTTATAAACATGAGAATTTTCTAGTTCTTTACACTACTGAAGTAAGGTGCACCGCAAAAATCCTCTAAAAGAGATTACTTTGATGTTGGAGAAGCCCTAATTGACCATCTTGGCCTCAAGATCTATGGATCTGAAAAAAAAAAAAAAGATTTTCAAGACCCAAATTTAGTGCATCTTATAACAACTTCTATGGGATTTTTTAGATTTTCAAGTGTTTATAAATCTGCTCAATTTTTATATTTTTTTTTAATTTTAAATTTCGTAACTAGGGATAAAAATAGATTTCCAAACTATCATAAGGTTTCTGACATTGGAACTACATATCCAGGGAAAATTTAGAGGTGCGCCTTACTTCTACAGTATAAGAAGGATGCCTCATATAATAAACCTCACCCTATTTATAAACATGGACATTTCTAATTCTTTTTAAATAGAACAATGAATATTTTGGGTGTTTTCGTAGAAAGTGGATGGAAGAAATGGCCCTTACCCATGAATATTAAAGCACACTAAACATTGCCTTTTGTACTCATGAATGGACAGGCAAGAGATAGAATGGAATTATTCGATAATAAATGGTCCATCCAAAATGGGCCTCAATTGTACTACACTACGACTCTTGAATGAATGTAGGAATGGGTTAAGTATTATCAATTGTACCTTTCAACTACTAATGTGCATGCACGCCAAAATTAGTTAAAAGAAGGCAGGATATTCGAGCTTCCAGCAAGATTCATATCTAAAGACTGAATATGGATGGTTTAAATCATATTTGTTGGGAGCACGAGCGGGTGCAGGAGTGGGAGTAGAAGTAGCAGCCCAGGATCAACTCATGGATGAAGCTCCCTACCGTAGGAGCACTTGGAAACGTTGTCCAGGGAGTGGCTTGATACAGTACTATATGCATATAGGAGCGAATGCTCAGTAAGTGTCCATCATGTATGTTATTTCATTTCCTTAAATGTGATATATGTTTATGTGATTATATAAATTATTTTATTTATTTTTAAGTGTTATTTAAAATATAATAATCGACCCCATATAGTTGGGAAAAGGCTCTATTAATCATGATGAGTTATTTAAAAAATAAAAAATGTATAGTCCACTTCTTTTAGCATTATTTATATAAATGCAGAATGAAAACTCTATAGCACGAAAAGTCCCATAGAAAAAGGAGAAAAATGACATCATAGGATCTTGATAAGAACAAAATTTGAGAATTGCCCAGGTCCCTACAGTGAACTGGGTGATTCACTCAATGAACCACCTAGTTCTGGATAACCCAGGTAATTTCCTAAACACCCTTGACTTAGAGCTGACTAGGGTGATTCTAAGTCGGCTCACTGATTTTCAACCATTGATGCAAACCGCGGCCTTGAAATAGAAAACAAGAATTGCCGATAGGTTGTCATTAGCTAGAAAATATCAAAAAGCAAAAAATGATACTAGGATCACACCCTCATTTTCAACAGAATCATTCCCCATTCCACATGGTCGAGATCCATTTTAATCAAAGATATCTCTTTTAATCAAGGATAGAGATCTGCATTAGAAAGGAATCGAGATCCTTTGATAGGGGAAGGGAAGATGAGCTTTGCTCGAGCGCCAGCTCCGGGACTGCAGAAACAAGATTCCAAGGAGGGATCATCGCCTATCCACCAAGCTCTATGCATCTATGATTCAAAATATTAGTAATGAGTCTCCCATTAACTGTCAATGCCACTTGCCCTACTTCAGAGAGGAAAGAAACGTGCCATAGAAGCAACCATTCGACTGTTCCAGAAAGATCAGCAAGCAAAGGAAAAAGATAATGGAGTTTCAAAGGCTCATGGGTATATATGAGAGAAATAATAACCCATAATCCACAATTGACAAGTTGGATATGAATTAAATTCTTGCTCCAGCTTGATAGAAAGTATTGATGATATATACAACATATGGACAAGAGGATGCAAACATCATACCCTACTTAGTTGTACTCTACTTGCCACATAACCTGCTGATTAAGGGTATTACTTAACTTCTTAAATGACAACAAATAAAAAATACCAACCTCATGCTCTTTTAAAAACTAAGAAGTCAACATAATCCCTGCAGCACATGAGTATACAACAATTATCTCAAACAGTTCATACAGGCAGATGTGCAGATCAACATATGGCAAGTGTGATTGGAATATCATGAGGTTTGTTCCTATCCAATGATCCTCTAAGTATACCATTAAAAAATTATTATTAAATATAATCTGCAATCTATGACTTTGTGGAAACACAGTGAAGCAGAAACTAAAAAAGCATGAGCTTCACATCCAAGCACAGAGAAAATTGGAAATGCTTATGTGTGTGCATTATGTGTAAGCTCTAAGCACCACAGTTACCACTCAATCCACATATAATTACTCTATGGACGATTATAACAGTCAGTGATAATGTGCACTTCTATAATAGGAGCTTAAGAGCAAAGCCAAGGAGGATGGCTTCTAAAACGAACCTCAAGTTGTTCTAATATAGAGTAATCTCCAGCAGCAAGCTTCTTCCTTATTGTACCAAAGTCCATTGGATGTTGTATTACATCATGATAATCTGGAAGCTACAAGAGCAACTCAAGGATAAGACTACAAATAACAGCACATCTAACACATAGTCCAACTACTGACAAAAAAAACTGTGTCCTACCTCTTCGGGATCCACAGGTTCAGCAAATACACTATAAGTGTCTTTCCTGGAGTACACAACTCAAAACATAGAGCAAAACAGATTTCAGACAGCCTAAAAAAATAAGTAATAAGAAACAGTGAACGATGCAAATGTAAATTACGACAGAGGTTTGCAGAAGTAAAGAAGATGGCATTAAGACGCACTTTTGAAGCTTATCAAGAATACCCTCCAACAATTTTGTGTCTGGTAAAGGTGTCGCGGATGAGGAGTCAGATGGTGGGCCTGATCAGACAAACAATCATGGGCAAGATTCGGAAGAATAAGAGACAAAAATTCGCATATCATATATTCATATCGTGGCTTTAGATGCAACCAGAAAGAAGAGACAGAAATGGATACCTGGATCAGCATCTGGGGTGTCCTGATTCTTCTCTTCCTGGGAAACAGACATGATGAAACATGTCAAATGAGGTAATATGAACATGAAAACTGAAGAGAGAAGAAGGAAAACTACGCATGAGCAGAAGCAACCCCAAATACCAAAAATAATTTCAGTTGAAACTTGCAACATGCACTCAATTTCAGATTCATGGACAGGTGATCCCAAATTCCAACACAGAAGAAATGCTTTCTTCGAAATGTGACAGTCAAGCTATCATTGCCTTCGAAAGAAGCAGGAAACCATAATTGAAACAAATCTACGTTTCAAAATGATCAAATTCGAAACAAAAGAGAATGCCCATGAGTCTATGGATGACACTTCAGTCTCAAAAATATCCCAGACACAGAATCACCACTGTCACAAAGTGCGGAGAAGAACATCTCTATCGCAATGTCATGCGGAAAATAAAAAGACCCAATTTTATTAAGCCTGAAAAAGGGAATGAGGGGCTAAAAAGACAAAAAGTCAAACCAAAGAACAAAGAATATCAGAACCCAGCAACATATTAACAAGGAGAATCTCAGCCCTAAAAACAAGGAGACCATCCCATCCGCAAGATTCCATTAATAATAAGTAAAGCAAAAAATGAACCCAAAGAAAAAGTAGAAAAACACAGACCAGAAATAGAGCTTTCCTTTTAGAACTAAGTACTCCTTCACTCAAAGCAATACAAATAACAGTAACAGTAACAATAACAATAATACCTTGGGATCAAGAGATCCATCATCATGAAGCAAAGGGAACCCATTCTCTCCATCGTGAAGCTTCCTCCTCTTCCTAAGACTCTCCTTATCTCTGCACCCAAACTCATCCGACGAAGAAACCCCCGAATCAGGGCCGGATGTGAGAGCGGCCTCATCGACTCGCTGCGAAGAAGCCGAAGAAGCGGAGGGGCTTTGACTTCTATTGTTGTGATCATAAGACCTCGGCAGTCTCAGCACAAGCTTCAGCTTCTTCTCTCTCTTACACTCTTCCTCATCATCATCATCATCATCTTCCTCGTCCTGGAACAGGTCATGGTAGGAGCGGCGCGTCCGCGGCCGATTGCGGTTGCGCAGAGAGTAAGTGGGGGGCGGAGGAGGTGGGGGGTGGCGGCACCGCTGCAAAACAACGAGAGATGGTCGCCCTTCCTTCTTCTTCTTCCTGGATTCAGCTCCCGCTACCTTACCCATCCCCCTCTCTCTCTCTCTCTATGCCTTTCTCTCTCTTCTCTCTCTCTCTCCTCAGCAGCTTCCAGATTTTTGTTTGGTTCGTCTTTCTCTCTCACTACCTTCACTTTCTCTCTCTCTACCTCCCCACCACCCAGCCTCTCGCCTTTCCTTTCCTTTCCCTTCCTTGCGTGGGTTATCGTGCTTCCTTTTTCTCCCAGTGCCTTTTCACCGACACGAACCTGGGTCCGGGCCCCTCCGAACCTAGGTCCGGGCCGTCCGAGCCTGCTTCCTTGGCTGGGGTGGAGGTGGAATTCTGACACTCAAAAATAATTGTAGGTGAGCGCAGTGAGTGGGTGTTGAAGTTGAAGGAGCGTCCCCTCACTCGTGGGTCCCACTTCCTTATTCTCACCCCCTCTTTCTCCACGCGTCAACATCTGGTTACTAGCTGCGTCGACCGCTTATATATTTGAAGAAAGGGCCTATCTTCCCCAATAATTCAAAAATAATGGGCGTATATAATGTTCCCGCGGGAGCATATTGTACATCGAATTCCACTCAAAACAAGCTTTCTGTTTTTTCTTTTTTTTCTTTTTTTTTGGTCTAAAATTTTGGAAATTACGTAATAGCTATATTGAAAATAAAAAATTTGAATTTTGAGTTTTATGACAAATCTAGCCCATTAATAATTGGAGGATGTATTTTCAATATTGAGATATTAGTTTTTTTAGTACATGAAGATTTTCTTTTAGAATTTTTTTTTAGTGAAATTACTCTATGGATTGTTAAGATTACGTCCCATAATTGGTTATTGTAATGATGAAGTTTCTATGATGCCCAAGCTTTATGATAATAAAATAGAGCTTTACTTATGAGCTTCATCTTAAAAAGCACTTTCGGCAATTGAAATCCCTATGATAGTTCAAAAATCAATTTCCAATATGAACAATAAAATTTAAAACTCAAAAAATATTTCATATATTGAGAATCTATAAAAATTTATTTTTAAGGCGAAATAGACAATCTAGAAACTTTGTTATAATATATATTATTTTTAAAGTTTAAAATCTTAACCTTTTTTACAACAATAAATGTCAAGATCTTCCCTTGAATTGTAATTAATTTGATATATCCCTAACATGTACTTTGCCTATGGAGTAAATAGGTATATACTCCCGCGGGAGTAGAAAATCTCTTGAAATCTCGAGTGTAGCAAATACATTGCCTCGAGCCCTCCACTTCCTCACGAAGATGCCAAAAGAGCCCACGTCTTTTATTACCAGCGCTCAAAACAGGCCGTAATACGTGTCCGGATCAGGAGGAAGCGGACCACGCTCTTTGGAGTTGGCAAATGCAATTGAGCCTAAAATCAGCAAAAACAAAAAAATAATTACTTTCTATAAATTTCAAGCTTAAAGCGATGTTTGGTACTTGTACGTTATCAATGTACAACTCATCTCTCCACTCTTGCAATTTACCTATAAATTATGGAATGGTGTATTATAAGATACCTACATACAAGTAGGCTTTATAAACATTCGATATAAAATTTGATGGTTTGGGTGTATCACAAATTTGAAAAAATTTTAAAACAATTTTAGCCTAGTCAATGGAATAAATGTAACCGCCTAATTTCACATCTAATGGTCAAGATTAATTGTAACCTTCAAAAATAAAATATAAACAGTCTTATTGTATATTTTTCCATAAATTATTAGGATTGGATGGGTGAAGGAGGGGCAATGAGTTGACAAACACTTCGTAAAACACATTTAGGGTATATTTGACAAAACATAATTTTAAATGTTTAAGATTTTGCATGTTAAAATGAGGAATTGTTTTCAAACATGCCATTTATTTTTTGCACATGGAGGTCACGATCATTTTTGTCCTTTAAATTTCAAAATGGGCGGTTATAAGAGTGTTATTGAATAGACACAAAATTCCAAAAAACAAATAGTATATAGTTTTTCTGAAAGAAGACATTTGCATGCAAAGAGAGGGCGAAGAGGCAACATAACCAACAAAGAGAAATTGAAAAAAAATAATAAATCAGGAATTTGTATGTGAATAGAGAGAGAGGGCAAAAGAGAGATTATTAATTTTCCATCGAATAAACACAACATTTTTTAGAGTGAAAAAAGAAAAATTGAGGAAATAAAACACATGCACAAAACTTTGAGAGATAAGCAATTAAAAAAAGCTAAATTTTTTCCATACACCTTTAAAACAAATAGATTGATAATGTACATAGAGAATGTGGAAAACATGGCGACAAATGAGAGAGAGAGATGTTGGGTTTGGTGATAACTGAATCACCGTACCCATATTTTTCTCTAAAGATTAGGGTATTATATGAATTAGAAAATTGACTTTGTTGGGACGCAAGAAAGTGATATATTTATAAAAGAGTGAAGGATGACATAATACCCATCATTTGAGGGTAACCCCTTTGGGGGTTATGGGAATGGATCTCCAATATGGTCTTCAAGAGAGAGAGACATGGCCTCCGAGAGAGAAGTGATATTCTCATGAGTTTTGGGTTGGTTAACTTTTATTTCTAGAGAGAGAAAATATATATGTTACTCTTGATGTTATTTTTTCGGTACCAGTATTACGGTAGGAAAGAGGATGTTGATTGACGGTGTTGCTCGGTCTGGAGAGCAGATTTAGAAAGAAAGATCGGTGATGGTCTTTTACTGATGTTTAGAGATAAATATTATCTCTTGTAACCCAAAACTATAATCTTTATTGTGATAGTGGATGTCAAGTTGCCGAGGCCGTGGATGTAGCCATACGGGGTGAACCACGTAAATCGTGTGTTGTTGTAGTGTGTTTTTTTATGTTTACATTATTTATCGCACTCAATTTATAGTTGTATTCATCTACTTTGCATTTAGTCAATCATGTACGCGATCTTGGGTGGGATCCCAGTGTTTGGGATTCCCGGTTCCACAAGTTAGGAGTTCACGAGAACCCCACTATTGGTATTAAAGCATAAGGTATATACGGGGGGCTAAGGCTTGCATTAAGAAAATGATGAATGGTAGAGATTGATAGATACATGGTTTGAGGTAGAGAAATATGAAGGTAACGTATTTGTGAAAATTCCATAATGGAGGCAAGTATGAAGAAATCAAGAATCTATTCAATAAAAATTGCAATGCAATTATAGTGATTTTGCTATCAAGGTGGAGATTGTTAGGTTTGGTGATAGCTAAATCACCATACCCATATTTTTTTTCTAAAGATTAGGGTATTATGTGAAATAGAAAATTGACTTTGTTGGAAAGCAAGAAAATGATATCTTTATAAGAGAGTAAAGGAGGACATAATACCCATTCTTTCATGATCACCCCTTTGGGAGTTATGGGAATGGATCTCCAATATGGAGATGGGTCACCAAGAGAGAGAGACATGGCCTTCTAGAGAGAGGCGATATTTCCATGAGTTTTGGGTTGGTTAATTTTTACTTCTAAAGAGAGAAAATCTCTATGTTGCTCTTGAGGTTATATTTCTGGTAGCGGTATTACGATGGGAAAGAAGATATTGATAGACGGTATTGCTCAGTCGGGAAAGCGGATTTAGAATGGAAGATTGGTGATGGTCTTTTACTGATGTTTAAAGATAAGTATTATTTCTTGTAACCCAAAACTGTAATCTTCATTGTGATAGCAAATTTCTAGTTGTCGAGGCCGTGGATGTAGCCCTACGGGGTGAACTACGTAAATCGTGTATTGTTGTGGTGTGCTTTTTTATGTTTACTTTATTTCTCACACTTGATTTATAGTTGTATTCATCTACTTCGTATTTAGTCAATCTTGTACACGATCTTGGGTGGGATCCTGATGTTTGGGATTCCCGGTTCCGCAAGTTAGAGGTTCATGAGAACCCCACAAGAGAGAAAGAGGGAGGCTCAAAAGACTTCCTATAGGAAGAGGCTCAACCTTTCCTTAACCATTATAAGCATTAGTCGAATTACTTACGTTGAACGTAAAATTGATCGGTAGTAGAGCTACCAAATATTTAATTACCAAATAGATCTATTAGGCAAGAGCAATGATGTTAGAGATCTATTAGGCAATAGTTGGTTGTTAGATAGTAAAAAAAATACAGAAAATAACTTTTTAATTATTATTTGCTATAAAGCTTTCAAACCAACTATAGAACTTGTTCTTCTTCTTTCTTTGAGTTAAAAAAATACTTTAATATGATATTGTTTTTTGGTTTCTTTATTAAAAAGAAAAATGTGGCTTATATGGGTTGTATAAAAACTTTACAAATTTAGAACTGTATGATAAAAACCGTTGAAAAACTACTCTTATAAGAAAAAAAAAATTTCTCCAAAAATATATTATTCCATACTATAAAATCCTTAAGGAATATATTAATGTTCCATGGAAAATTGAAATCATTTAAAATTCATAAATTAAAAATATGAAATATTTTAAAACTAAATTTTTATTTTAGAACTTATAATTTTAAAGAAAAGTTTAAAAATATCAAAAAGTAAAAGTACAATAGAAATAATATATATATATATATATATATATATATATATATATATATATATATAAAATAAGAATTTTAGCCATAAACTATTTTTTAATCATAAAAGTATGCACTTAAAAATTATAAAAAAACTAAAAGAAAGAATAAAAATCGATATCCTATTCTTTTTATATTTCCTATATTAATAAATTATATAAAATACTTTTTTAATATTTATTTAATGGTAATAAAAAATAGGAAAAATATCTCCATACCCCATATTTTTAGGTTTCATTTCACAATAGACTTAAGGTTTTTAAAGATATCTTGGGGCATAAAAATTATAGATTTTATTCTTCTAATCCCCAGAACTAATTTAAACTTGTTTTTTTAGGCCAAATAAATCTAAAAAAACATGTCTTTTCTAAAAGCCATCATCTTAAACTTCTCTCTCTCCCTGCACCCCTTCTCTCTCTCCATCTTTTTCATCTCTCTCCCCTTACTCTCTTTCCTCATGATATCGCTCTTCATGTTTCCCATCTCTCTGCCCTCATTTTTACGAGCTTCATAAAACCCACAAACACAAGAGGAGAGACATGACCGGGAGGGGAGAGAGGTTATCGAGAGGGGAGAGAGAGAGGAGAGAGGATAACGGGAGGGGAGATAGGTTATCGAGAGGGGAGAGAGAGAGGAAAGAGGTTAACAGGAGGAGAGATAGGTGTTTGAAGAAACACAGGAGGAGAGAGAGAATGAGAGACGTAGGAAGAAAAAAAAAGAGAGAAGTTTGGGGAATATAAGTGAAGAGAGAGAAATGCTTGGGTTTAGAAAGAACATATATTTCTCACATTTATTTAGGTTAAAAAATAAGTTTAAAGTGGCCAAGGGTTTAGAAGATATATTGTGAAACATTGGGTTTACCAAGAAATGAAACCGGTTTAGAAGATATCTTTTGAAACATTGGGTTTATCAAGAAATGAAACGAGTTTAGAAGATATCTTTTGAAACATTGGATTTATCAAGAAATGAAACTTAAAAATAGGGGATATGGAGATATTTTATCTAAAAAATAAACAATTAAAAATTATTTCAAATATTTAAAATTTTAAATTAAAAATTCTAGATTTTAAATATAAGAAATTGATTTAGTATTTTTAAGTATTTGGTAGTTTTCATAAAATGGCCAAAAACAAATGTGAAAATAAACTCATAATTTTTCTTGAAATTGATAATTAAATGAAAAATAAGTAACAAAAAAAAAAAAAGAGGTTACCAAATCACTTTCATTGTTGATGAAACATTAGTATTTATACTGTTTCTTCGAAATTATATTAGCTTATAAGATTTTTTACATGTGATAACAATATTAATCATCAAATAAAAAGTACTTAATAAATTTAATTTTTGAAACATGAAATTTATTAGCAATTATGAGTTGTCATATCGACTACAGTAAATAAAATATTCTCAAATTGTGAACCAAAATAATACATAGTGAGGTGATTGTGAGATTCAAATTAACTATATACCTTCAAGTAGCAAGGTTTTTCAACACAATCTCATTCTAAATCATGTTCTACTATGCACATGAAGTAGTACCATTTAAAATTTTAATGAAAAATTCAACTTGTCTCAAAAGTTGAAAATGATCGTTGAGCATCATAGACTGGCAATAGTACCTGCACAAAGTCATAAAATAAAAAAAATAAACGTAGAGAACAATAAAAAACTAATGTAAAAAATAAAAATAAAAATAAAAAACCAATACAAAAATTTATAGGAAATTATATTCCAATAATATAAAATGATAAATTAAGTAGCAAATATCAACTGAGGATGTTAAAGGTAATAGTTAAGCCATAAATATACTCTATATCTGTGGGTGAAGGGAAGCGATATCTTTCTAGAATTCTTGGGTTCTCTTATCTCCATTTATGCTTCACAACACACAAATAATCAAATGCAAAGCTACTTGCCCTATAAGTTTCGCACATTATTGAAAAGGAAAATATTTTATTTCTTTAGAGGCACAATTGGAAATTCTAGAAAATTTTCCTTAGAATTTACTCTTTGCGCGGTTAATCTTCCCTGTCTATACTTGCTTTCCAGTAATTCATTGTATTTAATTATATACATAAAAGCAAGATATCATCTTTATTTATAATTATAAGGAAGCCCTAGATGTTCACCTACACAAATATTTAATGATCTCTCTCATTGATTTTCTACCTCTCTCTCCCTTAAATCTATCACCTTGATTTTCTTTCCATCTCACTCACTCGCTCACATTCTCTCTCTCTGTCCACGTATTCTCTCTCTTTCAATATCCTTTACACTTCCCTCTCTATATTAAAGATAGGTATTGGCTCCCTGAGTTTCTCTCTCCCGTTAAGATGGAAAGCTATCTATCACTTTGATTCTCTCTCTCTCTTAATATAATATGTATATACTAAAATTAGTGTGTGGATGTGTACTCTCTCTCTATCCTCCCCCCATGCTTGCTCTTTCAATGTTTTTCATAAATAAATCTTCTAGATAATTTTTTTAACCCATAACTTATAAGGAAAATTACAACAACCCCCCTTGACTCAACTTTCTTTACAACCTCCCCCAATCAATTTTTTTATTGCAACTTTTACCTAAAACAAGCTTTTATAGCAAATACCCCCAAATCAAAAAGTCATAGTGCTTTGGACCAAAATGCCCTCCCCTTGGTTGTTGAATGTCGTCGGTCTTGCACTTGTTAATGCAGTTAGACAAATTGTTGTTGCGGTCCGAACGTTATGATACCTTGGTGCGACACTTGTAAATGTAGTTCGACAGATTGTTGCTGCGGTCCAACAGTTTTGTCGGTTCGGCACTATGATGCCTCGGTCCAGCATAAGTTGCATGCAATTCGGCATATTATTGCTGTGATCCGACAGTTAATGTGGTATGGGTTCGGATCCGACAGTAATATGTGCTAGGCAGTCTTTAGTGATTGAGTGTTTACATGAATGTGGCACCTTCATGTATGGGCAATGGTATTTTCATCCTTCAAATTATAACTTTTTGACTCGGGGATATTTGCTATAAAAGTTAGTTTTTGAATAAAAGTTGTGAGAAAAATTTTTGTTGAATAAAAGTCTATGGGGGTTTTTGTCATTTTCCCTAATTTACATCACTCCTTCATTAAAATCTCTTGTCATGAATCTGACCATCTCTATCCTAAAATATGTATATACTAAAATTAGTGTGTGGATGTACACTCTCTCTCCTAAAAATAGTACATGGATGCATTCTCTCTCTCTCTCTCCTCCCTCCCCCCCCCCCCCCCCCCCCCCCTTAAGTGTAGGAATGTCTCCTACAACCTCTATAGGATTAGGGTTCCTTCTTATTTTTGCGATATGTGTCCACCTCTTAACTCTGGCTTAATATAATAATATAAATTTGCTCAAAGGCTTAATGTTCGCTTCATATTGTGAGATGTCAAAACATGTGCTTCACCATTTTAGAGCTCGCACCCCCTCTGCTCCTTCATCCCTAACAAAAAAACCTAAACCTAATCCTACTTGCCTACCCTATAAAACCACCAAAAAAGAAATTTCTTGCAAAATCTTTGATGTTTTCTGACCAAATTCTGCATGGATCTGAACCTCACAGGGAGAGGTTAGGGCTTCCCAAAAAAGTTTTGCTGACGACTAATGTGTCAGATTCCAGTTACTGGTTATGCCCCAACATAGAATTGAAGCCCGAGAATCTATAGTTTCGAAAACTAAAAAAAAAAAATAATTCTGCGAAGACAAGAAATTTACACTTCTAGAGAGAGAAAGAGGTTGTTTTAGGACTTCTAGAGATAGGGTTTGGGGGAGATGAAGAGCAAGGGTGAGAGAGGACAATCTCGCAAAGGTTGCCTAAAGAGAGAAAGATAGTAAGATAGGGAGGGATTTTATGGGCTTGTGCGAGTGCGCGTGAATCAGAAAGTGATGGAAGACTTGAATTTGGCAAAATCCAAGTCGCACTTGAATTTTGTGAGATTTAGATAATTAACAATAATCTAGATTTTAAATAGTGTTCTTTTGCTCAATCAAACATGTCATAGACCCTTTCCATATTTTTTAAGATTAAGATTATTATAGATTCTACAATATCCCAACATGGCTCACTCGATCGGAATTTCTCTACCTTCTCGTCTAATCCATCTCCACTTTGGAAAACTTGAATTTTCTCAGAATTTTGGCATCATGATCTTAGCTGACAAACGGAGGGCATAGTGATCACCTCGAATGATGGGCTAAGCTCACCTCCCAATCCCGGAGACTGCAGGCCCCATGGGCGACTGATGTTAGGCTTATGAGAAAACGACACTATTTCACACCATTCACGTGCTTCACTGCCGACTCTGTCTTAGATGCCTACATTTTTGTCGCCTTGTCTCGTACCGCCCACTGCAATACTAGTGACAAAGAGGGACAACTATAGACACCTCGATCCCAATCGAGAAAACCATGGGACCAAAATTCTCGCAGACAAACCACCATGAAACCCAAACTCATCATAGCTTGACCATAACCAACCATGAGCCATACCCTAAACACCTAGACCACCTGGCAATGTTTGCAGCATTGAAGAATGCCCTTTAATATAGATCCAAGCAGCCCAAAACCGAGGGCTACCGATTTGGAAGCAACCAGGAAGCAGGAAGTTCCGATGACATTGGGAATGTCGTGAACACCAATCAGCAGCCTAGATATTAAAACATTGAAAGGACAACATATAACAGTACATGCCTCATGATGCGGAAGCCAACGAGTAGAAAAAATGAGCAATGAATTTGTCAATTACGTCAACACAATTAGCAATGATGTTAAGTCTTTGAAAGCTCAAATCAGCTGCCGACAACCTGAATGTATGGATACCATCAACTTGAAGCGTCACATCAACCTGACAACATGATGCACGAGCCCAACGACCATTGATCTTGATGCATGTGGCAGCTATGTTAATACCATTCCCAATTATGTCAAAAAGATTTGTTATACGTCATTTTTGACATACTTACATCTCCCACACAAATAAGCAGAGGGCCGGCAACAAACTGGTCCTGCCGGTACTCAAGACACTGGCAGACCAAAGTTGTGCCTCGAAATAAGCCTCAAGTTAGACAACCTGGGAGGAGTGCTATCGCCCCAAGGAAATACCTTATATCGGTAGCCCTATGTTAGCGGCTTCAGAACAGTACTAGATCACTACCACAACCGCCCCCTTGTATATGCATCCTGTTACTGGTGGATACTCCGCTAGTCGCAAGCTTCAACGTGGTCCTGGCACCACCACTTCTCTTCTCTTGGTGGGTAAAAACAAGACCACCATTTCTACGGGTAACCAAGAGGTAACCCCATTTGTGTCGCACAAGGGCATCGTTAGTGCTAGCATGTGTCACGATCCCGCCCTTGGACCCCAAACCGTATGAGCCGGCGACGGTAGGGAGCGAGATCGTTATGTGAGGTAGCCAACGTCACTCAGGTGGGAGTGGCTCAATCGCATGAAAACGCGTAATCAAGAGCAAACCATGAAATTAAAACTAAAATCTACACATAAAGACAAGTAGAACATTCAAAAGTACAGCCAAACCATTCACATTGATATCCAAAAGTTCTTACAATTTTCTTCAAGCCACTACTGGCCCAAAATACACAAAATAAAGTCTACATCACAGTGGTAAGTCCATCCAAAACATACTATGAAAATCTTCAAAAGACGGCTCTTCACCTCCTCAGACTTCGAGCTTTAGCTACCCAAACACGGCTTACTTGCCTCCAACACGGATACTAGCACCCTTTACTATACCATCATGTAAATAAGAAGGAGTGAACTGATAGCCCAGTAAGCAGATCTACACTATTGCATCCCAACTATTTAAACAGTCATAACAGTAAGCAGTGCACACTAATTAACATAACATCAAGAGAAAGTCCTCTAGAAAGCTTTTCAGTATTCTAACAGTATAATAAGAAAAGCAGTTTAATACACAGTGCATAAATTAGAAGTCTCTTCCCTTTAAGCAGAACAGTAAGGATAATAAATCACAGTTGCAGAAGCTAGAAAGGCCTATTCCTGAAATAGAAGTTCCATTATTCAAGCTAAGCCAATCCTGTAGTTTGGATCCCCTACCCTCATTCAGGAGAGAGGACAATGACAAGTGGGTGTCCCACTTCGTAATGCCCTCATGTACACACATACCCCCAGCGCGCTTTGGGGTTTCGATAGGTAGTGGCCTTGCAAGGCACGATCCTATCCTCTTGCCTTTCTGGCAAAAGAGTGTTACACTACCATTGGGTGACCTAATGCGTAGTGCCCATAAAGATCTGGGGGGGCGCGACCCACCCAAATATTCACATTCACATCCTGACTCCCGTCTTATCGTAGAAAATTAGGAAAAGTTCGCAGATGCTGGCACCACCATTCACACAGTAGGAGCCCATTCACATATCACATACACCACATATTATCGGCACCATCATTCACACAGTAGGAGCCCATTCACATATTACATAAATAGCATATTAACGACATCATCATTCACACAGTAGGTGCCCATTCACATATCACATAAATAGCATATTGACGGCACCATCATTCACACAGTTGGTGTCCATTCACATATCACATCAATATAACAGTGTCCGCTATAAGTGGGTGCCCTATTGTGTAGGGGTCAGAATTATAGTATCAATGTCTCATTATGACAATATCAGTATCTCAACATGATAGTAGCAATATCACATCTTAACAGTGTCTTAAAGACAGTATCATAGTGGCACTAACAATATTCCAATTTAAGCTTTGCAGTTAATTTCCTATAATTGTAGGCAATTACGTGCGCTCACAATTTGGGTCGTAACTTCTGGTCCATTAAGAGTTTAAATATGGTTCCAAAACAAATTTTGTACTAGACACACCTATGCTTCGAACGAAGGTGGTTCGAAGACAATTGGACCTCATTGGCTCTCTTAAAAGTTCAAGAGGATGCGGATTTAATCCCGGTACCCTGCTTTGTACATGGAACAACGAGATACCCTGCTACGCATCATTATAACTCTTAAACCGTGAAGAATTTGAGATAATATCAAAAATCAAAGTTCAAGCCTAAATACATCTCCTTTTAACAAGGCCAATTTGAAATCATTTGGACTCCATTTGATTGTTCAAAAGTCCGTGTCAAGCAAAGTGATAGTTCTGGTCTTTATCAAACTGTCCACAATGACATCTCTTCATAAAAAGATATAAAACTTCCAATCTAAGAGGAATTTCAAAATACATTCTCATGCAACTTTTAGCCCACTCAAAGATCTTTCAAATGGTGGTAATTTAATAGGAAATGGACTTTGTTTGATTAGTTAAAACCAGTGGCAACAGCAGTGATAGTGAAAAATCTAGGAAAATGGTCAACAGTGAGATGCTCATATATTTTGGAATTTAACTTCATTTTTTTAAAGACTTTCAGCAAAGGGCACGCAAACATTTTACTAGACTCGCATATATTTCTAATGGGAGTGATTTGAGGCCAATCGGACCTCATCTGACTGTTCAAAAGCCTCTTTCAAGAATATACATGCTCCTGGAATTTCACAGTAGTATAACATGTTCCATAAACATGATCCATAACCTTTAGTTTTTAGAAAAAACATCTTAATAACTGTTCTTGCAAAAAATACACACATAAACATGCATTTCCTACAAAATTTGTGAGCTAAACATTCATTTTTAGCATCCACATTCATCATGAAACAAAAACCCCAAATTTAAGTGAGCAAGGGATAAGAGAATGCCACACTACATGCACTTGCATTACTCATCTCATAAACATATACTATATGCATCCTTATGACCACAATGCAATGGTGACGGATCCACTTACCTGAACAGTAGTGGTGCCTTCTCAGAACCTCTTCTCTCACAGCTCATACCCACTCCAACAATGACTGCTCACCAAGTCTTCCCCCCAAACCTTCACCTTAGAGAGAGAGAGAGAGAGCGAGAGAGAGAGAGATAAGAGAAGAATGAGTGACATGGGTGATGGAGAGGCTTAAATACTCAAGAGGTTGAGTGGTTGTCCACGTGGTGCCAGGGCTGGGCAAGTGGCATCCAGAACACAACAGGTGGTGGATGTCCTTCATGCGCACCAAAGCCAGAGACATTGCCACTTGCCCTGACGCCACATGCTCTCTCACCACGCACTCTATCGTCGCGCGCTCTCTCGCCGCTCGCTCTATCGACGTGCGCTCTCTCTTGTCACACTCTCTCTCGCCACACGCTCTCTTGCCGCGCGCTCTCTTGGTGCGCGCTCTCTTGCTGCGCGCTCAATTGTCGTGCACTCTCTTGTTATGCGCTCTATCGCCGCACGCTCTCTCGCTGTGCGCTCTATCGTCATGCGCTCTATCATCGTGAGCTCTCTCACTGTGTGCAGAAGTCTGGGTCCTTACATCATCCCCCCTCGTAAAAGGATTTTGTCCTCAAAATCACCAGTTAACTAAATAAATGGGGGTACGTATCCCAAATTTGATATTCTCGCTCCCAAATTGATTCTTCCTTTGAATGTTACTGTCATAAAATCTAGACTAGGGGAATCTCTTTGTTGGGCAAAAAATTGGACCCTTCTATCCAGAATCTCAATTGGTTGCTCCACATAAGTCAAATCTTCCCTAATCGAGAAACGCTCATGCTTCAAAACATGGGACGGATCGGGCTGATACTTTCTCAATAACAACACATAGAATACATCATGAATGTTGGCCTACTCAGGCGGTAGGGCCAATCGATATGCCATGACTCCAATCCTTTCTAAAATCTCAAAGGGTCCAATAAATCGTGGACTCAGTGTCCCATTTTTGCCAAATCTCGTTATGCCCTTAATTGGTGATACTTTCAGAAAGACTCGATCACCCTCTTCAAACTCAAGGTCCCTTCTCCTATTGTCGCCATAACTCTTCTGCCGACTTTGAGCCGTTTTAAGTCTTTCTCGGACTAGAGCGATCTTTTCTGAGGTCATTTGAACCATCTCTGGCCCTAACAATCTTCTCTCACTGACTTCATCCTAACATATGGGTGATCTGCACTTCCTCCAATACAATGCCTCAAAAGGTGCCACCTGGAAACTATTGTTATAAGAAAAATCTATCAGAGGTAGATGATCATCCCAATTTCCCTTGAAATCTGTAACACAGGCCCTCAACATATCTTTTAAGGTCTGAATTGTTCTTTTTTACTGTCCATCAGTTTGAGGGTGGAAAGCTGTACTGAAAGTGAGTTTGGTCCACATGGGCGACTGTAGGTTGCTCCAAAACCTTGAAGAAAATCTAGAATCCAAGTCGGACACAATACTAACAGGCACCCCATGCAGTCTTACTATCTCCTTGATGAATAGTTGGGCCAACTTGTCCAGAGTGTAGGTAGTGCGGACTGACAAGAAATGAGCAACTTTAGTGAGTCGGTCTACAATACAAATGCTATCATGCCCCATACTTGATTTAGGTAGACTAGACATGAAATCCCTAGTTATGTGTTCCCATTTCCACTCTGGCGTAGGTAAGGGCTGTAACTGTCCAGCAGGCTTTTGATGTTCAGCCTTTACTTGTTAACACGTCAAACATTTAGAAACAAACTGCGCTACATCTTTCTTCATATTATTCCACCAAAATACTCTTTTTAAATCCCGGTACATTTTAGTGCTCCTTGGATGTGCCGTATAATGGGAGTGATGTGCCTCTTCCAAAATAGCCCTTTTTACCTTCCCATTGCTGGGGACACAAATCTGCCCTTTAAATCTTAACGTTTCATCACTGTCAAAGGAAAACTCTTCTTTTCTGAAAGAGATGGGGCTCTACTCTTATACATGAAATTGTTCCCTGCCCATCATCAAGGGACTGAGTTGGGTACCATTCTACTGCATCTTATAATAGTTTCATCTCTCGGACCATCATGTGAGCCACTAACAGCACGAGGCTTCCTATTTAAGGCATCTGCCACGACGTTTGTCTTACCCGTGTGGTAGTTGATGATATAATCATAATCAGTGAGCAAGTCCATCCACCTTCTTTGTCTCATGTTTAATTATCTCTAAGAAAACAAGGACTTTAGGCTCTTATGGTCGGTAAATACTTTAAATTGGGCCCCATACAGAGAATGCCTCCAAATTTGTAGGGTAAAAACCACAGCCGCCAACTCCAAATCATGAGTATGATAGTTTTGTTCATATGGCTTTAATTGCATGGAGGCGGAGGCTATAACCTTTCCTTGTTGCATCAGTACACATCCAAGCCCTTGTGTGAGGCATCCGTGCAGACTATAAAATCTTCATTCCCCTCGGGCAAGGTCAGTATCGGGGCTATAATCAATCTTTTCTTTAGTTCCTGAAAATTTCTCTCGCAGTTATCAGACCATTCAAACTTGACTTCTTTTGGGTCAGGGGGGTGAGGGAAAGTGCTATTTTCGAGAACCCCTCCACAAAACGTCTATAATACCCTGCCAATCTCAGAAAACTATGGACTTCATATACATTCGTTGGTTTTTCCTACTTGAGCACATCTTTAATCTTATAAGGGTCAACTGCCACCCCGTCTTTGGAAATAATATGTTCAAAGAAAGCTACGCTTGGAAGCTAGAATTCACTCTTACTGAGCTTGACATATACCTTTGTAGACACCCCATTTTAAAGCTGGCAAATTATGTAGTTTCTTGAACTCTTAGGACCACACTTAACCTAGTAACCCCAATTCCATAGTTCACACAGCCTACCCAGTGACCTAGAACTAGTTTGCCTGCCCAGAACCCTGCAGAACCTTGTTTTGATAAAGATTTCTGTAAACGCCCTATTTTACCAAAAAAGTAATTAAAAATAGTACAAAACTCCGGTTTGACCCAAATTTTCTTTGGTGGCTTCACAAGAGGCTGAGGAAGGCAGTAAAATTGAGAAAAAATCAATTTGGATAAGTTTTAGTTTGGGCGACACCAGTAGAGTCGCCCAAGTCATCTTGTAAATGTTTTTTTTTGCCAAAAAAATAAGTAAAAATAGTAAAAAAAATCCGTTTTGACCCAAAAGTTTTTCGGTAGCTTCACAATAGGCTAAGGAATGCATTAAAAGTAAAAAATTTCAATTTTGACACTTTTTGACGTGGGTGACACGAGCAATGTCGCCCAGCCACACACCTAGTGTCGCTCAAATTTGGGACCCTCAAAACCTTTTTTTTTTTATATGTATGTGTTTGTTACATGAGTATATCCTTCCTGGATGATTTTGACTCCTATAAAGCCCCTTTTCATGGCCATTAGACATGGAACAAACATAAAAAACCTGAGAGAAATCAGAAACCCTAGGGATAGCTTAAGGAAACCCCCGTCTTCCTGGAATTGCATCCCTTAAGCCTAAGAGAGCCTAGACCTATGACACCTAGAACAATCTATAGGGCACAACCACCCTATACTGAAGAGATTTGCTAGCTAATATCTGGATCATAGAGACAAAAGATGATCGGTTCTGATACGGGCGAGCCCTAAAAGGCTTGGGAGTCCTAGGTCATCCGGCCCGGTTCAGTATCATTTTATTCCAATTTATCTCTTTTGATTTTATTGTTTTCATTCTATTTTGATCTATTTTTTTACTTAAAAATAATATCTTGTAGTGTCTTGGATCATGATGGCCTTGCCACAGATCTGAGAGTAGATCTGCTGGTTTCCGAGCAGATCCAGCCTCAGATATGAATTTGATTTTTCCCACCTTCTCTACCATTCTTTTATTGCATTTTATTTAGTTTAAGGTGTCAGATCCGAGAGATCTTCACCACCAGATATGTCAAGTTGGCATCATAAACAGTTTGGCGCCCACCGTGGGGCATTTGGAGCTTGATCCAAGCGCCAAAATACGATTTATATTTACTATTTTTCATTGTTTTCTATCACAAAAAGTCCCAAGAATTTGAAGTAATCAGGATCCAAGGTTTCGGTGCTCCAAAACCCTACTTTTTCTAGGCGACACCACCTGTATCGCTAAGATTTTTCAAATTCTTTTGAAACTTTGCAGATCCATTCTAGGGCCTCTTTTGTGACTGTGCACAAAATTTTAGAGCAAAATAAATTTTTTAAAAATACCAAAAACATATTTTACTGTTATGTCTACACTGTTTTACTTTACTTTGTTTTAATTTATTTCATCATAATATATTTTTTTTCTGCTTATTAAAAGTTTAAAGTAGGCTTATTTCATCAATTTTGACCATAAAAAAATAAAAACAAAATAAAAAATAATAATGTTTTGGGCGACATTAGCAGTGTCGCCCACCTTGTAGGGGCGACACCATACGTGTCGCCCAACTGCAAAGGTCCCAGAAATTTTTTGGGACCCCACAGGACTGTTCCAAGGACTTTTGGCTCCCAGTTGGCCAAGTTTTGAGTTAAAATAAAATTTTTAAAAATATAAAAAATATTTTGCTTCAGATATGTCTGTGATGTTTCTAACTCTTTTATTTTATTTTAGTTTGTTAATTTTGATCAAAATTATATTTTCCTTGCTTTCACCATGCTTAGTTTAACAGTATTTCATTAAGGTTAAAAAAATAAAAAAATAAAAAAGAATAAATATACATCGAGGGCTGCTTGCACCCTCCTGAACCATATCCTGATCGAGTCACCCTCGACTCGGGCCGCGCTCGAGTTAGCATGGATCGTGCCTGGTCTCATTGTTCTGACGTTACCTTCTCGGGGGTTGCTTACCCCTCCATTTATACTGTACTTCAAGCGAGTTTCGCGTCGAAGTGTGCATTGCTAAGCACAATCAGTGTCGAGCTCTCACTTATTTCCTTTATTGTTTTGTGTGTATTGTGTGCTCGACTTTATTTTAATTGCATGCTTCTTTACACACTCCAGCACAGACCCGACAGGGAGTGCAAAGGAAACCAACAAACAAATATTTTGAAAGACCTCAAATCCGCATTAACGGCGTGAGGGGAACCTAGCTTTGAGAGTTGAGGTGGTTGGGATTCGCACAACGTTAATTGTGAGTGCCCCTCCGTAATCCTTTGCCTCAAAGAAACTCCACGTATAGTAGGACCTAGTGAACATCTTGTAACATGAGGCCAGGACCTATGTGGGGACCTATATCAGCCTAACCGCATTTTAGTAGTTAGGAACCCACTATCAAGCCAAGCCTACCGCTAGTACGATACTAGGTCAAACATTTTCATATTCTTGATTGCTTATTTCTTTTGGTTCATCTTAGATCTCAGTCCGGATCTGCTTTTGGTCCAAGCTGAGCCCTTTGGGTCCCAGTCTAGGCTTATAGCCAGCCTAGCCCAGGTCCAAACTAGGTTCCGCCTTGGTTCGAGCCAATGGCTCGCGCCTAACTCAACCTTGATCCTGTCCGGGTCCACACCCTGTCTAAGTTTCATAAACCTCTTGGTCCAAGCCTAGGCTTGCACCCAGCTCACAGCCAGGTCCGAACCTAGACGCATCTTGGTCCGAGCCAAAACTTATTATACATGTCTAGTCTAGATCTTAGTTTAGGTTCTGGCATAGGTCTAAGCATAGAGTTGCCTCTAGAGCTAGACTAGGCTTACCCTAGTTCAGGGTTCAAACCAAAACCCATTGAGTGTAGCATTCAGTCCAGTCCTAGCCTAGATCTTAGCTAGGGTTTTGCCCATAGAGTCAGACTAGGTCTATTGTGAGGCGTCGAGTCTAGGAATCATGACCTAGGATCATAGTAAAGCAAGGTCCAACCCTTTGGTCCTCGCTCAGTTGAGATCCAGAGAACCTAGTCAGTCCGAGAGGCACTGTCACATGGCTCCCTCACAAATCATCCATAGCACTCGTGTTAGTGAGCCGACTCTCAACCCACATGGAACCAAACTTAGCCGTCCAAGTCGCCTTCAAGGCCACCATTTAGAAGTCACAAGCTAACAAGTTGATAAGGTTCGTAACACCTTGAATAGTCAAGGGGTCAGGTCGGGGGCAATCCTTCAAGACATGAGAGTTAACCTCAAATCCAGTCGGCATGACAAGAATAAGGCCCCAGCCCAAATCTTTGAGCCAGCTGATCTTAGCCGTATGAACCCTGATGGTCAATTAGCAGCCCAACATTCCAGTCTTGACAATCAGTCAGTTAGTGGGCGATTGGGTTCACATACAACTAAGGAAAGTATGCCCAAGCAACCCATCACCCGTAAAGATAAGAGTTTTAACGTAACTCGATATAAAGACAATCCTAAGGTGCATGCTTACTTTCAAGATATGCTGAATAGAGGGTACAACATCCAGCATAGTCAATCCGGGAAAGTCAGGTCGGAAGCTTAAGCCATGGGCCAAGTCCAACATTTTGGCTCAAACCATATTAATCATAGGGTTGTTAGCCTACTAATCCAACCCACTACGGGCCAGGGGTCTAGTTCTAATCATCACTCGAGCCCACGCTTACCTAAAGGGCAGACTCCCTCTGACAGTAGTAATGACATTCCTTCACTTTTTCAGTCCAGTGCTGGGGCAAGAGAATACCCTAACCTTAAGGATAGATCATCCAATCAAGGTCAGGGTCAGGTAGACCTAGCCTCCCAAGGTCAAAGGTCTAGTCGTCACAACAGCTTGAGGCGTCCATCCCAGTTAAGTGATGATCCTATCCTATAGGCCTCCTTGTGTGGCCAAGTTGTGCAATCTCCGAGTAATGGGTATTCTTTGGCCCGATTCAACTCGAGTGAGTCTACAAGCTGACAAACGGCACATCAAATTCAACACATTCCTCAGGCTCAGTCCTTGGGGCAGCCCGCTACATGGGCTCAACAACCAGTTTATACGAGCCACATATCACAAAGTCAGGTTCAACAGACCATACAACCGAGCCAGCTCACAACTATAATGACGGCTCAATTTGCTCATATAAAATGCCTCCAATACTCTTTAGAGAAAATGAGAATATGAGATTTCTCAACTCCTAAAGCTTATGTACAAGAAATTCTAGGACACTTAGAAGATCTACCAGTGGAGTTTGTGATGCCATAGTTCAGAAATAGACTTTCAGGAAAAGAGGATCTTGAGGCACACATCAACGCCTACTTATTGATGGTCCACACACTGCGAGACCGACTTAACCAACTTAAGGTCATGTTCTCGCATAGCTTATTAGAAGATCCCTTGATGTGGCATCAAAGATTCATGAAGGATGACCCTCAAGCAACTTCTAACGAAATGTTTAGGCAATTTTCCTTCTGCTATAGTGGAGGAAGGCCAAGACCCGTCACCCTTGGTAAGGTAACTTCCACCAAACAGAAGTCGGGCGAGTCTCCTTCGCTATTTATAACTAGATTCAAAGCGGCCACTATGTAGGTTATTGAAACTCCACTCCTTGAAGCTGTGAAGGTAAGCATGGTATTAGAGAACATGACTCCATAATATATCATGTTCTTTAGTATGAGCGCAGTCTCTTACTCGTTTGATGTTTTGTTTGAAAGAATATCACGATACGCGCGAGCTAAGGAAGATAAGCCGCAGTCGAAAACCCTCTCAAGAAGAAGAGGTGAACATGATCAAGAAAAAGCAACCCTTCTACAAACCATTCGCAAGAAAAGACTAAAATTCATTCTACCACATAGAGAATGCATACTTCTACACCAAGGGAATTCACTCCCATTGATGAGCCTATGACTACTGTCATGAATAAGTTGCTTAAGGCAGAATTACCGACAACAGCCAAAATTCCTCTTTTCCATGGAGGCAATACATCTCAATGGTGCGATTGGCATCAAAACTCTACTCATAGCACTGAGGAATGTCGAGCATTCAGACATAGAGTTCAAGATCTCATTGATAACGACATGATAAGTGTCGAAAAGGAATACGTTGATGGTAAAGAAGAATAAGAAACTCTAGATATCTCAACAAAGAATACTAATGTCAACCTGATTCTCAGGAGAATCACAAGCTGTGCCCAAACCCGAAGAACATCCACAAATGCCTTGAAGCACAAGAAGAAATCAATTGAAAAGGCTAGTAGAAAGTCAATTAGATGAAGAACAAAATGAGCATAATCTCACCCAAAACTTAATGACTAAAGATACTCAAGATCAAAGCAGTGGGGATGACCGTAGCTCCAAGCCCATAACCGAAGAAGGGGCAGAAGAACGGGTTATCACATATAGAATTCCACTCTAAGATACACTCTAAAAAGTGGTACAAGAAATCCCCATCATCAAGAGTCACACTAGGGCATATGAACCTTTCAACCCATATTTTCAAGTTAATATAATAAATTCTTTATACGTGTGTGGTAACAAATCAAACTCGCAAAGGCAATATGAACTCGAGCATAAGCTCAACCAAGGTTTTGAAGCTATGGATTCCCAAGCCCATCACGATAAAAAAAATCTTAATTCTAGGACAATAACTTGTGAGGGACAAATGAGTAAGTGCTAAAAGGAAGCCCTTAACCTCAAAACCTTGACGACCCACTTAAATTGGATCAATATGATGAGGACGATGTGCTAGAAATTGACGCGGTCCAGATCAACAAGAAGGGATCACCTTCCAAACAAGGGGTCAACATCCCAAAGTCTCCCATTACTCTTCCAATCAAGGGTACACATCAAATATCAAAAAAAATCGAACCTTTGGAAATTCTAAGGGCCCACCTGGGCCACCTTCACCAGACTTCTTCGCCAACCCATCTTTATGGGATGAGGAGCCAAGCTCAGAAAATTTAACCGAGTCACCTCTCAGGGTGAACCCAGTTATAAATGATGGAAAAGTAAAGAGCCCAGATTTAACTATTCCCAAATATTTGGCATCTTCACTAGAGTTGATAGAACTTGAACCTTTGGAAATTCTAAGGGGCCCACCTGAGCCACCTTCACAAGAGTTCTTGAATGATTAGGATCAAGAATTGGATATTGAAAATCTGACCATGTTACCTCCTCTAGAGGCAAGCTCTTTAAAATTCATTAACGACATGAGCACATCTCCGATAACCAGAACATCACCATATCAAGATAATTCATTCTATGAAGAACAAGTTCTCAACAGAACAGAAAGCTCTGCAGAGGCAACCCCATCAAAATATTCAATAGGGGAAAACTCCTCTCATGAAGAGGATACAATAGGGGCAACTAATGAGACTGAAACCTTCTTCATTGACTCCCAACATGTCGTAAGTCCATCTAACACCAACTTAATCAATCTTCTAATACGAGAGTCTTACCTAAGCTTGAGCATTGGGTAGGATCCTACTACATAGTTAACCTCCGAAAAGAAATTCAAAATTTGCAATGAAAAAGATTACGAAAAAGGAGTTGGATGATCACTCACCCTTTACAAATAACTAAATGAGGCATTCATGCCTCACCCTCCGAAAGGCATTAAAGCCTAATGTGTAACATGAAGTACTCCATGAATGAGAAAACCCTGATGAGCCTATCTATCCATACAGAAGACTGAGGGATTAGGAAACTAAGAGTGATTTTTAGTCACAAGATCAAGGTTCAAGTGGAGCAGTTTAAAGGAAAACTTCAACGGAGTCTCAACAACCATTGTCAAAGAGATTTTGGATGCCAATCTGGGTCAAGGGAAATCAGAGGAAGACTGATATTAGAACCTCCCTACCACTTGGAGGAGGGAAAGATTACCGAATTCTTACATGATTTTAAGGTGAGTTGCTAAAAAAAAAAAAGACGCACCTTTTGACTCTTCCTCCTCCTCCCCCTCTTAAAAAAAAAAAGAAAAAATCTGCTAGGCTGAAAATCCGAAAGGAACCCCATGCGTTGGAGAAAAGGGCTACCGGGCTGAATACCCGAAAGGGACCCCGAAGCGATAAAAAAGAAAAAAAAAAAAATTTCGCTGAGCTGAAAATCCGAAAACCAAGCATTGAAAAAAAAGCTACTGGGCTGAACACCTGAAAGAGACCCCGGGGCAACAAAAAAAAGAAGAAGTTCTTTCCTTCCTTCTACTCTCCAAAGTCTTTGATCTCTAAACATCTCCTCTTCCTCCCCTTGAGTCAAAGTGGTATTAAAGAAAAATCAATAAGCAATAGCCTGACAGAACGTTGTTAAGGACCTAGAATGTCTGAAACTTTGAAAGGGTGAGTGGTGGAGGAACGAAATCGAAAATCCAAAGAGATTTTGAACACCTAGGGGCAGTATCCTGTATTTTCAAGACTCTGTTTCGCGTGAAGCTCCCAAGAACTCTCTTTAAATTGCAATACAAGAGATGAGGTTGGAAGATAAATAAATACTTGATGATTCCTCGTCCCAAAAATTCAAACAGGGACTTGATACACTCACATAGGTTCCACCAAAGGGGTCACAAGTGGTTAAATTGTAAGACCTATGTTAAAAGAAAAACAACCCCCAATAGGGGCAGCAAAAAAAAAAAAAAAACTCCACAGTCGTATGAGTATAACTGCCGACTATGCCGTTAATCGCTGCATGATGTTAAACTGCTTAAAGGGCTCTATGGTTGCAGGAATTAAAACTGATAACCAAAATTTGTTTTTCAAAATGTCTTTCCCTTTTCAAAAGTCTCACTATATGTCATGTGTTTTCAAAAACTGTAATTGTTTTGTTAAAATCGTAACATGTCCCTATTTCAGGTTCTATTCAAAGATCTCCCCTACTTTCAAAATTTCTAAAATTGACTTTTAAAACAAAGGAGCTAGGACACCCGTATATGATGATCACCGCGTTGCTGCCTCGTCTCTCTACCTATAGAAAGCCTTTTCCTATAGAAAACCTTAGGAAATCCTGAGGAAATCCAAGAAAATGCAGATTTGCAGAGTTGAAACTGAAGTTACGTGGCATGGAAAAAAAATCCAACTCAAGTTTTAAGCTTGTGTAACTCACCGACATCACACGTCGAAAAACCTTGGGAGGAAAAATGCCCTAGGTGGGTTAGTTCGGTGAGCGCAATGACTTGGAGGGATAGTTGGTGTGCCCTCTAACCATGAGACATCAGGAACAAATTTTTAATGTTTGCATTATCCTCTCTTTTCTTAACAAACTCCCCTGCCGCCTTTATGGATCTGATGAACAGAGTTTTTAGACCCTATCCGGATGACTTTGTAGTGGTCTATATAGATGATATTTTGGTATATTCCAATAATCAAGAAGAACATGAACAACATTTAATAATGGTCCTCTAGACCCTAAGAACAGAGAAGTTTGTTTATGATGCAAATATGATAGATCTGGTGGTGAAGATCTCTCGGATCTGACACCTTAAACTAAATAAAATGCAATAACAGAATGGTAGAAAAGGTGGGACAAATTGAATTCAGATCTGAGGCTAGATCTGCCCAGAAACAAGCAGATCTACTCTCAGATCTGTGGCAGGGCCAGCATGATACAAGACATTACAAAAAAATATTTTTAAGTAAATAAACATATCAAAATAAAATGAAAACAATGAAAGAAAAAGAGATAAAATGGAAGAAAATGATACCGAATCGGGCCAGATGACCCAGCACTCCCGAGCCTTCGAAGGCTCGCCCCTATCAGAATAGATCCTCGTTTGTCTCTCTGATTCGGATATTAGCCAGAAAGTCTCTTCAGTATAGGGTGGTTGTAACTATAGATGGTTCTATGTGTCCTAGGTTTAGGCTCTCTCCGGCTTAAGGGTTGAAGTTCTAAGAGGCTGGGGTTTTCCTGAAGCTCTCCCTAGGATTTTTTATTTCTCTCAAGTTTTTATCTTTGTCCCCCATCTAATGCCCACGAAAAGAGGCTTTATAGGGGTCAAAATTAGCTGGGAAGGATATACTCATGTAACAAATGCATACATATCTAAAAATAAGGGTTTTGAGGGTCTCAGATCTGAGCAACACTGCTTGTGTCACCCAAGCCAAAAAGTGTAAAAATTAAAATATTTTCACCTTGAATGCATTCCTTAGCCTCTTTGAAACTACCGAAAAAAATTTGGGTTAAAAAGGATTTTTTTACTATTTTTAATGATTTGTTTAGTAAAACAAGACATTTACAAGATGACTTGGGCGACGCTCAGTGTCGCCCAAACTGAAACTTGTCCAAATTGATTTTGTTTTCAAATTAGGTGTCTTCCTCAAACTCTTGTGAAGCCACTAGAAAAAATTTGGGTCAAAACATATTTGTACTATTTTTAATGATTTTTTGGTAAAACAGGGTGTTTACAGAAATCTTGGTCAAAACAGGGTTCTGGGCAGGCAAACTGGTTCTGGCTCATAGGATAGGCTGTGTGATCTATGGATTTGGGTTTACTATGTTAAGTGTGGTCCTAAGGGTTTAAGAAGCCACATAATTTGCCAGTTTAAAAATGGGGTGTCTACAGTTGCCCCTCTTTGGCTTCTACTATATAAACCAAGTATCCCACACATCTTTTGAACAACAAGTGAGAGGCCAGAAGGGCTGAGATGTTGTATAAAGGAGAAGCATCCTTGATGCCCTTAAAAAGTAGTTTAGGTTGGCTCGGGTGTCTAAAGGTTACAATCTTATCAAAGAAGTTCACGGTGGCATAGTGGGTGGACAACCAGTCCATGCCCAAAATAACCTCAAAGTCTTGAACATCTAGAAGTATCAAATTTATAGGCAACAAATGTCCTTCAATATCAATCCCACACTGCTTATATACTATATCAGTTTCTATTGACCCACCCAATGACGTATACCAAAGTCTAATCAAGTTGTGCAGGCTTAACATTCAAGTGACATGCAAATTATATTACAACAAATGAATGGGAAGATCCACGATCAATTAAAACTATTGCTTCAAATCCACATACAAAAAGTGTACCTCGAATAACAGAGGGTGACGCCTTGGCCTCTTGCTCTGTCAGGGTGAGCACCTGCCCTTGAGCCCTTAGTCTGTCCTCTAATCATTTGATGGGACAATCTTTTACAAGATGGTCTGGCTTGCCACACCGGAAGCAGGCCCTAGTCTTCTTGAAGCACTATGCTGTTGTACGGTTGCCTAGACCACAGTGAGGGCAGACTGTGTGTCGGCTGATCCTTACATCATTTGAAGAAGCCCATGGAATATTGACACCGCTCTGACTATTTCTCCCCTTCGACTCTTTCCTGAAAGGCGGTCGTGATTTCTTCTTAAAACGTCCAGGCTGTGAGACACCCTATCTCCCTTCTCTTCGAGCTTGAAAGTCTTCACAATCTCTGCCTACCTTTAGGGCTAGGTCCACTAGCGGAGAGTAGGTCTTGAGGTTTGTTGAAATAACCCTTCCCCTTATATCGGGCCGAAGGCCCCTCTTAAACTTGCTAGCCTTTCGCGCCTCAGAGTTAATAATTTGCAGTGCATATCTAGAGAGTTCAATAAATTTCATTGCATATTGCTCTATGGACATCTTTCCCTATTGCAGCTCTATAAATTCTACCTCTTTCCTTTTCCTTACGAAGTCAGGAAAATACTTCTCATAAAATACTTCCAGAAAATTCTCCCAAGTAGTTACAATTCTTGTCCTTTCCCGCGACTTTATTGAGGTCAATCAGTGCTCAGCTTCTTCTTCGAGCATAAATGTACCCAGCCAACCCTTCTGCTCGTCTATACAATTTAAAACTTCAAAGATCATTTCTATCTGTCTTCTTCATCTCTCAGCCTTCTCTACTCCTTCATGCCCCACAAAGTTTGGAGGTGCCAGTCTCTTGAACGTTTATATCAAACTGCTATCACTCTGGTCAGGGGCCAGCATAAAATCTCTCATTATTTGTGGCATAGCCCCCAAAGTTCTGAAGAATTAACTGAAGGCCTCGGTATTTTCATTGCTTGAACTTGTGCTGTTGGTACGAGTCCTCGACATCTTCAACCTAAAACACATACATCCAGTTACTAGCTGATCAAAGATCTATCCTACAGACACTCTTAAGACTTTCTAAGCTAAAAATCCTATCCTGGCTGCTTTGATACCATAACTATCATGACCTCGCCCCAGGACCCTAAACCGTACGAGCCGGAGACAGCAGGGAGCGAGATCGCGACGTGAGGTGGCCAACGTCACTCAGGTGGGAGTGGCTCAATCGCATGAAAACGTGGAATCAAGAGCAAACCATGAAAGAAAAACTAAAATCTACATATAAAGATAAGTACAACATCCAAAAGTATAGCCAAACCATTCACATTGATATCCAAAATTTCTTACAATTTTCTTCGAGGCACTACTGACCCAAAAATGCACAAAATAAAGTCTTCATCACAGTGGTAAGTCCACCTAAAACATACTATGAAAATCTTCAAAAGACGGCTCTTCACCTCCTCAGACTTCGAGCTTCAACTGCCTAAACATGGCTTACTTGCCTCAGCACGGATACTAAAACCCTTTACTCTACCATCATGTAAATAAGAAGGAGTGAGCTGATAGCCTAGTAAGCAGATCTACACCATTGCATCCCAACTATTTAAATAGTGATAACAGTAAGCAGTGCACACTAATTCACTAAACATCAAGAGAAAGTCCTCTAAAAAGCTTTTCAGTATTTTAACAATATAATAAGAAAAACAGTTTAATACACAGTGCATAAATTAGAAGTCACTTCCCTTTAAGAAGAACAGTAAGGATAACAAATCACAGTTGTAAAAGCTAGAGAGGACTATTCCTGAAATAGATGCTCCATTATTTAAGCTAAGTCAATCCTTTAATTTGGAACCCCTACCTTCATTCAGGAGGGAGGACAATGACAAGTGGGTGTCCCACTTCGTAATGCCCTCACACACACATACACACCCCCAGCGCGCTTTGGGGTTTTCGATAGGCAGTGGCCTTGTAACACACAACCCTCTCCTCATGCCCTTTTGGCGAGAAAATGTTACACTATTATTGGGTGACCCAATACGTAATGCCCATGAAGATATGGGGGGGCGACCCACCCAAATGTTCACATGCACATCCTGACTCCTGTTCTATCATGGGGAGTTAGGGAAAGTTCGTGGTTGCCGGCACCATCATTCACACAGTAGGAGCCCATTCACATACACCGCATATTATCAGCACCATCATTCACACAGTAGGAGCCTATTCACATATCACATAAATAGCATACTAATGGCACCATCATTCACACAGTAGGTGTCCATTCACATATCACGTAAATAGCATATTAACGACACCATCATTCACACAGTAGGTGCCTATTCACATATCACAACAATATAAGAGTGTCCGCTACAAGTGCGTGCCTATTGTGTAGGAAAATTATAATATATCAATATCTCAACATGATAGTAGCAATATCACATCTTAACAGTGTCATAAAGATAGTATCATAGTGGCACTAACAATATTCCAGTTTAAGCTTTACAGTTCAATTTCTTACAATTGTAGGCAATGACGTGCGCTCACAATTTGGGTCGTAGCTTCTGGTCCATTAAGAGTTTAAATATGGTTCCAAAACAAATTTTGTACTAGACACACCTATCCTTTGTACAAAGGTGGTTCGAAGATAATTGGACGTCATTGGCCCTCTTAAAAGTTCAAGACGACGAGGATTTAATCGCGGTACCCTGCTGTGCACATGGAACAATGAGATACCCTGCTTCGCATCACTATAACTCTTAAACCATGAAGAATTTGAGACAATTACAAAATCAAAGTTCAAGAAAAAATATATATCTATCTAATAAGGCCAATTTGAAAGCATTTGGACTCCATTTGTTTGTTCAAAAATCCATGTCAAACAACGTGATAGTTTTGATCTTTATCAAAACTGTCCCTAGTGACATCTCTTCATAAAAAGATACATAACTTCCAATCTAAGAGAAATTTCAAAAAACTCTATACATGAAACATTTAACCCACTCAAGGATCTTTCAAATGGTGGTGGTTTGACAAGAAATGGACTTCGTTTCTTTTGTTAAAACTTGTGGTAATAACAATGATAGTGAAAAATCTAGGAAAATAGTCAACAGTGGCATGCTCATACATTTTGGATTATAAGTTCATTTCGTAAAGAATTTCAGCAAAGGGCAACCACAAACATTTTATTAGACTCACATATATTTCTAATAGCAGTGATTTGAGGTCAATCGGACCTCATCTGACTGTTCAAAAGCCTCTTTCAAGAACATCCATGCTCCTGGAATTTCACAGTAGTATAACAGGCTTCACAAACATGATCCATAACCTTCAATTTTTAGAGAAAATATCCAAATAACTGTTCTTACACAGTATACACACACAAACATGCAATTCTTACAAAATTTGTGAGCTATACATTCAATTTTAGTATCCACATTCATCATAAAACAAAAACCCCAAATTTCAGTGAGCAGGGGATAAGAGAATGCCACACTGCATGCAATTTCATTACTCATCTCATAAACATATACTATATGCATCCTTATGGCCACAATGCAATGGTGATGGATCCACTTACCTGAACAGTTGTGGTGCCTTCTCAAAAACTCTTCTCTCACCGCTCACATCCACTCCAACAATGGCTGCTCACCAAGTCTTCCCCCAAACCTTCGCCTAGCGAGCGAGAGAGAGAGAGAGAGAGAGAGAGAGAGAGAGAGAGAGAGAGAGAGAGAGAGAGAGAGAGAGAGAGAGAGATGAAGGAAGAATGAGTGGCCTGGGTGAGGCAGAGGCTTAAATACTCAAGAGGTTGGGTGGCTGTCCACGTGGTGCCAGGGCTGGACAAGTGGCATCCAAAACACAATAGGTGGCAGATGTCCTTCATCCGCGCCAGAGCCAGAGCCATCGCCGCTTGCCCTAACGTCACGCGCTCTCTCACCGCATGCCCTAACGCTGCGTGCTCTCTCTCCACGTGCTCTATTGCGGCGCGCTCTCTCACCGCGCACTCTACCGCTGCGTGCTCTCTTGCCACTCGCTCTCTTGTCGTGTGCTATTTTGTCTCCCTCTATCTTGCCGCGTGCTCTCTCGTCGCTCGCTCTATCGGCACGAGCTTTATTGCCACACGCTCTCTCGCCGCGTGCTCTATCGCCACACATGGAAGTCTGGCTCTTATAGCATGCCCTTTCACACATGACGCGTTGGCAATTCTTACATGAATCTGTGCGGCTCCGCAACCGCTTTACACACATACACATATGTTTTCTCTGACTGTCTGATCATCATTGTGACAAGACGGGGCAGGCAGCTGCCAGCCTCAATCTCCCCAACTACTTCAGCTCTTTTCAGACTCGGATGCAACACTGTTGCTTCTAATGCCACCCGCACCATGCATGCTAATCCTGTAGCTCGGGGTAGCCCAAAGACTGAAACCAAACGAGCACACAACTTTCGAGGCAATCGAAAGTCTCACTAATGAATGCACCTGCATGCTGAAGGTCTTAAGGCCTCTCAAATTAAACGAGTGAGTATTGCGAATACTTAGCCCCCTGCCCCAAACACTACTGCGGATCGTGCACACACATGCAGGTCCAAAGATGCTGCCGGTTGCAAAGGGGAAGGAGCATCTATCGCATCCCCCAACGCCCAGAGGCCCCTCGCTACATGGTAGTCGAAGAAGTTTCCCTCAAGCACCATCCTCTCCACTCCTCCTACCTTGCAAGTGTGTGCTAGCCCCTGGGGCAGGGCTCGAGATAGGAAGACACCATCGGTGACGATTAGTCAGACAAACGGAGGGCGTAATGATCACCTCGAACGATGGGCTAAGCTCACCTCCCAATCCCAGAGACTGCGGGCCCCATGGGTAACTGATGTTAGGCTTATGAGAAAACGACACTATTTTGCACCATTCACGTGCCTCATCATCGACTTTGTGTCTTAGGCGTCTACTTTTTTTCCGCCTTGTCCTGCACCTCCTGCATGCGATACTAGCGATAAGGAGGGGCAACTATAGACACCCCGATCTCGATAGAGAAAACCATGGGTGACCAAAATTCCCCCAGACAAACCACCATGAAACCCAAACTCATCATAGCCTGACCATAACCATCCATGAACCATACCTTAAACACCCAGACCACCTAACAATGTCTGCAGCATTGAAGAACGCCCTTGAATACAGAGCCAAGCAGTAAAACACCGAGGGCGACCAATTTGGAAGCAACCAGGAAGCAAGAAGTTTCGATGACATTGGGAATGTCGTGAACACCAATAAGCAACCCAGATATTAAAACATTGATAGGACAATGCATAACAGTACAAGCCTCAGGATGCGAAAGCCAATAAGCAAAAAAAATGAGCAATGAATTTGTCAATTATGTCAACACAATTAGCAATGATGTTAAGTCTTTGAAAGGTCAATCAGCCGCCGACAACCTGGATGTATGGACAAACATCAATTTGAAGCGTCACATCAACCTGACAACAGGATGCATGTGCCCAACAGTCATTGACCTTGATGCATGTGGCAACTATGTCAATACCATTCCCAACTATGTCAAAACTTGATTGTCCGATCTGTTATAAGTCAAAAATGACGTACTTACATCTCCCACACGAATAAGGAGAGGGCCGACAACAGCCTGGTCCTGTTAGTACTCAAGACACTGCCAGACCAAAGTTGTACCGCGAAATAAGCCTCAAGCTAGACAACCTGAGAGGAGTGCTATCGCCCCAAGGAAAGACCTTATAACGGTATCCCTGTGTTACCGGCTTCAGAACAGTACCAGACCACTACCATTGCATTCAGAACTTTGAAAAAAACACCTCGAGGACCAAATTTCGGCTCAATCGGACCACCCAAAAGGGGCCTATGCCCGTGTGGCCTCAAACAGGTAGGTTTTACACTATCGCGATACGGCTTCACTGGACTAGTCCCTGAGCTCGGAGACTGCGACATCATGTCTCGAGAGGGACTTCAAGGACCCATGGCACCTTCCTCTGAGACCAGAGAAAGCTCAGATTTGGGCATGGTTTAGATCATGTCCGCCCCATTATTTTGACCTAGGACATGCACTGTGGCGCGACCTAGAGTCAAACTTCTCCTAAAAAGAAAGTGACCACAAAACCAAAAAAATCAGGGTTTTAAGAAGAAGATGTCTTGAACTTCGTAAAGCACAGCTCAAGATTCGCACATCGGATCATCGCGAAGATGAGTTCAGTGCAACCAACTCGCGAAGAGCGATAAACTGGTATAACTCTCGCATTAAATCCAAGGTCTGATAAGCACAAATCCCCAGGTTGCAGAAGAAGCAAGTCTACTCGGTCGTCGAAATCTCTCTTTTCGGTGACCTCCCAAATTAGGAAAAGCCACAAATAAGGACCAAAATAGACCAAACATGATACAAAATGACTGTGATGGTCCCCCCCCCCTCTCATTTGCAAGTAGAGCAAGGACTCAAAACATCGCAAGTCGAATAACATTGGTAAATAAAGTCCACGAATCTAGCCGGACTTCCACCCTGTGGGAAAAGGGCTGCCTCAACATGATTAAAGGGCATCAAAATGCTCATAATTGAAAGGACATTGAAGATATGGTGGCAAATCATCTGAACCATCGCCACAAGTTTAGGGGAAGCTTCCAAGATCTGGTAATGGCAGAAGGCGCCTCAAGCAGGTATGGTTTCGTCATTAGCGTAAAAGGTCTTAGGGGCACTTTGGTCATTGTACTTAAATTCGAGATTTTATTCTAAATTATTTTAATTATAATTAAGCTTAGTTTTTGAGCATTCACTCATGTTCGGTGAGTTCTCTATATAAACATGCTTAGGTCGTTCATAAAAGGGTGGATTATTGTGCACTATTCATCGATAAAACAGAGGCATAACGCTTGCTTCCACTCATCTTTTGCTTCTGAACTTCTATTCCCACCGAGAGGAGAGAAAAAACTTTGAAAGAGAGAAAATACCCTTGAGTGCGCTGACCCGTTCCTTCCCGAAGAGAGAAAACATCTTCGAGTGAGCAGACCCATCCTCTCCCTCTCCTGAGTTGGGTCACATCTCTCTCTTCTCCTCTACACGTTGCCTGCCCCACACATCATCTCGTGTCCTCAACAGATGCACGGTCTCAAGCGAATCCACAAGTCCCAACCCTCGGGTTCTCCCATCGGCCAGCTAGCCTCCCTCGAGAGGATACCCACAAGAAGGGATAGTCGTACCCCATCCCAGTTGAAAGCAAGAGAGAGAGAGAGAGGGAGAGAGAGAGAGAGAGGGAAGAGACCTTGTGAACCTAAAGAGTGTCCTCTTCCAAACCGCACTGGCAAACAGTCGGAGGGCTTCGTGATTGTTCTAAGAGTGCGAATCAGCCGAACGTGTCCCACGAACCCCAAATGGAGAGGCAAGCATCCCTACGTGCCCCCATCGTAAAAATTTCGCTCGTTGTTGATTCCTATCTGCGCTCAGGAGAGCCCGCACGCGCATACCCATAGGTGCCTGGGACACACGGATCCCCGCGGTTGTTTGAGAGAGGGTTTTCTCTTGCCTGTGTGCACGCCCCTCCCATGTGAGGTGCCCAGCGAAAACCAGGCCCCAACCAACAGGCGACTCCACTGGGGACGCGTTACCCTATCGTTGGCTCGGACTGTTTTCAAGTAGCAACCTCCCTTCGTTATTTCTCTAAAATTGCTATGGGATCCTGTTATCCCTCCAAACCCTCCTACCTCTTCTTAGGTCCAGCCCAATGTTGGCTCCTAAGTTGTGCTGTCCATGTTCACTCCTGAAGACTTACTCGCCTTACCCCCAAGCTGTGCCATAAAAACCATAAGAAAGTGTTTCATACCAGAAGCCTTACCCACCTTTTATTGATCAAATCCCCTTCCCTATCAGGTACCAAAAGGGGAGATTGCTGATCTTCGATGGCACAGGTTTGTTCCAGCAGCATGTGGCCCATTTCATGTCCGCATGCCAAGATTCAGCTTCGAACGCTAGACTACTGCTCCGACATTTTGTAGAAACTCTAATTGGGCACGCCTTCAAGCGGTACGCTCGCCTACCGCCAAACTCAGTCCTCTCCCAGCAAGAAATGGAGCACTTGTTCTATAAATGCTTCTACGAAGCGGAGCTGAATGTTCAAGCCATAAAGCTCCTCACAATGGCTTAAAACACGGATGAGTCAGTGGTCAGTACATACAAAGGTAGAGAGACCTGGCTATGTGCTATAGCAACCCCATCGGAGAAATGGAAGCCAAGTAAATATGCATAAGAAACATGAGGAGGTAAATCTCCTTACATGTTGAGGCCTCCAACTCCACCACTTTCTCTGATATGATTACAAAAGCAGCTAAAATTGAAAGCTTGTTGAGACATCATGGAGGACCATCCAGGATACACCCTACGTGGGTGAGAAATCCTAAAAGCACGACGTACTAACGGTCTCAAAGGCAAGACCATAAAAACGCCTCCCCATGGTAACGGTGGTATGACCTTAAAACTACCGCACAAAAAAAAGAAAAAAGAAAAAGATGATGCAACGAAAACCCTGGTGGGCGTTCATGATAGTCATAAAAGAATTCAAACGCCTTCTCATTAGGCTTTTGAGTTCGTTCCCTCATGTCTTTCCCCAAGAGGGCGAAAAGATAAGGTGCAAAGTGCAGGCGGACGAAGCAAACCATCAATTAAACGAGCATGGAGACAAGAAAAGAAAAAGATGGCCATCTTATTCACACGTCAAGAGGTTTCAAAATTTTGACAAGCTTCTAAAGCCTGTTGATAGAATAAAAATACTTAAAAAAAATGATTAAGAGCCTCGCGCATCTTCACCTTTAGGTACCCGGCATCCTCTAACGCAGCTTGCTTGCACTCTTCAAGAAAGAAATGCTCTTAGCAATTTTCTCAGACGAATTGAGGACCTCCTCCACATCAGAGCTCAAATGCTCCAATCTATAAGGCCTCATGGCTATCACCTCCCTATCCTGATGCCGGTGAGCTCTCAAATTAGTCGTGCGGACTTGCAGCGATGCAATCTCATCCTCTACGTCCACTATTTGATGGGAGAATTCGACCTCTTCCTCGATAGAGTGAGCATTTCTGGCGGTAAGCCACTCCTTTTCCTAATGATTCTGCATGAAGGTTCGTTGCTTAGCTAATCTCCCTCGTAAAGAGGCTATGCGTGCATCAAGATCCCTCTGCACTGAGGTCTCACATAAGAGAGCCACAACTCCCTAGTCCGCGAGATTCCTCAACAACCCCTTCAGCTGGCCAAAGGTCTCTCTGTCGGGGTACATAGCTTCTAAGCTAGCTGCGCAAACTGCGACGACCTCGATCTCCCCCTTGAGTTAGAAAGGGGACACTATCTGAGCCCTTGAAGACCCACCTAAACCATAAACTTCACAGTAAGCACTTTAAAATTCAGCCTTGATGGAGCAGGGGCCAGGCAATTAGCGCCATTATGTTGTGCACATGCTGATGCACTAAGGCACTCTTATGTGGCACCTGCATGCACACCCATGTTAGCTTATTGAACTGGGAACTGTTCTAAAGGAAGAAAAGACATGAAGTTTCTTTAATTTTAAATATGATTATCCACTGTATCTCCACCTCTGTTAATTGACTGATCTTGGTATTTGATGTCATCACAATTGGGTTTAGGTCTTACGTAATTTCTTAAAATGGTGTGCTCTAATTCCAATATAGACTGATTCTCATCATGGGCATGTGTCTTTGCCTAGGACTCCATAGGCTCATAGGGCTTAAAGTTGTGGTTCTTGCTTCTTCCAAAAAAAAAACGTTATGGTTCTTGCTAACTGTTCTTCACAAAATGGATCTTATTGTCACTCAGTTGATCAATGTCCTCTAGATAGAATCCCTACTATGTTTTTTTATTGCTTGTTATCAAGGAGTATAGAGATGTTTCTGTGATATGGAGATTTGATGGGCTCTCGGAAGAAGAATGAATGCTCTGCTCTGCTCTGCCTAGGGAGCTTTGGGTGCCATGGGAGAGAAAAGCTCCTGCCCAAGTACGCATATCTCGCTAATCCCTCCCACTCCTCGATTCTATCCCATCCCTACCTGCCCAGCCCCTTAGTGTTGTCCCCTGGATCGTTCGATCCCCCCTGCTTTGCCACTGCACCGACCCCTTCTCTCTGCCTTGCCCTTCTGTGCTGGTTGGTACTCTTGTCCTGGCAATTTCTGCTAAGCTATCAGTGGCTCTCGTCGGTTCATTCTATCAGACTATCTAAGGGGTATCGAGAGATGGGCCCAAAGACTTTAGGGTTGTCCCGACCTCAGTTGCAGGAGACTTTCAGCTGGGAAGACTCTCTTCATCTTTCCTTTGGCAAGTTCTGTCCCCATCTACGCAAAGACCGACCTTGCGAAGTTTAGAGGAGCCTCACTTTTTCTTTCTCCCTGGCCCCTGGAGGAAGGGGCATTCAAACTTCAGAAAGTGTGGGTCAGATTTTTCGACATCCCTCTCCACATTTGGACAGCAGAAACGTTCTGCACCCTGGGTAAGGCATGTGGCTCATTAATGACACTGGAAATCGATGGAACTACTCCCTATGGGAGCTATGCAGGTGTTGGTCGAAATCATGGACCTAGATTTTATTCCTATAGCCCTTTGGCTAGTGGTGGAAGGTCATTTCTACAAGGTACGGTGTGCATGGAAAAACATCGAAGTGCTTGACTCTATCTCTGAGAATCTAGCCTAGGTTCAGAAGGCTTTGATCGACTATTTCCAAAATATTGTCTCTGCCCCTCTCAGCCCTAAACATACCCTAAGTAATCTTTCTTTCCTTTCTCTCCCCTCCAAGAAGGTTAGTTGGGTAGAGCAACCTTCTTTCGAAGAGGAAATTCTCAAGGCCATTCACGATCTTGGCTAAGACAAAGCCCCCAGCCCTGATGGTTTTCCGGTCACCATCTTTAGCACTTTTTGGCATGTCTTGTGACAAGATGCCATTGCTTTCTTTTAGGAGTTCCATGCTAGGGGCATCGTCCATAAAGCCCTCAATGCTTTGTTCATCACTATTATACCGAAGATTGAAAGGCCAGAGGAACCGAAGGACTTCGGACCTATAAACCTCCTAAATAACTGGTATAAGATTTTGGCCAAAGTGTTAGCATCTCAAATAAGAGAAGTGCTCAGTCTTGTTATTTGTCCTCAACATGGTGCTTTCGTGAAAGACCGCCAGATTCTTGATGGTGCTCTAGTAACCCAAGTCTTCTGGCCTTATTGTGAAATCTAACTGGGACAAAGCCTATGATCACAAGCCCCCACTTTTTGTTGTTAGTCAATAGCTCACCTAGGGGCTTCTTCCCTTATTTTAGAGGTTTGCGCCAGGGTGATCCACTGTCCCCTTTCTCTTTACTATTGTCGCGGAAGTCTTTAGCCAATCCATTCCTGCCTCTACAGTGTTAACGTGCTTAACGGCTTTAAGTGCGTGCCCAATAGTCCTTCATCCTTCACCGGTTCCTTAAGATCTTTGAGTGGACCATGGGACTCAAGATCAACTTTGGGAAGTCTAACATGATCAGGATTGCTCCATGATCAACTTTGTCGAGAGTTGGGGATGGGCAATCGAGAACCTTCCTTCGTCATATCTCGGACTCCCCCTTTGCATAGGCAAACCTATGCCTAGTGCTTGGGCATACATCATTGACAAGTTTGATCATAGGCTTGCATATTGGAAAGGCTACTTCCTATCACCGACTGGTAGAACTACACACATTAAGGCAACCCTCTCAGGTATTTCAATTTTTCAAATGTCTCTCTTAAGAATGCTGGTGACAGTCATTGCCCTCATTTGCAATCTTAAGTTTACCAACATTGCCCTCATGGGTAAATGGTGGTGGCGCTTTGCCATGCAATCCAATCATCTATGGTAGTCGGTCCTCTAGCAGAAGTACCACTTGCCTATTGGCTGCCACCTTGGTCTTATAAAAGGGCGTAAGGGATTTGGGCTGCGTTGCAAAGCATTCTCAAGATCTTCAATCCCAACATGCGTGTGCGTGCACACGAAGGCCTGCGGACGAAATTGTGGTGTGACCTATGGTTGGGTCCCTCTTCTCTCTCTAACAGCTTCCCTTCTCTCTTTCGGCTGATGCTTAATAGGCAGGAGTTAGTCTCAGATGTATTCCAAGTGCTCTATCATAGGCAACTGTGGACTCCAATCTTCAGAAGGTCGCCCTCCGAGGATGAAATGCTTGAGTGCCTCGAGTTTTTCTCGCTCATGGATTCGACCTTTATGCCTTTTATGTGCAGTGATAGGCTCATTTGGTGCCCTTCTCCCTCGGGAGTATTTTCGGTCTTCTCCTTATATCGCAAGCTCATTCAGCCTCCCACCTTTCCCCTTAATCCCCCATCCGTTGCTGCCAAGGCTTGGTTTCCACTAATTCAGTTTTTCAATTGCTTGGTCCTCCATCAAAGAGCACTCACGGTCAACCAACTTCAGAGGAGAGGGATCCCGATGCCTAATCGTTGCACGATGTGCTTTGAAACAGAGGAAATTAATGACCACATGTTTATTCATTGCCCACTTGCCGTTGCTCTGTGGGGTCGCCTCCTCATCCTCTTCCACAGGCAGTGGGTCATACCACTATTTATCCCTCTTCCTTTTTTCCTCTCTTCAGCCGTACACCTGGCTGAAGTCAGACATTCTCCTTTGGAATGCTTCCACCCTGGCTCTTATTTGGATGGTTTGGATAGAGCGCAATAACCTCATCTTCCAAGGCCAATTCAGGTCCACCGATTCTCTCTTCCATAAAATGAAATCCCTGGTGTCCTTTTGGGCAGCCAATCGTAAGTAGTTAAGAGGGGTCCAATCAGCGGCTCTTCTCAGTGATTGGCAACACCTATGCTATCTCTCGTAGTACAGGGTACCTCAATCCTCCTTCTGGACGCCACCTAGACCAAGGGCAATCAAGTTAAACTTTGACAGGCGTCCTCTGGGAAATCCTGGACCTACTGGTATTGGTGGTCTCTTCTGGAATAGGGAGGGCCAGATTTTGAGCTCCTTTTCAAGTCGATCAGCAAAAGCGCTCGCCCTCCTTGAAGGGATTGAACTATTTACTCATTGCCTGTCCGTACCTTTGGTAGCTGAAGGAAACTCACACAATGTCATTCGGTGGGTCTCCTCGGCCGACTCCTACCTGTGGACCCTCTCTCAGATCTTTGAAGAAATAGCCCAGTTGGGCTCGGGGATTGCTGTCTCTTGGAACCATTTCTTGAGAGAGAGCCACACGCTTGCAGCTGCCCGGGCCAAAGAGGGAGCCACAATCCCTTTGCCCAAGTAATTTGTGGCTTTCTTAGGCTCCCATTGTAGACGGGAGCATTCTGTTTTTGTTCTCACTTCCTCTTGATTATACAGTTCCCCTTCTCAGGGGCCACAACTTGTAACAACAATTTATAGTAATACAATCCTTCTCAAAAAAAAGATATGCAGATTTGATAGCTTGAAAGAATTCAAGTTTCACCATTTGTTGGTTCATTCACTTAACTATGGTTGCTTGCAGGTCTCAACATTGCGCCAGGCAATGTGACCCATCATGAATATATTCAGGTAAAATTGATGAACTTTTTCCTTTCCCTAATAAATATGATGTAGCTTTTTAATGCACTAAAACGATTTGCATGTATTGATATTCTTATTCAATAATGCAAGGTTGGCAAAGGACGAGATGTTGGGCTGAATCAAATTGCTTCATTTGAAGGAAAAGTGGCTGTTGGGAATGGTGAACAAGTTCTTAGTAGGGATGTGTATAGACTTGGGCAACTCTTTGATTTCTTCCGCATGCTTTCCTTCTACTATACCACAGTCGGCTTTTACTTTTGTACAATGGTATGATGCTTTTCAACACTTTGTAGAAAATTGTCTTTGTTGCGCTTTTTTGTGATTGTGTATGCAATGGCCAATGGTAACCTTCATCCTCAATATTTTGCAGTTGACTGTGCTGACTGTATATATATTTCTATATGGGAATATATATTTGGTAAGGTGTTTTTTATTTTATGTAAAATTTTCAGATTGGTAGTTTGTAATGTCCCAACCAAACGTAAAAGCACATGTACGTATATTCTCCGATTGTTTTCCTTGAAACTAATACTTATTTTGTCAGGCACTATCTGGAGTAGGCCAAAGTCTTGTGGGTTCAACACTGCTTTGAATGCGGCCCACAACACGCAGTTCTTGTTCTAGATTGGTATCTTTACAGCAGTTCCCATGATTTTGGGTTTCATTTTGGAGCAGGGTCTTTTTTAAGGTAAATGCTCTCCTGCTCCCTCCCTCCCTCCCTCCCTCCCTCCCTCTCTCTCTCATACTCGCCCGCAAGCCAGCCAAAGCTTTTTTTTAGTTTTTTTTTTTTGGAGTACACACACACAACCACAAGCAAGCCCAAGTTCATCAAAATGCCTAAGTCCGGACATGCATATATGAATTTTTAGCCATGTAAGAATCACACTGACCGCTTGGGATCATAGCATTATCCAATGGACAACCATTTAAGAAAGCAATAGACCTGCCATCTGCTGCTTTTCATTGAATATGCTTTGAAATGCAAACTTTCTTTTTAACCAACTTGGCTTTGTCAAGAAAATGATGGTGGAGAATGGGGACACTGGGTAACCAGCTTTGGAAGTGGTGACCAGCAAGGCATGGGATTAATTGATATCGAAACAAGTTAGTCTAACACATCAGATATCAAGGTGGGGATGGGAAGAAGAATCATGTTTTGGTTTGACCCTTGGCTATGGTCCCCTGCTATTAAGGAACAATACCGCGTCCTGATCTCATTGGTTAGAAACCCTGAAAGCAAAATCAACTAAGTGGTGAAGGAAGTTGGGTTTTGGACAGTATGGACCCCATGCCTAAAACGGCCTCTCGAAGACAAATTCCAATAGCTGTTAGAATTACTTTAAGCACTTCAGGAACATTACCATATATCTAAATCGGAGGACAAGATGATTGGTTACTAAAAAACAATGTTATATTTTCAGCAAAGTCTGTGTAGTAGGTCCTGACACGATGTGTTGTTCCAAACTCCATTGCCCCCAAAGTCTGGATTGTCCCTGCCCCCACAAAAGACTCAGGTGTTCACTTGGGTGGTCAGTCTCGACAAGGTTCGCGTTATGGATCATCTTATCAAGTGTGGTATGGTTATCCCTATTGCACATTTGTTATGTAAACAGGCATTAGAATCAGTCAACCACCTGTTTTTACATTTTAGCGCGGTGTGTGTGAATTGGGGTTTGTCCTAAAATATTCGGCCTTTTCTGGGTCATTCCAGATGGGTTGGACCTTTGATGGGCTTAATCCGAAGTTTACCATCATAGCTGTAATATGGCTTACCTGGTTAGAGCACAATAATAGATTCTTCAATAATAAGCAAGCAGGAGGAACAATGAAAACACATATCAAAATTACTAGCTTCCTAAGCTAAATCTTAAAAACAATTCTGGGGTTGCTCTAGGTACGGCGTTGAGACTAAATAGCAGGACATTGTGACCAGTAGGCTACCGAGAGGGAGATTGCCAATTGTTGCCACCTTCTAATGACCTTGTGAAATTAAACTCCAATGGAAGTTTTAGAGGCAACAAGGGGAAGCAGGATTGGGGGCTTGTAAAAGACCATCAAGAGAAACTCATGCTTGCTCAGGACTGAATGTACCTCAAATGTAGCAGAGGGTAGTAAAAGACCATCAAGAAAAACTCGTGCTGCCAGAGTCTTTAGTGTATGGATCAGTGACTGTTAACATTCAAAGAAAGAAGAAATGAAGTAGCATCTAGAAACCAGCTTGTTTTCATTTCCTCAAGGTTAGATTGCTATTGAGGTTGTGCCTCCCATACTGTTTTTTGCGGTATTTGGCTGGGAGGAGCAAAAGAATTTTTGAAGATGGATACTCCGTTCATTAGCGGATTAAAGATTTCATTCCGCCTCATGTCTCTAGGAGTTTTGGGCATCTCTTCCCTGGATCAAAATCGTAGATGGCAGGTGGTGGTAGGCAGATTTCTCCATGACGGTACCTTCCATTTTGTCTAGTATCCTCCCCTTATGGAACACCTTAAACTTAGCTACATCTGCAGCTTTTTGGGTCAAGGCTGGTTGGACCTGAATCTGACAGCTTCTACCACCCTTTTGCAAGCCCAGCGAGTTTGACTTTGTATCCATTGGATGTCCATCATATGGGTTGCTGGGGTTTGATAATCTTCTAAATATAACTCATACAGGCAATTAGGGATTCATTAAGGCTCTACAATTTGTGAGTAGCAACTAGGTAGAGGTCATGAGAAATGTTCATCTAGTTTCTGTGTTGTGAAGAGGATCTGTTTTCGTAGTGACATTTACGTCCATTTTTTATCTTTTGGATTTGAATCTTGGATAAATGTTGGAATCTGGGTATGATAGTTGCACCTTGAAGGAAGTGGAAGGATACTTGTTTTCACTTCATGGTCACATGGTTCTTTTTAATATACCATGACTATTAGAAGCATATTAAAATGATTTTTTTACAACATTTCTCATTAGTGGGTTCACGAGAGGGGAAAAGGATATTTTTCTTATCATGGTAGCTTGGCATTTTCCAGATCCAAATGGGATGGATTCAACCCTTATTTTTAGTCCACATTGTGGATGGAATAGGCATTTACTCATATGCGAATATTTGTTAGTGCTTTGCATTGAGAACACATGGGCATAAGTTGCACCCCACACTGGACCACTTCCCATCATAAAAAATCCCGAATCACCTCTTTTTGAAGTAACATGACTATCCATGACACACCATAATCAGAATGGTTCATTATAGAAAGTAAATTGGCTGGTTGTAGGACAATCCATCATGGTAGAGCTTCTCTCTGTTAATTCTCTATAAGTTATATATAAACCAGATCCCCAATTTTGGTTGTACCCTTCTTAGGCTAGCCATGTCTAAAATTTTATGGTGCACGCTGGAATGGATTTTTACTGTTTACTCATTTGTTTCGATTTGCTCTGTGAACATGTTCATGTGGTTGTTGCAGGCCATTGTCAGCTTTCTTACTAAGCAGTTCAGCTTTGTTCTGTCTTTTTCACATTTTCCCTTGGTACAAGGACTCACTACTTTGGTCGAACAATTCTCCATGGTGGTGCGAGGGTTAGTGCTTATGGCTCTTTCCAAATATTCTTTTGTTTCTCCGTGTCCATGTATTCATTATCAAGCAACTGGAAGAGGGTTTGTCGTTCTGTCACATAAAATTTGCTGAAAATTACGGACTATACTCCCGTAGTCACTTTGTGAAAGCCTCAATTCTATTCCTTTGCCACTTTCAACAAGCTCTTCTAAATTTTGTTAAACGCAGCTCTTGGCTGCTGTTGTGTATTTTCCGGTTGAAGGCTGTAGTCTTGATGTTAAAGTTTGTATTTTCTGGTTGTAGATTTGAGGTTGCGTTCTTGCTAGTTGTATTCCTTGCATATAAATATAATGAAGTTGGTACCTTAGCTTATATCCTCCTCACAATATGCAGTTGGTTCATGGCACCATCATGGCTTTTTGCTCCCTATCTTTTCGATCCTTCTGGTTTTGAATGGAAGAAGTAAGCATATAATTTTGATTTATGGAGTTCCTGTTACATGACATCTTGACAACTATAACATATTAAATTATTCCAGGGTGGTTGAGGATTTTGAGGACTGGACGAACTGGCTCTTTTACCGAGGTGGTGTTGGAGTAAAGGGTGAGGAAAGCTGGGAAACATGGTGGGATGAAGAACATGTATTTGGTTTTTAAAATTGTTCACACTTGGTTGAGAGGAACCCCTTTCCCCATTTCAAGGGGGACATGTACCTAAATAGGCCAAGGATTGCATTAATTACAGCTAAATATTTGACATCTTCTAATAACGTGCATAAATAGAACGCAAACCAACCGCTGAGTGAGCCGACTCACTTGTTTATATGCGTCTCCCCTCCAAAATCCATCTTTCCACCTTAAATATAGATTCTGGATCCAAAATTTTTAGATTATCTAACGATGGACATTGGGCCCAAAACTTTTGGTTTTGCTAATCTTAACTAGGATGATGAACATGAATCTGGATTTTTTCTTTGAAAAATAAATATGGTATTTTATAAAATTTTCCTTTTTCCACCATTCATTTTTGCTTTTTGGAGGCACTATTTTTGACATTTATCTCAGAGATAAATATCTGGAGAGTGAGTCACTCAAAACCGGATCCTAATCTGCACGAGTCCATGTGGAAATTACGCTAACAGAGAAGGATACAAGATGACTAGAATCCCAACTTCGGAAATATTTGATACATTTTTTAATTTTCTATATTTGGTTGAGTTCTAAGCAGCACTTATGATAGTATCTTTCAAGCACAAATACATTAACCCTCATGGTAATATGTTAAAGCAAAAATAGATTAGCGTTTAAAAATCGGATCGGTGCATTGGATCGGCATCTCAAAAATTAATCCGGATCGGTGAATCGACGATCCGGATCGAGAATCAAGCTGAATCGATCGGATTAAGCTTTAAAAAATCCAAAAAAATTATTAAAATCCATTATAAATGTAGTTTTTTAAGAATCCAATAAGAAATGGGGATTTTACATTATTAACTTTCATTGTTTTCATCACTTTATGAATATTGAGATGTTTTTTTTTCGTATGAACTTATGTTGACCATTAACACAAAAGAAATCATAAAATTATCATGGACTAAGTATATAATCATATATGGATTACAATAAAGAGTTGACTAATTCGATGAAAAATTGGCCACTAAAATCTCGAATTGACAAAAAATCCTAATCCGCTAAAAAAACCCAAATTATTATAACCTAACTAACTATAATATTATATATTGAAATTAAAATTGTTGGTTTACATTTTATAATATATTTTATTATATAAATAATAACAAATCCAAAATATTTTATAATATCATCTAATTTAAAATGTATTATTGACAATTGTAAGAAAAATAATACATTAAATGATTTATAATACAAACTTAATAAATAAAATAAAGGATTTGGTTATCAATGTAGAAATTATTAGAATGCGTATCAATTTTCAAAATAACAATTTATTTTCAAAAAATTAATTTTTTAGGTTTCTAGAATAAAATTAGTGAAATAGATTGTCAGCAGAAAGACAGATTTCAAATGGCCTCATTGTATAAATCCTATATTTAAATTAATATTCCTAAATTTATGTTAAAGATTATCATGTTATAAAAATAAAATATATAATTAGACCATTTATTTCTAGGTTGTATTAAGAAATAACTTTTATATTTTTTGACAAAAAATACTTATTGTGTTATCTTTTATTTTTTTTACAAGAAAAATATGATACTTGTTGATTATCTTTTTTTTTTTTTGACAAAAAAAGAAAATGTACTACATTTTTTTTTGCTTGTTGTATTATCTTTTATTTTTTTTGACAAGAAAACTAAAAAAATGATACTATCAAAGTACCTTTTATTTTTTTATGCCTTTTGTTTTATTTTTTTACAAGAAATACTTTTTATATTACCTTGTATTTTTTTTACAAAAAAAATAAAAAAATGTTGTATTATCTTTTTTATCTTTATCTTGAAAAACCTTTTATTTTTTATTTTTTCTATGTTTTTACTACAGTATTTTCTAAAATACAAAAAAAATAAAAAAAATATTGTATTATCTTTATCTTGAAAAACCTTTTATTTTTTATTTTTTCTATTTTTTATATCAACATTTTGTCTTTGTTTATTTTTTTGACAACAAAAATAAACGAGAACGTGGGCTAAAGTTTGAATTGTAGCCATCTACCAAAAAAATCGCAACTGTCAACCAACATTACTACATCACCTAATATGATTTTATTAGCTTTTAAAATAGTATATATTAAATCGTCTTGATTTAATAATTTTTTGTGAGAATTATCCCACATTGAAAAATGAATATCACTTTGTTCTCTATAAATTCTTATGTAATGGACATTATAATGTGCATGTAAAAAAGCACGGGTACAAACATATAAGGTAGATTACCACGATTTTTAGGTGCCACATGTCTCCCCCGTTAGATGTCATATGGCAAAGTCTCTCCCATGGGATGTCATACGGTAAAGGCCCAAATGGTTCATGATGCAATTTATTGTACAAAATCGCCGGTGATCCCAACATGTTTCAATAGAACAAAAACTTCGATTTTTTAATCACCGTTTTGTACCGACACAGGGGGTGTCAATCGCAAAAGGTCCTACATGGACCCATACCCGTTTCACGTTCAAGTTATTTGGACCTAGAACCAACCTTAAACCATAAACCAGGTCTAAAAATTTAAAAAAATAAGAGTATTGCATAATATATAATTTTATGTACTTTGTATATTTGACCTCACCCAGATTCGCCAGTTCAGGTGGACTTGTTGGGTCGGCAGTCGACGGACCCGATTACCACCCCTACACTGACATCTCTCATTTTTTTTCACCGCCATTTTTCACTTTTTTTCACTGCCAAACCACCTGCTCCCCACAACCAAAGGGTTAGCATTCATCCTTTTCAAATGAACGGTTCATCTCAACCATCCATTGTTGAGAATCGATGGTTACGGGTTTTGAACTGCATATTCTATTAAGAGTATCCCATGAAGAATGCTTACCAATAACCTTAAATGAAGGCTATTCACCTAGTAAATATAAGGCACATTTTCTCCATATATACTGCTGAATGATATGTTTCGTAGTCAAAAAACTTGCACAAGTCAATTCAACTCGTTCACTGAATTGATTTTTATAAATGAAAAACTTGGGACGCATCAGAGAATTTGGTTACCTCTATTTATTTTTGTATCATATTATAACATGTAAATGTCATTTTTTGATGTGAAGGAATATAGTTCATCGGCCACAAAATGAGTACAAATCCCATTATAAATAGTTAAATGTTTCTAAAACTATTCCCAAAATTTTTGAAGATGAAAATCTGACAAATTTTTAAATCACAAGCCGACACAGTTTTGGGACCGAATCTCCCATCAAGTTTGAGTTCTTGAACACCTAATTACACTAAATACACACAATTGGACCTTTCCTTGAAAGGTGCAGTTTGAATAGAGCCAAGGCTCTAAACAATCAAATTAGAACCCACCTTCAAATAGTATCAAGAAATGTGGTTTTAATACTACAAATCTTTGACTAGCCTTTTCATCTTTGAATTATAAAATTTAAAGCTTTAAAAATTGCTTGAATAACTTAAAAATTGACGTTAAAAAAATACGTTTCAAGATGCACTATTTCCAAAACTTAAAATCTATTTTTTTCTTAAGTTCATGCATCTTTATGTTGAGATGATCAATTTGAGGATATTTTGGCATCAAAACAACCTCTTCTCGTGGAATTTTTTAGGTAAGTTTTAATTTGATTGTTTAGAGCCTAGGCTCAGTATAAACTTTTCCCCTCCTTGAAAGCTAGATAACAAGAGTTCTGCTCGCCAAACTCTTGTATTTGCTTAATTTACACAGGCTGGATTAGTAGAAACTTATCCAATTTGATCTTCATGATGGTGTGTACAATATGGCACAGTTGGTTCTCCAAATGAGGACCTCGAGCCCACAGTGTATAATAGAGTTATCTGCATCCCATGACCAGAATCAGGACCACGGCTTAATGCTCATTGTTTCCTTATCATTGATAACCTATTGGATAGCAATTTTGCCACCTGCAAGGAACATATGCCAGAAACAAACATTAGCCTATGTGACAACTGTAGAGAAATAGTAACAGGAGAAAAGTAACAGTGGGACCCCACTCACTTCATCTTTAGAACGTGTATAACTTCTGAACTCCTTATCAGAAATGTCACTATCAAAATCAAAGACGTATCGATCTAATAATGAGCGATAGTGGCCTTTCACAATTTCCTCTTCGCTCACCTGTGAATAAAGAAACACAAACATCACAACGACGGGTGCTTGACATACTTTCCATGCAGTTGCAAAAATATAAACGCTGTTTCCATCACCTTGGAACAAAGAAGAGAGTAGAAGAATAGCTGGATGGATAGATCTGCTAGTCTACTTCCAAATGATCATTTTTTAAATATTCTAATGTTGTGAGACACTTCAATCATCGGAAAGCTATGAGAAGTTTTCCTATGATAAAAACGACAAAAGAAGACTTAAATGTCAATGTTTAAAAACACATACATGTAACAAAGACTCAATGTTGCCCTGTCCAAGTTGTCGCTATAAGACTCAATTGAGTCTTAATAGACCCAGACGAGTCTTAAGATATGCTGGTAAAACGCTGTCAGGTCCTGAGGCAAGTTAACTCAGGTGAGTCCTGAGTCAAATTGCTGAGTTTAGAAACCCTGCTTAAGATGTACACTTTGTAAATACTCATAAATTCCTAAAAGACATTACTAAAGCTCATACAATCCTAGGCCATTCCCTATGCAAGGTGAGGCATCCTCATTGCTGCTCTAATGAGTTTGTGGATGTAGGTACTAGGGAGGGTACAGTACGCTCATAGGGGACATTATCGTAGCTATCCTCACTAAGCATTCCATGGTCCAATACTTGTTTGAGTGGAGATTAAATTATACAGTCCAGATATTGGTACAGACAATCAGTATAATTGCAGCAATATATTTCATGTCCAATGGTCTGTTGCCTTTCTTTTTCTTTGCTTACTGAGGTCAAAAAGAAGAAAACACTGAAGTTTACAAGGACTTGGCAGATGAATTTGAACTAAGAGAAAAACCTGGGGGTGTCAAGTGACATGGTAGCACCGCAGGTATGATGAAATGTCAAACTACGCGCTGGAAAAGGAACTTGGGGGTGTGCTTCGGGAGATCATCTACAAACAAATTAATAAAGCATTGGTTTGTGTTTGTTGAGTCTCTGAATCTGGAAACACGAAGAGGCAAGATTGCAGATTTGAGTCTAAGCTAAAGACAAGAAACAAACAGATCGATTGGTGGCACAGGGGACCTTTTCAAAAGATGCTCATGGTAAGGTTCAGTCTAATTTTTATTAACCTTTTTTTTCCATTCCTTCATATCATTCACAAAAAAAACCAACACCTAACCACATTGTAAGCAATTGAAGCATCATTTGAACTGCACATTTCATGCTCTCTTAGTTTTAGCATATTGATTTTCTAAAGATACCATGTCAAATAACATGATTGAAAGTGATACATTAACTAATAGAATGGAAATTCACAGACAGAAGAATCAGAAAGGCGTCGAGGTCATGGTAGCACCACTAGAGCCTCAGCTACTGGTCTAGGTTTTCATTCCCACTGACACATTCGAAAGTGACTAACTATATCTAGAAACAGGTAGGGCCCTGTATTCCCCACTTTTCAACCCAAAAAAAAAAAAAAAAGTATCAGAAACAAATACAATAGAATAATATCAACTATATTGGATAATTCAGGCAAAACCTTACATTACTTGCACAAGCAAAGGGTCAAGTAGATTACACATACCTGATGGAGGAGAAGGATCTCAATAATATTGTCTTCCCAATCAATATTATTTCCTTCACATCCACATTTGCGTTTTTTCTTGAAGGGCATGCATTGTGATGGGTAGTTACCGTCATCATCGTCCAAATCAATAGTCACACCATTTTGGCTTTCAGAAGTAAAAGAACTCATGGGTTTCATAATCTCACAGATCCGCAACTTGGCAGCATTTATTTTCTCTCGTCTCCTGCATACCATACACAAGATGTTTTAGAAAACATAATCTTGATTGCAATTTATAACCAAATAGAAAACCAATAAAAAGTGGACACACCATTGATCTGAGGAAATGGATTTTTATACATGTATAACTTGGAGACATAAAGGGGAAAAATGATAGCAAGAAATGATATAAAATTTTAATGGCCCATGATTCAAGTAAATCCTGGAAGTTGGGGGTGACTTGAAAGATTGAGCCACAAGTCATGTGCATTGAGATTTTTTAGGTGTCGCACAAAATGTTTTGTTTGTTTTTTGCAACAAATGAAATGGATGAATTAAGACATGCATTCCGCGACTCATCATCATCATCATTATCATAGCCTTTTCCCAATAATTGGGACCGGCTAATCTTGGTCCGTCATTCTGCTCTATTAAAGGCCATACCTTTAGTGAGGCCATAAGTCCCCATATTACTCAAATCATACTTAAAAGGATTTTTAGAAATATTAGAAAATAAAGGGGAAGCCTCACACCACTTCCAATTCCCAATCATGATGGTTTCCATCAAGTGTCATTATCCATGGAGCGGCTCTGTTGGATGGATCATAGTTACCAGAATCTCTCACCCCAAGTGGCAATTCCGTTTCAAAATCCCGATTCTGTAATTCCGTCAAGGAATCTTCATGAAACATGTTTCCTTGAATTAAGGAACCTCGATTCCACATTTTAGAAATCTCAATTCAATATTTGTGGGATCCAGATGCCACAACAGTGTAATTTTATATATTGTAATTTTGTGCTCTCTTATAATGTTAAAATTTCTATCACCGTCTCTCCATGAGTGTGTTTGTGATGTTTAGACTTTTAATACTAACGCTACAATACAATGTGAATATAAATAAACAAATATTATTTAATTTTCTCTTTCATTAAATGTACTCATTTTCATTTCACCATGTCAAGTAAATGCTATATTTTGAAAATAGAATTAGGGATTCCTAGACAATTTGTTTTTCTAATAATGCTAGAACTTGGTCGCTTTTTTTAAAGATAATTGGGGAAAAGATTTGGGTTTGATTTGAAATAAATTTCTAATAGTGCCAGAACTGGCGGTGTTTCTTAAAGAGATTTAGGTTTGATTCGGATTACAATATAATGCAACAAAATGGCATAAATAGATCACCATTTTCAACCATAAAAATGAAATCAAAATCTCTCTATGTTTTATAACCACCATCTAATGGACTATAGGTGTCTGTTAATTGTACTTAACCCAAACCTAGGTCACCCAACCTTGACATGGATATTCCAATTAAGGCTCAATACATCGATTTAAATAACAGGGGAACCCTTGTTTAGGTTTTTATGACCTTTGAGGATCCCAATTCCAATGCAAGGGGAACCATGGCTATGCATACTCAATACATTGATTCCATACTAAGAAATTCTTGCCAATGTTTTAAAATGCGGGATGTGGCCTGATGCATTGGAGGGGCCAATGCGAGTGCATCACCACGATACAGTCAATAAATATAAAAAATTCTACAAAATCTAAAAAATAGGTTAATGCATAGAAAAAAAATGAAAGTAATTTTATTGATTTGATTCAGAAAAGCCACTGATGTGGCTGTTTTTAGTTGTTTGGGGAGTATAATACCCCCCAAAACCCTTTTGCCTCCTTTTTTGGAGCTCAAATGTCCAAAATACCCATGCGCGAGGTTTTTTTTTTTTCCACGGAAATGACTGGCTACATACGCGGGTTATGCAGGATGCAGCCGTATATGTGGAGAGATGTGGCGCATATGCTGGCATATCTCTCCAAAGCGCATATGCGGCCTCTTGCGATGCGCTGCCCAGCACACAACGCTTTATGCGGCCGAAGATGCGGCCGCATTTTAAAACCATGATTCTTGCATAAGATCACTCTAGAACCTTGAACCTTTTGCTTATGGAACAAATTTCCTGATGATTTATGGTGGTGCGGTGCTAAACTCTCGGGTGTTGATTGCATAGATGTAGGAATCTCGATTCCAATTGGATTGAAAATCGATCTATAGAGGTAGGAACCTCGATTCCATATGGGTCGAAACTCAAATCCAAACTAGTATGAATTCCGATTCCAATTCATCTGAACTCGATCGCAAAGAAGTAGGAATTTTATTCCATTTGGGTTGAAACTCAATTCCATAGAGGTAGGCATCTTGATTCCATATAGGTTGAAACTTGATTCCGATAAAGTAGGAATCGAATTTCCAGCAATACCCCATGTACGAATAGCAATTTCGACAAAAAAAATCTTCCAAGCACCCGCGATTCTAATTCCTAAATTAAATCTCAAGCATTTCCAACAACTATGGGATGGATAATAGGTTTCTCTCCTCGACCAGATCTACAACCCGTCTCCCACCTGAAATTTGTTGATGACATAGATGCCAATGGAAGACCTATCACATAAGAAGTGTCCATTGAGTGAATTATCAAATGGTTTAAGACTGAGTGAATTGGGGCAACTAATCTGGATAAACGTATAGTCAGATTAACTCAGAAGTTAGAGGCACGAGGCTGATTAGAAGAAAATTGCCAAGGCTCTTGGAGCAGCTAATGAAGGCTTCTTAATGAAATATCAGGACTTGATGCTTTATATTGACACTTAAAGCAACTATAGAAACTGGTAATGATATGCCAACTGGAAGACTTGTAGGACAAAAGAGCAGGAGAAATAAGAAAATTCGTGATCACATTTTGATTGATCGCAACTTCAGCTTAAGATCTTGAGAATTTTTTTTTTTTTTGATGAACTGAATCTTGAATTAATTTGGGTAAAAGGTGTACAATTTGCCCTGCATGTATTAAAAAAAACTGCAGGAGATGCGATAACTTTATTTCCCAAAATTAAAGCCAATAACCAGATTTTTGATCAACCTCACCTAATCGAGCAGGCTATTATCAACTTCTTCAAGAAACTCTTCTGAGCACCATCAGGGCCTAGACTGCAAATGGTCGTCCTCTCTTGCAACTCCAATCCTCCTCATCAAGCCACCTGGCTTGAAAGAACCTTCTCCGAAGAGGAAATTCTCTTGGCTATCAAAGAACTAGGACAAGACCGAGCCCCAGGTCCAAACGGTTAGCTGCTAACATTTTTCAACAATTATGGCATACCATGAGCCCTGACTTGGTCGCCATATTTAATAAATTCCACGAGAGAGGGATCATAAACAAGGCCATAAATGCCACATTCATCGCCCTAATCCCCAAGATTGAAGAGGCTGAGGAACTATAAGATTTCCGTCCTATTAGCCTCATTAATAGCTCTAACAAAATTTTGTCCAAGGTCCTAGCTACCGGACTAAGGGCTATCCTCAGGTGGGTCAATTCCCCAACACAAGGAGCTTTTGTTAAAGACCGCCAAATCTTAGATGTTGCTTTAGCAGCGCAGGAATGCATCCACTCCCGTCACTTGGCTAAAAACCTGGGGGTGGTCATCAAATTAGATTAGGAAAAATTCTATGATCATGTAGATTGGAAAATCCTAGATGAAACCCTTTCCAGAACAGGTTTCAGCCAGCATCGGAGATCCTGGATCAGAGCGTGCATTTCCGTGCCAATATTTTCAGTGCTCGTTAACGGCTACCCCAGAGCAACGATGTCTTCTGCAAGTCGATCACGAGCATGTACAGATGTGGCTTCCTCTAAGGCTTCAACGAGGGGGCGAAATGAACTTGAAATACACCAATGACACCCTAATTTTCTGCAATGCTGACCCCTTCCAGATCGACAACCTAAGACTTTTTCTCAAATGCTTTGAGATGAGTACGGGTTTCAGGATTGACATGGCTAAAACAAAGGTGATGGGCTTTGCCCTTCAACCCCAACTTCTTTCTTCTCTAGCCAACAAATTGGGATGCAAGGTGGAAGATTTTCCCTCCACTGACTTGGGTCTGCCACTTTGCATTGGGAAACCCAAAACCAGCCAATGGAGTCACATTGTATACAAATTTGATTGCAGACTGGCTGACTGGAAGGGCAGATATCTCTCCCCCACGGGTTGACTCGCCCTTATAACGGCTACCCTCTCCAATATTCCTATTTTTCATGTCTCTCTTCCTCATGCTATCCTTGGTGGCTGACCATCTAGAGAAACTCACGAGGAACTTCCTTTGGGCCTGAGAGGGGGGAGAAAATACCACCTCATATCTTGGGCCAAAGTGCACACTCCCAAATCTCAAGGGGGCCTAGGCATCTGCAATCTCTGATCCAATAACCTAGCCCTACTTGGCAGATTGTGGTGGCGCTTTGCTACATAGGAGAACCACCTTTGGCAGGAGGTTGTTCATCACAAATACCACTGTGAGGAAGAAGCTTGGCTCCCAGTTGGCAAGGCTGGTCCCAAAATTATGCGAGTATGGAGGTTGTTACTTTGCAGTCTCCCTCACTTCACCAGCAACATCCGCCTCCACCCTCATTCTGGCCACAAGGTCGACCTGTGGCTAGGCCAAACCCCCCTTAAGGACAGGTTACCCCATCTTTTCCTAGTTGACCGGTACCCCCAGGCCACAATAGTTGAATGCTTCCAAACTTTGGGCCACAATAGAGTTTGGCATCCTAGATTCAAAAGGCCCCTGCTGGACATAGAGATCCCCGAATTTCTGGCAGTATCCTCCATCCTCCACTCAACTTTTATCCGACACCAAGGGATGGATGTCTCCGGCCCCCTCGGGTACCTACTATCTCCTCTTTTTGCAAGAATCTCCAAAGGTCCCCTTTCCCTACTCCCCCCCACCCCTCCACCAGGCCAGAGCTTAGTACTCCCTCATTCCCCCCAAGATCAAAGTGTTCAGCTGGGTCACATTCTCAGAAAGAGCCTTGACAGTTGACAGCCAACCGCTCTACCACTGAGCTATTGAGGAACAATGTGAGATTAGATCTCATAGAGTTCTACTCTCATTCTCAACCCATGACCAATATGGGCCCGAAGCTTCCTTCGTAACTCCCAGAACTTCTTTATAGTGGCTCCGTTCCATGCCTCATTTCATAGGGAGCCTCCAAGTGGCTCTATTTCATTATATTTTATCCATATCCCAATTCCATTCATTGAATATCCCTTTAGTGTCATTGACATAAGAGATGTCATTTCTAGATATTTCTATTTCTTTCTATATATGGAAAGTTAAGAAATCATCATACAATAATTGAGAAAGTGCAACAGAAAAAAAAGAAAGGGGGTTTCTGATGATTTTGAAATCTTTTCTACTAGGTAATCTATTATCCTTATGCATGAAGATAATAAATTCGGTACTTGTGGTAGGACTCTGGATTTCTTACCACATTCTCTATAGGGCCCTCTTATCACTTCCTTCTCCGAGCTATAAGGCGCCTACAGTTACCCAATAGGTGCGCTGGAAGAGGAGATCAACGCCCAACTCTTCATCCATTGCAACCTTGCAAGCTCTTTTGTGGGGACACTTCAACTATTTGGCTGGGTCTGGGTGACCCATAATATTATACCCCACACTTATACAGGCTTTTTTGTCCCCACCATGGTCTAGACATGGCATTTATCTTTGGTGAGCCACAGAAGCTACCATTCTCAAGGTCATTTGGTAGGAGCGCAACAACCGGATTTTTAGAGGAGAGATGACTACCTTAATGGCCTGCTCAATAAAGTCAAATCCTTGGTCACCTTCTCGACTAAGAATAACAAACTCTTTCAGAACTACCCTCTCTCGGACTTCCACCTTAATTGGAACAACCTGCTGACCCTTAGACAAGCACGCAACTCTTGCTATTCTATCTGGAGACCACAGGAGCAGGGCTAGGTCAAGCTCAACTTCGACAGTTGCTCCCTCAGCAACCCAGGCTCTGGTGGTATAGGGGGCATCTTCAGAGATTCTTGTGGTGCCACGCTTCTCTCCTTTTCCCATTGCATTGGCTAAAGCAATTCCCCTGTGGTCGAAGCTTTAGCCCTTCCCATGGGACTTCGCAAGTTCAATCCATCTTGGTGTGCAACCTTGATTATTGGGGGTGATTTCAAAAATGTCATGGCATGGGCATCTAAATCCCCCCCCTCCTCCTTGGAGATTGGAGTGCATTTCACGGTTCCACCTTTGCAGGGATATACGTGGAGGGGGAAGCCAATGCCGCAGCCGACGCCCTTGCTAAGGATGGCACCTCATAGAAGAACACTCAGGAGACTTTTGAGCACCTCTTTGAGCTTTAGACCTTACCTATTTGTTACTTTCCTATTGATCCTAGGCTTGTGTAGCATTTTTGGACCTCGTAAGGAGTTTTTGTATACGAACATCTGGTTTGTGGGTGCTTCAATCTTTTGTACGTCCGTTTCATCTATACATAAGTTAACTATTTCCAAAAAAAAAAAAGAAGCCTGCTCTGAATGTCCCTTTTTTTGCTAAAGTATACCAGAGAATTTGCCTCATGCAACAAATATGTAAAAGTAACATCTAAATTTTAATGACAGACAAGCTCGAAACTTTGATCGAATTATGTGTTTTAGGCAACAAGGACAGGGGAAGACCTTTTTGTCCCAAGGAATGACATTTTGGGAGTCGCCTTCAATCAAAAGAGAGGTTCTCAAATTCTTGTTAAACACTTAAGACCAGTGAGTAGTACTTGGGCTTCAGCTGAAGATGTGTCTGAGAAACCAACGGGACCTGAATAGGTTAACAGGATTGATCCCATATGGAGCCTAAACACTCCCGCAATGCCGGCCAAGCCAAGGTTGGCCGAAGAGCACCTGTCAAAGTTGAGTTGGGTGTAAAAAGACGCCGAACCTAATTAGAATGGTTGTCTTGTTTTTTGTATGAATTTTGTGTGTGTCTTGCCATTTTGTACAGATTTTGTTTTGGGCTTTCACTATATCAATATAGATCTAACATTATCAAAAAATAAAAATAAAAAGCCAAAACAAAAAAAGAAAGAAGTTGAGTTTGGTGACTCCAAACTCCGGTGGGTGATTGTCATTGGGGGCAGACCATATAACGTGTCTCCAACTCTGGCCCAGGGCAACCAAGAAGTAAAACCTGATAGATTTATGATTCCGGGACTAGAATAATGGTGGGTTGAGGCAATCGTAGATGGAGATTATTTTGCTCTTGCCCTCAAAGATGCACCTGCTCCAGTATACCCAGATGGACCAGATGCAGGCGAAAAATAGAAATACACAAAAGAAAAAGGGCCACTATAGCCACATGGACCCGATGGAGAATGGGAATGGGATACCTTTCCTCTACATACAGTCCCGGGTAAGTGCCTTGTTAAATACAACCAAGTAAACCAACCAAATGATTTGGAGGAGCAGGGGTGAACCCGGCCTTTGAGATCATGACAGGGCTTCCATTCGAGGTCATGGGGCACCATCGAAGGAGGAACCCAAGAATAAACCAGTAGTGGGCAGGCAGCAGACCAACTTGTCACTGCCTGAGTGGATTGTGTAGTGGTTTCTGAAGAATAGCCGACAATGACGCCAATTCTGTGGCTTCGTTGCCATCCAGGTTGTGCCTAAACCTAGCATCCATATAATCTAGCCTTCTAGTTACTCGTACTAGAGCAAGACAGTTGCTTCTGATCGGCAGCCGTGAAGATAAGATTTGGGAAGTCGAGCTCCAAGGATTAGAAGCTCAACTGAAGATCCACCCAAAAACACGTGGTCCCCAGTTTTTGCTACATATAAAATTGAATATTGGTTGAGAAAGCCATGAGGCTGCTAACAATAGCTTTCCAAGCTCATGAGCTTGACTAGTGGCTCTTCCTCTATGTAGCCAAAAAGCGGCTTCATAGCAATAATTGTGTTATAATCACCATTTGCCATAGGTGATCATTCTCTGTGTGGGTACTCCCATAGCTATTTGTCCAGCAACAGAGAGTTACATTCCCTAAGCTTTCTGAAAAGAAAATCTTGTTTCCTGCCATAGCCATATTTTGCTCCATGGTTTTTCATTTTAATGGAAAAAAAAAATCTTGTTTCCTGGGATAGCAAGAGGTAATCGACCACAGGCAATTCAAGTACTGAGCCAATTAAGATGCACACAGTCATAGCATTAAAAGTTACAAAATTATCTAATAGCCCAATCTCATTACATACATCGGGAATCAGCTTAGTTAACCCATAACTGTCTAGTGTGAGAATTAGAGTGATCAAATAACCTTGTAGAGCATGGAAGGCAAAAACACATGGAAGTTGAACATCATAATATCGAGAAGATGTTCGTGATTAAAGTACAGGTAACCACATTTTACGACTAACGCGTATACAAACAAGAAACTAAAATAATAGAGATAAACTCTTCAGACTAGCATGCTAACTTAAGAGAGAGCACTTAGATATTTGTTGGCTGACTCAAAACTTGAGTCAATTCAACAAACCTCCGGCTCAAATTGACCCATAACATGAGCTGGTCGACATGATGGGGTTATTGATGAAAAAACCCTTACAAGGCCCTAAGGAAGCACATATCGTTTTATATAACTTTGACCCAACACAATATTATTTTGACTATACCTGATTTTGCTCCAGTTTGGGTTGACAATGGGTCTTGAGAGACCTGATTGCATTTGGAAACTACAGAGATAGCATCAAAGTGGCATTGTGCACATAGCATGGGCAGCAATGGCAACTTTTCCCTCACACTTTTTCTCCAGTCAGATATGTCTTTAGCCCACTTTACTGTATCGTGTACGTAATCCATCAAGAGACTAATGAACAAAATATTCTCACATCACACAAACTAAGAACTTAATAATTCTAAATCACAACCAAGAGCAGCAGAGCTCCTTTCCAAGTCACAAGGCAGAGTTCATCTTGAAAGCTAACAGTTGCTTAATGGGGTGGAGTTGAACTAAGTGATCAGCAGGGAAATTCCTTTATATAACGCCAACAAATAAACTCTCTTCATAGAACAATCCATTCAAACCTCTGATTCAAGTATACCAGATTAAAGCTCTACATTCCCAGCCTTTCTTAAAAACTATCAACATGAGAAATATCTTAACTTTTGTTCAAAAGAAAATTTCTTTACTTAAAAGCAGGGATTGGAAAATCGCCGATCCGGATAAAGATTCGTTTGTGACCATGCCGATTCCTAGTCAGACTAAACGCTTTGATAAACATATAGAATATAATATATATAAAATATACCCATTGGCAAGTATGGGTGGCTGAAAGTCACTTGGTCGGAGGTTCAGCCCTCCATTTGATGCTCTAATTGTACTTATCATTATTTTCTCAACCGATAATATTACATACTAGTATACCACATATTATATGGTATGTGATATTCTAGCAATTAGTTGGAACAGCTTAGTTGGCTAGCGTATGTGGCTTTATAGCACTTGGTTGGAGGCTTGAACCCTCCCTAAGCACTAATAGTATAATCCTCCCTTTATTTAGGTTTCTCTTCTATTTTATTATTTTGCCCTATAGCTGATCCAGCTGGTCCGGTTCGCCACTCGGGATTAGGATCGGTGATTGGGCGAGCCGCCCCACCAAGCCATATTTTAAAACACTACTTAGAAGTAACAGCTATACGAGAAATTCTTATATAATCAGATTGCTAAAGGCTTTGGAAATATCCTAATTCCTTTTTCTTGAAAATGCATTAAAAAAATGATGTATCTAAAAATCCAAATATTAAAAGCTTATAGGCATATTACATTTTGCACTAATAAATAAATGGGAGGAGTTTGGCCTAAGAAGGGTGAGGACCTTAAACTTTCTCTTAACTCATCCCAAGCCCAGGTAAAGGAGGTGGGTTGTGTTAGGTAGGCAGTCAACATAAAATTTGTCAAAACATTCTATGAATCCTGAATCGAGGTCATCTGCTTATGCTAAGGTGTTGCATGTAAGATATGCACTGTACCGGAAGGTATGGCACTCAATAGAGCAAAATGGCCGACCAAATTTCATGTAGCCGACTCCAAATAGTTGGGAAAAGGCTCTGATGATAATGATGATGAAATAAATGGGAGGAGTTCAAAACTCACAATGTGGAAGATGCTTACTAGAACCTTTCAATAAAGATGCAGCTGAAACAATATTATAACAAATACACAATGCACATGGAAATATAATCAATATTGTAAACATTACTCATACAAAAAGGAATAAGATATAAAGAAACTCCAATCTTCAAGAGACATACCTCATAGATGCATGCATATTTGCTAGAAAAGATGGAGGTAATATGTTTGATCCAACATCGCTCTCCAGAATTGCATTTATTGGAAACCTTTCTTTCAAACCCATGGACGTATTAGCATACCTATCAAATCTACATTCTAAAGAAGATTGGATAGCATTAGTCTTTCGCTTCTTTACTTGACCCTCAAGATTTTGGATTAATGGTTTTACTGATGGACTCCTATTTAAGAAGTCGAAATAAGTCCTACACAGGCATTCTTCTGATAGCTTGAATTTCATGATATCATCATTGCCAAAAATTTGCAATTCATTATTCTCATGATTACTTGTGCTTGCTACATTAGAAAACTGAAGTTCTCCTTTAGGATGCCTAGCAAGAACATAATGTCTTGCGTTTGTACGCTCTTGTAGCATATCTAGAGCTTTTGAACAAACTGACTCAACATCAGCAGTATGTGATCCAAGAGTCCTTAAGTCAGCAGGTAGATGAGATGCATCTTTTCCTTCCAAAGGTTTTGATTTTGACTTCATCTCCATATACTGAAAATTTAAAAACTAAATATTACAAATCAGCAGTAAAGAGATGGCCTTCATAAAAAGAAAGAAGAGATATAAAAGCAAGCAGAGAAAGATAAGATGTAAGCACCAAAACAATAGTGGCCAAAATCAACAAGAAAGCAAAAGAGAATCATTGGAATGTATTACTGTGTTTAGAATATCAAAAGATTCAAAACAAACAATGGATAATATCTCTTTCACAGAAATCTACATTTCTGTTATGGTATGATCTAGAAAAATTTCATTATGCACATAAAACAGAACTTGGAAAATGAAACCTCAACCAAAATCTGAGGTATGCAGAGGCACTCTTTTGCTTCTTCTTTTATTAAGAAAGACTTTCATTGAGAGAATGACAGGGATGAAAAGCAATAAAAATCAACTACTACTCCGACAGCATACATCTAAACTCAAAACCATGTGTATCCCCACCAATACACAATATGATACAAATATTACACATCATAAGTTAAAAGTAATGAGTAACGTTGACTTTCAATACTAACCCTCAAGATGGAAAGAGAAGCATAGATATCTTGCTTCGAAGGAAGTCAAATCAAGTTGGCCATGGGACAAGGCATTGGATAATATTTCTAGCAAAAACATCTATTATTCAATTTATAGGCATTAGTAGTGACGTAGTGTGATCCTCTACCTTATCTTTGACGGAGTAGAGGCAAGCCACCGCCATATGTTTTGTCCTTTCACAATAAATTGGATTTGGAGCAACATGCATGGGACTCATATTTTCGCAAAATACGTTTACCAGTCTAGATTAAGCAGAGGCCATAGCCCACTTTGTTCAGTTAATGCCCTTGATCCATCAAGGAATTATGGTTTCTTTTGATTCCAGGCAGCTAGTTGCTGCCTGCACTTACAATATCTTGCGCCTTGTCATTACTAGCTGCCTAAACTTACAATATCTTGTGCCTTGTCATAGAATTCACCATCTTGGTGTGCTGCCCAGTTCCCTTGGCGTATCTTGTAAAATCAGATACTAGAATTCCAAACACACTAAATCCATTTATTCATGACATGTGGAACTTCTAAACGTGGAATATGTCCATGCATGAATCCATTGAACAACACAAACAGCATTGTGGTTCCCAGTATTGAACTAATGAGAAATAAATTTATCCCCAAGTTGAAGTTATGACCTAGGATAAGTTAATGAGACTTTCCCCCTTCAGCCTATAAGTTGCGGTTGGCTTTAAGCAGTGTTTCAAAACTCAGCTGAGTTGACTTGGAATCGGATGAGTAACTCGGCCAAGTAGTGGTGCCCATACTCCGGAGTATGGAACTTGTACATTAGTCGGGAAACAATGTTCACTATACTCCGAAATACAAGGGGGGCATATAACCCACCCCATTTCATATTTTTCTTCACATATTTGCAGCAAAAACCTTCATTTTGATCCAAATTTACAAAATATACTAGAAAATTGCAACGTCTAGAATTTCTAACATATTTTGTAGAATGATTGATAATCATTGCAACTTTCTAGCATATTTTGAAAAGTTACAAAAATGCCACAAAATGCATGAATAACACAAACAATAGTAGAAAAAGAAAAAGACATCATTTTTCTCACATCTGGTAGATCAAAGAAATTGCTGTTGTTTTTTTTTTTGGCCCAATTTTGAAAAGCAATGATTTCTCTGAATCCAATGTTGATCCTTGATGAAAACCAAACCTGGCCTTATCTTTGTGTTCTTGATCATACCATAGGCTAGTTGTTCCAAAAAAAAAAAAAATCGACATCAGACTTTTTTAAGAACCTTGGATCTCTTATATCCAAATAGGAACCCATAATTTGTTTGGGGGTTTTGTTTCACTTTCCAGCTGCATAAAGAAACTCTGACAAGGATTTGAAGCCTCGACTCGCACTGAAGACAGATCAGGCAATCGGCCTCAAAATTTCAGGTAAATCCTATTTTTTGTGATTTAAATATGTAAGATTGGTTGAATTTTTAGGATTATCAATCATTCCACTATAATTTGTGTCATTCATGTATTTTGTGGCATTTTTAGTTAAATTCTATTGAAAAACCTTTTTGGCTAGAATTTCTTTTTCACAATTTCTTGTACCCAGAGATCCATTTTGATGACTGTAATTGTTAGAAATTATAGTTTTAAGTTTTTTTAATGTTATGATAGTCATTACATTGTATTCATATACCTATTTCTGGATTTAGCTTTCTTCCATTGTGTTGGAAGGAGAATTTTTATCTCAAAAGAACCAATAATTCAAAGTTATAGATTTTTTTGTATGCATAAACTCAATGGTGATTTTGTTTTAAACTCAATGTTATGACTTACAATTTTTTATGTTGTTTGCTGCATCTAGGATCTATATTTTGCATTTAAGAAACTCTGTTTTTACTATGTCTAGGAGGAAGTATTTTGTGGCTAATGTTTTCTATTTATTGCACTAGGAAATATTTTTGCAACTAGGAATTTTGAATATTGACTATTTGTATTGCATCTAAGAACTATTTCTTGCTAATAGGAACCATTTTCTATTTATATCACTTACCTTTATTTTATGTTCTTCTACCATCTCGCTTAGACAAAATATTTGCTAGTAGGAGCTAATTTATATTAATGGGATTTATTGTTTGTGAAATTATAATAAGTACTATTTTCTTTTGCATCTACGGACTATTTTTTTGTTAATAGGTACTGTTTTCCTATTAGAAAGCATTTTGTTCTAATAGGAGCTATATCAGTAATAAAACATTGGTTAGGAGTTCAATTTTATATATTTTGTAGGCTTAGAAGTTGATGAGTGAAGATCTAGCATGGGAGCAGACAAGGAGCACATTCAGAAATCATTGGAGGCAGCACAAAGAGAAGACGTGGAAATACAAGGTGATTGAGGAGATAGGCAATGAATACCATGCACCTACTAGAGAAGATGAGAATGCAGAGTTTCTGGCCCATATGGAGCAGACAAGGAGGGCTAGTCTAGCAGAGATGGATAATCTCCATATTGGACAAATGGATATTGACGAGATAAATGCTAGACGGGCGGGAGATGCAAGCAGTATTCTTCCCGAGCCAGTGGCACCTCTCGAACCCGCAGTGCCTGGTATGGGAGGGCATGGGCCAGGGCTCTTTTGTCTTCCACCTTGAGAATGCCTTCTATATCTTCTCAACTTTCTAATAGTTCCCGGCCCTGGCAACCCCAAACCCACCCCTGCCCTGACACCAACCTCTTGAGCATTCCAAAATTGGGCCCAAATATCACTACAGGACCCTTCAATCCGTATAAGCAATTGAAGTTAAAGGATAATGTCAAGGGCAGTTGCAAGGTGGTTCTATCACACTGCTAACCCATTTCATGCAGCGAATAGTGGGATGATATGGGGAATAGAAAAATCCACAGCCTTGAAAGCGACAGAAAGAAAGCATGATAGTTGAAGAAAAGGCTGAAATTTAAGGTCCCAATTAAAGTAAGATTGCAAGCAGTTGTTTACATCATGAGGTGATCAAAGTTAACCTATTCCTTGTAGATTTTAAGCAGTCATGGCCTAAGACTGGGGTGATAATAATGTCTCATGGTTGAAAGGATAGGAAAGGGAGGTGCATTGTTAATTTCTTGATCTATTGCTCAAAAGGTACAATTTTCCATTCTAGTGTAGATCTCTCACAAAAAGAGGATCGAAAAACTCCAATTCAGACGACGCACTAGAGCAGTAGAGAATATTGGGGAACAAACTATGGTGCTCCTAATTACTAATAATGATATGTGAAAGAGAAAATTGAGTTTGGTGCCCTAGCTCAACTCATTGTATTGATCTCATGTTGTAAACCATAGCCCAGTCGATGTATGTGAGTTGTTGCCTTCGAAAAGGGAAAAGGATTGTGAAAATTGTATATAATCATTCTATCCTGAGCTAAATGAGACAGCATTGTGATCAAGCACTCAGTAGGCCTGTCATCATAAGATTTGCCACCTCATACTTGATATTCAAATCTATCCTAAGACAGCAAGCATGATTGGAGCAGATAGTGTGATGTAGGGAGGAGGGGAAAGAAAATAACTAAAGCAGAAAAATATAAGACAAGGGTTGAGAAATTATACCCTCTCAAGGTTTTTGAAGGAGTCTATCCCAAAGAGATCTCTTCACAAGATTCAAAATACATTCTTCTTCTCTTCACTCTTCTTTTTCTTGTCAAATGATATATTTATAGAAAAAAAACTAAAACATAACTTGCTCCCTAAGAAATCCTGTTCAATACTAAATCACAACCCTTCATCTTGTAAAAATTAAACTTCCAATTCTGCCCCTTAATTCTCTACAAACCAAAAAGACACAAATACCTCTAAAGAAAACTAAAAACCCAAAATAAACCCAAACCCTAATTTTTATTTCCTATAAAGTAAATAAATAAATAAATAAATAACTCGTTGCATCATTCTCCCGAGGTTAGGAGAAGCTCGACCTCGAGCTTGTTATGCACATGGCACTCTTTAAAGACCACTTGAATAGTTGGTTGATGCAAGGCGAAGGGCAAAAAGAAAATAAACAAACTAGAAAACTAAAAGATAAAATTCAAAGGTGAGAGAACATACCCTCTCTCAAGGTCTGTAAGGAAGTCCACCCAAAATCTCTTGACAAAACCCACAATAAATCTTCTCCTCGTTTCTATCTTTTTGTGGTCTAACGATTACATATTTACAAAAGAAAACAACTCCAAAAACCTAACTTGCTCCTAAAGAAATTCTAATTAATATTAAACCCAAGCCCTTCATTTATTTAATATTTAATTTCCAACTATACCGTTCAATTCTCTACAACTAAAAGAGACACAAATACCCCTAAAGAAAACTAGAAACTGAAAATAATCTTGAACCTAAAATCTAGAAAATAGTAAAGTAAAAGAAGTTAAAAAACTCATTACATTATTCTCCCATGGTTGAAATAAGCTCGATCTTGAGCTTATGGAATTTGAAAGTTCCCGTCATTGTCTTCTTCACTATGTTCCAACCTGATACTTTCACCCTTTTTTTTTATCGAACGTTTGATTGTTGGACTTAAACCAACAAATTTGTTATGTCAGAAAATCAGCTACGATACTGAAAATTTTTATGATTTCCACCATTTTTCAAGCCTTGCAACCAGAACTTCTGGAGCATGTGTTGCGTGACCAAAGCTTGAATCGGTGATCAATTTTTTATTTTCTAGCTCTTCATAATCTTGTTCCCCATATTGCAATCTACAAAGTAGATCTTGTAGAATTTGTACTCCAACTTGTTGTATTACTCTACCAATACATTCTGTTAGGCCTTTTATAAGTCTCTCAATTATCTGACCTGCACGTTGTACAATTTGATTGGTAGATGCTTGATGGGATCATGATATATCTCAAACAGTGTTTCAAAAAGCGCTAAGTGGGCCCTAGGCGGCCTGGGAGGTCCAGGCTGCCCAGCGCCTAGGTGGGCACCCATAAACATAACCATAATTATGTTAGTATGTCAGTTGAATCCAAATAAGGATTCCGCAGTACAATTATATCAGTATCAGTTATATGTATTGCAATACATAATACAAATTATACTACATATTAGAATTTAGCAACACAGTCCATACACATAACCATAATCCATAAGTCGGTTCATATGCCATATCCAATTAAAACTTAAAATTTACAACCAACCAAATTATCAAACCAAGTTATCAAATAGTATCACACCAGTACTACAGTACACCACCATGAGGAAGAAAACAAAATTGAATGATGAAACTATGAAAGTAATACTTGAAGACTCAAAAGAATCTTCAATAGTTCAATACACAGTACTTCAATCAAAGTTCAAACTTCAAAGTTTAATAATTATTCAACAATCAACATTCATCATCAGAAAATCTTGGGTCAACTGCATTGGCATCATATTCATCAGAGTCGACGGAGTGTGACCCTTCTCGACATATTGGTCTTCCCCGTCCTCCTCCGTCTCTTCTGAATCAATCTCTTCTTCGTCCTCTTCCTCCATTCTTGTTCTCTGTGCCAAAGATCTAGTGGCCCTAGGAGGGTCAGCTGACGTCCCTAAAGCATCCATGACCATGTTCCATGTCAATCCTTCATGCCCCTCGACCTCATCATCATCAACTAACCACTCCATAGCATGGTCCATATTTCTTGATCAGATGGGGTCTCTCTTTTCTCTTTTAGCAAACATGTTCTTCAAGAATCGATTGTACTTGACATAGACTAGGTCATTGAGCCTCTTTGATTCAAGCATGTTCCTTTTCTTTGTATGAATCTAACAAAATCAAATGAAAGTATGAAACTAATTAAAGTCTAATATCTATAGTTCATGTATTATTTATAAAATTATACAAATTACCCTTACGGCTTACCCCTTCAAAAGTACTCCAATTGTGCTCACAATCGGATGAAGAAGTGGTTAGGTTTAAGATTTGAATGGCCAACTTTTGTAAATTTGGAGAACTAAACCAATGTTGGCTCCACCAATGGGTTGCAAAGATATAGAATAAAATCATAAATAAATAATAGAATTACTTGATTACTTGAACTTGATGATCTTAATAATATTATTAATACCTAGATCAATTTTGGCCCTTTGCCTCATGGCCATTGGACTTCCAAAAGTCTTTAATGAGCACTTGTAATTTATCAGCTCATCAGCGCATATAATATCCTGTGTATCAGGATCAGGGACTAGTACCTCTACACACTCATTAAATCCATTCATAATTGTGTCATTTGTTTGTATATCCTTGTCAATATAAAAAAAAAGCTGGGTTCAAATAATAACCAACTGCATGCAATGGCCGATGTAGCTGTCTATCCCACTTCTCATCAATAATCTCAAAAACAGGCTTGTAACGAGTTTCTTCATCATTGAAATTTTGGGCGCTCTCTCTTTTGCATTTCTTCATAGCATCATATATGTAGCCCATAGAAGCCTTGTCACTATCAACCATGCGAAAGACTTTGACAAGAAGAAAAAATACCTTAAGAGCGCCCTTTACCCCTCTCCAAAAAGCCTTAGAAAGTATAATATCTCTCACCTTCTTCCCAACCTGAATCTTAGACCACTTGCATGCTCTCCACTCATCTGAGATAAACATTTGTCTCAACTGCACTCTCCTCGAATGTATGCTATCTAAGCATAAGTACCAGGTCGCAAATCTCGTAACCCAAGGCCTCACAATCTCTTTCTTCTTTGTAAAGGTACACATCATGCTAAGGATGAGATGGTCACTATAAATGAAATTTGTAACTAGCTTGGCCTTCTTCACTGCACCTGATATCTTGCTTAAACCACCAAGAGCCTCAAGCATGAGGTCTATACAATGTACTGCACATGGTGTCCAAAAGATTCTAAGATAAGCTATGCGCAACAAATTAGATGCAGCAACATTAGGAGCAGCATTGTTTGTGACAACCTGTACAACAAGATGCTCCCCAACCTCCTTGATTCCCTTCTCTATCACTTGAAATATGTAATGGGCATCATGGATATGATCAAAGGCATCAATAGACCTCAAAAAAACAGTCCCTGCAGAACAATTCACAAGCAAATTCATCTGACTTCTTCTCTTCCTATCACTCCAACCATCAGTCATAATAGAAACCCCATACTAAGCCCACGCATCCTTCTTAAGTTCTACAGCTTCCTTCGTGGCACTCACTGCCTTTTTTAAAAAAGGCTCTGAAAGCTCGTATGGGGTTGGGGGTTTCATCCCAGGGCCAAATTGGCCAACTGCCTCTATCGCAGCATAGCAGCTGCTTAAGCGAGCGGTATTGAAAGGAATGCCCGTCTCATAAAACCATGTAGCAAGATAATACACAGCTCTATCTCTCTCTTCCTTCTTGATTCTATTTTCAATGGTGGTTTGCTCTTTTGTTTTCTCTCCTGCAACCTCAGGGTCAGGCTGAGGTAAAAAACTATCCATAAGGTCTCTAACCCGAGGCTTCTTAGTCCCAGAACCAGAAGCAATTACAACTCCCTTCCCCTTTCCCTTAATAATGGATTGCTCAACCTCTTGACATCCGTCCCTTTCCTCATCACTATCATCATCATCAAAATTGACCCGAACCCCAGACCTAATCTCTGCTATAGAGGCAAATCTCTCATCTTTTTTCATTTTCAACATGTTAAAAAAATTGTTTATTTTCTCTTTGACAGCATCAAGAGTCTTTTTACATAGGGCAACATCCCCCCTGATACTAGTAAGATGTTTCTTGAACTGGTTTATGCCCCCTTTTGTATCATTTTCACAAAACTTGTATCTTACGCAATTTTTATCATTAGGATTTGGGTTATAGCCATATTTCTAACTGGGATCACCACTCTTATTAGATCCCAACGAAGACATCTCAAAAATAATGCAAATTACTAAAACAATAAAAAAAATCACTTACTTTGAGTTTGATTGCTCAATCTTCAAACGTCCACCTCAAAGACGCTTCTAAATACTCAAAATCTTCTAAAAAACCCCCTAACAACTTTGCAAAACATCAAAAAGTAAATCTAATATCAATGAGTGATGTTTTGATCAATTTTGGTTAGCTTTGAGAAACCCTTCAATCCTAAAAAATTCACCAAAAACAAAATTTTTGGGGGCTCTCTCTCTAAAATTGGCTCCAACAAGTTTTAGGGTTCAAATGAATCTAAAACCCTAAATTTTGGCCCTTAAAAACAAAAAAAATGACCAAATTTGCTTCTACCGAAATCAATTTCCGCCCCTGGGCGACCGCCCAAGGCTGGGCGCTTGATGCCTGCCTAGGCGGGTTTCGTACCACCTAGGCGGTCGCCCAGGGATCGACCGCCCAGATTGATTGCCTAGGCCTGGGCGATGCGCCCAGCCAGGCCTTACGGGCCGCCTAGAAGCTGGGCGGTCTGCTTTTTGAATCATTGATCTCAAAGCTCTGATACCAATTGATGTAGGGAGAAGGGAGAAAAGAAACTAAACAAACTAGAAAAATAAAATATAAAAATAAAAGTAAGAAAATATATCTTCTCTCAAGGTCCGCAAGGGAGTCCCCCACAAAAGATCTCTTCACGAGGTCTAAAATAAATTATTTTTTCTTCTCTATCTTTTTTTTGTCTAATAGTCATATATTTATATAAGAAAATAACTTCAAAATCTAACTTGCTCATTAAGAAACTCTAATCAATCTTACATCATGGGCCCTCATCAATTTAATGTTTAACTTCCAACTATACCATTCAATTCTCTACCACTAAAGAAACATAAATACCCCTAAAGAAAAGTAGAAACCCAAATTAACCCCAAACCTAAAATCGAGAAAGTAGTACACTAAAAAAAATTTAAAAGTCATTACATCATTGGTGACAAAGCCCCACTATTCGTCTAGGTACTTTGTCTTCTTCAATGAACCAATTAGTCAATTAAAATTTTGATTTGGGGAAAATCGATTGCAATGCCAAAATCTCTTACAAGTTCCACCATTTGTATTTCATGCCTTACAACCGATCGGCTTTTGGGGCATGTTGTGGTTCGTTACCAAAGCATGAATTGGTGATCAGAGTTTGATGTTCCACTTGTTCATCATCCTCTTGCTCCCCATGTTGCAATGTGTTATGTAGATCGTGCAGAAAATTATTGCATTATTCTGTCAAGACATTTTGTCAAGCCTTTTGTGAATCGTTCAATGATTGCATCCACAAACTCTATAACTGGATTGGCAGATGATTGTGACAACATCATGGTATATGGATCTCAAGGCTCTGATACCAATTGATGTAGAGAAAAAATGAAAGATAATAAATAAACCAAAAAAACATAAGACAAGGCTTGAGAGATTATATCCTCTCAAGGTCTATAAGGGGAGTCCACCCCAAAAAAATCTTTTCACAAGATCCAAAATAAACTCTTCTTCTCTTCTCTCTTCTTTTCCTTGTCAAATTACATATTTATAGGGAAAAAAAACCTTAAAACCTAAGTTACTCGCAAGAGACCCAATCAATCCAAAATCATAACCCTTTCATCTTTTAAAAGTTAAACTTCCAATTTTGCCCCTCAATACTCTACAACAAAAAAAGACACAAAAACCCTTAAAGAAAACTAGAAATCAAAAATGACCCCAAACCCTATTTTTATCTACTACAATAATAGACAAGTTGCATCATAGTGGCATCAAAGGGTTGAGTTTCTTCATTTCTTGCTCAAAATTCGACTAGAAGGGACGTTCAGGATATTATTAGCAATTGGCTATTTGAGCTACCACCCCACTTGTGCAAATACTGAAGATAATTGATGTTGATGTTAAGCCAGCGAGGGGATATCTTTGAGGCCTTGAGCCGAGCAAAACTAGCCATTAAGGAAAATTGAAAATTCTATGAAAGGTTTGAAGATCATTGATGACAAGTGCGCTAACCAACTGCATCACTACATGCTGCAGATAGTTATAAAATTAAATTTTCATTTTAAGTTCTAATATTAATTTGTGATTTGTGTTGCGTATTTGGCCTATATGACAATATAAACATTGTATTTGGACTTCTTCTTTACCCAGTTATCACTATTACCCTGATATAGCCAATACTCCAAGATCACAAACAGGGTAATATACTATATCGAGGGACTGTGGCCTTATGAGGATTCCATATTCAAGCCATGAGAGCTTTACTAAAAAGTTAAAATAGTGTTGTTCAGTACGTAAAATGAGTGAGGAAATTGCTTTTTTAGCTTGTTTTAGATATGGATGCTCAAGGTGATTCTAGGAGCAATATGGCTACTAAACTCGAGGAGAATTGGACTTAGGTTACTTTCAAACTTCATGAGTCATATTTCCTAACATAACTAGCATGTGAGATTGTACTTCTAAATTCTAGTCGACTAATTTACTAATTTCTCATATTTACTTTCAGTAGCATGGCCCGAATTATACAGACTTAATAACCCCACTGAAAAGAGATATACAGTCAGGATCCAAGGCTACACTTGTTCCAACAAAAGGTGTGAGAAAAATTTCAGTACATTCCAATTAATCCATACTCCAAGGAGGAACAGGTTGAAGACAATGAGGCTGCACAAGTAGGCATACGCCCATTACAATAGGTGGCTAAGGAGGAGGTTAGCAATTACAACCCAATCAACCTCCACGTAGAAGCAGCTACGGAGGAGGCCTGAAGTAGGCCCCAAGTGGCGGGCTACAAAGCCATCGTCCATCGATATAGCTATAGCTATGGGCAATAGAACCCAGTGAGCTAGCTACCCAGCCCATGTGGTGGGCAAGAGGCCCCAAGTAGAATGCGACAAAGCCAAAGCGTGGGTGAGTATGCAGGCCAGACTAGTCTTGGCAACTACGGTTTAGGGGGCCAATTTGACTGAGGTACCACTCTAGCAAGAGGGCGCTAATGGGATATGGACTGCTTCCTATATTTCACAGATATTTGGTGACAAGGACCTCCACCTTGATAGCGAGACCCAAGAGCCCCCTAATCTTGAACAGTGTTCCTTTTATCTATAGGTATGTATAGCGCTAAAAAATTTGGATGCGGTCTGGGAGGGCACCCAGAAACCTAAGCTGTCTAAACATAAATTAGGAGGATTTAGGCCCTCTAGGGTGTTCTTATATGTTGTTGAATTGGACCGCTATATGTGGGATAAGCATGTATTTCAGAGATATTTACTCCGCTATATTGTACTCTGAGCCATTGTGTAGACAATTTTTAGCATAACTTTTCTATTATTCGTATTAATTTTGTACGATTATATCAATGTTTCATATATTAATATTTTTATGAATTTTTCGGAGATTTTCCCATCTTTTAAGAGATTTCTTGAGCCCATGGTGGACTTGGGCACTACTAGCACGAGTCCAAGTGGACTCACCCAACTTACTAGGCTTAGGTAAGGGCCTAGTCCCGAGCCCAGACTGAGTTTTTGCACACTGGTTTCAAAAGGAACTAATACTACTTTATAACCCAAAATATCTCGATCATTTGACAAATCTAATTTATGGCTGCATTAGGAGAAACTGGTATCTTAATGAGATTTGCTAGTTAGAAATCCCTTAAAGTATTTAAGTTCTCAAGGTTAATTTCTCAAAAAGATTTTGAAGTGATTGATAATTGAGATCCAACTTGCCAGAAGAATCATTTCTGTAAACGATAATGACGACAAAATCGATTTGAATAATCACAAATATCCACAGTAACATATCGATGGCATTCAAATCATACGCAATCAACACCAAAATATTCAAAAGAGGCTTTTTGCCTGATTCAGTATATAAGTTGCTTTCGTAAAACTGCAGACAAGACTGGACTGAGTGTCCAATCCATAAAAATATTGCAATCCTAAACCCAGGAGGAGTGTGTATAAATATATGTATATATAGATAGATATATAAATACATCTCGAAGCTTGACAGGCAAGTAAGCATTCTTAACACCGGCATAGAATGAAGGTCATCACTTTGCAACAGTTACATATATAAAGCACAAAACCCAGAGCTTACTTAGACTCATGCTGTATTCTCTTCACTGCCAATCTTGCTTTTCTATCAGGCCATCAACTTTCGTCTTTTGAAATTCGTGACTTACCAATAATATGCTAGCCTATAGGCCTAAGAACAAATTCATAGTCCATGTTTTCTAATAAATATCAATCTCATACATATGGCTTTTCTCCAATAATCACGAAAGATTCTCCAATAATCACGAGAGATAAAATCCACAATTGGATGGGCTCATATAACAGACAAAAAGAGGAAATGAAATCTCCATTGGACGGTGAGGAGTTAAAACAGAAATAACATTTTCATCGGAATGACCAGCTTTACCAATGTGCAGCCGCACACTGAAAATTTCCATGTACATGAAGAGGGAAAGCATAATCAGTGGATAAAAATTTTCCATGGTTGAATTACTAGCATTCCTTCAATCAAAAAGAAGGATAGAGATATATTGAAGACAATAACTGAATGACAAGATGATCCTTTTTTTTAACAGAACTCACAGAAGATGAAACTTGAGAAGAAAGGCCAGGGGGTAGGGAAAATCTACCTAGAACTTGTATTTCAACTTTTCCTACCGTTAAGAATCATTAGAAAAAGGAGATCAACACTAAAAGAATTTTTTTTCTTTTTTTGAGGTAATTGACAAGATTTGATGTAACTTAAAATCAGCCACTCACTAATCTTTGATTACAAGATCCTAAAATTCGTTTGGGGAACACATTAAATTAAATTAAGGTTAAAATATCTACCAATTCAGTAGTTATTCAACAACAATAATGAATAAATAAACTTGTGAAAATCAACACACAATTTTTAGGAATTTATTTTAATGTCCTGGAGATGAGATTGCGGATCAATAATAGATTGGAGTCTGTCCTTAAATAAACTCAACCAAATAAAAGTTGAACCCCTGATCAAATTTTAGGATAGTCCACAGTTCGGAGACAAGAAGTGGATGTAGAATAACCTCAAATTACGTCTCGAAGGTCTTCACAACTAGTTTGATGGTTTCAAAGTTAATGGGGCGCAAAACAATTAGGGTTTTGATTTTGATGAAAATTAATCAACCCTAATTAATTGGGAAAAGGCTAAAATGATGATGATGATGATGATGATGACTTGTTATGAAAATTAGGAATGACATATTTCAAGGGATTTATTTAGGGTTAATTCTAGGCAGAGCCTAGGGGTTAATTTTAAGGTTTTAGGGGCTGTTCAGTGGGGAATGTTTGCTGGTTTTGAGGGTAAAAAGAGCAAGACAATTTAAAGAAACAAGATAAACCAAATAAAAGGCAAAGAGAGAAAATTTGATAAAGAAGGAAGAATACTAAGGAGTACAAAGAATGAAAGGAAGTAAAAAGGAAAAAAAAAAAAAGATCAAAGAAGGGAAAGAAAGGAAAGAAAAGAAGTAAGAAGCGAAAGAAAAGAGGAAAGAAAGGAATGGAAAAGAAGTAAGAAGGAAAGAAAGGAAAGAAAAGAAGTAAGACGGGGGAAAGAAAGGAAAGAAAACGAAAAGAAAGGAACAAAAAGAAGTAAAAGAAAGGGAAAGAAAAACGTAAAGAAAGGAAAGAGAAAAAGAAGAAGGGAAAGAAAGGAAATAAGAAGAAAGAAATGACTAAAAGAGGAAAAAAGAAGAGAAGAAGAAATTGAAGAGTACTATTGGAAACGAGGGAACTTGGGAGGTGCTACCAAGCCTTTTCCATGGCATTCATTCAAAGAGCTCAAGAAGTCCTTTTTAGGGTTTTTTTCTTTCTTCACAAAATTCCCAAAATAAACATTCTAACGGCGATGTCCCTCTCCTTCCTTTCTATACAAAATTGCTTATAAAAAAATTGACTTAAAATACCCTTACCTAAAATAAAATAATAAAATAACCCAAAGTGCTCTGAATTCTCCACAACATGAAAAAGACATGGATAACCTAACATAATTGGAATAATTAGAAATCCAAATGGCCTTGTCTTCACTCCCCAAAACAAATTAAAATAAAATAAAACCCTTAATAAAATTAAAATAAATTGGTTCCATAGAAGGCTATAAAGCCCTCATCAAGATTTGTATGGCAAAAACCACTATATTATGTTGTTGGTTATAGGCTGAATTGTGTACATGAACAAGGTAAAATCCACACACTGTGGTGTATATCACAAAGAGAGAAAGAAAAAGACCCCCTTTAAATGTTCTTCCTTTTTTGGGGAGTCTACTGTTTCATTTCACTCCCTCCAAATATGTCTAGAATGAAGCATGTATTGTCCTAGCAATCTCCCAAATAATTAGCATTGCAAGAACCGACTCTCATAGAATTAGTGCCATAAACACCATAACATTCTTTTAATGTAATGTAAAACATTGGAAGTTCTCATTTCTTGTTGCATAATCAAAAGAGTAATAAGGTCAGCCCTAAGGAGACAATTAATCCAGGAAACTCCAAGAGTCCAATCACAGTGCAAATGAAGCTTGTAGCCAAAAACCTCAATTTCTCAAATGAAAACCCTGAAGGAGTTCGAGGACAAAATAAGAGTGCAAGGAGATGGCTTGGTTATCCGTTAAAATTATTAAATGTACAAAAGATAGCCACCATAGTAAAAGGTTAATTTCTATGCAAGTTAATCCATAACATGAACATCATAATTTTCCATGTTGGAGCATTGGGCACTCTAATTTGTTGCCATGTACGACAACAATACCTTAATGAATAATACCACTTAAAATAGCTCAAATCATGTACACTAAATTTCCAAGAACCGCAATATGAATAACTATTCACTTGGGTAGGGTATGGGCACAGCTTTTTATTTTAATTCTTTAAACTAAAATAGAATGAAAAAATACAGGAACAAGGGTCAGTTCAATAAACCTTGTTTTCAGTACATCAAATATAAAAACTACACATGTTTATTAGCAAAGATCTCAGGTATCTGCAACAGTCCCAATATATTGTTATAGATGTGTCTTTTATTTTACAAATCAAGGAACGTTTGTCCAATTTAGAGTTTTCTAATCCGAAACTGCCTAGGTGCTCAAACCTCTTGGAAAAATCTTGCATAACATAAGTTACGTATAAAAAATCTCTTGAATCATGAATCCTTTATGATGATTTTTCATAAAAACATGCATGCTGAACATTATAAGTGATGATAAGTTTCAACGAGTATGCATGTCTATTATCATGCTCTATAGAATATTATTATTCTATTAGTGAATAACACTGAAATTTATTTGTTATTATAATTTTGGGATCGTAAATAAGATCCTATACCAAAAGCTCTCAGAAACAATAATCTACATGCAATTTTTTAAGAAAAACCAGCGTCGAATTAATAGTTCAGCATGAGATTAGTCTTCTATGGGAGTGAACTACACAACTTTGTTTTCTCCTGCACAACATGCTCATTGCACCACAAAGCTTGCAAATTAAAGTATGTACCATATGTTACAGTAAACCTCCACAACATAGATCCTAGAGTATATGTCAAGATCCTATAGTTCGTCAAAGGTTTTTGGAAGTTTTCCAGGGAAATATTTTTTAATTTCATACCTGATAAACTCAACACTGAGAATTCCAAATATTTACCTAAAATCAAGAAACTAATCCATAACATAAATAATTAGACATTGATTAAAAAACAGCCATCACATAGGTGCTTGCTTAGTTATACTTCAAAGAATTGATTAAGAAGAAGATCAATCCGATGCATATCTTCAGGACTGCAAAATGCCTCAAGTTAACAAAGAAAACCAAAGTAAATATGAAGAATAAGCGAACGTACCTGAAGAAGCACAGGTGCATTTTGCACCAAATTCTCAGATGTAATATCCCTTCCCCAAGGCAGTGCACCAGCAACTTCCACTAAACACTCCTGTCAATACATGCAGAACTAATAAGCAAAATTCTAGTTAATTCCTGAAGTTAACTAATAGCCTCCATTGATATTACTTCTTAAAGGATTTAAATTTGTGATAATTTCAATGATGTTGTGAATGTGTAAACTGCACAAGATGCTTCTAGAGAACAACTTACATATTTTTTAGGATAAAAATATGACAATGTATTGCTTCTAGAGAACAACTTACATATTTTTTAGGATAAAAATATGACAATGTATTGTTACTCATAACATTTACTACTAAAACCGAGGATTTTAAAATTGCCACTTCAAACTTGAATCGTGAGATTCTTTTCAACCAGACTAGGTTGGTGATGCATTAGACAATCCTTCGACTAGTCAAGACAGTTCTCATGAGCCTTTTGACCCAATCAATCCATCATTTAACAACCTCCTTTATGATTATTCACATCCCAATGTCGCAAGGAGGGGAAGCCTGACTTTTTGAAGGAGTTTATTTTTAGTTTGCTCCTGTTTTTTATAGTCTCTTAGTGATTTCCAATATTTTAATTGAAGTTAGGAACAGTTTAGGGATCTTTTATGTTTTAATTTGATTGAGGGGACTTATGGGGTATTTTATAATGTTTTAACTTAAGCGAGGGTAATTTTTTGTCTTTTTTTATTCTGACAGACTGAAAGGACCCGGGGTGTTAGGGCGTCGAACACTTTTGAGGCGTAAACAATAAAAACAGGATGTGAACAGTAACACCACTATCTAGGGTTTAGGTTCTCTTTTTTGGGCAAGAAAAGCCAAGTCCACTCAAATCTGACCAACTTTTTTATTTATTTAACTGAGTTTGCCTTTTTTCATCTACTTTCCTGCACCAATTAGAATCAAACCCTAGGTTGTTTTTTCAAAAACAAAGCTGGGAATCCACATTCAAGTCTAGGGTTGGTTGATTTTAAGCTAATTTTTGCCAAATCAGTCTAAAACTTGCTGGTTTCAGCTATGTTTTGTTGGTTCTCTGCCTAAGGCTTGTGATTGTGGTGAACCTGTGGCAGCAAGAAGAGGTCGAGGCAGGGGTATTCATATGGATCCACCTCATGATGAGCAGGATCAGGAGATACAAGATCTGAGTCAAAAAGTTAAAGAACTTATAAGGCGGCTTGCAAGCATCGATCGTGGATGAAAATGAAGTTTCGTACATCCAAAACGATGTTGAGTACACCCCTTTATATGATCATGCTCCATGGGACGAGTTGAGTGAAGAGGAATATGATCAAAAGGGGGCACTCAAAATCCATAGATATTAAAGTAGAAATTCCCGCTTATGAAGGAAAGGCACAGCCCAACGACTTTATAGATTGGTTTACCATAGCAGGGAGGGTCTTTGATCATAAGGATGTTCCAGAGAATAAGAAGAATAAAATTACAGCCATTAAATTGAAAAAAAGTGCTTCGACATGGTGGGAACAGTTGAGAGCAAGGCGATAAAGGATGGGGTAAACCTAAATTTGTCACAAGAAAAAAGACGAAGGCAAAATATCTCCATAAAAATTATCTTTATATCAAAAAAAGTATGTATTGTGCCAAGGAGAGGTCAATGGAAGAATACAAAAATGAGTTTTACTTTTTAAGTGCCTACAATGATGCGATCGAGCAGGGGGAACAGTCCATTGGAAGGTATGTGAATGGAGTGCGCCAATCAATTCAAGATGTGGTAGCTTTGCAGCACATCTTGATGAGGTCTATAACCTTGCAAAGAAGGTTGAAACCCAGCAGAAATGACCCTCAAACATGTGGCATGTGGGTGCAAGTGATGGGGAAAATAGGGCAGCATCCCATGGTGGTGATTTTCGAAGAAAAGGCAACATGACAGGTGTTGGTTAGACATCTTGCATTACTGGAATGGCCAACCAGCAAGGTGCCCTGGACCAATACGGGGTTGTTTCGGGAGTCGAGCGACCCACAAAAAGGGTGGACGTAGCAACATCAAGTGCGACAAGTGTTCAGGCATCAGGCATATCTCATCAAAGTGCCCAATTTGCAAGTTCCTTAATCTTTCTGAGAAGTTTTATGATAAGGACAGCAAGCACTCTTTTGAAGGTGATTCCATCTATAATGAGCCGGTTGATAAAGAGAACCCGGAAGTAACCAATAGTGATCATGGGGAGGCCCTGGTGATCAGAGTAGCATGATTATGCCTTGGGAAGTCGGGTCACAGAGGAAAATGATTGGTTGCACACGAACATGTTTCATACACATTAAGGGAAAATGTGTAATCTAATCATCGATGGAGTGTGAAAATTAGTTCTTAAGAGATTGGTTGACAAGCTTTAGCTCAAGACGGAAAACCATCCAAAGCCTTATAAAATTGTGTGGTTTAAGAAGGTGCTGAGGTAACTGTTTCTAACTGATGTCTTCTTTCTTTTTCTATTGGAAAACACACAAAGAAGGAATATGGGGAGCAGTGCATATGGACGCCTACCATTTGTTGTGAGAGAGACCACGGCAGTATGACAGGTGTCCCACTCGTAATGTTTTCAAAAGCATTCATTCCTTTGTCAATGATTCTCTTAAGAGAGGTCTGTCTCCATTTCAGAGTTACATGGGTTGGGGGACACTTTGGGCAAGACAAAACCATTACACTAGTGGAGTCTTAAGTATTATTGGCCCAAAATTATGTGAGATGTGACTAAGCATGTGGAGAGTTGTAACGTGTGTCAAGTTGCAAAGGGACAGCACCAGAACACAAGTTTAGATTCTCCACCTCCTATTCCTAGTACACCATGAGAAGATGTTAGCGTGGACTTTGTGTTGGATCTTTCACGGACTCAACAAGGTGCGAACTCTATATTTGTTGTGGTTGACAGGCTTTCAAAGATGCCCCCCTTCATCGTGTGCAAGAAGACTCTAGATGCAACTCATGGCCACCTTATATTTCCATGAGGTGGTGGGACTTCATGCGATTGCCAAAAGGATTACATCAGATTGGGATACCAAGTTCCTCAGCCACTTTTGGGGAACTTCATGGTGCACGATGGGTACCAAGCTACAGTTTAGCAATAGTTATCATCCACAGGCTGATGGTCAAACGGAGGTGCTAAACTGAATCCTTGGTAACCTCCTTCAGAGCATAGTGGGTGACAAGAAGAGACACAATAGGACTTGGCATTGCCACAAGCCTTTCGCTTACAACAGTTACTACAGAAGGTCAACCGCTAAGAGCCTATTTGAGGTTGTATATGGGCGGAATCTTATTTATACTATGGACTTGACTCTACAGCTACTCAAGAAGTACACTTAGATGTTGACAATATGATCGAGCACATGAAGGATGCCCATAACGACATTCGAGCTAAGTTGGAGATAGCCACTACCAAGTGCAAGGAAGCTGCAGATAAACATAGGCGATTCAAAGAGTTTCAGGGGGGGTGATCTAGTGGTTATTTATCTACACAAAGATAGGCATCCTGTGGGCATATACAACATGCCGAATAACAGGAAGATCAGACCCTTTCGAGTGTTGAAGAAGATGGGTGGTAATGCCAATAAGATCAACCTTCCAGCTAAGGCTAAGACCTTGAATGTGTCAGGGCAGAATGGAGCGCAGTCTTAGGAAATGACATATGGCCTGAGAGCAACTTGATCCATCAATGTTACTGATATTTTCAAAACCACAGAACCGAGTAGCAATAGAAGAAGAGAAAAACTTGAAGTCGAATTCTCTCCAACCAGGGAAGAATGATGCATCTGATAGTCGTTAACTAGTCAACATAGTTCCCATGAGCCTTTTGACCCAATGAATCAATCCATTGACAACCCCCTTTATGATGATTAACATCCTAAGGTCACAAGGAGATCCAATAGGGGAAGGCCGGTTTTTTTAGGAAGTTTAGTTTTAGTTTGTTGCTATTTTGTACAGTTTCCTAGTGATTTCCAGTGTTCCAATTAAAGTTAGGGGCAATTTAGGAAACTTTTATGTTTTAATTTGAGTAAAAGGGGTTATGGGGTATTTTATAATGTTTTTAACTTAAGTAGGGGTAGTTTGTGTTTTTTTTTAATTATAATGTAATAAAATGGACTGGTGTATTCGGGTTTCTAAAATTTTGGGGTGTGACGATAAAAACAGGTTGGAATAGTAACATTAGGTCCTATCTAGAGTTTCAGGATTGCTTTTTTTGTGCATAGAAAGCCAGATCGACTCAAATCTAGGTTGTTTTAATGGTTTATTGAACTATTTTTGCATCTTTCTCCACTTTCCTGTATTAGTTGGTGACCCAATTCCTCTATGGAATAGGAAATCGTAATCGTACTCATTCTCTCGTGTTTTTCTCTGCTTTCTCTCAAATTTGTGCATTTCAATGGTTTCTCATTGCTTCATACGATCCTTATCAAAAAGTTTAGTTCAAATTCCATATTCACGAAACTCAAAAGATCGAAATTCGGGGTTTCCCCCTATTCAGGAATGATTTTTTATTTTGAATCAGATTCTTGATTTTTTATTTTGAAATCAGAATTTGCTATTTTTTAAATTTTGAAACAGATTCTAGATTTTTCATTTTGAAATCAAATAAATTGGAGGCAAGTAAAACAGACATCCGCCATCTTTCGGTGGATTTTGGGCAGATTTGGATTCAGCCATTTTTGGATTATTTTGCGCCATTTCTTGAAAACAGATTCCTTAGTTGACTATATTTTGAAATCAAATGATATAGATCCGTTTTTTATTCAAATGATCTAAAACACTAATTTACTCCTTATCAAATTGATTGAAGAAAAAAACCAGGAATCAATTTAATCAGTGATTTAAACAACTCTTCAATCTGGATAGCTTGGTTTTTTGGACAGCTTTGATTAATTTAAATTTAATTAAACTGATTTCCTTAAAATATGATTCAAACAATCTTTGTTCAGTTTCATTTAAATCTGATTTTTGAACTTTTAGTTTTATTGAAAAATAACTGTTTAAATCAGATTTAAATGATTGCTTAAATTTTAAACAATCAATTATAATCATTTTAAACTTTAAAACTTTGAATCTGCTTTCTTTTATTTTTTTTCTTTTTTATTTTCCACTGGATCAGCGTGATTCATGAGCAGGATCGGAATCACCGAACTGACTTCATGCAGCGGGCGATCAATCCGTAACAAATTCAGGGTTTTTGAACTATGCTAAAGCCTGAAAATAAACATATTTCAAAACAATCCTTATAGAACCTCAAAATTTATGCATATCTGTAAAATATCTGTACAGCTCACAGCCACATTCATAGCAAAGGCTACACAAATGCATTTCTTAAATGGCTCATTTCAGTTTTCCAGAAATTGCATGATGTGAACAGAGATGAGTGAAATGTTTTGCTCAAAACAGATCAGTAGATGCACAGCACAGAAGTTCACAAAAGATATAGCTAAGTATACATATCTAATGGCTAAAATTACAAGTCCACATCTTAGTTGGTGAAACACACTACAGAAGATGGGCAATAGAAGAACCTGTAGTTCTTTATAGCGCTGAACACAAGTGCTAACCCTTGCACAGAGCACCTCAGATATCTGAGCTAATCCCACTTCAACCTGTTAGCAGCAAATAAGAGGTTTTAAATGTCCATTAACCAAATGGAGGAGAAAAAATCCACAATGTATTGGAAACACAAGAAAATCATGTACTGGATAATCATACAACACACATCGCGTATCTTATAAAGTAGAGATTCATGGAATCTAAGGTTACCGCAATATAAAGCATTTAGCAAATCCATCACTTTATGAGGAGTGAAAAACTCTCAGAACACAAGTAAACGCTTACCTTATAAACATTTGCAACAAATGCCAAGACAGCTGCAACCATCTGCATCACAGCAAAATATCAACATCACGTATCGCAATGAATACGCATAACTTCACAATCAAGTTGAACAGGAATGGTCAAATGGTACAAAGCAAACGACAAACTTGCTAGAAAAATTGTAACTAAGCTTTACAGAGGCTGTTACAGAAAACAGATGATTTGAAACGAAGGAAAGTGATCCAGAAGACTGCTTTTCGAACTGCACAAGCAGGCCATTATATGCATTGATTTGCTTTAGTGCATGGTTTCAATAAGAACAATGCAAGGGACCTAGCATTATATGGACTCATAAAATAATAATAGGGATTGAATATATGCTCTAGAACTAGCTTGCATGCAGAAATTCATCCCAAGGTAACAATGACACAAAAGATTCATTGATAAACAAGCTAAAGAGAAAAAGACTAACAAGAATAGGAACCCATGGACAGAAACAAATACCCTTAGTAGCATGGGTAGGCGCAAAAACAACATGATCCCTAGATCCCTAAAAACAATTGCCATTTTGGTCAAGAACCACAATACAAAGGACTTCTTTTTTTTTTTGATTGATGAAGTACATTTACAAAGGACTTAAACAATGGAATTATTCCAAAATAACATTCCCTCTGCATTTCCTACCTTCCATATCTTAAGAACCCTAGAATTATAGTGGGTTGGACTAGATGCGCTGCTCTGATACAATCCATACAACATTGATTTCAAACAGGCTTACTGAACACCTCTATGCTTTTCCCAAGCCCAGGGGAAGGAAGACTACCAAATTAGTTCCAATTAAATGTCCCATGGGTGAAAAACCAATAGGATGGGGCAGTTCCACCACAAAGAAATGTAGTTACATAGACAAGAAAGTTGAAAGTTGCCCACCTAGGGATGAGTTTTCACAACTAGCTGGGAAACCTAAGCTATCTCACCTAGATCCTAATGACCATTACAATGTTATATTCTGAAAAACATAAAACACAACAATCTCATTGATGCAAACTTGACAAAACAGTAGAATGATCCACAGTGATAAGCGTTACAAGCATCTTTCTTACAGGTAGGGGATGGCGTCCAGTGGTAAGGTACCACTTAACAGAATACTGCAGAAGAAGATGGCCATGCTTTATCAAGTTGTCCTTTTTCTCCTTAGAAATATCCTGCCATTACACAGTTATACATTTAAGAGTAATGCATGAACAGCTGAACAGGAGAGATCCACAAGCACTCCAAAGGTACACCAGAATTAATTAACAAAATACTTTCATGCATCCTGTACATTGACAAATAAAGACAAGTACCCATGCAATAGACACTAAGCAGAAGGCAGAAGGATAACATCTGAATGTTACAACAAATAATATAGAACTATTTTGTAAGAGAAAATGAAATCATCATGTGATGAGAAACTAATAATCGTGGCATCTGGTTTCCATAGATGTCAAGCACATATTTTTTTAGCTACAGTAGCAGGGGTTTGTGCTGGAACCCCACTGTTGTGTTAATATATATGAAATACTCAGAATAAGTAAGGAGTTAGTTTTTGTGTAATATCTACAGTGGACCTCACATCTCTCTTTATCACTCTATGTACATAATGATTTGCTCAGTAGCACTCGAGGTAAACTAATTCGCATTTCCCATCTTTCATTTATGAATTTTCCTCTTTCATTCCTTTGGGGGACAATTTTTGCTTACTGGATGCTATTTTAGATTTTCTATGTCATCTCCCTTAGTGTCCCTTGAATCATGTTATGATAATCTTCCTTAGCCTGGCGGTTTCTTTGAAGTGAGGGTGAAGCACTCCAAAGCTTGTCTAGGAACTTCTTTAAAACTTGTTTCGGAACCAATTTGTTAGAAAGTTTTGGATGTTTGAGCCAGCTATGGCTTTTGAATCTCCACATGATCTCTTTCCAAATTTCAGCCAAAAAGGTACATGTAATGAAGAGATAAGCATGATCTTCAATATCAACATTACATAAGAAGCATTGACTGCAACATGTGTCGTTAACTTCGATATGCTTCAGGTTACTCATCCAAAATCTTCAGATTTTACTCTATCACTGAAGCAGAGAGAAGAGATAAAAAATCGGTGGACTTTGTTGTTAAAAGCTTTGTACAAAAACTGTTTTAAAAGTTCGAAAAAGTTTATGGCTTACCATGTGTACTTGTGGATTAAACTATAATCTACATTAACATTGGTTCGCCACATGTGGGTACTTCTTTTAAAGAGGTAAAGACAAAAGAAGGAAAGAGGTAAAGAAAAAACAAAAGACTTTTCTATATCTTTAGAGAGAGAAATTGAGTGAAAACTGCACTCTCTCTAAACGAATAAAATCTTTAGAGGGAGAAAATGAGAGATAATTACATTCTCCCTCTAAAGAGAGAGAAGTGGGATGGGGAAGAGGAGATGATCATTCATGGAGATGTAATCAATGATCCTTTTTAAATATTTCATAGGGTTTGAAGCGATTAGCAGCTATGTCAGAAACTTGGTTTCTTTCCATTCAGAGCATCACAAAACAGACTGGTGAGCCAACCTATGAACCCACAGCTACAGTTGTTGAACATGCAGGGAGAATGATCAGAGGATATGGGTCATCACCTCTTGAGGAGTTCGATCTGTATTATATTGGCCATGTTGAAGGCCATACATTGAGGACTCTGTATTATATTGGCCATGTTGAAGGCCATACATTGAGGACTTAACCAAATAAGAAACAGAGAGAGAGGGAGTGAGTGAGAAAGGGGGGTTCAGGAGTCTTATTTGCAAAAGGGAGAGAGAGAGAGAGAGAGTGGGTTCACGGTGGAGGAAGAGGGGCATTTCCTCACTAGATGTGTTCCAAGGCTTTAGCCAACCCCAAATAGTTGGCATAATGCTTGGACGATGATGATGATGAGGGGTTCCAGGTCTTTGGACCAAGGGAACATTGTTCCAAAGGAAAGGGGTAATTTTATAATTCAGAGAGGAAAAAAATAGTAGCAGGGAGCTTAATGTCCTCTTCTTAAAACTTGAAGAGGGTCCACGGACTTCTCACAAACCCGAGCGTTTATTTGGCACCAGAGTGCAGGTTGGGGGGCGCGGAACATGTGTTAAGGAACACCCTTGATTACACACCCACACGTACACACTAACACGTGCACATTGTTAGTTCCACCTTGTTAGTGCAAATTCATATCATAAAGGAATGACGGTTTGGGTATTTGAAGAGTTTTAGATAAGTGGATTTGCAGATATGGTGAAGCGTGGGATGGTATATAGAAGTAAGCATTTGGTAGCAAATACAGTATTTCTGAGCTCAATCGAGGGGATATGGAGATGGGTAGGTTGAAAGGTCTTGGTATAATAAGCACCGTAAAGCTATCAAAATCATGGAAGAAGAGGGGGTAGAGTTAGAATTTAGTCATATTTAGGATTCACTTCCAAGTCTTTTGTGGATAATTACAGGTCAACATAAAAATCTCTATTTGCTTTGAATAGAGAGTGTATGGGGCTTTGAATAATTAGGACCTTGAGGATCTCAATGTCTTGATGGGCAACTTAATCCCGAAATTAGGAAATAATAGGAGGATTTGGATCTGGGACAATGTTGGTATTTTCTCAACTTGGTGTTTTAAGAAAGTCATGTTTGTTGTGGCACTTAGCAAAACTGGTGTTTGGTTTGAAGTACTCCAATTGATGGGCTTAGACAAGATTCTCATCAAGGATCATTTAATACACAGATGACCCAAAATCCTCAAAAGTATACAAGAGTGCAGAGAGGACATGATAAAAGTGGACCATCACCTTGCTCTGCATCTTTGCAAGATCTACGAGTTTTTCTTTAAATCTTTTTCTAGTAAATTAGATCATGTCAAACACCAGCTTTGATCAGCTTTTGTGTAGATCATCTTTTTCTAGTAATGAAGTGCTTGTTTCAAGCCCCCAAATCTTGACGTTTGAGAATAAGAATTTTATTTCTCATTGAAGATCTATAAGGAGTTCCATAGAATTAGAGTGGAAAATCTTCCTAAGGATTGGCAGCAATCATGTTCACTGCTCCTCCAGCATCTTCACCAAAGGTGCACTGCAATGTTTATTCCCTGACTGGGTTATCAGGAATCGCATTGACAGAAACTCACTAAGGAATGAATTGCCTTATTGGGTGGTATCCTTCATAACTAGTGACATTTTGAGGGCTTCCTAAGGTCCTTTAGATGTTTGACATGCTAACATGTTACTGCAACAAATGATGCCTTTCTTCTTGTACTCCAAAATTGTCATGCAATACAAGAAGGTAAATTGGCACCACATTTTGTCTTGGCCATGCAGGGAAAGATTTTTGAGATTTGGATAAAAAAAAACATACTATCTACTGAGGGAAGCCAACAAGGTGGATATTATTTGACCGCATTAGTCGTATGCAACCAGTCCTTGTCATCATTGATCTCATTTGTCCCCTCTTTGACTACAGGAATTTACTTTTTGTTAATCTTATTGCGCTTATTTGCTTTTTGAACTTTTAAATGCGATGAAAAGTTGTTAATAATCAAATTTTTATAATTAAAACAAAAAAAAAAAGGAATCTCACAGCCCACTGAAATAACATTACTGCAAAATAGCATAATACAGTTCATGATGCCTACTCCTATGGTAAAATGGTGCAATACTACAAATGACAAGGATGCATTTGCTATAACAAAGTTTTTCCATTTTACATGAAGTGGCACAAAACATCAGCAGTAAAGACAAGTCCATATTGAAGTCAAAAGTCAGAACTGCCAAGTTGACAATAACTAAATGCATGTACACAAAGAGAAAATAGACAGTAAAGATAAACCAGATTGAAGTTAAAACAGGGATGTCAAAAGGAATAAATGCTTACAGAAAGAATATCTAAAGTTTGGACGGCATGGTTGAATGATGAAATAATGTCCACACCAGGCTGCATCAAAACATTATCAGATCTATTGAGAGATCGAAACAGAAGAGAAATCTAATTCTCATATAACAATAGGAAGTTGCAGCTAAAAGGCATTTGTTTATGCTACCTACACGAACATGCAAAAAAATCACAAAACAAAAGGAAAAACAGGTACCAATAGTCAAGAGTTAGAAGACAAAGATTTAAAAACCGCAGAAAAAAGGGAAAATATCTCCATATCCCCTATTTTTAAGTTTCATTCCTTGATAAACCCAAGGTTTCAAAAAATATCTTCTACCCTCTGGACACTTTATACCTATTTTTTAACCTAAACAAATGTGAGAAAGACATGTCATTTCTAAACCCAATCCTTTCTTTATCTTCACTTATATACCCCAAACTTCTCTCTTTCTCTCTTCCTACGTCTCTCTCACTCTCTCTCTCCTCCAATGTTTCTCCAAACACCTCTCTCTCCGCTCCCGATAACCTCTCACCTCCATGAAGCCCTTCTCTCTCTCTCTCTCTCTCTCTCTCTCTCTCTCTCTCTCTAGAAGTTTGGGAGGATGGCTTTTAGAAAAGACATGTTTTTTTTAGATTTGTTTGGCCTAAAAAAACAAGCTTAAATTAGCTCAAGGGGTTAGAAGAAATAAAATCTACAATTTTAATGCCCCAAGATATCTTTCAAAACCTTAAGTCTATTGTGAAATGAAACTTAAAAATAAAGGGTATGGAGATATTTTTCCAAGAAAAAATTCTAATGAGCTTAGCCCACAGAGTGTGTCCCGGTTGTAACACACGAGTGTCAACATGTCAATTTCAAAATCTGATCTTTCATATCTATTTGCTTAATTTTCAAATCTAGAGGATACCCTTCAAATGTTGATATTTTTTAAGTCTTTTAAGAATAAGATTTGCCAAAGTTTTTCGTAACTCTCTTTTTTCTGGCATACCCTAAAGGGTAAGGTTTTATTCTAATGACCTCTGGCTTGTTACCATCAGCAAGTGCCACAAAACTTGTTTGATAATCCTGGAGAAAAAATTACTATTGCGAAATTAACAAGAAGTAACAACTTGGCATGGTTCAGTCAGCCACCATCTTCCTCAGGCTAGAACAAGCTTGGATCTGCCAATGGGAAAATTTAGAAACCTGGTCGACTTGATCACGAATTCAGTGTATGGGATGTCAAAAGCTCTATAGTCAAGAGACCCTATTTTTCTTACATATAGCTTCTGAATTTGGATGGAGAAGCAATTTGCTGTATCAAATGGCATCAAGATATGATAAAACTGCAAAACAAGGAGACAGAACACTAGGCGACTATTTTAGTGACTTAAGAGGCAATGTGGGATGAATTGGCATATCATTTCCTCCAACTGTTGACATCTCTACCCAATGGACCTAAGAAGAGTATCATCGTATTTTTGAGCTCCTACCAGGGGTTGAAAATGAATATGAGACTATTAGCAACCATATCCTTGGTCAAGAGAAGTTGCGCTCCCTTAATTTAGTCTCTCATATTCCCAAAGGATGAAAAACATGGGTAGATGAGCCCATGCTAGGCAATTATTTCTGATTAATTTCCCAATAGCAGTTTGTTCTGGATTATCAAACTAATTTGTGGCACTTGCAGATTGATGCTACTGAAAGCACCACTACAGGAGATATCTTTGCTGCCCGTGGTAACAAACTAGAAGGCATCTGCATAAAATATATCCTTTTAAGGTGTGATAGAAGGGAAAGAAAAGATAGATTCGAAAAACTTCACATAAGCATATTCTCAAAAGGATAAGTAAGTGTCAAAATTTGAAGGGATAATGCAAATATGAAAATTCGGTAAGTAAAAATGAAAAATCAGCAAGCATCATCCAGATCTGAAAAATCAGCGAGTATATATTTCAAGACTTTGCTGAAGAATCATATTTGGGAGTCGTACCACGGTCCAACAAATGTCCGATAAACAATAGAATGGAATAAATCTCATATAATACAAATAAGAGTCCAAGAGATGCCAATAAGAGATTCCAAAAATGTAGGCTCGGGCAAATGTTTGATGAAAGCCTTGGCACTTAAGAGGAGGAATCAAAATCTGTCCAGCAATGAAACCTAGAGACAGTTTATCTTTGGTCTAACTTGGTTGATCTTTGACAGCTGATGAAGCAATTTGAATCGGGAGGATGAATCATAACTCATCTATATAGATGAAGAAATCGACATATTGAGGTGTTGCTACAATAGCATGTTAATATGGTTTAGGGATTAAGCAGAGAAAGAAGAAACAAAAGAATGGAGTGGGCCAAAATTAAGGCCACATATATCTACAAGTCTTGCTTTACAATCATATCCTTGGACAAATAGATGATTACATGAAAGGTCCACGGTGTGACATCTAAGTCTATGTCTTTTGTATATAACATCAATATACAAAAAAAGAGGTTAATATAGAGAAAGGATGCTCAGATACAATCTACAATAAATGTTGGGCATCCCCTAGGCACCTGGGAGGGTCAAGGGAGGCCAGTGCCTAGGCAGGTGCACAGAAGTGTGATATATACACATATATGCATATATTTGTTGTCCACACACACACACACACACACATATATATATATATATATATATATATAAACATAAATGTTGAAACACATTCAAATCACTGAAAATTTTGATTCTTTGAATAACTGAAATAGTGAAAAACAAGACATGTCCATATTGTACTAGTGATTTAGTGTCCATACTACATAATCCATAGCCCATAGGCCCAATAGACTCCAAGTCTCCAATAAGACCAAATGAACAATACAAGATGAGGGAATACAAAAGAAAAGAAAGTGGAGATCTTCAAGTTTTCTATGTTTTAGATGTCTGATCTTCAATGTTTCAGTAGCCTATCAAGCTCAAAATCACCCAAAAGTCTTCTAATAACCTCACTTGGACCTTAAAGATGATTGAAATAAGATATTGTAAGATTTTGGATGATTCTACAAACTTTTCAAAATCCAGTACTAGATCTAGCTATCCCAGGGTATCTACTTGATTCAAAAAAATTGCAAAATCGATCAACTTTGGGTGTTTCTAGGGCATAGGAAGAGATTTTCTTTTCCCCCTTTACTTTGGGGGTTAGCATACCCCCTTTCCCCCTGCTTTTCATGGGTCAAAATGACCCAAAATGCCCCCACAAAAGGTTTTTCTGCCATCTTTATGGAGGTTCCTGGGCGCCCACCCAGGTGGGCTCTTGGGACTTTCCACACAGGAAGGCGGCCTGCCTAGGCCTAGATAAGGCGGCACCTAGATGCTGAGTTGGTTGTTTCTTGTATATATGTGTGTAAAAGAAACAAGAAAGCAGTCATTATTTAACTAGACAACATTCAAACATAAATCCCATATCATCATTGCAATATTATTTTTGGCTTTATGATAATTAACATCATCATCGTCAAAAATGTTTTTCAACTAATTGGGATCGGCTACACAAATCATGGTCCGTCATTCTGCTCTTCTGCTCTATTACCCTCAGTGAGGCCATAAGTCCCCATATCTTTTCTCATTATTTCCATCCATGTTCTTTTGGGCCTACCCCTTGCACGTTTTGAGCCTTCCACTTGAATTAATTCGCACCTCCTAACAGTGTTGTACGAGGTCTGCACCACACATGGCTAGCCAACCTAAGTCTACTCTCTCTCATCTTATCGCCTATTGATGCCACACGTAAATTTTTTCAAATGTATTCATTTTGAATTCTATCCCTTCCTCATCTGTACTCCTATTATTACTAAACTTGCATTCCATATACTTTGTCTTACTCCGACTAATTTGAAAACCTTTAGATCAAAGCATCCCTCTCTAAACTTTGTGTTGACGTCGTTTCGGGTCTCATCGATCAAACTATGTCATCTACGAGCAACATGCACCACGTTACCTCATCTTATAGGTGTTTAGTTAAGTCGTCCATAACTAAGAGAAAGAGGTATGGGCTCAACGCTGACCCCTGAGGTAGACCTATTATCACCGAACGCTCATCTCTCCATTAGTAATTCGTACACTAGTTGGCGCTCGATCATACATATCTCTCACCAAGTCGATGTAGTATCTAGAGACTCCTTTCCTTTCCAACACCCACCAAATCAAATGTCGATGTAAACAATCATAGGCTTTCTCTCGATTACTAGAGATCATGTGGAGGTATTCCCTTCGCCCTAAACTTCTCAATAAGTCGCTTACGTAGGTAAGTAGCCTCGATTACTGACCTCTCTGGCATAAAACTAAATCAGTTTTTTGATACACTCGTTTCATACCTTAGTCCTAAAGCCTTTCCCATCTTCATCCTTTTTAAAGCTTCTTTCACTACTGATATCCTAATGTTGTGAATGTATCTATGACCTCCACCCTCATTTATGCAAACGGTTTCTTCTATCGATATGTTCCCATTGTGTTCGTCATTCAGCAATTTTTTAAAATAAACACTCCAGCTTCTGTTGACCTCTTCATCCTTCACCAAGACCCTGATCCTCACTCTTAATGCATTTTTTAGAATTAATATAAGGAATCTAATAATAAGATACATCTAGTTGCACAAAGTGCAGACAAACAGAATCAGCATTTTTGCATGATTTGTTTAGAAAAAAAAAACAATAAATAAAGAATTTATCAAATGCATATCCATAATAGTATATAAACGCACACATGTCCACATGCACACACAAAGACACATAAATATGTGCATGCATATATACTATATAGAGTTGTAGCCTATAGATGTGAAATTTGTCCAATTCACATGAAACAAGCCAGGTGTAAAAGGAGATTGCTCATTCCAACATACTATGGGAAGACAATTCACCAAAACAAAAATAATAAAAACTCTTCCCTTGAGATATTTTTTGTAGCCTCATAAAACAAAAAAGCTTTTCCATGAAGTAAGCAAAACTCAAAATATGTTCCATGACACAACATCGCATACAACGGTTGCATGAATATTTGGCCTGAAAAAGTAAACATAAATGTTATGAAATACTAACCAGTTGCAGATCCAAAAACTTCCGAACTTTGATGTACATTCTCCCCAACTCATCAACATCACAATTTGAGGCTGCCTGCAACAACAAATAAAATACCATGTGCGCAAAATTGAAGTCAATAAGAGAAAATTCAATAATCATTCTACAAAGTGATCAAGAAAACCATGAATAACATAATGTATAAACACCAACAACAAGACAACAACAGCACATCTGTTGGTCAAGAAAAACCCACTTAGCAAAAAAAGATATAAAAAAGTTATGATTCATGCCCAAAAGGAGTTTCGAGGTAAATAACTCATCAAGAAAAAAAGGTTGCAAGGTTTGGTCCATCGTACAAAGTTAAACAAAGATACTAGAAGAAACATAAAATCCACCAGGAACTACTAAAATCTTACTTTGGTGAAAAAAAAGGTCACAAGATACCAAGTACCATTTAAAAAATGACCAACTACATACCGCAATCTTTGTCATAGTGAAGGGTAGCTTTTTTTGGCGGGCTACCACACAAACACAGGCACCAATAAGCACAGAAAACCATCTTCCCAAACCCCATTCCCCATCCGTGATACTTTCTACCATCTCTTTCACATCACGGACTCTTGCTTCTGATAGTCCAAGGACAGAACTGATTCCATCAAGAGCCTTTTTAGCATGAGCCTGACATAAGGTAAACAACATCAAGATTTATACTAGGTTCACGACTTAGACGGCCATTACTTCATAATCAATCAAATAGTTATATCTATAAACCAAGCCAAACCAAGCCCAAAAACAATCATTTGAAACTACTAGGAAATCAATAAGGCAAAACCAGTAAACCTTACTGCCAAATAATGAAAATTCGCCATTTCAAGAAGAGTAAAGGCGATTTTTGGAGTAAAGTTACTCCCTTAAATCCAAATAACCAAATGACAGCTATCCATTGCAAGAAGAAAATAAAGAAACAATTCTTACCTTCTTTTGATCTTTGTAATTGTATTCTCCTTTAATATGGATTCGACGACCATTAATTACAGCGCTGAAATAAGTGGGGCGATTCACTGATGGTCCAAAGCTTCTCTGATTTTCTCCATAACCTTCGGAAGGTGACACAAAATTGGTACCATCATGCTCTAACCCACAAGAATTGCACACCAGTGTCCCGGTGAAGGGATCTTGTATGATACTTCTTTTTCGACATTTTCGACAAAGGCCAGAATCCTCCATAATGGTTGAAGATATCAGCAATTACACATCGTTTGGACAGATGCGTGCCTGGTTACTGCAACATCCTGAGAAAAAAGTAAACATATAAAAAAAGAGATCAATTTAACAGTGATTTGAGCTTTTACATCTCTATCTTGCGTATTGGGTTATGAATCTCTACTCTAGCGCTAAGAAATAATGTCAGGTGAAAGGACAGTAATATATGAGAAGCCCAGGCGCATAAGCGTATAAGTCCAAGATTACATACCCATTGAATGAAGAAATTTATTAAACTGAACTTAAATAACCTGGTATAAATCATATCTAGACTCTGAAAATTACTTCAAAGGCGAAGACGGGTCAAAGCATTTTCTAAGGTTATGGAGAAAATTAGAGAAGCTTTGGATCATCAGTGAATCGCCCCACTTATTTTAACGCAATAATTAATGGTCTTCGAATCCATATTAATGGAGAATACAATTACAAAGATCAAAAGAAGGTAAGAATTATTACTTTCTTTTCTTCTTCCAATGGATAGTTGTCATTTGGATTTAAGGTAGTAACTTTACTCCAAAAATCTCTTTATTCTTCTTGAAATGGCGAATTCTCATTATTTGGCAATAAGGTTTACTAGTTTTGCCTTATTGATTTCCTAGTAGTTTCAAATGATTGTTTTTGCGCTTGGTTTACAGATATAACTATTTGATTGATTATGAAGTAATGGCCGTCTAAGTCTTGAACCTAGTATAAATCTTGATGTTGTTTACCTTATGTCAGGCTCATGCTAAAAAGGCTCTTGATGGAATCAGTTCTGTCCTTGGACTATCAGAAGCAAGAGTCCGTGATGTGAAAGAGATGGTAGAAAGTATCACGGATGGGGAATGGGGTTTGGGAAGATGGTTTTCTGTGCTTATTGGTGCCTGTGTTTGTGTGGTAGCCCGCCAGAAAAAGCTACCCTTCACTATGACAAAGATTGCGGTATGTAGTTCGTCATTTCTTAAATGGTATTTGGTATCTAGTGACCTTTTTTTTCACCAAAGTAAGATTTTAGTAGTTCCTGGTGGATTTTATGTTTCTTCTAGTTTCTTTGTTTAACTTTGTACGATGGACCAAACCTTGCAACCTTTTTTTCTTGATGAGTTATTTACCGCGAAACTCCTTTTGGGCATGAATCATAACTTTTTTATATCTTTTTTGGCTAAGCGGGTTTTTCTTGACCAACAGATGTGTTGTTGTTGTCTTGTTGTTGGTGTTTATACATTATGTTATTCCTGGTTTTCTTGATCACTTTGTAGAATGATTATTGAATTTTCTCTTATTGACTTCAATTTTGCGCACATGGTATTTTATTTGTTGCTGCAGGCAGCCTCAAATTGTGATGTTGATGAGCTGGGGAGAATGTACATCAAAGTTCGGAAGTTTTTGGATCTGCAACTGGTTAGTATTTCATAACATTTATGTTTACTTTTTCAGGCCAAATATTCATGCAACCGTTGTATGCGATGTTGTTTCATGGAACATATTTTGAGTTTTGCTTACTTCATGGAAAAGCTTTTTTGTTTTATGAGGCTACATAAAATATCTCAAGGGAAGAGTTTTTATTATTTTTGTTTTGGTGAATTGTCTTCCCATAGTATGTTAGAATGAGCAATCTCCTTTTACACATGGCTTGCTTCATGTGAATTGGACAAATTTCACATCTATAGGCTACAACTCTATATAGTATATATGCATGCACATATTTATGTGTCTTTGTGTGTGCATGTGGACATGTGTGCGTTTATATACTATTATGGATATGCATTTGATAAATTCTTTATTTATTGTTTTTTTTTTCTAAACAAATCATGCAAAAATGCTGATTCTGTTTGTCTGCACTTTGTGCAACTAGATGTATCTTATTATTAGATTCCTTATATTAATTCTCAAAAATGCATTAAGAGTGAGGATCAGGGTCTTGGTGAAGGATGAAGAGGTCAACAGAAGCCGGAGTGTTTATTTTAAAAAATTGCTGAATGACGAACACAATGGGAACATATCGATAGGAGAAGCCGTTGGCATAAATGAGGGCGGAGGTCATAGATTCATTCAAAGCGTTAGGAAATCGGAAATGAAAGAAGCTTCGAAAAGGATGAAGATAGGAAAGGCCTTAGAACTAAATGATATCCCTATAGAGGTTTGGAAGTGCATAAGGAAGATTGGCATTGACTGGTGGACCAAGCTGTTCAAAAAGGTGTTGGGAACAAAAAAAATGAATGGAGGAAAAGTACTGTGGTACCTATTGACAAGAACAAATGAGATATACAAAATTATTGACAAGAACAAATGAGACATACAAAATTGTGCAAACTATTGAGGAATCAAACTTTGAAAAGGATTGGTCTTTCGTTTCGAGGTAAATAACTTATGATTCATGCCCCAAACAAGTTTCAAGGTAGATAACTCATCAAGAAAAAAAGTTTGCAAGGTTTGATCCTTCATAAAAAGTTAAACAAAGAAACTAGAAGAAACATAAAATCCACCAGGAACTACTAAAACCTTACTTTGATGAAAAAAAGTCGCAAGATACCAAGTACCATTTAAGAAATGACCAACTACATACCGCAATCTTTGTCATAGTGAAGGGTAACTTTTTCTGGCAGGCTACCACACAAACACAGGCACCAATAAGCATAGAAAACCATCTTCCCATACCCCATTCCCCGTCCGTGATACTTTCTACCATCTCTTTCACATCACGGACTCTTGCTTCTGATAGTCCAAGGACAAAACTGATTCCATCAAGAGCCTTTTTAGCATGAGCCTAACATAAGGTAAATAGCATCAAGATTTATACTAGGTTCAAGACTTAGACGGCCATTACTTCATAATCAATCAGGTAGTTATATCTGTAAACCAAGCCCAAAAACAATCATTTGAAACTACTAGGAAATCAATAAGGCAAAACCAGTAAACCTTATTGCCAAATAATGAGAATTCACTATTTTTAAAAGAATAAAGGAGAGATTTTCGGAGTAAAGTTACTACCTTAAATCCAAATAACCAAATGACAACTATCCATTGCAAGAAGAAAATAAAGTAATAATTCTTACCTTCTTTTGATCTTTGTAATTGTATATTCTCCTTTAATATGGATTCGACGATCATTAAATACAATGCTAAAATAAGTGAGGCAATTCACTAATGGTCCAAAGCTTCTCTGATTTTCTCCATAACCTTCGAAAGGTGACACAAAATTGGTACCATCATGCTCTAACCCACAAGAACTGCACACCAATGTCCCGGTGAAGGATCTTGCAGGATACTTTCTTTTCGACATTTTTGACAAAGGCGAGAATCCTCCATAATGGTTGAAGATATCAGCAATTACAGATGGTTTGGACAGATGCGTGATTGGTTACTGCAACATCTTGAGAAAAAAGTAAACATAGAAAAGAAGAGGTCAATTTAACAGTGATTTGAGCTTTTACATCTCTATCTTGCTTATGGGGTTATGAATCTCTACTTTAGCTCTTAGAAATAATGTTAGGTGAAAGGACAGTAATCTATGAGAAGCCCAGGCGCATAAGCGTATAAGTCAAAAGATTACATACCCATTGAATGAACAAATTTATTAAACTGAACTTAAATAACCTGGTATAAATCATATCTAGCGTGAAAATTACTTCAAAGGTGGAGACAGGTCAAAGCATTTTCTAAATTTTTCAGTGTCTTTTTTTTTTGCATTTTGCCAAGTCCTATTTCTTCTCTTTAATATTTTATTCTTTTTAAATCAAGATTCAGGTAAAACATAAGGAGAGAATAACATGATTTTTTATGGCAACATATTTTTTCAGTTTTTTTTTTTCCTTGCTCACTCATATTTCTTCTCTTATTTCTACTAACCCTGCAATTACAACAAACATGTCAGCCCCACCACCCTCCCTCCCTTCACCGACGCTCCCTCCATACCCAACTTATTTGCCCTTCCTCTGATTTACACTATGTTCAAACTTTCTTATTATGGTTTTCCTGTTATTCTCAATCCTTTTGTTCACAAATAGTTCCCCTGTTTGTTTTATACAGCTAAAAAGTAAAAAGCAATGGAACCCCAAAGCAACCTACGAAAACTAAGGGTGAAATATATTTATGGTTCTAATTTCTCAGATTATTTACCCCTACATGTTATTTTGATGTCGTAAGGTCATTCATTATGGGATAGCCAATCCATTTATATCATGAACTCCTGAAAGAAGCATATCCAGTAAATAAAATGAAGTTGGGATTATTTCTACAGTCATGATGAGCACAATTCAAGATATGATCCTAGTTATTGGAAAACACATAAAGGTCTCAAACTACAAATCAACCATTGTCTCAAGCCTCAAAGATTCACCTGAGTAAAGGGGCATCCACATTGACTAAAGCTATCAGAGAAGCCGATAACCTCCAACCATACAAATGAACTCAGTTCAGGAGGAGATATACACCAATATTTCAGCACTGTACCCACAGAGCACATGTTCAATCGGACCAGTCAAACTTGACCCATTCACTAGTCAGACCGGTCAAATTTTAAAATTAATTAAAAATAGAAAAACACAAATATGTTGGAATAAAAGGAGAATAGAAGGTCAAATACCCAAAAGAAAACCCCTTTACAAAACCATTAGATTACGAAACTAGCAATTGATGAATCAAGGCCTTGAAAACAAAAAATTTGTTTCCAAAGTTTAGACTCAATCAAAATAAGATTGTAAAGGTCCCTTGAATCACTCCCAAAAAATGGAGATCTAGTAGCTGGAAGCACATAAAATCCTATTTGCTAAATTTTGGGGTAGAGAGAGAGGTAATACAGATTCATAAAAATCCCTCTCTAAACCCTAGGTTTTAGACCCTCAAATCCCTTGGAGAAGGTGTTTTGGACCACAATACGGACCGCAATACCCCTAAACGTACACAAAAGGACAAAAGAATCCAGACAAATTACACCAAATAGCAAGAAAACATTAAAAAAATAAGTTCTGCCAGGAAACCCTGCAGCATCAGAACCGGCTGGTACAATCTACACTGGTTGACCTGCCGGCCCAAAGTATCGAGCTAGATATTCAACCAGATCCATTCAATTTGGTGGACAAACCAGTTCAGAACCCTAGGCTCCACCATAGTGGCCACTGATAATCCGATACAATCCTGATAACTCTGATAGATACTAATAGTTGCCTAATTTCAAATGCTTTAAGAGGAACATGAAAATACATGAGTGAGATTTTTCTCCCTACGCAGACTTTGATATAAAATAGGGCTATAAGAAAGGACCTCCCGAGAGAAAATAATCATGCGACGATGTATCTTTTTGCTGCCGCTGTATTATTAAACCAAAATCAGACATTGTAGGAAACAAAGACTTCAATCGACCCGGTACCTGAACTCTAGACCTAACCTGAGTCTGGTAAGGGTACAAAAACTATTATTTAAATAGTGTTATTATTAAATAATAACATTTAATATATAATATTTAATTTATATTTTCGTTATAATATAATATAATATAACAGATTTCTCAAGAATTTTCACAATATGAAATATTAAATTATTGAAGAAGTTCTTTTTCCCTATAAAGTTTAATTTTGCCTCACATTCCTCTTTCCGTATGTCATAAGATACAATAACATCATGTTTTGCAGAATCTTCGAATAAGCCATACCATACTATTCCAATACACAATGATGGATAATAGATAATTTCAACATCTATTGGACGCCATCTCCGCATTGATGAACTGAAGATTCAACCCTACTTCTCCTTTAAGAATCTTTCAGTTGCCACGATCTTGAAGTGGCGGGTCATGGGATCAAAATGAAAACCAATAAACAACCAATAACATTTCGGTGCTGGTGAGGGGACAAAGAAAAATTATGTGCGTTAGAGGATTTCCAACTGTAAATCTCATTGGTTTTTATTGTAACTCGAAACAAGCAAGGCTATTATTGATGGGAGGACGCCTCGATGCGCTTCCATGTTGAAACACAATATCTCTGTAGAAAGAAGTGTTCTCGGAGCAAAAATCACTGGAATATACCAAACCCCAAGCGCTGCATTTTGCTCTCTCTAAAGAAGAGAGAAAGATGGACGAAGGATGAGAGAGAGGCAAGGATGAAGGAATGACCAGTGAGAAGACATTCCCATGATTTGCTAACAGCTTTGAATCTGTATAATGGCTCTAATGGAAGAGCTTCAAAGATCTTCCATGAGGAAGAGAGGTGTGAGATGCTTTGGATTCTAAGTCGTCCATCTCTCTTGTCTATAATTTACCATTTGTAGAAACCCAAAAAAACTTCACAAGCTATTCCATCCAACTCTAACTCGTTTTTAGGCTTCAAAAATGCCATGGAGCAAGGTCATCCTTCTGGATTTATACATGGAAGTAGAGGAACCAGCCGTACAAAAGCGATCCCAAGCATTGGAAGGTCATTTTCTATTGAAGAGCTAATTGGATGAGGTTCTATAGGAACCAAGTTTTGTAATTTAAGCCAAAATCAGACTTTATAGGGAAAAAGAACTTCTCCAAGAATATAATATTTCATATTGTGAAAATTCTTGAGAATTTTGTTACATTATATTATAGTATAACTAAAATATATAATTATATTATTTAAACATAAATTAAATATTATTAAAATATTATATATTAAATATTATTTAAATAATAACACTATTTAAATAATAGTTTTTGGACCCTTACCAGACCCGGGTCGGGTCTAGACTTCAGGTACAGGGTCGATTGATGTCCTAGTTTCCTACAATGTCTGATTTTGGCTCAATAATACAGCGGCGACGAAAGATACATCGTCGCATGAATATTTTTTTCTCGGTAGGGCCTTTCTCGTCGCCCTATTTTATATCAGAGTCTGCGTAGAGAGAGAAATGTCACTCAACACAGCCCAAACTCTCTCTCCATCTCTTCCAAACCTTATTTTTAGTTTCTAAATCCACCTCTCTTCTCTCCATCTCTTTACAATCTCATCCCTATTCATAATTTTTCTCTGTGCAAAATTTTCAAAATGAACAATTCTTGATCTTTGATGCAAACAAAATGGGCCTTCTCACCTCAACAATTGACGAAATTCTACCCACAATGGCTCAACCACACTTCAGAAGAGGTAGACACGTACACCTTTCAGTCGTTCTTGATTATATGCAATCTTCTCTCTCTCTCTCTCTCTCTCTCTCTCTCTCTCTTTAATTTTTTTCCCACAAAAAAATCTAGATAGAGTTAACTGAAACATATGAATGAAATTTCCAAACTGAACAATTCTTGATCTGTGTTTGGGCTGTGTTGAGTGAGATTTTTCTCTCTACACAGACTCAGATATAAAATAGGGCGATGAGAAAGGCCCTCCCGGGCAAAAAATAATCATGCAACGATGTATCTTTTTGTCGTCGCTGTATTATTAAGCCAAAATCAAATATTGTAGGAAAGCAGGACATCAATCGACTAGGTACCTGAAGTCCAGACCCGACCCGGGTCTGGTAAGAGTTCAAAAACTATTATTTAAATAGTGTTATTATTTAAATAATATTTAATATATAATATTTTAATAATATTTAATTTATATTTAAATAAATATAACTATATATTTTAGATAGAGTAATGATTCTGTAGGACCCTCCCCCACCCATGTGTGTAAGACCCCAATGGATCACCAGTAAAGTTGGCACGGATCTCTAAAAAAGTTATGACATGGGTATGGATTTCTATAGATTCGTGCCAAATTTAATGGTGATCCTTTGAGTCCTACACACATGGGTGGGGGACAGTCCTATAAGATCATTTCTCATTTTAGTTATAATATAATATAACAGATTTCTCAAGAATTTTCATAATATGAAATATTACATTCTTGGAGAAGTTTTTTTTCCCTATAAAGTCTGATTTTGGCTTAAATTACAAAACTTGGTTCCTAAAGAACCTTCCAATGCTTGGGATCGCTTTTGTACAGCTCGTGTTCTTCTTCTTCCATGTATAAAATCCAAACGGATGACCTTGCTCCATGGTCATTTTTTAAGCCTAAAAACAAGTTAGAGTTTGGATGGAATAGTTGGTGAAGTTCTTTTGGTTTTCTACAAATAGTAGATTATAGACGAGAGAGATGGAGGACTTGAATCCAAAGCATCTCACACCTTGCTCCCTCATGGAAGATCTTAAAATCTCTTCCATTAGAGCCATTATGCAAATTCAGAGCTCTTAGCAAATCATGGGAATGTCTTCTCGCTGGTCATTCCTTCATCCCTGCATGTCTCTCACCCTCCGTCTATCTTTCTCTGTTCTTCAGAGAGAGCAAGAGGCAGAGCTTGGGGTTTGGCATATTCTAGTGATTTTTTTGCTGAGAACACTTCTTTCCATAGAGATATTGTGTTTTAACATGGAAGCGCATTGAGGCATCCTCGCATCAGTAATAGCCTTGCTTGTTTCGAGTTACAATCAAAATCAATGATATTTGCAGTAGGAAACCCTCTAGCGCACAGAATTTTTCTTTGTCCCCTCACCAGCACCGAAATGTTAATGGTTGTCTATTGGTTTTCATTTCGATCCCATGACCCGCCACTTCAAGATCGTGGCAACTAAAAGATTGTTAAAGGAGAAGCAGGGTTGGATCTTCGATTCATCATTGTGGCGATTGCGTTCAATAGATGTTGAAATTATCTATTATCCATCATTGTGCATTGGAACAGTATGGTATGGCTTATTCGAAGATTCTGCAAGACATGATGTTATTGTATCTTATGACATTAGGAAAGAGGAATGGGAGGCAACATCAAACTTTATAGGGAAAAGAACTTCTCCAAAAATATCATATTTCATATTGTGAAAATTCTTGAGAAATTTGTTATATTATATTCGATTATAGCTAAAATATATAATTATATTTATTTAAATATATATTAAATATTATATATTTAAATAATTAAATATTATTAAAATATTATATAAAATATTATTTAACTAAAAGTTCTTGGACCCTTACCAGAGTCGAGGTTTGGACTTCAGGTACCAGATCGATTGATGTCCTGGATTCCTAAAATGTCTGATTTTGGCTTAATAATACAGCAGCGACAAAAAGATATATCGTCGCATGATTATTTTTCGCCCAGGAGGGCCTTTCTCGTCGCCCTATTTTATTAATTTGTAAAATATTGTTTTTTGGAATACAATATCAATTGAAAGTAAAGTACAATATTATTTTTCTGTAATAACTTGAGCACTACTTACATTCACCACTGATGCATCCATATCCCAACCCTAAAAATATGTCAATCATAATTCAAAAATATACATCATTCACAAGTTATGCACATAACATTTGTCTGTTCTCTCTTTCTCTCTATGTTCTCTCTCTTTCTATCTCTGCTCTCTCTCTCTCTAAAATTATAATGGCACACAACATTTATATGTTAATATGTTATCTATTAAGATATTTGTGATGCATGCCAAGCAACATTCACAATGCATGCATCCATATATAACCATGTACAAAACCAGCCCATTCAACAATCACTTGTAATAGTTTAAACATACATAATTGAAAATGCAAGCAGCCATTCAAACACACATACACAATGCAAGCAGTAAGAAATCAGCTCATTCAACAATAACCTGTAATAACTTGAGTACTACTTATATTCACCACTGATGCATCCATATCCCAACCTAAAAGACATACATCATTCACAATTAAAAAATATATGTCATTCACAAGTCATGCACACAACATTTG